>NC_134114.1:6840625-7443333 GCF_040939455.1 Microcebus murinus | reverse complement strand
GCGGCTTGGTGCCGTGGGAGCTCTCCACGGGGTCGCTGTGGACTAAACAATGGTGCCAGGCTCTACTGCAGTGCCAGCAGGGTTATTGCAATCTGCCCAGGGGACGAGCTCCAAGTGAGCTCTGCAGTAAAGGAATGCCAACTGTCAGCCTCATCCTCGGGTGCTGGGAGGCTGCCGCTGATATGACATAGGGAAGCCAGGGAAGGTTTGGCCTTTGTTTGGCGGTGGTGAAAAATTCCCATTGTTTATAGACTGCTGGGGCCATGCTTGTGCTAAATAATGGAAATTGCCCATTTGCCCTACAGGGATTTTGAAAGGTTTAATTAAAAGATACTCAGAGCAAGTGTAGCCTCTGGGGGGGGGTGTGTGCGTGGGTGGGAGGTTTCCTGGCGGGGAAGGTGAGCCCTGTGACGGAACAGAAAGAGAGGAGGGTAGGTGGAGAGAGGCAGGCCAGCTCCCAGAGGGAAAATTCTGGCAGGGTCTTGGCCTCCCTTCCTGCTGGGGACATCCAGGAGGCAGCAGTTCCTGGTGGGCCTATTAATAAGAATTTGGACACAACCGAAGGCTGTGTACTTAAAACACATTTTATTGCACAGACAGTCAGATGCCTAGAGTTGGTGCCAGGCCTGGCTGCTGGTTGCCAGTGGAGTCCTCTGGGTTGGAGCAATCTGACAACTCAACCAGGCCAGAGCTTCTGGCGGGGCGGAGAGGTGGGCTCCAGGGCCAGGCTTCTCTAGGCCTTTCCATGGTCTTTCTGGAAAATAAGGTTTCTATGGAACATTCTGTGGACCAGGGGTCCTCAAACTTTTTAAACAGGGGGGGCCAGTTCACTGTCCTTCACACCGTTGGAGGGCCGGACTATAGTTTAAAAAAAAAAAACTATAAACAAATTTCTATGCACACTGCACGTAATTTTGTAGTAAAATTTTGAAGTAAAAAAACAAACGGGCAAAAACACCCACATGTGGCCCTCGGGCGTAGTTTGAGGGCACCTGCTGTGGGCTACTTAGTGAGCTAGGGGATGGGAATTTGGTGGTGAATAAGACATAATCCTTTGTGTCCAGGGCTTTAGCAAGAAGCCAATGAAGTCGACAGACCATTAAAATACAGTGTGACAAGCAGAGCAGAGGAGGTGATGGGGAGAGCCTGCCCAGGGTACATGGGTCTGGGAAGGCTTCCTGAGAGAGGGGGCATCTCCACCTAGGCTGCAGGAAGTAGGCAGGGCTTGCAGAAGAGGAGGGTTTTCCTGCATCAGGGTGGTACTCTCTGAATGGTAGCAGATTAGCCTGGATTGTCCCCTTGCCCTGCTGTGGTCATTCCCTGCTAGGCGGCCCATTCCACGCTACCACTGATGTAGCTGTGGCTGAGACCCTGGCTGTGCGTCTTTTCTGGTGGCCTTAGGCTAGAAGGCATTAACGATACACATATATCCAATATATGAAAATAGAAATTAAATATGAGCTAAAGAGAAAATATGCAATATTAAAAAAAATTCTATATGTCCATTTATTTACTAATCATACAAAAATTTCTTTCTCTCTTATTAAAATGCATTAAGAAAATTTAACAACAGCAATATGATCAAATGTGCTTTATTAAAACATCTTTAATATATTGTGATGTAGTGATCTTAAGGCTTGATTTTAAGTTCAGCTTATTTTGACGTGGTTTTAAATGCTGTCTTAGCTGAGGGTGAAACCTCACAAATATATGTAGATCCAAATGGCTGTGCTTCCTAAACCATGAAATTCATTTTGAAAATCCCATACACCAGTTATGCGATTTTAAACATATGGAATCAAAATCCATTAAACATATTCATTTAGAAGTCTTTCAAATGGATTAGAAAATTCAGTTTTAAGTGAGCAGATAGAGTCTTTTAATAGATTGCATATTATCTTGTTTTGGGCAGCAAAGTCATGTAATCATGAAAACATTTCCACATATCTGTTTTCAGAAACTGCATAGCATTCCTCTCTTTCATACACCAATTAAAATGTTACTTCTACTTAGAAGGGACAGATGGAGTGTGTCTATTTTTGCAGAAATATTTGTACGATAGCTGAATACTTATTTGTTGTCTTAAAAAAAAAAAAAGAAGTCAAGCCAGTTTGGAAAACTTGTGTTTTTGGTGCAAATAAAGTGTAACTAAACTCTTTCTGTTTGACAAGTGGTATACATACCTTGCCTTCACCGACAAATCTCTGGGAAGCAACAGAAGGTATTTGTGGTCCCTTATTTCATGACACGGCCCTACAGAATATTCCCCCAGCCTAGGTGACCATGTGATTGGTTGTCCCACGGACCAGGTGGCCCACGGGCATTCATCTGTGTTTCAGACATTGCTTGTGAGACCTTCAGCGAGTCACTCACCCTTGACCTTGGGTCTCTCCATAAAGTGAGGGCCACCTCCGCGTGTGAGTGGGTTGCTGGGTAGACGAGAAACCCACTGGCAAGGAGACATGCATAACGTAAACGCTCCCTGAATGTTGGGCCTATCGTCACTATTTAGAGACTAGAGAATACGGCAAGTGCAGTAACAGAGACAGTGCAGAGAACAGGAGAGCACAGAGGAGGTGAAATTAATACCGGGCTGGGCAGCGGGGGCCCCTTTTCTTCTTGGAGGATGCGCCATTTGACACAGTTTTGAAGAGCGGGTTTGATTTAGCGGATGAGAATTGAGGACAGACTCCTTCTCGGAGGCAGAGGCGAGCGAATGAAGGACTGCAGGCTGCTTCCTCTCCGTGGGTGGCGGGGGTGAGGCTGCCCTGACAGGGCGGATTGCTGGGAGGGAGCAGGGGCTGGGTGAGATGCGGCCTCTGGCAGAGGTTGAGATCACCGCGACGGTCACATCTGCTGTGTGATCTTGGTTTGGTCCTCCCCTTCCCCTGCAAGATCCCCAGGGCCACACACATATTGGCAGGTTGGGCTTAAACTCTTCCGTGTCCTCTGAGAGTAAGGACCAAGTTGGCTGCACTCCTCCTTCCCCCGGACTGCCCTGGACTGTGCCCGTGAGTTGTCTGCGGTGTCAGTGAGGGCTTAGCACGGACTCGGTTCCTTAGACAACGATGCTGAACCACGATCTCTAAATTATTAATGATTTCAGCATCTTGTAATTAAAATGCTCATTTTCTCCATGCATTTTAAGCACACATATATCACAAATACAGACAGAATCTCTTTTAATGAATAACATTAAAACACTCAGTTCCAAGTAACAGCATTTTATTTCCATGTTGGGGCTGATGGTCCAGATTTGACTCATTTGTTTACTTACCCACTCACTCGCTAAATATTTTTGCCCCCTCCAACTATGGGCAGAGTATTAATACAGTGTTGCAGATGTGGTGGAGGTAAATTACGGTGAAACCAATTCTCCACGCCTGAGTGACACATAATCGATCTCACGGCGGATGCTCTCCTGGCTGGGTGCTCCACGGTAATACCTAGATTTGAGCACCTGCATGCTGTTAAATAGTGCTTGGGAAAATACTGTGATGTGAGAGGGGAGGTCTCCCATGGCATGGCCAGAAGAGACAAAAGGAGCAATGAATTGCTTTGTGTAATCAAGTAAGCAGGCATTTGGGGTTTCTGAGCGCCTAAGAAGGATGGCAGAGAGGGCATGGGCCATGCGAGGCAGTCTTGAAGCATATTGTATTTTCCAAAGATGGGCACCCCTAATATCTCCCATCCCATAGGCTCTTCTCTCAAGAGGTTGAGTCTATGTCCTCTTTCCCTGGACCCTGTGTGGGCCTTTGTGGTCACCTCAATCATGCCACTCTATGACTTCCAAGGCCAGGTCATAAAGATGCCATGCCTTGCTACCATATTCCTTTGGGACCCTGTCCCTTAGAACCCGGCAGCCATGTTGTAAGGAAGCCCAAGTGAGCCCAGGTGGAGAGATCCCCACATTTGGGGTATGAGGGCTTACACAATTTCATTTGCATGTGAAAGGAAGGGTGAGCTCACGGAGCAGACTGATTGTGGTAACCCAGCCCACAGACACTTGCATTCCATTTGTGACAAAACTGGTTCTTGGTCCCCAAATCCTTTGCTGGGGAGGGTGTCTGGGGGTCACAGCCAGCACGGGAGGCTTGTCGGATGTGGGGCTGGTGCTCCTAGAGCCTGTGTGCTCCTGTCTGCGGATGCAGGTTGTTCTGGCTGCTGGTGTTTAGGAAACAGCTGGCCTCAGGTTATGTATTATGTGTTATTTGTTATGTGACAAGTCTGTGGAGGAGACCTGGGAGCCTTTTCCTCACCTGGAGGGCCAGGTGAGGGCCTGGTTGGCTCAGTAAGACTCCAGACTCCAGGCCCTGCTGGGGACTCATCCAGGCTGGGCAAGGGTCTCACCCAGTTGGCCCCCTGATGGCCTTGACACAGCTGGTACATCCAAAAAGCAGCCTCTCCTCCCTGTCCTCTGACAGGTCCCTTGTGCTTGGCCGGAGATTGGACTTTATTTTACTTCTCATAGGAGGAGAAGGAGGGAGGAAAGGGAGGAGGAGGGGTAGGAGGAAGAGGCTGGTTATTAGCCCAGTTTTCATTCCTTGCTTGATCTGTCCAAGTTGCTCCCAGGTGACAAAGTCTCCTTTGTGAGCACAGCTGTGCGGCTCAGGCCCAGCCCTTCCTGTCCACACCCTCACGCCCTCCTGAGCCAGAACGCTCTGCAGCCCTGAGCCTCTCTCCCAGGCTGACAGCAGGGCCCACCCTGATCTCTGCAGCAAAGTGCCTGCCCCGGCAGGAGCCCACCCAGCAGGAGGCCGCAGTGAGGGGCTCCCTGGGCACAACCTGAGACGTTCCAGCTGGGGAGGGGGCAGCCTCCTGCTGGCTCCTGTGATGCCTGTTCAGACAGGGACACCATCCTCCTCCCCCCTCTCCTCCTGCCCCTCTCCTCTCCTTCCTCTTTCCCTCCCTTTCCCTCCCCTTCCTCTCTCTTCCTCCCTTCCTTCTATCTCTCTCTCTTTCTTTTGTAAAAACAATGTATGTAAAAGAATTTCATGCATAGGATTAGAAAACCACATAGTGCAAAAGGGCGTGTCATGAAAAAGAACAGTGTTGCACTCTGCTCCTCCCCACCCAGTCTCCAGGCAGAGCTGCTTTCAGCTGCCTGGCCTTTCAGTCTGGTGGTTCCCTCCCCGGCCCCAAGCGATGTGCTCACCCGGCTCCGGATGCATCCGCTGGAGGCACCATCCATCTGCTTCCTGCAGAAATAGACGAGGACTCGCCCCCTCCCCTCGCCTCCCCATCACCCACCTCACTCATTAGTCCCTCTTTTCTTTAACTGTGCAGTGCTAAATAATGCATTCGGTCGTCTAATTCTCCTGCTACATCAACTCGAGGAACACACACACTCTCGCCCCCTCCCTTTCTCTCTCTGGCCACAGATGTGTCATTGTCTGGGCTCAAAGGAAAGATTGAGATGGTTTGTGCACAGGCTCCTCCGCTGGCGGAGACTGATGACGGAGGTGTCGCTGGCTGCAGCTAGCATAGGCAGGCCGGCAGTGTTGCTTTCCTCCCACCTAGATATTTTGGGGCCTGTGAACAAGGCAGCTCCTTTTCAGTGTCCCTCACTGCAGACTGGTGAGGCTTTGGGCGCGTGACCGTCCCCACGCCCACGGTGGGGCAGCCCCTCCCAGAGGGCCTCCCTGTGGGATCTGCACGAAGCCTTGCAGGGACCCCTCTCCACTGCCCTCAGTGGGAGACACCAGCTCCTGGCCCCCTTTCTTTGTTTCCTCCCTCATCCTGCTAGAGCACATCCTCAGGCAGTTTTCTAAGAGAGGAGACATGGAAAGAAATTTCTGTCATTCTGTGTATTCATTTTCTTCGGTTACCATAGCAGCTGGTCACAACAGACAACATCTGTTTATGATCTTTACAGTTCTGAATTTCCTTCTGTGCAGGGGTAGGACTGAGGTCCCTGCTTCCCTGCTGGCTGTCACCAGGGCTGTTCTTAGCCTTTAGCAGTCGCCCACATTCCCTGCCCTGCCCCTCCTCCCAGGTCCAGAGCCAGCAGCAGGGGCCGTCCCTCTGTCCCTCTGTCCTCCAGTGTCCCTGAGCCCCCTCTGCCCTGCTGTCTCCCCTGCGCTCCAGCCCATGGGACCCTCTGCTTTTCGGGTCTCCTGTGATTAGACCGGGCCCAGCGGGACCTCCAGGGTCACCTCCCCACCTCGGGTTCTGTAACCCCGACCACAGTGGCAACCTGCCTTTGGCCAGGTGAGATGCATAGTCACGGGCGCTCCCAGAGTCCAGAGTCCCTGCCGTCCTCATTCTGTGTGTGTCAGGAGAGACACAGTTGTGCCATTTCCAGTCGTGGGCAGTTTGGCTGGCTGTGTCCTTGGGGTGTGAAATGGTTTCTTCTGAGCCTTGGAGGGCACACCCCAGGCCTGGAGTGCTCAGCCTTCCCTGCAGGCGGCGTGCAGAGGGTTGGTGTGGCTGTGTCAGCCTGGGTGTCCTCCACAGGGGAGACGAGGGTTTGGGTTCGAGTCCTTTGCTGGGAGATGCTCCAGGGAGAGACCAGGGGGGCTGTGGGGGGAGGGAGAGCAGCGGGAGGTGGGGGAAGGCTATGAAGCCTGCTGGTGAGCCCGTCACCCCATGGGCAGCTGGAGCCGGTCTGTGTGGGGTCTTCGAGGAACTGAGCATTGTCCCCCCGAGAGGCGGACACTGGGCATTCATCAGTTGCCCCAGCCTGTGGGTGGAGCGTCGTGTGGGTGGAGCGCTGGGGGCAGGGCATGCGTGCTGAGCCGGGCGGCCGCGGGCATGGGTGGGATTGTTCTCCGAGGGAGCCTCCTGGGTGGGCCGAGGGGCTGGGCAGGAGCCAGGGAGCCTGGTCTCATGTCATTGCTGTCCCTACAATTCTGGTTCCTGGACCCTGGACACGTTATTCAAACAGTGCATGGTTTAGGTTGCAGAGGGGTAACAGGTGGCATGTTCTCTTTGGATAAATTGAGGTGGTTTTATTTATAAGGAAATAATTACAAAGACTTGGCAGGTATGGGGAAACCATGGGGTCGTGCAGGAACCAGGGCTGGCAATCGTGGGGCCTTTGCCCCTAGGGTTAGGGGAGGGGAAACTGGAAGGACAGGGAGTGGTTGGGGCAAGCCCCCTAGAGGGGAACTGTGACATTCATGGAAGGACTTAGCAGCCTGAGTTGATGTCAGCGGAGGAACCAGAGAAGAATTCCCTGACCTCACTGTCCTCCTCCTGCTGCACCGGCTTTCACGGACCAAACCCCGCTGCAAGCCAGGC
This sequence comes from Microcebus murinus, assembly GCF_040939455.1. Classification (NCBI taxonomy): domain Eukaryota; kingdom Metazoa; phylum Chordata; class Mammalia; order Primates; family Cheirogaleidae; genus Microcebus; species Microcebus murinus. Next base: position 7,436,091 of record NC_134114.1, on the reverse strand, counting down.
TTCGCGGGGGCCTGTGGTAGAGTTTAAGCGGTGCAGCCTCCTGGGGCAGAGACCAGGTGCAGGAGGGTGATGGGGTCTGGCCCAGCCCACCCCTCTGCCCTCAGCATCTGTTCCTGTCCTTCTGGACAAAGAGCTCATGTCCCAGTACAGGGGACGCATGAAGTGCCATCAGCTACTCTTATTGCAAAATGATGTTAATTTGCTTGTGTTTCCATCTGAGACCTAAAAGGTTAGCCAAGGCCTTGTCCTTCCTGTGAGGAAATAGGAATGAAGTGGTGATAAACAAGGGAGTATATAAACCCAGCTGCTACACTTCCCAGCTTGACAGCTGGTTGGGGGCCTAGATAGGCCTAGACACCCCCACCCCTGCCATCCGCCAGCAGTGCACTGGATGGATTCTTTACCTGGTCGGGTGACCCACAGCTGCCTTGCAGCAAGATATGAGATCTGGGTGACCTTTCTGCAGTTTTCTGTTGACCAGCAATGTGAGACAGAGAAGAACAAAGCAGTACCTCAATGAATCTTCTAGATTTCAAACATAGTCCTGCTTGGTACCTCCCCCAGATTCCCACTGGACCCCCTACTCTGGTTCTTGGTTCATGGGTTCAAGGAGGCCAAAATACCCTTATGAGGGTGTTTCAGCTTCCTGTGGATCTAAACCATGACTGTTTTCCTGCTTTGAGCACAAACCTCTGCTCTAGTCTGAATGTTTGTGTCCCCCTCAAATTCCTATGTTGATAGGAATTCCTATGTTGATAGCCTCCAAGATGATGGTCTTAGGAGGCAGGGTCTTTGGGAGGTGATTAGTGCCCTTCTGAAAGGCCCCAGAAATCACCCTCGCCCCTTCCACCACATGAGGACACAGAGACAGCGCCATCTGTGAACCAGCAACTGGGCTCTCACCAGACGCTAAGTTTGCCTTGATCTTGGACTTCCCAGCCTCGAGAACTGTGGGGAATGAATTTATGTTGTTTATAAGCTACCAGTTCATAGTGTTTTGTTACAGGAGTCTGAGTGGACTAAGACAAGCTCCAAACTCACCAAAGCCAAGGTCATGTGCGTGGACAGCCAACTTCTCTAGTGTGATACTAGACATACTAGTGAGGGGCCCTTCCACCTGCACCCCTGTTTCCCTGGCCTGGGTGTGAGGGATGATGACACCACAGCTTGACCATTGGTTTAATTTCTAAACTTTAAGGCAGACATTTTGCCTTGTTCCCTCATAGAATGTTCTCTTCTGGCAGGGGCTATCACTGGGCTTTCAGCAGACCCTCCCATCATTCTGTCCAGCCAGTGGCTCTAGCATTAGGCATGGGGTAGACCCAGGAAATTCCACGGGTATGAGCCCATGGAATCATTTCCTTTACTGTAAAATGTCCCTGGTTGGAGGTGATATTATGTAGGATACCAGGGTGCTGGCTCAGGCATTCTGTAAATTCACTAATGGTGAGACTGACCAGTGTACTGGGGGCAGGAAAAGAACATTCTGGGCCGACAGGGTTACATTATGAGTTATATGGCTAGAGCGGCATTTTCAAGTGTGGTTTACATTGCCTCCAAAATCCAAAGAGGTTCACAAAAATTGTGCCTCTTTCTTCGTGGTGGGCAGTATGAAGGCAATCACTGGTCTCTTGTTGTAGGGATGTCCTGATCACGAAAGCCCTAGAAAGTTCCTTGTCATGCGAGCCTCCTGAAGCCAGGCAGGAGCATCTCTGTCCTCTGACATACATGTGAGAACTGAGGTTTGTAGTATTAACAGGATGCTGAGTGCCAAAAGAAATGTAGAGGTTGTGCTGCAGTTGGAAAATTATTATTTTATAAAATAACCATGGAGTAAAGATTGGTTCAGGCCAGAGTCATCAATGGGTTCTAAGCCTAGGAGGGAGCTTTGAAGAGGGGAAAGATATTTGCATGGTTTTATAGTGTCTTCCTACAGACTGCTTGTTACCTACAAGTTAAAAAACAGCAATTGCACAATGGAGAAACTGGATGGACAGTACTTTGAGTGATAAAAAATTAACATTACCGACAAGGAGTAGGCAGATATCACGGGCCTCCAGCTGGGATGCCTGGGAAAGGCAGAGCACTGCTCTGGAGTGTTTCTGTCCTAAAATGGTACAACCTGAATCCAGTCATGAGGCTACGTGGAGCAAACCCTCAACGATGAACAGTCTAGTAAAAATAAATTGTATTCTTTAATAGTGTCAATGTCATAAAAGGCAAGGAAAGGCCGTGGAAATGTTCCAGACTAGAGGAAGCTAAAGAATCTTGACAGCTAAATGAAATTCCTCAGCCTGGACTGGATTTTATAGTTGAGGAGAAAAATTCTCCAAGGACATTTTTGGGTCACTTGATATAATTGGAATATGGAAGGTAGATTGAATAAAAGCATTGTTTCCTTGCAAAATTTACTGAATTTGGTAACTGTATTGTGTTAGGTAAGATGATAGCCTTATGTTTAGGAAATGCACACTGAAGTATTTAGCATTAAAGGGCTATAATGTAAGTGGTCTTTGTTCCAGTACTTGAGAGAGGCTGAGAGGTAGTGAAGGTGATGAAGTGAACGAAGCAAAATGGTAACAACGAGCGATTCTGAGTAAATGGCATGTGAGTGTTCTATGTACTATATTCATTCTTGCAACTTCCTGTAAAGTTGAATTATTTTCAAAGAAAAAGTAAAAAGAAAATCAATGAGGAACATAGAAATGCTGCAGTAAATAACCGTATGTGCATCTTTGAGCACTTGTCTGTGTTTCTTGAAAAAATTCTCTACGTTCTTGGACATGGAGTGCCGGGTCAAAAGACGGCCATGTGAAAAATAATTTAGTCGCCACATTGCTGGGCAGCTTTTGGTGCACCGTGACTCTTAAGATAGACCGTCATTGACACTAGCATCAAGATGGAGGCTGGCAGCACCGCCGCCCAACCAAGGGGCTGTCTGAGCTGGTCTGGGCACGCACTCTGTTGTCCCTTTGAACGCCCCATGTGCTGTGGCAGTCGGGCAGAGATGCAGGATCAGTTGCTGCAGGATCAGTTGCCACAGACATATTACTTTGCTAGGGCTGCCATAAATTTACGGCTTAAATAACAGGGGGCTTAAACAGAAATTGATTGTCTCAGAGTTCTGGAAGCTGCAAGTCCGAGATCCAGGTGTCAGCGGGGCTGGTTCCTTGTAAGGCTGGGAGGGAAGGGTCTGCTCCGGGCCCCTGTCCTTGGCTTGTCCACACGGTCTTCTCCCTGTGTCTGCACATGGTCTTCCCTCTGTGTGTGCCTGTCTCTGTCTCCAAATTCCCCATTTGTATAAGGGCACCAGTGGTACTGGATGAGGGCCCCACCCTAACGGGCTCACCTCAACTTGGTTACCTCTGTAGAGAGCCTGTCTCCCACGAAGGTCGCATTTTGAGGTTCTGAGGGCTGGGACTTCAACACAGGACTCTGTGGTGTGGGGTGCAGCGGGGGCTGGCCGACCCCCTGCTGCTTGGAGCTCTGCTTCCGGGCTCCTGTCTCATTCGGCTTCAGATCTGAGCTCCCTTTCTAGCCGGCTCGGCTCACGGCGTCAATCCGGCTTGGGCTTTTTCTCCGGGCTCTCACCAGGCATCCGCTCTGGTGGTCGCCCCTCGGAACCAGTGGTAGAGACATCTTGGAGGCTGAGAAGCAACCGACGGCCTCATAACACTGCTGGTTTGCCACTGTCAGGGGAGAAGCCCCGAGTTCTAACGATGTGCGCTCCTTTTCTCAGCGTCCCCTCCTGCTGCCCAGCGGCTGTCACTTGCTATTATTTGTGAACGGGGTGTGCGCTGGATTTTGTTCTACGTTTGCGACTACAATCCCACGAACAGTCACCCTCCTCTGTCTGTTGTGCCCAACTCACTGAACCTGCCAAGAGCAAGATGCCATGGGGAGCAGAGGAGCAGAGGAGCAGATGCCCCTCTGCCGAGGGCTCTAGGGGACAGAGAGGGGGTCAGACTCTGGGCAGCCTCAGACGCAAGGGCGATGGCAGACTCAGGGAAAGATGTGCCGCTGGCCCAGGCAAGGGTGAGCTCCAGACAGCTCATAGACCGCGGGATGCAGTGGTCCTCCCGATGAAGACAAGCCCGTGAGAAGGAAGGGCTGGCGTCTCTGAGACAGCCTGGCCAGCCCAGTCAAGCTCACGCCGCGAACGGGTCAGAAAGTCCACGATTTGCACTTGATATCCTTGGGTTGCCTATTCCCTCTCACCTGGGCAGGCCGCATGAACATGAGCGCAGCTGGGTCGGGGCAGGCAGCGCAGAGACTAAAGGCCTGCTTTCCCCTTTCACTTAACACCCAAATTCTGATTGAGACTCCTCTGCAGAGCTACATCTCCCTTTGGGCCGTCTAGCAAGTCAACTGGTGGGTTTTAAGTGGCGTGTCTGTACACAGACTCACACTCCGCTGCTTTCCAGAACCCTCTAAGTGTCCTTTAGCGCAGCTCACACTGGAGCTGTCCTGCGGGCATTGCCGTATCAAAATATTTTCTTCCCAGTTGAACATCCCAGTAGTTCAGAATCATCAGAATGTAATGAACCAGGTGGAAACCTGGTTTCATATCCATCTCCGCACATGCTACACGCAGGTGAGCAAGGCAGGGCTGAGGAATGCCTTCAGGCCGGGAAGGCAGCGGGGACTGCGGCAGCCAGCCCGTGGGGGCAGAGGGAGGGCGGTGACACTGCGCAGGTGAGGTGGCCCGGAGAGCGCAGGGGCTCCGGGGGAATGAGGCTACAGAAACGGGAATCGGCCTTCTATCAAGCCCAATTCCAAATCTTTTTTTTTTCCTACCCCCCACCTTCCCCTCTGTACGGGTGCATGGCATCCCCCCAGCATTCATATCTACCCACAGCCTCAGGAGGTGACCTTATTGGAAATAGAGTCACTGTAGGTATAATTGGTTAGGGTGAGGTCGCGCTGGATTAGGGTGGGCCTTGATCTAATGGCTGGTGGCACGAGAACACAAAACAGAGACACGGCGATGGAGGAGACATTGGAGAGAGAGGCGGCCACAGGCCAGGGATCCAAGGGCTGCAGGCGACCGCCAGAAGGGCAGGAAGACAGGCGAGAAGCACCTAGAACCTCTGGAGGGAGCGCGGCCCTGCCGACAGGCACTTGACTCTGGACTCCCAGACTCCAGGACTGGGAGAGAAAACATTTCTGTTGTTTTAAGCCGCCCAGTTTGTGGCCACTTGCTACAGCAGCCCTGGGAAAACAGCACTCTCTCTTAAAAGAGGGCTAGGTGCTTGGGGACTCGGTGGCCTGGTGCGATCATTCTGCGCTCCTGAGGTGAGCAGCCGAGCGGTGTGGCTGGAAAACAGGCTGGCTTTGGGTTTGAAGCTGCGAGCCCTCAGGCTGATGTCAGCGGAGGTGTGTCAGTTTGTCTTTCTGTTGTCAGAGGGCGCCGGAGACTGAGAATCCAGTGGCTTCTCTGTCACAGGAGACAAGCTGCTCTCAGGCGTTAGTGGCGTCCTTAGCACCGTGCCTGGTGCTGGGCGGGCTCCCTGCCCGGGGCATGAGGAGGCTTGGGAGGGGCAGGGATGTGGCCGGGGGCAGAGCAGAGGTCTGGGGGGAGGCGTGGGCTGGCATCCCGTGACTGACCAGAGGTGACATCAGCCATGAGGGGCCGGGACAGAGAGAGCAGGGAGGAGGACCTGGGGCGTCATGGCAGGTCTCTGACACGCCAGGAGGGAAATTTCAGAATTGCTGTCTTAGTGCCAGATGAGGGGAGGCCTGCGGCAGGGGCAGAGGAATCCGTCCGGACAGCTTGTGTCCCAGGCTCTGAGCTGTGACCACGCTCTGCTCGCTCTAGGAAACATCACCGACAAGACGGCCCTAGCTGACAGCAGACAGGGCCCAGAACCCTGTCACTCAGGGCAGTGAGTTCTGATTCTTGGTCTCTCGTTGCAGCCGGTTATGAGAATGCATTTGTGCCTTCGTTTTCCGCCTCAAAATAACAAATCACGCGCCACCATGCCCGGGTTCGAATGGCACACGCATGACTGTGAAGCACGCTGCAGTGTAAAGTTTCCAGAAATGATGAGTGACAGTTCCACGAGACGGGGCCGTTATCGCCATGCCGTGAAGCCCCTCCTTTTTTTTTTCTTTTCACTGGACTTTCTCTGAATATTTGACAGCAAATAGGTTTTGCGGTGTGTTTTTGTGTTAAACACGAATGTCTCTGTGTGGATGGAAGGACTCTGGTTTATTTCCCCCTCCACGTTTCCATTCCAGCTCCCTCTCTGAGGACAAACATCCCACATCCATTAGCCACTCAGAAGCAACAAGGAGTGCAGCAGCGGCGCACACACGTAAGATGTGGTGTTTTGCAGAAACCAGACCCCACAGAGCTTCTGCACCAAACAAGACGGTCCGAAGTTGTGAAAAAGCAGAGTGTGGGCTCTTGTCATTTAACCGACTTTGTGCTCAGGGCCTGGTGCCCTGGGTGCTTCACTTTGTTTTTTTGGTTTACAGTCCTTTTCTGTTTTGAAAATTGTTTAATGTTTAATCACGTAACATAAAATTAGCCATTTTAGAGCAAATAGTTTCAGTTGCATTTAGTACTTTTACAACGTTGTGTAACCATCACCTCTGTCTAGTTCCAAAACATTTGCGTCACCCGAAAGGAAAGCCTGTACCCACTACGCAGTCACTCCCCTCGGACTCATCCTCCAGCCCCGGCAACCGCCAGTGTGCATTTTTCTCCATGGATTTACCTATTCTGCACATTCCACGTGAATGGAGCCATACAATATGCGACCTTTTGTGTCGGGCTTCTTTCACTTAGTACAATGTTTTTGAGATTCATTCACATTGTAGCACGTGTTAATATTAACACTCCATTCCTTTTTTATGGCTGATTAATATTCCAGCATGTGGATATGCCACAGTTTGTTTATCCATTATCTGTTGATGGACATTTTTAGGCTATTTAGGACATTTTTAGCCTTTTTGGCTATTGTGAACAGTGTTGCTGTGTGTGTGTGTGTATATATTTTGGATGCCAGTGTTCTTTTGGGTTTATACCTAGACGTGGATTTGTTGGGTCATATGATAATTTTCTGTTCACCTTTTTGAGCAGCTGCCGGCCTTTCCACAGCGGCTGCACCATTTCCACCCCCAACACCCCCCAGCAGCGTACAGCTGCTCGGTTTTAAGGAGGCAGTTGCTCTCGGGAGAGCTTGCCTCTCAGGGTACCCACAGCAAGGAGGAAAATAGGAAAACTGACTGCATGTTCAGGATGTCCTCAACTTTGACAATTTGGTTAGCGTTTTTTTCTGTTTTCTATAAAACGGACGTAGTAATCTCCTCTGCCTCAGTTATACCATAGCAGTGCTTCACGACTTTTTGTCACATGATGGCATCGGCAGAAAATGACAGCATTTGTACGGACACTGAGAGGAGGCTGCCCATGGTGACAGGTGAGGGGTCTGCACTCTGATGTTCTGGGGGCTGAGTGGGTTTAAACCCCAGGGTGACTTCCAACCCGTTTGCCAAACACCACTGTGCCATGGCCCCGTGCCTGGGAAGCTCTCTTCTCAGGGTCTGTGTCAGGCTCAAAATCACTATCTTTATGAAGAAAACTGCACCTTAGTATCAAACGTGCTTGACTCTTAGGCAGTAATTAATGCAGTCAGGGTAGTAAAGAAAATTATCACCTGCTACTCAAAGAAGCATACCGATTACATACAACTTTCATTTTAAGTTTTTAGATTTATCATGAATCCAAACACAAAATACCAAACTCTCTTTAATTTCCACTGAGTTCAGTTCATCTAGGCAAGAGCTGAGCTCCAATCAAGAGTGCCTCCTCCTCCCCACTTCTGTCACTTAGTGTCTTTAAATGGCTTATTAAATGAAGGATGTTGGCCACGCTACACTTACCAGAGATGAGTAGACGATTCCTGTGGTTGGAGGTAACGTCTATTCATTGGTTTATAGATTCAGAGGACCACAGAGAGTTCCATGAAACCACGTGATATCAGAGGCCTGGAGTTTGTGCAATAAATCAGAACTAACTGGAAAAGGTTTCAAAGTGCTCCCGGGACTGTTGTCAATGCTACAAAAGAGGATTTCTTCTTTGGACATGCATTATAGCTCTCATAATCAAGCCCTTTTGTTTCTAGCAGAGGCAGAGGTAGAAAAGGATTCATAGTCGGATACTGGCACCCCGAACCCCACTTCTACAAAGTGAAGTGCTTTCCCATCGCAGGAGCAGAGCAGGCGCTGGTCTTTGTAAGTCCTGGGGAGCAGCTCCCTGGGGAAGTGGGTGGCCAAGGGAATCTGAGAGGTGTCAAAGCTGTGATTGTCCCATACCAGAGAGCAGGAATCACCTGCTACTAGACAATGGAATCGTGGCCACAGGATGGGAGTGAGTAATTCCACTGAAAAGACTTGGGGGAAAGCCTACATGTCTTGAAACAACATAATAGGCAAAATAAAAAAAAGATAACAGGCTGGCCAGGCACGGTAGCTCATGCTAGTAATCCTAGCATTCTGGGGGGCTGAGGCGGAAGGATCACTTGAACTCAGGAGTTAAAGACCAGCCTGAGCAAGAGCAAGACCTCGTCTCTACTGAAAAAATAGAAAAATTAGCTGGGCGTGGTGGCATTCGCCTATACTCCCAGCTACTCAGGAGGCTGAGGCAGGAGGATCGCTTGAGCCCAGGACTTTGAGGTTGCTGTGAGCTAAGCTGATGCCACGGCACTCACTCTAGCCTGGGCAACAAAGTGAGACTCTGTCTCTCATGCACAACACGCGTACACACACACACACACACACACACACACACACACACACACACACACACACACACACAGTAACAGGCAACTCCCAGCCTCACCTCCTGACATTCCCAGTGTTGGAAGCAGCACGTGGAACGAAGCAGGTGCTCAAGCAATGTCTGCTGAATGAATAAGTGAATAAACCCAAGTGTTCTTCCCCACCACTTCCCCAACCCCCCCCAAAATAAACCAAAAGTAGAGGGTAAAAATCTGACTGGAGTCAGATTCAAGAACAAAAGAGAAAAATCTGAAATGTGTTAAAGAATAGGAAAAAGACAACGTCTAAAACAAAAGTAATTTTAAAACGACTCAGTGATGGAGTGGAATGATCACCACGCTGGGAATTAGTACGCCTGGGTGCTATACTACATATTTTTCAAATTGATCCATGACTCAAGGAGCTACTTTAAATCAGCAGGGAAGGAAAGGAATATTCAATAAATGGTATGGGGGACAATTGGTAAGGAAATGGGAAAAAAAAAATCCTTGCAGTGAGTCTTACCACGTAACTAAATAAATCCAATCGGAAAGTTAAACGTAGAAGTGACACAAGTGGTTAAGCTATAAGAAAACAGAACCGAGTACTTAGTGGGCATCTGGCAGGTGGAAATTTCATTTATAAGATAAGTTGAGAAATACCCAGGCGATACAGGGTCTATCGCCCCACCTGGACCAGGCCCCGCAATTCCAGCCGCCTTCCCCTGCCCTCAGCGGAGCACAGCTGAGGCCCCTTCCAGACCCTTTTGACATAAAACGTGTCACCCCTCATACCTTACACCGAGGCTTGTAGTTTTCATTCACCATTGCGCCTCAGAGGGCCGTCCATTCTAGCTCTATTGATCCGCTTCTTTCTTTTTAACTGCTTGGTGCAGGAGATGAAGACGAATAGAGTAATACCTTGGAAATCCCAAGGGAAAATGATTTCACACTAGCATCGGGCCAGAGTTCTATGCCTGAAATATCCACCACGTTCGCAGCACACGTAGGCAGTTCCAGACCTGCCAGAACACGGTTTGCTATCCTGTGATAGGGGGTGGCTGAAACCATGGAGCGGATGCAGACACAGGAGACCAGGGACCCAGCCCGGATGCTTCCTCCTCTTAAGCCCCCACTTTGTTACTGTCTCTGTCTGTCTGTCTGTCTCTGCTTCCCATGTCTCCTGCTGTCTCTCCTCTTTGGACCATCCCTCCTCAGTCCTTACAAAGCCCTCTCACTGTATTGCACAAAGCAGCTTAGTCCTCCCTTGTCTTCCTAGCCCAGCCTGCTTCTGCCCTGGGAGCTCTCTCCTAAACAGCCCATTCTCTCTGCTCCAAGTTCTCTTTCCTCTCTCCCTGTGGGACCGTTTAACATCATGCAGGTGTTTAAATCCGGGCACAACTGTAAAAAGTTACTCCACTCAAAGACACTCTGCTCTGAGCAAAACCAGCTTTCAGATTTATTGTCTACTGTATTTCTTCTGTCTTCTAACTTATTACAAATTCTGCCTTATTTCTTTAATCATTCTTCATTTAGCTTTGCTGTAGTTGGCTTTGTTGTTCTCTTCCTAACTCTTCTGAGTTGAGCACTTACTTAACTCATCGGTTTCCACTGATTCTTTGTTTTTCTTGTCTTTTGTGTCAATACAATCTAAATGCTGTAGGCTGAGCCTTGCTCAGCTCTTTCCCATAGATTCCTTCATGTGACCGTTTAATTGCCATTTTCTAGACAGTCTGTGGTAATGTTCTCCCACTCTCTTTGTTCAGGATTGCTTGAAGGTTTTTTTTTTTTTTTTTCTCTTTCTCCTAGGCGGAAGGGTCTTTTTGTGTTTTAATTTGATTTTTAGTTTCTAATTTTATTTCATTATGATCATAGAAAACTCTCTGCCCTCTTTTTTACTTTCTGGACGTTTCCTTTTTGGCCAAACCACGTGTAATTTCTATGAAACTTTCATGGGCACTGGAGCTGAAGATATTTTATTTTCAGGTGCGTATATATGAATGTATGCATGTGTGTGTATTTGTACATATATAAACCAGACTGATTTTATTTATACAATTTAGGTATTCTGTAATTTATTTTTGTCCACTTTATGTATCAAAGACAGAGGGAGGTGCACAGATATTAAGAGCTTTATATCTTTCTTGTGAAATTGGACCATTTAACTTAATAAAGTGCTTATTTTTCTTCGATGCTTTGTAGTCCACAGTCTGTCTTGAGTGATGTTGATGTCATACTCCCTGCTCTTTTCTGTTTTTACTTGAGTTTTTAAAACCTTTTATTTTTAATCTTTTTGAATTATTTTGTTTTTGGAAGGGCTGTTGAGTGCAGCTTGGAGTTGGATTTTGCTTTGGCATCCAGCCTCCTCTTCTTGTTCCTCTCCTGCCTCGTTTGTTCCTCCCATTCATCGTAGATGAGTTAAGCTCATTGACCTCTGTTAGTGGTAGATGATTTTGATCTTAGTTTTTTCATATTATTTTACTTTATATTTTCAATTTTTATGCCTTTGTATAAAGCTATGTACCAGATAGTCTGCTTGCTTGCTTGTTTGCTTGCTTCCTTCCTTCCTCCTTTTCCTTTTTCTTTTTCTTTTCTTGACAGAGTCTCACTCTGTTGCCCAGGCTAGAGTACCGTGGTGTCAGCCTCGCTCACAGCAACCTCAAACTCCTGGGCTCAAGCAATCCTTCTGCCTCAGCCTACTAAGTAGCTGGGACTACCGGCATGCAGCACCATGCCTGGCTAAGTTTCTCTATATATTTTTAGTTGGCCAATTAATTTCTTTCTATTTTTCATAGAGATGGGGTCTCCCTCTTGCTCAGGCTGGTTTCAAACTCCTAACCTTGAGCGATCCTCCCGCCGCAGCCTCCCAGAGTGTTAGGATTACACCATGCCTGGCCTGTTTTCTTTGAAAAATTTTCTGAAGTTTAGAACTGTTTGTATTTTTATTCTAATGGTTACTTTTATAAATTCATTTAAAATGAATATCCTTGGCCCCTTATATTTTATACAGTGTATATTTGTTCCCCTCAAAAAAATAATAATAAAGTTAGTGTGTTTACTTCTTTCTCCCAATTTTAGTCCATAATACCTATCTGACTTAGTATTTATGTTTGCGAAGTAGATATATTTATACTTTTGCTGCTTGGTTTGTCAGCCATAAATGGGGCCTAGTCTCTTTTCATTCTTACAAATGAGGCAATTGGCAAACTCACTCTACCTTTCACTTTCTCATTCCCTTCCACTCCCAAGTTTTGTTTTTATATCATTCCTACAATGTCCTGGCATGTAACATTTACTTATGTTCTGTGATCCATTTGTTTAGGTCTTACTTTATAATTAAATCCACCCAATGCTCACTGGTGGGGTTGTGCTTGTGGTTTTCCTGATCATCTTCTGGTTGGCTGAAGTTTATCCTCTGGTAGCTTTCTCAAGAAGAACTCATGATACCAATATTCATTAATTTCTTATAATTAAAAATAATTGTAGCCTTTATACTGGAAGGACAAGCCATACTTTCCCAGGAGTTTCTTGCCGATGCTGCACCCTTGCCTTTTGGTGTTTAATGGAGGATAAATCTAAAGCCAGATTGACTTCTTCATCCAGCAATTGTTTACTTTTTTGAAGTCTGGAAACTTCACTGAAATTAAGTCTTGGTGTTAGCCATTCTAGCTCAATTTTTTTCCTGGTACACAAGGTATCCTTTTAGTTGTGTAGATTACTTTCTTCTTTTTTTATTTCATGAAAATATTCATGAATTGAATCATTAGATATTTGCTTTGTTACATTGTTTTGAGTTTCTTTAGGGATTCCAATTATATACATGCTGCATGCAGATCTTCTAGATCTATCATTTTTTCTCTAATTAAAAAATATTTTCTTTAATTTTGTTTTCTGTTGTTCATGTTTCTCATTATTGTCCTCTTTCCTACATTTCTGTATTTCTTGTCTTCCTTTACAGACAAAATATCCTCATTGAATCTTTTAAAATTTGTGGTAAAATATAAAGTTAAAATTTTTATGCGCTCTGTGGCAATATTTTTTTTTCTTGTGAGTGTTCTCACTTACTGACAAATTTTGTTACTCTTTTACCTGTTATTTCCTAGGGCATCTTTATATCAATGCTGTTCTAATTCCTTTCATTGCTCGTTGTTGAATGGTCATATTTTCCTTGACCAGCTTGTAGGTGCTGCTTTTTTGGGGAAGAGGCTAAGACAGCTTTTCAGAAACAGACTACTTCCTGGGAGTATGGCTTTTAAAAAAATCCCTTTATGTAGACTGTTCTCTGCTTTTTCCCAGCCAAACCTGATCAAGGAGACATTTTGCCCCAGGCTCTGCCTGCCTCCTATCTGCTGTTGCAGGCGAGGGACTTATCTGTTACGATAAAGCATGGGCCTTTGCCTTCAGCAGGTGCCTTCAAGTTCTAACCTCATTATGTCTTCTCCCCACTGTTTGTGCTTTTCTTTTTACTTCTTCCTGTGTGGCTTCTACTCAGTTTCAGCTGCATTGGTGAGTTTTTACATATGTTTCAAAGTCTTTCAATTATACTTTTATCCAAATTTCACTGAGAATAAAGTTTCTGTGGTTTTTTTTTTTTTTTTTTTTTTTTTTTTTTGGTAATGCTTTTTGTTGCTTGTATGATTTCTAGGAAAAGAGAAGGATATAGACTTACATAGTCATGTTCGTACTTAGAAATCTATGTTTTCTTAAATAATCTTTATAATTTTATTTTCAACATATAAATCTATAAATCTTTAATTCATCAGGCCTTTACTTTTTTGGTAAAATATGAGCTTTGAGGTCTGAAATATATATATATATATATAAAATTTGTTTCTAGTTGTCCTAATATCTTTTATGAATAGTCTAAACTTCATTCCTGGTTTTGAAATGGCTTATTTGCCATATTCTAAAATCTTCTATTTACTCTTTTTGGAATTTTTTTTATATCTGTTCCTTAAGTTACTATTATCACTGTATTTTAACACTATGTATGCCTTTTATGTCATCTTTTTCAGAATTCACTTGCTATTTTTGCTATTTTCTAGATCTAATCCAGTATGGTATAGTTTGATTCTCCAAAATGGGGGTATAATATGCAGTATTTTCTGTATTTATGGAAATATAAAATCCTTTCAATAGATAGAACAAAAATTTCATAGTTTGGGAAATGCTTTTCTAATATTTTAACAGTATACATCATGCTGAGTTTTGATTAAAAAGAAGACTTCTCACATGCTAAGGAAGTATTGGTCTGCTTTTATTTTTCTAAAATTTTTAAAAAATCAGAAAGGAGTTTAAATTTAGCATCTATTGAGAAGAATAATTTTCCTCCCTTGACCTGTTAATATAATGAATCATGTCCAGAATTTAATTCTCATCGTGAAACATCTATACATTCCTATTATAAACTATATGTGCTTAGAGCATGTGATTATTTTAATATATTTCTAAATTTGATATCATAGAATTTGCATCTATATTTGTGAGATGAGTTTGCAGTTATCTTTGTCAAGTTTTAATTTTACGCGGTTTAAACTTCTTGAAATAAAATGGAACACTTCTCTTTTTTTCCCCTGAAATAGTTTAAATTGCATAGGAATTATGAGTTGCTCAACAGTTTGAAGGAGTTCACTGGGGAAATCATATTGTCCCATGGTCTCTTTTGGGGCTTGCTCTTTGACACACTGCTCAATTTCTTCTGGATTGCTTGGGGCAAAGTGTGCCAATTCTGGTTACTGGTTATTGTGGGAAGCTTCTTAATCTTTAGCAATTTCTATGTCCTCATCTGAACAAACTGGAATAATAACAGTACCTACAACATAAAGTTGTTGGGCAGATTAATTGGTAAAATGCAATGAAGCACTTAGCCAAAGCATACCTGATACTAGAAAATGCTGGATAAATGTTAGCTGTTTTCTTATTCTTGAATTATTCAGATTTGCTTTTTATGAGTCAATTTTAGTCAATAGAATATTTTTAGACAATTAACCATTTTATTGAGAGTTAAACATTTATTACCACACAGTTATTCCTAATACTTGTTGATAGCTTATGGTTTTAACATTGTCTATATCTGTGACTGTCTTTCTAATACTTGATAATGTGTATTTGTGTTTTTCCCTCTTTGTTCTTGCTTTGCTTTGTTTGGGGTTTGTTTATTTAATTGGTCTTTTCAAATATTGGATTTATTTATCAACGTCATTATTCTTCTATCTTCTATTTCATTAATTTTTTAGCTTTTTAAAAATCTTTCTTCCTCTCTCTTGCTATTGTTGCTTTTTCTAGCTTCTAGAGTCCATTGCTTATTTCATTGATTTCTATTCCTTCTCTAACAATAAAAACATGTAATGTTAGAAATTTTTCTCTAAGTACTTAACACTCGATTAATATAGAGGTTGAAAAACCAAGGCTATGGGTCAAATCCAGCCTCTGTCTATTTTTATAAATAAAGTTTTATTGAAACACATCCATACCCATTTGCTTATGTATTATATATGACTGCTTTCACACTACCAGGGCAGAGTTGGGTAGTGCAACACAGTCCTTATGGTCCATCAAGCCTAAAATATGTACTGTGTGACCCTTTACTGGAAAAGCCTGCTGATCCCTAATGTAAAGCATTTCATAGTTTTGGATATATAATGTTGTCATTATTTATATTTTTTCTAATCATCCATAATTACAGGCATTAAAAGTTACCTAGGAAGTGTTTTAATTTCCTAATGGTTTGAATTTTCTTGCTTATAATTTTGTTAATTTCTAGTTTTATTACATTTGGCTGAAGATTATGGCATACATAATTATTTTAGATTTATTAATATTTTCTTTTATGGAACATTTGCAAATGTTCCAAAGACATTGAAAAAGGATGCATATTATCAACAGAAAAAAAAAACCCCAAGATATTTGTTGACCTTATTCATTGTATATTTGAACTCTAATTTCTTATTTGTTTATTGTCTAAAGAATTCAGAACTCAAGGTAAAGCTATGATTGTAGTTTTTGGCAGTTTCTTCTTATAGTTCTGTTAGCGTTAGTTAGGATTTGTCTGATGCTAAGTTACTTCACGATAAGTGTTCGTGGGTGCAGAAGAGATGGAAACACCCTCCTGGTGGGGGCTTGCTCTTTTGCTGCTCTCGGGACTCTTGCCACTGCTGCCCCATGGACAGGTGCTGGTCAGCCTGCCGATAATGCAATACACGTGGCTCGGTTTCCGAGGTTGCCCCTTTGGCCCTGCGGACAGCCAGCCAAGCCCAGTTGCTGGGCCATGGCCGCTGATCACAACTGAAGAATGAACCCAGCTGAGATGATGAGAACTGCCCAGTTGAGCTCAACCCAAACTGCAAACCCATGGAATATTGTGTGCTAAATAAATGGTTGTTGCTTTAAGCTACTAAGGTCTGGCATGGTTGGTTACCTAGCAAAAACTAATAGTTTTATTGTGAAGTTTGTCTTTGTCAACATAACCTACCTCTCATCCAATTATACATTTTCTCATGTTTTCTATTTCAACCATTTGTCTCTTTTGCCTCATTTCTGATTGCAGTTTTCTGTTAGATCTGTGCTCATTGCTTTGTTTTTGGCCTTTATGTGTTATTTTAAGTGTGCTGCGGTATATTGCATTTTTAAAAAATAGCCAAACAATATGTCCCATCCCACATGCTCTTTTTAACAGTGGGACCTTGACATTTCTCCTATGGAGATGTGGGGTCTGTGTTTCCTCCTTGTCAGTCTGGGTGGACTTGTGACTACAGCAGAAGTGATACTATGTAATTTCAAGGTTAGGCTACAAAGGCAATACAGTATCCACCTAATTCTTTTGAGATGCTTGTTCTCAGAACCTGGCCACACTGACCATTTTTCTGTCCGCTAAACATACTGAACTTGTTTCAGCTTCAAAGATTTTGTTGCTTCTCTGAAACATTTTTTCTTCTACATTTTCCATTAGCTGTCCCCAACCTTTTTGGCATCAGGGACGATTTTTCCATGGATGGAAGAGTGGGAGGCAGAGTTCAAGTGGTGATGAGAATGATGGGAAACTCTAAATACAGATCAAACTTCAAGCCCACTCACCTCCTGCTGTGCACGCCCCAGCCCTGTGGTCTTCTTAACAGTGTAAATTGTACTGGCATGCCCAGTTTAATCTCTGAGACAGTAGGTGAAACTTGTGGGTAAGAATCAACCACTTTCTGTATGATTGAGTCAGTAAATGCTGTAAAGGGCATGCAAATTCACCTCCCTGTCAGTAGGTGGTGCTTGCCGGAAGGAACAAGCTACAGTATTGTTTTGGGATCCTGTGACCAACTCTGGCCCCTGAAGAGAAGCACTTGAATGCCCCAGGTGGTGGGTGGCCCCTGGAACTTCCAGGCATGTTCTTCTCCATCATGGCAAAGGCAGGTGGGGGAGTGAGGCTGCGTGGGGCTGGATTGGGTGAGCCTACCCTTGGGCTCCACAAAGGTTGGTAAGGTAGCTGCTTCATCAGGGGTCAAAGGTCTGTTCTCAGCTTCTGGGGAAAGCCAACAGGGAGGGGCTGAGGCAACTCCACCCAGCCAGGAAGTCTGCGTGTGGGGCAGGGCTGCCTGAGATTCACAATCTGGCTGCCAGCAGCGGGTTTCACTCCTCTCACCCCTCCTCTGCTCCATGGTCTCCCTTAGGCATCTGTCAGAAGGCAGGAGCCCAAAGTAGCTGACAGACCTTCTTTCTGCATCGATCTGGCAGCTGGTGTCTCTGCTCAGCCATGTTGTCTCTGCCCTGCTTAGCAACCTTAGTTACATCTGCAACCCTAATCGCCTTTGCCATGTAATATAACATACTCACAGCTTCCAGAGGTGAGGTGTGGGCTCTTTGGGAGGCCATAATTCTGCCCACTGCAACCTCCAATATGCTTTTAATAATTTCCCCTAATAATATGGTGGGGTTTTCAACCAGAAAGAAGGTTATTTGCCCTCGGATTAGAAAAATTTAATTCTGGCATTAAAAAAAAGTTATCGTGTCTCTCACTCTCTGTTTTGCTCTTTCCTTCAGTAGGTTACCTTCTATAGATTTAAGATGTTTTATCTCTTTACCTGATTTCCTGAGTTTTATAATTTCTCGTACCAATCTTCTAAATGACTTATTCAGTTTGTTGCAGTATCTTATCTGATGTTCTTAGCTTTTGTTGCATTTAAAATTCATTGTCAGCTACTTTAAATATGAAACCAATATTTTCTGGTACTGGATCATTCCCTTTAATTAAAGAATGTACTTTTTATTGTTTTTGAGAATATGAATCAGAAATCTTAAGAAAGTTTTTCCTTACCTTATGAGCAAGTCTGTTTTATAGGGGAAAATTTGTTTAGATTTCTTTCTGATGTTGAGTGCATTTTTCTCTTTTTGCTCATTGCTATGTTTTGTGGTTCATATAAAATAGTTTATTAAAAGTAAGACAAAATTTTATCAAGATTATATTTGTAGGTATTTTTAAAACTAAATGGTATGGAAGAGACACTTGTTCTTCTTCTCTCCATTGCTAGTTTCACTCATCTGAGAAAAACACTTTAAACTCCTTATTCTTGTAATTACCTCCTGTGGGAGACAGAATTCTAGGATGGCCCCAAGATTTCCTCTCTGTGGTGGACATACTTATCTACTCCCTCCTTTTGAGAGTGAGTGGAACCCGCCGATATGATATGATAGTACTTCCATGACTAGGTTACATTATATGGAAAAAGTAAAGGGATTTGCAGAGGTAATTAAAATCCCTAATCAGTTGATTTCAGGTTAAATAAAAGAGAAGGTCTCATGAGTGCCTGACCTAATCAGGTAGCCTTTCCAAGGGTCTAGAAATAAGAGAGGAAGTCAGAGATATTCTAAGCAGCAGAGATGCCCTTTCCTGGCCTTTAGAAAACAAACTGCCATCAAATGGAGAGTGCCACATGGCAGGGAATGGTGGGTGGTCCTGGGAGCTGGGGACCCCAGTTCTAAAACTACGAGGAACTGAATTCTTCCAACACCCAGTGACTTTGGAAGAAGACCCCAAGTGTCAGATGTGATCACAGGCTGACAAACACCTTGATTTAGCCTGATGTGACCCTGAACAGAGGACCCAGCTAACCCACGCCAAGACTTCTGGCCCATGTGCTGCTGTAAGTGGCTGAGTTTGTGGTATTTGTTACACAGCAATGGAAAACTATTATACCTCCATATTTCTGAATAATGTGCTTACGTTGCTATTTATGGAATTACTCATTTTAGGTGTCATATATTGCTGCTTTCTCTGATGGGTGAAGTGTTTGTTCACTTACAGTACTTCATCTCCTCCCCAATTTCTGCCCAATTAGAGCTTTCACAAAGGGCTGACCAGACTACCTGACTTTATCTTTGCCCCAAGGATGAGTCTCAATTAGACTTTATAGTTCAAGGCCTTCTCAGTTTTATCTTTTGCCAATTGGAGAGGAGAAACAGTTCCATTTTCTAACCTTGCAAGTCCCGGGATTTATTGCCTCTCCAAACTCTCTCTCAATTCTGCTTGCAAAATGTCCATTTCTTTTATGAGCTTATTTCTTTCTTATTGCTCCTTGTCAAAAGCAGCCATTAGCAAATATCCGATGTTACCAACATTCTGTTTTCCCACTTCTTTGCTAAAACCACGAGTTCATTACTTACACTTTCTGCCTTCTAGTCATCACAGGTGATAGTTATATCAAATGCTTCACCACTGTATAGAGAGCCTTTAACATCAGTTTTCTTGCCAGCTGCCACTCCACATGCTAAAGCCCATGCATATGTTTAGCATTTTATTTTATTGTGGTGGCACCTCACTTCCGTGATCAGACTTCGAATTGTTGAGCTTTTCTGTGGTTAAAACCAACACCAAAATTTCCGTGGCAACAACCAACACCATAATTTCTGTGGCTTCCAGCAATAAAGGCTGATTTCTGCTGAAGTGACTGTGGGCTGGTGGAGGGCATGATCCATGGGTCTTCACTCTAGGATTCAGGCTGAAAGGGCAGCTCTCTCTGAGAGTAAAGTACCTGGTGGTTTCATGAAATGGCTCTTAAAGCCATTGCTTGAAAAGTCACAGGTCACTTTTCACATTTTATTGGGCAAAGCAAAGCATGTGGCCAAGCTTCTTCTCAATGGGTCAGGTGTGTGTAATCCTCCCTGAGGGAGGGGCAGTGAGTATCTATCCCAGACTCCACAGCCTGAATTAATACCCTGGGAGAAGGTGTTTGCAAGTCACACAGCCAATGAAGCGTTAGATTCTAGAGTATCTAAGGGGCACTTCTAAATCAACAAGAAAAAGGCAGGACACCAATGGAAATACAGGCAAAGGACACGAATAGGCAATTTGCAGAGGGGAGAGCCAAATGCCTGTAAGTGTATGGAGAGAGACTCAATTTCATTAGCAAGCAGAGAATTGCAAATTAAGTCAAGATATCCATCAAACTGTCAAACATGGGGAACTCTGTGTTTTCTTGGTGAGAGAGGCAGGCAAGGGCAGCTATTCTGGGAAGTAATTTGGGAAAAATAAGTAAGATGGCATAGACAAAGTGAGATGATGAATGTGTCTTGGATTTGCAAGTTCTAGCTTTCTGGGATTATCGTCACATCTTTCCAGTTACACACCACCCTTATCATTCATTATTTGGGTGGCTGTGTGGTGTCTCATTCCATGGGGCCATAAGATCATGAGGGAAGGGCCTTGTCTGGTTTGTTCCTCTGTACCTAATACTGCGCTTGGCACAGGTGGACCCTCAGCATTTGTTTGGTAAATGCATGTTTTAAAAAATACATTTAATGCAGAGTAACTTACCTCCTTCAGGGTAAAGCACTTCTTTGGGATCAATTTTTCATTGGATAAAACCTTCCCTCATTTGGTTTAATCTGCACAAGCACACAGTGACTCATACAAGGGCAGAAAGATATCAAACTGCTCAGGTCCAACCTCTTGATTGTAATTTTTCAAAATAGAAATACATTTGGGAAAGCTTTCTATTTTAGGTAGAAGGGAACTTCTAAAAAAATTTCAACAGATTTAGGGGGTAAAAGTTTTTTTTGCTACATGGATGAATTGCATAATTCTGAAGTCAGGGCTTTTAGTGTGCCCCTTGCCAGAATAGTATACATTGTACTCGACAGGTAGGTTTTTATCCCTCACCCCTCTTCTTAGTTTTCAATGTCCATTAAACCACTTATGGCCATTTATGTCCCTCCTTTAGTTCCCACTTATAAATAAGAATATGTGGCATTTGTTTTCCATTCCTGAGATACTTCACTTAGGATAATGGTCTCCAGTTCCATTCAAGTTTCTGCAAAGACATTATTTCAATCTTTTTTATGGTTGAGCAGCACTCCATGGTATATGTACACCACATTTTTTTTTTACCCACTCATCAGTCGATGGGCACTTAGGTTGATTCCATACCTTTACAATTGTGAATTGTGCTGTGATAAAGATTCAGGTGCAGGTATTTTTTTGATACAATGACGTTTTTCCTTTGAATAGATATCCAGTAGTAGGATAGCTGGATTAAAGGGTAGGTCTACTTTTAGTTATTTGAGAAATCTCCATGTAGTTTTCTGTAGAGGTTGTACTCATTTATTTTTCCACCAACAGTGTATAAGCAGTCTCTTTTCACTGCATCTGCACCAATATCTATTTTTTAACTTTTTAATAATGGCCATTGTGACATGGTAAGGTATTATCTCATTGTGGTTTTAACTTGCATTTCCCTGATGATCAGTGATGTTTAGCATTTTTCCATGTTTGTTGGCCATTTGTCTATTTTCTTTTGAAAAAAATCTGTTCATGTCTTTTGCTTACTTTTTGATGGGATTATTTGTTTTTTTCTTGCTCATTTTCTTTAAGTTCTTTGTAGATTCTGTATATTAGCCCTTTATCAGATGTATAATTGACAAATATTTTCTCCCATTCTGTAGGTGTCTCTGTACTCTGTTGATTATTTCCTTTGCTATGAAGAAATTTTTTAGTTTAATTAAGATTCACTTATTTATTTTTATTATTGCGGTGTCTGTCATTGGGGTCATAAATTCATAAATTCTTTGCCTAGGTCAGAAGAGTTTTTCCTACATTTTATTCTAAAAATTTTAAAGTTTCAGGTCTTACATTTAATCTTTAATCCATCTTGAGTCAATTTTTGTATATGGTGTGAGTTAGGGATTCTGTTTTATTCTTCTGCATGTGGTTATCCAGTTTTTCTCAGCACCATTTATTGAATAGGGTATCCTCTCCCCAGTGTATGTTTTTGCCTGCTTTGTTGAAAATCACTTTGTTGTAGCTATATGGCTTTATTTCTGGGTTCTTTATTCTGTCCCATTGGTCTATGTGTCTACTTTTATACCAAACCATGATGTTTTTGTTACTATAGCTTTGTAGTATAAAGGGAAGTCAGATAATGTGATACCTCCAGATTTGTTCCTTTTGCTTAAGATTGCTTAGGATTATTATATCTTTTTGCTGAATTGCTCCCTTTATCATTATATAATGAATGTCTTTGTCTTTTATAACCATTGTTGATTTAAAGTCTATTTTATTTGATATGAGAATAACTACTCCTATTCTCTTTTGGTTTCCATTTGTGTGGAATATTTTTTTTTCAATCCCTTTACCTTGAGTCTATGAGAGTCCTTGTGAATTAGGTGGGTTTCTTGGAGACAGTATATATTTGGGTTGGGTTTTTTCATCTGATCAGCTAATCTACTAACACATCTTTTAAGTGGAACTTTAAGACCATTTACATTCAATGTTAGTATGGATATGTGATATATTGTTCTGTTCATTATTTTGAATGATATTTTGCTATTTTGTTTTCCCTCTTGTGTTAATATTTTATAAGAGCTGTGAGCTCTAACTTTTGAATGTTTTTGCAGTGGTGGATATGGATTGCTCAGTTCCATGTATAGAGCACCTTTGAGCATTTCCTGTAGGGCAGATCTAGTGGTGACAAATTCCCTTAGTATGTGCTTGTCTGGGAAAGACTTTATTTCTCCCTCATTTATGAAACTTAGTTTATATGATACAGAATTCTTGGCTGGCATTTATTTTGTTTAAGAAGACTAAATATGGACCCCCAATCCCTTCTGGCTTGTAAAATCTCTGCTGAGAAGTCTGCTGTTAGTCTGATGTGTTTTACTTTGTTAGTTGTTGCTTTTGTCTTGCAGCTTATAGGCTTTTCTCCTTCATGTTGACTTTAGCCAGACTTGATTATGTTTCTTGGTGATATCTTATTTGCTATTTATTTTCCAGGTATTTGATGACCGTTTTGTATCTGGTTATCTAAATCTCTGGTGATGCCAAGGAACTTTTTCTTAATTATTCCCTTAAATAGGTTTCCCATGTGTTTTGCTTTTTTTTTCCCCCCCCCTCAGGGATATTTATGATTCTATAGTGATAACTCATTTTACATAGTCTTATATTTCTCTGAGTGATTGTTCATTGTTCTTTATCTTTTTTCTATATTTTTGACTGATTGAGTTAATTTGAAAGCCTTGTCTTCAAGCTCTGAAATTCTTTCTTCTGCTTGATCTAGTCTGTTCTTAAAGCTTTATGCTATATTTTGAAATTTCCTAAATGACTCTTTCATTTCTTTAAATTCTGTTATATCTTTTTTTTATGTTATTTGGCTTTTTAGAGACTTTTTCCTTCAAGTCCTGAATTATTTTTTTGGTTTCTTTGTGTTGGTTTTCAACTTTCTCATCAATCTCATCCATCTTATTTGTCATCCATATTCTGAATTCTTTATCTGACATTTCAACAATTTCCTTTAGGTTGGGGTCCATTCCTGGAGACCTATTGTGATCCTTTGGGCACGTCAAAATAGCTTGTTTTGTCATATTGCCCCGGCATCCTTATGCTGCTTCTTTCTCATCTGACACCTCTTTTTGCAGCTTAAAACAGCTAAGTCTGTGGTGCATCTATTCTCCTCTGCCGGAAACTCTCCTACTTAGTGAAAAGAAAGAGAGGTCCCTGGATGACACACTGTGCCCTACTCTGGAAAATTGACCCAGCAGGACAAGGGCAGATGCACTTAGAGCTTGTGTCACAGCTATTCTCATCCTGTTCCCCTGTGGTTGTCACAATCCAAGTTGGTGCTAAGGGATATTCATGCAGACTTGTGGGTTGGTCCTCATGCTGCTGTTGGAAGCTCAGGTGAGGGGCTGGGTGTGTTCCTCTCCGTGGAGGTGGTGGCATAGAAGTTTGCTCTGCCAGGCCTCCCCATGGTGGTGGCAGTGGTGGCTGGGTGAGGTTATTTAGACAGTGGCCGTGGGTGCTTGGGCTGTGGGTGTTCACTCTGCTCAGGTCCAGGTACAGTGGGGGCATTGGGTGGAGGGTGGCTGAGGTGAGCAGGGCCGCATGGCGATGGGGCCACTGAAGCATGTGGTATGTGGGGCTGTGGCAGCTTACGGGGGGTGGGGCCACAGTGGCAGGACTGTTGGTAGCTTGGGGCTGCAGAGATATATAGTGCACTGGGAGCAAGTCACGGCATCTGGGGCTTTGCTCCACCCAGGACTGGTGATGGCAGCTGCTGTGGTGCTACCCAGGTGGCAGTTGCAGATGTTGGTGGCGACACTGGGGGCTGTGGGCACATGCTCTGCTTGGATCCTCTGGTGGCAAGAGGGTGCCTGCTTTTGGTGCAATGTTGCTGCACGGTCTCCAAACAGCTCCCTGATCAGTTTGGAGCTCTGTCGTGGTGGGAGGCCACCTTGCAGCTCGGGTTGCAGTCTCTGCAGGAGGGGTGAGGAGCCCCAGGGTTCTCTCCTCTGAACCTTCCCCATATGTGGGTGCCTTCACCGGTACATTCTGATCCTGCCACGTGGTTCACCCAGCTTCCATCTCTTTCTCTTTGGGTGTCTCCAGCTGCAGTGTTTTCTCTAAGACGATCCATCTGCAGGTGAACATCTACTTGCAACTTTCGATCCTGTCCTTGAGAGTGGCCTGTGCAAGCTGTTTCTAGTCCACTATCTTGGCCTCCAATCTTAGGTTGTAAATATTTTTAACAATATCATAAAAGCAACACTGAGTGTGCCAGGCCCATGATCCAGCATTTGTTTGCTTGGTTTGGGGTCGGGCTTCTCTCAGCGGGAGCAGTGCTGAGTCCAGAGCAGCTGCTGTTTCTATGTGGGCCAGGATGCTCCACTGATCCCACCTCCTCTGAACCCTCAGAGCACACGCGTGTGTCCCAGAGTCCCCTAACCAGGTGTGCATTCCAGGCACCCGGCCCTCTCCTGCAGATCCTGATGAATTGGGCTTGGGCTGCACTCGAGCTTCTGTTTTTTTTTTTTTTGTTTTTTGTTTTAACAAGCTCCTAGGTGATTCTCAAGTGCGCTGGAAGTTGAGAACAACTGGTGTATAACACCTTACCACTTAATTGCATTTTGTCATGTCGTTCTTAGCTATTTCTTGTGTTTTAGTAACAACTTTTAAACCAGTTTTATAATCTTCTGAGGGCAGACAGGATGTCTTGATTTTCTTTGTGTTCCTCACAGCCTTTGTAACGGGCCTGTAACGGGCTCTCGACAGATGCCCGTGCACTGACAGTTGGGAAGACTAGTCTAACTTTCCTTTTCTGAAAGAAATTTTGCCGTTCTTGTGGGTCCTGGGTCTTTGGGGGTACATTTCTCAACTGTTCCCTTTCAATTCCTTTCTGCTCCTTCAGGGTCCACGTCCCAGTCTGTTAGTATTATCTAACATCACCTGCAGGTAGCAATGCACTTTCACAGGTATGCTTGGCTTCTTTGAAGTGGGCTTGAGTATCTGTCTCTTGGCGTAGTTGATAGTCGGCCCTGGTAGTCAAGAATCTAGGACAGAGATCACCTCTTCTTCAAGCTGCCTATTGCTCACAGCTTCGTCTCCGGCATCCTGGAGGCAGGTCAAGTTCAGAGAGGTCAACCGTGCATGCTCTGCTTAGATACTGCCTTTCACCTGTGCTTCAGCTGGGGTCAGGTCAGGCTGTGGTCAGTGACTGTGGTAAGAGACACTGTCCTTCCACCCTTCCCCATTCATGACAGCCCCGGTGGTCCCTATCCTGGTAGCTATGCCATAGGTGCTAGCTTTTCTTCAGGTGACCCCCACTAGACCTGCATGGGCTCCCATGGTTTACCAATGAAGGACACAATATTTGCTCCAGGACAGCCACCAACCCGCCCTTGCCTGTTTCTAAACTGGATGTCCCGGAAGGCAGCGTTGCAAGTATGTTCTTAGGCCACCCTGAGGGAAGCAACTCTCCTCTTCTGCTAACTATGATTATAGTCATGCCAGAGCAAAGCAAGAAGAAGCACAAGCTTGAGAAGCCTTGGGAAAGGGTTTGTTTACTAAACTACCCAATATTCAATAAGCCATCTAAGTAACAATTGGAATAAACAGTTCTTCTGGCACAAAGTTATTTTTGCTCTGACTCTTTGTATTAATAACAACGATATACCACATGTTCGAGTCCCCTCCCAGATTAACTCACGACTTAGAGAATTCCAGATGGGGGTATGGGAAAGAGGGTGAACCAAAAGGGAGGAGGAAGGTCTGGCCCTTGGTTCTGCAGAACGTGGAGCCAAGGGAGACCTTAAAGCAACTTTCTTCTTTTGTTGTTGGGGAAGGTCTGGACTGGGTTAGAATAATGAGTTAAGCACGTCTTCTACCAGAATCCAAAGGGACAGGGTAGAAAGGCAGAATATATTCCCGAGGCATGGCATAGAAA
Organism: Microcebus murinus; assembly: GCF_040939455.1. Taxonomy (NCBI): domain Eukaryota; kingdom Metazoa; phylum Chordata; class Mammalia; order Primates; family Cheirogaleidae; genus Microcebus; species Microcebus murinus. Next base: position 7,409,633 of record NC_134114.1, on the reverse strand, counting down.
TTGGGTCTCCGGGGTAGGAAACCAGGCTGCAGTGGAAAGACTGCCCAAGACGCAGGAATAGAGCCTGTGTGTCACAGAGCACGTGGTCTTCCCCACGCTTGGGAGGCAGCTTTGCAGTCTTCTAAGTGCTTGTATGCACATGATTGCAGCTGGTCTTCCCAAAACACTAGTAAAGCAGTTGGAGCGAGCGTTATGGTCCCTGTGCTAGTTAGCTTGGTTGTGTAACGATCCGCCCTGAGTTATTTGTTCCCATGGATGGCTTGGCTGGGTGTCTCTGCTGCATGTGCTCATGAGGAAGGAGAGTTGGCTGGATTTGGCTGGAGAGACTCAGCTGGGAGACCTGGCCCTGCTCTGCCCATCTCCCATCCTCGTCAGGGCTCCGTGGCTTAGCCCAGGGATGTCCTTCCCATGGTGGCAGTGGAGGCTCAAGAAAGCAAGTGGAAACATGCCAGGACTCTTGGCCTAGGCTCGGAACGGGTGCCCTGTTTCTGTTGTGTTCTGTTGACCAGTCACGTGGCTGAGCTCAGGGTTGGCGTGATGGAGCATCACCAAGTTACTTGGCAAAGGGTGAGGATAAAAGAAGGGTGGAGAACTGGGCCATTAGTGCCTGAACTATGGCACCTCATTTTACAAGGACAGAAACAAAGGCTTAGAGATGAAGCTCGGTGGCTTCTTGAGGGTCAAGCTGGGAGAATAGCCCATGTCACCATCTGTTTACTGTGCTATCACACCTTACAAGTATGACCCATATGGGAACAGTGGGTTGGTTATAGTCCTGTTTTGGTGTCTAGTGGCAGTGAGAACTTGAATAAATTCTCTGGAAAATAGATTATTTTTTTTAAAGCCTTGGCTGTCAAAATCTGATTTCCTGGTTGAATGAAATGGCTCTGCTATTCAGATCCTTTGGGTCTAAATTTATCTTACATGAATTTATTTAAGAAATTGATCACAATTCCCCTTCCATTTGGTGCTGTGGGTGTCGTAATTGGAAATTTAGAAAAGACAGAAATGGCTTTAAATGCTTCACGTACCCACCTAAAATTTGCAGAGGGGTAGAAAGCACAGGAGACTGCAGGTAAAATAGGTTGTGGTAGATCCGTTTTTAGGTTGAACCATCTTCCGTCTTTCTAACATCACTGCCCATCGGGCCTTTCATCTGTTTGTTCTGGAAAACAAGCCCCCGGGGACTCTGGCGGGCTGTCACCCCTCTCCCCTTTATGGTTTGTGGCACGAGCTGCTCTAGGAAGAATCCGGGGCTTGCTGTTTTTGCCGAGCGCCCTTCAAGATGCATCCTGCGCGCCCCTCCCTGTGTCTCTGCTGTCAGTGGGGAGGACACTGATCGACACGTATTGACACGTTCAAGTTCCAGTTTGTTGTCAGATGCTTTTTGCTCACTCGACACCCGTTGGAATCTCCACTACAGAGGAAGCTCTTGGGGAATCTGAGCCCAATCACTGGCACCAAACATCCTGGGCACCAGGATGTAACCTGGGCCGAGTATCCCTTTTATGGCTCTAAGATATAACAAATTTTGAAGATGTTGACCTAAAAGTGAATTGTAACCTCACTGGGGGTGGCCCAGGCAGGGGGACCCTTGGGTGTTTTGGCATGGAGGCGCCTGGGAAGGGGGGCTCTTTGGCAGAGGTGCCCACTGGGTGGCGATGGTGGTGCTGTTGGCTTCTGGCCCCGGGTGCCTTCACGTTGCCCTGGAGAAGCAAGTTCTTTACTGGTCAAAGTTCTTTAGTACCGACCTTGGCCAATCACCATCTGGTTCCAGGGGCCTGTGATTCTACCTGTCCTGTGTTTCTACACGGTCCCATGTACTGCCACTGCTATGCTAGTGCTTGCCATGGCTGTAGATGCCATGTGCTGGGGCCGGGCTGGGTGGTAGCACAAGCTCACTGTTTGCAGTCGAGTTCTGAGCTTTCCCTCCTGTCCTGTCCTCTCTCCTCGTTCTCTTCTGCTCTGCCCTACCTGTCTCCTGGCTGGGAGCTGTGGTCTGTTCCTGTTCCTTCCCTTGGGCTTAATGCCGCACCCATCTTCCTGACTCTGACCTCACCCACTCCCAGTCATAACTCTGACCCTCCCTCCTCACCTCTGCTGCCTTGGAGAGCTACCCCCACCTCGACCTGGTCCAGCGGAAGTGTTCTCACTAGACCCTAACGTGCTCAGGCCTGGAGAGGGGACACTGGACACCTCTGGTCTTCCTGGTGTCCACGCAGTGTTCTCGTCTCACTCTTGAGGCATCTGGCATCTGCAGAGGCTGCCCAGGAGCCTGTCCCTGCAGCATTCTTTCCCACCCTTCAGAACCCCCGTGGCATTGTGCTTTCTATACACACCCTCTTATCCATACCCGGGGACATCTGTTTCATAGAACTGATCTCTCTGCACTGTGTTGTCTGTCTTCACCACTGGATGTGAGCTCCCTCAAGGCAGCAGTTGCAGCCCAATCACAACAGCATTACTTTCTGAATGCTTTTTAATGCACTGTGATGGTTAATTTCATGTGTCCACTTGGCTGGGTCACAGAACTCAGATGTTTGCTCAAACAGGTCTGGATGCTGTTGTGAAGGTCTTTTTAAAATGAGATTAACATTTTTTTTTTTAATTTTTATTTTTTTTTATTTCGGCATATTATGGGGGTACAGATTTTAAGGTTTCAATAAATGCCCATTTCCTACCTCCCCCCACAAGTCTGAGTCTCCAGCATGACCATCCCCCAGATGGTGCACATGTCACTCATTATGTATGTATATACCCTTCCCCCTCCCCCCTGCTCAATACCCTATTACTGTAGTTCCTATGTGTCCACTTAAGTGCTGCTCAGTTAATACCAGTTTGCTGGTGAGTCTATGTGGTGCTTGTTTTTCCATTCTTGGGAAACTTCACTTAGTAGTATGGGTTCCAGCTCTAACCAGGAAAATATAAGATGTGCTAGAGATTAACATTTAAATCAGACTTAAAGCCAAGCAGATTATCCTCTGTAAGGTGGGTGGACTGCATCCAATCAGTTGACGGCCTTAAGAGAAAAAAGACCGACTTCGCTGAAGGAAGAGGGAATTCTGCCTCCAGACTGCCTGGGACTCAAGCTGTGACATCGGCTCTTCCCTGGGTCTCCAGCCTGCCACCCCGCTTTGCAGATTTTGGACTTGCCAGCCACCTACAACTGCGTGGATCACCTTAAAATCTCTTTCTATCTCTCTCTCTCTCCACACACACAGTTCTCTGTTTCCCTGGAGAGCCCTGACTAATATACGGTCAAATCACTGTGCCAAAGGCAACGCATCTATTCTCTCATTTAACCCTCATGACAACCTCTGGAGGTGTGTAGTATTATTCTCATTTGATAAGTGGGTAAACTGAGTCACAGAGACGGCAAAGAACTTGCCCGAGGTCACAGAGCTGGGAAGTGGTAGAAATGGGACTCGAACTGGAGCTTGCTTTATGCCAAAGCCAGCGGGCCTCACCCACAGCCCCTGCTTCTCTTCTTGGTGTCCCCATGGCGGGGCCAGTGAAGTAGATAGACTAAAGATGGCTCCTGTAAACCTAAAATGGAGTCAGTCTTGCTCTAACTATTAGTAAAAGTTCCTAGAGGAAGTTCTCAGAGGAGAGAGAAGGGAGTCGAGGAGGCCTGTTCCCAAAAAGAATAGAGAGGTCCTGTTCTAGGAAAAGTCCCTTGTCCCTCAATGTACCTTTCCATTGTTCGCTTGATTGACGACTAACCGCAAAGTTCTGCTTCTGCGATTGCCCGCTTGCCTAGCTGCCAGCCCCTAAGGTATAAGAAAACCACAAAGGCTTCATTCGGGGCTGCTTCTCCCTCCTTGCATGGAGTGGTGACAGCCCCTAGCAGGTATCAATAAACTAATTTGGCCGATTGGATTCTGGTGTCCGAGTCCCCTTGATCTGTTGGTTTACAACACCAGGGCCTCACAGCTGGTAGCAGGTTGATAAATATTTAAGTGAATGAACAAAGCCACAGACTCCCATCTGTTTTATTGCCTCTTCATCTTATGGAAAATAACTCTAAAATGTTGCAGGCAGTATGCAAGAGCCAAGACTTTACAGTCTATACAAACCTATACAGTCTTGGTCCCCAAGTGTTGTCTCGATCCAGATAAGCATGTGACAGAAACCCTGCTGGTGAAGCCGCAGCTACAACTCAGCTGTGATCTATTGCTCGGTAGCTTTGGTAGATCTTTGGGATCTTTGGGGGGTTTTACTCGTGTTTCCATTCCAGCCGTGGTGGCTGTGGCGGGCTGCACTCGGTGTGCATTCCAGCTTCCTTCCAGAATGCGCCTTCCTGCGCTGCAGTCCAGAGGGCTGAGAGCCACATTGCCAGCCTTCCTGTCAGCTCTGGCTGGGAACGCGGACTGGGTTCCAGCGCCCAGAAGCCACTCGCTGAGACTCGGAGGAGCAGGTGCAGAGGGACCTCCTCCTCCTCCTCCTGCTTCGGCCGCTGCTGCTGTCCAGCAGGGTCACAGAGATGACACGGGTTGGCTGCAGGACACGGCGCAGACGACGGCAGTGTCGGCAGCGGGCTCAGTCCTCAAGCGCTGCCGCGTCTGTCCCTGGCCTGGGGCAGGGAGAGCCAGTGCTGGCTGTGGCCAGCTGGACTAAGGCTGGACTTTGAAGTCCTGCATTGTAACTGGCCCTGGGGGGAGGGCAGTTGGGCCTCTTCTTAGATGGCCAGCTCACTCTTCTAACCCTTCCGGCAATTTTTACAGGTACTGAGTTCCCTATATTAAGTCTCATTCTGCTTCGGACGGCTAAGGTGCTTTCTGTTTCCTGTAAGTGAGCCCTGACGGATGCGGCAGCCTTAATAACTGCAGAAACATGTCGTTGGTCCCCTGGCCGGCTCGTTCCTTGGAGGATTTTCTACTGTTTGCCTCTGCACACAGCTGAAGCGTGTCTGTGGTCACCTGCCACGCTTATTAGTGAGAGCTGGGAAAGGGAGGAAACCCGCAAAGAGAAATTTTACCAAAGTGAGTTCTCGAATTTGGAACGACTACGTCAAAGAAAATGGCAAAGGTTTTGCTGGGTCCTTGCTTGGGGGAGCTCGCTCTGGATGTCGCTGTTGTCACTTCATCTCGAAACCTTCTTTTCTCTCTGTTGCCCTCGTAGCTGTGAATGTCTGCACCATTTCTTTTCAATCTACTAATCTGGAGCTTTTCTGCTACGGAATATTTCTACATAAACCCTTCCTTGCCACATCCTGGGTACATAAAAACTGTCCCTATACCAAAATCATGTATTTTGCTATTGTGCCATTTAATTCTAGGGCAGTGTAGATACTATTCATATTTTTACCAATTTTATCTTTGTCACTTATCGATTAAAAGGGAGCAGGAAAATAATTTTGGGATTCAATATTTAATAACAATGTCATAGGTTATACTCAAAACTGAAATTTTAGCTCCAGAAGGGACCTTGGGCCATCCTGTGGAGTCTTTCTCCCCATTTTAAAGATGAGTAAACGGAGGGCCAGAGAGATGTTTAGGAAAATGTTCCCAAGCTTGCAGGGTGAGGAGTGGCAGAATGAGGCTCAGAACACAGGGTTACCTATGGGGGGTGCTATCTCCACGTGGCCGAACTCACAGAAAAGGCTGTGTTTGACCTACTAATTTGCCGTACATTTAAACACGTGCACATGACAAGGGACAGTTGCACTCTCTTTACTATCTGTTTTTCCTACGGGTACATTTATTAATTGAGATGATTTTCTCAAGAGAATGGTATTTTTCTAATCATAGGCATGCTGGGATTCTTTTTAAGCAGGACTGCTACAAAAGTCACCTTTAGTACATAAACACTTTCTAAATATTTAATATAAATGGTGAATTTTAACCATTGATTTCTGGGCTGGTATTAATTATCATCATTACTTATTGAAAGGACATGAGACGCCATCTCAGAGAGTTTAAGGGGAGTCAGATGCCGTGCGTGGAGCCCGAGGCACTGGCTCCAGCCCCTTTGGTCGCATCTGAGTGTGCCCGGGGTGTGCGGAATGGAGCTGTCCTGGGAAAGCAGCAGCCACGGCAGCGGCCGCCGACCCCACAGCAAGCTGCCCAGCGCTGGGCTGCCTTTGTTGAATTTTTTAGAAAATGAGAGTGTAATGAATTTCAATGGGGAGGTCATTCTGCAATGTTCCAGATCCTCCTTACAGAGTCTGCCGAGCGGTGCTGCATGCAATCAAGAGTGCAGGAAGGGCTTTCTGATGAGGCTGAGTTTCCCAGTGCTGCGAGGTTAAGGGCGGCTGGACTGAGGACCGAGAGGCAGAATTCCATCCACAGCGTGGCCGTCCCAGTGTCCCCTCCTCTCTGCAGATGGCCACGAGTGCCAATTCCATCTGTCACATTCGGTGCTGGATGAGGTGTTACAGGGAACACCAAGAGGACAATGTCCAGCTTTCAAGGAGTTTTTAGTCCTTCTGGGGTGACACGACCAGTGCACATGGCCCAGGCAAAGAAAAATCAAGGGCCATCAGGTGGCAATGACTGCAAGTGGCAGTGAGGATGGCACAAGAAGGGAGAGGGGCCAGTGTGGGTCAGTGGTCCTTGGGTCTCCTGTCTCACCCTTGGGAGACGTTTTTGATTGTCACAACTTAGGGCAAGGTGTGCACTACCGGTATGTACGGATGCTGGTAACTATCCTACAGTGCACGGGACGGCCTCTACCACAAACAAGTGTCCTGCTCCAAATACCAGCGGTGCCGGATTTGAGAAACCCTGGTGTGGGCTGAAGCAATGAGATCGGGCTTTATGGAGGAGGTGAGATTTAGTCTCCCTTTGCGTCCATTCGCTCCTGTATTTGTTTAATGTTTATTTAGTGCCTGCTAAATAAATTTAGTTCTCCGGGGTCTGTTTTTGTCCTGGAGACACAGTTGGAAATGTCGTCAAAGTAGTCCTGTGACCATGGATCCTACAGTTCAGTGGGGGAAAGAAAGAAAATTTAGGAATAACCTGAACGAATCGTGATGATTATGGCGATGAGGAGTACGGGAGTGTGAGCTCTAAGGGAACACGCTGCAGGGAGCCCATCTTAGCCAAAAGGTCAGGAAGGTTCTCCCAAAGGCAGGTACCCCTTAAAATACAACTTGAAAGGTAAGGGGGCGCTGGCCGCGTGAGTACCCCTGAACGAGGGTGTGCGGGGAGTTGGGTGCGGGGAGAGGGGCATTGTTTGAGGCAGGTGGAGCAGCTTGTGTGGGGTTTGGAGCTGAGCGAGGGGTGGCCCAGGAGGGGTCCGGCACGTCAGAGATGCCAAGGGCATTGCAGAGAGACAGACGGGGCTGCAGAGGCAGGCGGAGCCCACCACTGGGGCTGCCTGAGTCACATTAGGAGTTCGGCTTTCATCCCGAAGACCATGGAAAATACTGAAGATTTGTAAAGTCTTAAAGCAGTGGAGTGACAGGATCAGATTTAAGTTCTGGAAAGCTTACTCGAGCTGTCGTGCGGAGGTGAGGTTGGAGGAGAAGCAGTGGGTCAAGGATGCCGTCGGGGCTGACGGGCTTGGAGGGGCAGGCGAGGCTGCTGGACCAGGGATGGCGACGGTGGGACCGGCCAAGGAGGCGTGAGGCTGGGCACCTGACGGGCAATTCGAGGGAGGCAGCGGGAAAGATGTTCATGTCTCTGCTGGTGCAAACCAAGTGGCCTGCAGCCTGCAGCCTTTCTTTCCCATGGGCTGTGCCCACGGGCTGTGCCGGCTGTGAACTAGCTGGAGGGGACCTGTGGCAGCTGCAGCACCCATTGCTGCAGATGTTCTCTGCTCCCCCGTCCTTGATCCACTCGGGCGTTCCCCGCACAGTGCGCCCTCCTAACTGCTTGCTCGAGATCCCCGGGCACCTCCACCACACCACGGGTTTTGGGTATTATCTTCAGCCACAGTCGGCAGCAGGTAATGCATTTCGCTCCCTCTTTTTCCAAATTACTCTTTCTTATTTTGCAGGATGCCTCACCCCTCTGGTGTTGCTTTCTTACTCCGGGCCCTGCTTTGGGAGCTCCTCGCCTTGCACCTGCCCTTAAACGTTGCTGTTTCTCAGAGCACTTGTCTGTCTCACCCTATGCAGTCTTGCCAACCCTGAGACTCTCAAGTGACCCTCTCCAACTCCAACATGCCTCCCAGGGCCAGTCGGCATATCTAGGTGAATGGACGTCACTCAGAAAGCCCCAACTCTGCATGTGCAAAACTGAACTCAGCACCACCCCACAATATCGTGCACAGTCTTCCACCTGCTACTAAAGGAGAGTGCACCCTGGAGGTGCAGTTCATACCAGACTGTGCCATGGCTCTGATGGACTATTTTCCAAATAAAAAGAGAGGACAGATTTTTTGTTTTTTACCCCATAAAGTCTGGAAATAAAGAAGAAAAATCTGGGACATGTGATTGTCCAGGAATGGTCCATCCCTGGTGGTTCATTTGGTAAAGGGTATGAAGGAGGCAGAGTCCAAGGTAGTGTCAAGGTCATTTAAGGGTGACGTCAAGTAAGATTTTTTTTAATAGTCACTCTTTGAAATGCCGGCCTTTACACCTGTAATGTAATTTGTAGCGCTTCGGCAGAAATTCTTAGTTACAGGAAGTAAAATGCACTGACAAGATGCATTTTCTATACATTTTAGATAGCATATGCGTCTCACCTAGCAAGACACTTCCATTAGCACAAAAAATAATGGCCCCTTTTCAACAACATGACTGTCACAAAGGAAAAATGGAGACAGTCAAATGATTTATTTCCCTATCTGTGCTGGAGTTTATTCATGGGGAGATTCACCTATGAACTAATAATTTTCTGGGCTAAGAAAAATCAGCAGGCTTTTAGGAAATGCCTATTTTTAAATTAAAAAAAAATTTTTTTTTTCCCCAGTGAGTTTCTTTAGGCTTTAAAAATCATCTAAGTCTATGGCTTTGATATCAAGGGAAAGGGTTCTTTCAACTGTTTTAACCTTTTTAAAGGAGTGACCCGTAGAGATAAATGTTGTCATGCTGAGCACCGGGGCTGTCTCCAGTACCCACAGTAATGCAGGCAGACCAGGAGGCAGAACACTCTCTTGAAGTGGTTTAAGACAGCGGTCCCCAACCTTTTTGGCACCAGGGAGGTTTCACGGAAGACAATTTTTCCGCGGACTGGGGTTTGGGGGATGGTTTCGTGATGATTCAAGTGCATTACATTTATTGTGCATTCAGACCTCTCTGCTGCTGCTGATCTGTATCTGCAGCTGCTCCCCAGCGCCAGCATCACCGCCCCAGCTCCGCCTCAGGTCATCAGGCGTTAGATGCTCATAAGGAGCCTGCAGCCTAGATCCCTGGCACGTGCAGTTTACGGTAGGGTTTGTGCTCCTGTGAGAATCTAATGCCATCACTGACCTGACAGGAGACGGAGCTCAGACGGTGAGGCCAGCGATGAGGAGCGGCTGTAAATGCAGAGAAAGCTTCCCTCGCTTCCTGCTGCTCACCTCCTGCTGTGCAGTGGCTCCTAACAGGCCACGGACAGGCACTGGTCTGAGGCCTGGGGGTTGAGGACTGCAGATTTAAGATTTAATTCAAGATTCTAGATTCTGAGGAAAGCTTCTTATTGGGAAAGGTCTGGGTTGAGACCCACACCATAGGCAATTAAAGAAAAAAAGAGGATCAGCTGGGTGTGGTGGCTCACGCCTATAATCCTAGCACTCAGGGAGGCTGAGGTGGGAGGATTGCTTGAGCTCAGGAGTTTGAGACCAGCCTGAGCAAGAGTGAGACCCCATTTATACCAAAAAAAAATAAAAAAGGAAGGAAGGAAGGAAGGAAGGAAGGAAGGAAGGAAGGAAGGAAGAAAGAAAGAAAGAAAGAAAGAAAGAAAGAAAGAAAGAAAGAAAGAAAGAAAGAAAGAAAGAAAAGAAAAATTAGCCAGGCACGGTGACATGAGCCTGTAGTCCCAGCTACTCGGGAGGCTGAGGAAGGAGGATCACTTGAGCCCAGGAGTTGGAGGTTGCAGTGAGCTATGATAATGCCACTGCCACTGCACGCAAGCCAGGGCAACAGAGCGAGACCTTGTCTCCAAAAAAACCAACCAAACAAAAAAAAAACCAAAAAAAAAAAGATAAACCTCACTCTAGTGGCAGGTTGTGGATGATGCCAGAACAGAGGGACCAGAGAGAACCTGGAACCTAGGAACTAGCTAAGAGGAAGGATCCTGGTAGACGATTATGGGTGAAATTCACGGAGGTCGGCGAAGGCAGGGAGGCACGAAGCCACAGGGATGCTCTCGGGGCAGGGCTCAGCTTGGGGGTGCCAGAGAAGTTAGAGTAGAGCCCATGTATTTGGATTCTCTCAATTTCTGGGTGGAGGCACAAGTGACCGCTCCCCATGGGCTCCCCCTTCAACGGGTCCTCAGAAAGGATGCTCAAGGCCCTGTGAGGTTAGCGGGTGGCCTTCCTGTGCCTCTGGCCATGTTAGGCCTCTTCAGCGGCTTCTTCTCTGACTTCCAGCCCTGAGCTCGCCTCACATGGCCTGTTGCCGTCTGTCCACCCCCTGTGGATTTAGAGGCTCATTCCACCTCTTCTTGGTTTCCTAACCCACCTGTACATGCATGACATCTAGATTTTTTTTTTTTTTTTGAGACAGAGTCTCACTCTATTGTCCTGGCTGGAGTGCAATGGTGTGATAACTCACAGCAACCTCAAACTGCTGGGCCCAAGCGATCCTCCTGCCTCAGCCTCCCGAGTAGCTGGGACTACAGGCGCGTGCCACCACAACTGGCTAATTTTTTCTATTTTTTGTAGAGACTGGGTCTTGCTCTTGCTCAGGCTGGTCTTGAACTCCTGAGCTCAAGCAATCCTCTCGCCTCGGCTCCCCAGAGTGCTAGGATTACAGGTGTGAGCCATAACACCCACCCAACTTCTAGATTTTTATACTTCTCATATTTCAGCACCGTCAAGTGGCACAAATTATAAAAACAGGTTTCATCCCTTCTGGGTGGCATGTTAGTCCAGAAGGAGTGTCATGAATTCCAAAATGTCTCTTACCTGACAGAGAAGGAATCTCTGGAGTGTGAGTGGGGGTGGGGTGCAGGAAGGAGGGCTTGGGGGCATGGGGCTTTGTGATGGGTCTCGTACACACATCATATCCAGAGCTGCTCAGCTGGGGTGAGCTCTCCACTTATGTGTGGGCTCCCCGTTTATCTGTGAGCTGCCCACTTACCTGCCGGCTCCTAATTTCCCAGGATTCCTTGCAGGCAGGATGAGCCACGGGGGTGGCAAGAGGTGCGGGCAGAAGCAATTAAGCCTGGCTCTTAAAACCATCCCGAGTGACCCTCTTGTCCTGTCTTCCCTGGCTATGGCCACCTTGCTGGACACTTGCTCCAGGTGGCATGGGTAGCTACGAGGTGGAGGAGGACTGCTGACCACACCGGGCTCCGGCCACCCCACTGGGAGTCTGGGTTTTCCTATTGTGGCATCAGCATCGCTGAGCTCTAAGCTCATCTCTTTCAAGACCTGTTTCAGAGAATCTAAACAGAGGAAGTGCATTTTCCCTTTCATTGACCAATACACGCATTCAGCTCTGCACTGCTGCTTGGGATTTGCAATTTGGAAATTTGTTCTCGTGACAGTGACATCCCCACCTGTGTCCCCACCCTGTGTCACAGTCTTCTGTGCCTGTCGAATCGTCAGCGCTGCTGTGTACTTTGCAGAGGTTGAGCAGAAAAGCAGTTTCTGTTTCCCATGAGCTCTTGGTCTCAGGGTTCCGGCAGGTGGTGGCCGGGGTTTCACAAGCCAGCGTTCTTTGGGGAATGCACACTGGCTGACTCTCTGGGACTCTCACTTGGTGACATGTGTCATTTTCATGACATGCTATGATTGTATACACATTTCCCAATGTAATGAGAGGAGGTCAGGCTGGAGTTTAAGCCAGGTTCTTCGATATAAAGGGACTGCCCAGGGGACTTGGTTTAAGCAAATATCCTTAAAGTCTGAGAAATCTCAGAGCTGGACTTTGATGACTAGCCGTGCAGTCCTTCCCCAAACTAGGGACCCAGAAATCTGGATTCAGAGACTCCTATTTGCTCCTAATGGGCATTTTGAATTATACTCAGCTTGGGGGAGAGGAAAAGCTTCTTATTTTTGGCTGCTTAATGTGCAGGGACAACCAGGGAGAAACAGTTCCTTATTTGAAACTTTTCTTGTCCAGTCCATCTGCTCATGGTATGACCTTGAATATGATCTCCTGGCCTTGGTGGCTGCCCCGGCCAGCTCCTCTGGGGTGCTATAGCCGTGCTCTGCCAAGCGCCGCTGCAGGGCAGAGGAAACTTGCCCTCATCCTCCCTTTTGAAGCTTACAGCACAGACGGCCTGAAAAAGTCTCTCTTGTAAACAGACCCTAAGCCAGCTTGGGCACACCCGCCTCTTGGGTTCTTTTTGGTAGATTCAAGAAGCAGCTAAAGAAGTGTGAAGCAGGAGAGGGCTGGCTCGTCCTTTGACTTTTTGTTCCTTGGTTTTTGTGACAGCAACTCTCAAAGCAGCCTTGGCCAGGCACAAGACATTTATTAAAGAGGCATACATTTGCCAGCAGGCCCCAAAGTGCTCATCAACCTGCCCTGTGAGCGGGATGAAGTCGCAGCTCCCTGCCTCGTAGGTGCTGGGCTACTGCTGGGCAGAGGAGCCAGGAGGCAAATGCTGAGGCTGTGGAAGCCTGTCACCCAACGGCTGGCATCGGGCAAGCAAAAGCAAGGCCCCGCAGGCAGGTTAGGGCTATGCTCACACATCTCCCCCAAGGAAGAGGGTCTGGGCATAGTTGGATTCTTCCTGCAAGGTTGGGGACAATTTTGTGACTATTTTACCCAATCCATATGCTATGGTTTGAATGTTGATGTCCTTGCAAAATTCATACGTTGAAACCTGACCCCTGATGCAACAGTATTAAGGGCTGGGGCCTTTGGGAGGTGATTAGGTCATGATGGTGGAGTCCTCCTGGATGGGGTTAGTGTCCTTATGAAAGAAGCCTGAGGACGCTTGTGTGCCTTTCCTGCTATGTGAAGATGCCACAAGAAGGCACCATCTATGATGCACGAGCCCTCGCCAGACACGGAATCCGCCAGCACCTTGATCTTGGACTTCCCAGCCCCTAGAACTGTGAGCAAAAAATTTCCTGCTGTTTATAAATTACCCAGTCTAAGGTATTTTGTTATAGCAGCCCAAATGGACTAAGGAGCCATATATCTTGAATACCATTAATGTCACCAAGGAGAGCTCATTTGTAGCGGCTGTCATGACAATTAATGGGTCAACCAACTGTATTTACAGGAACCACCTTTGATATTTCAAAAGCCTTGTTTGATGACAGCAAGAGAGCTCACAGTAGCCACCCCAGGTCTGGGCTCCTGAGTAGAACACCAGGGTCCCCCGTGGGCTCTGCTCTCTTGGTGAGGATGCCGACAGCCACTGCATATCTGGAGTATTTTTAAAAGAAGTCTAGACATGGCAATGGACAAAAGATGGCACAGGGCGAGTGGAGCTCACCCTTCCAGCTCCCTTTGCTGCTGTAGGTGACACCACTAGTAGCAGCAGCGGCTGATATGTGGGGCACTTCACTGTTCCAATACCTTATGCCAATAGGACACCTCTCTTGGGTATTCATTGACTCCTCAATAATAATCCCATGGAGGCGTCTTTTTAGCCTCATATTACAGATAAGAAAACCGAGACTCCAAGAAGTTCTAAATGTTTTCAGAGTCAGTCGCGAGTGAGTGGAGAGATACTGACCTCAGGGCCCGAGCTGGAGCTTCTCTGCTGCTCACTGTGTGGGGCCCAAAGCAACTGGCAGCCCTGCCAGCAAAGCTGTGTCCAGCATGGCCAGCCTCAGGAGCCCGTGCTCAGGTGGCAGCTGGACCTCGTTAGACACTCCCGGTCCCGGCGATAAGAGGCCGGTGTAGGATGTCTTGGCAGGCGAGCCTCAGTTGCCCAGCTATCTACAGGAAGTCTGTCCGGGTGGTTGGATGAGGGTCGGATGAGGCAGTCTCACAGCTGCCCGGAGTTGTTGTCCAGGCTTGCCCTCCACTGCTGAGGACAAGGCGGCCGTCCAGGAGCTGGGGCAGGGTGCGAGTGGGATCAGACTGGGATCTTTCCCCAGCTCCGTCTGCAGTGCCACCCTTGCCTGCTCAGACCACAGGACTTGGTCTTGGTGAGTTCCCTTGGGGGTGTCACCCCCTTGGGTCCCGCTTATAGATGCTGAAGGAGTCCTCACTTCTCATGGGCTCCACCCTTCTCCTCTGCCTACTAGCCATTGCATTGGACCAATGCAATTTACCAGAGAATTTGATGAACTTCAGTCCATTGAAAATGTTTATTTAACTCAGCATTTGCGAGACTGGCATTGGCACCTGTGCAGTGATCATATTGTTGGGGCACAGCCAGGTGCCCGAGCTCTGGGGCCAGGTGGGTCACACTCTGACTTGGCCACTTCCTGGCTGTGTGACTGTTGCATACATAAGTTATTTCGATCCAACTCTGTGCTTGGAATTATCTTGGAAGGGGGATAAAATAATATTTGCCTCACAGTGCTGTTGAGGGATTAAATGAGCTAATCTATTTGAGTGTTTGCTCCCCAGCCTACTCAAGTGAATGGATTTATAGTGCGTTTTATTTTTTATTTTATTTTATTTTTTTTGAGACAGCGTCTCACTTTTGTTGTCCAGGCTAGAGTGAGTGCCGTGGCGTCAGCCTAGCTCACAGCAACCTCAAACTCCTGGGCTCAAGCAATCCTCCTGCCTCAGCCTCCCGAGTAGCTGGGACTACAGGCATGCGCCACCATGCCCGGCTAATTTTTTGTATATATACTTTTAGTTGGCCAATTAATTTATTTCTATTTTTAGTAGAGATGGGGTCTCGCTCAGGCTGGTTTCGAACTCCTGACCTTGAGCAATCCGCCCGCCTCGGCCTCCCAGAGTGCTAGGATTACAGGCGTGAGCCACCGCGCCCGGCCTATAGTGCATTTTAAATAATAATCTTCTATTCTGGAGTTCTTTTTGCTGACCCAACATGATTTGCTGGTTTGACACCACAGGCCAATGTGGGAAATATTCCGTAAGTTGTAGAGGATTTGGGGAAGGCGGATGGATGGGAAGGACCCATTGACAGTGTCAGGAAGAGATGCATTAACAGAAAGCACCAAACACAGCCGTGACTTTTCAGCCCATCGGAGGCTGGCTTGGTTCTCAGCATCTTTATGTGAGTTTTACCTTGCTAAGTACCGTTCATCAATTTTTGAATATCTAAGTTATTTGAGGCTGTTCATTCAAGGCAAAATGCTGAAAGTAAAAGCGAAATCAAGAACCCAGGGGCTTTGAAGGCTTTTCTTAACTCGTGGCCACTTTCCGCCTTTAAAAGCAACGGCTTGACTTTTACAGGAGCCCGTAGAATAATCTAACAGAAAATGGAAGCCAAGAGCACAGCCATTTCCTTAAATATTTTATATCACATTCGCATGTGCATTTTTCAAAGATCATTTCCTTGACATTTTCTGGGGGTGTATTTCTTGGGAAATAAAATAAATATGTTTGGTTGATGCTCATACCAATTTATGTAGAGCTATAAATAAGATAGAGATGCCGCCTATCA
The DNA here is from genome assembly GCF_040939455.1 of Microcebus murinus. Classification (NCBI taxonomy): domain Eukaryota; kingdom Metazoa; phylum Chordata; class Mammalia; order Primates; family Cheirogaleidae; genus Microcebus; species Microcebus murinus. Next base: position 7,394,052 of record NC_134114.1, on the reverse strand, counting down.
TTTGTACTGGGAAATACAAGGATCAGAGGAGTATCTTTGGAGGACAGGGCAGAGGATTAATAATACTGTTCAGCTTATGCTGGCGTCAGCTGGCACTTTAGGGCATTTAGCTGATGGTCTCGTGAATTACTATTAAGAATGGACAACAGAGACCCTTTAGCCAAAGAAAGCCCAGGCCAGAGAGGAGATACAGTGCCCCTGGCCATGCAATGCATTAGGGACAGCTGAATGACAGGATTGGATTTTCTAGCTTTCTAGTCTATGCACGTCACACCACCTTTCCAACTGATTGTGTCGATTATCTGGTAGCCGGGTCACTCTGAGTGCTTCCCCGAGGCCAGGAATGACCCTTAAAAGGCAAGAAATCCAGTTATGCCAATCAGAGACTGATATACGTACGCAAGGCTCCCGGAAGGCACGGGAGAGGGACTTACTTGCTTCAAGCTCCCAGGAATGAGCTGTTCATGCCACAAATGTATCGAATCATTGCATTGCTGTTATGAGAGGTGCGATGGGAATGGCTGGGGCGGGATGGAGCCGCAGGTGCAGGTAAGCAGCCGTAGGACAGGGCGTGCGACCTCAGGGCAGGTGAGGTCAGACCCTGGAACGTTACTGGAAGTTCAAGTTCAAGTCTAAGTTGAACAGGGGAGGCAAAGAGGCAGAGCAGGGCACAGAGGATGGGAAGATGCTGCCTGGGCGGGAGGGAGGAGGGCCAGGTATCCATGGCAACAGGAGAGGCAGGGGCAGGAGGGAGCGGAGCCCTTTCCAAACGTCAAAACAACCTGAATGTCCATTGACAGGTGAATGGATAAAGAAAAATGTAGTAGACATATACAATGGAATACTATTCAGTCTTAAAAAAGAAGAAATCCTGCCATTTGTGACAGCATTGATGAACCTGGAGGAATGTTAAGGCTTATGTTAAGTGAAATAAGCCAGGCACAGAAAGACAAATCCCGCGTGATCTCTCTTATATGTGGGAGCTAAAATAGCCAAACTCATAGAAGCAGAGGGTGGAAGGTTGGTTGCCAGAGGCTGGGGGGAGGGGAAGTGGGAAGCTGCTGTCACAGGGTGCACAGTTTCCCTCCTGCAGGACGGATGAGTTCTGGGGCTCTAAGGACGGCCACGTGACTATTGTTAACAATACTGTACTGCGTACTGGAAATTCGCTAATAAAGCAGATCGTTAGCATTCTCACCGCCCCCCAAAATGGTAACTATGTGAGGTGACGGATATGTTCGTTAGATCGTGGGGATTATTTCACAGTGTGTGTGTAATAATATATCAAAACATCAAGTTGCAGTCGGGCGCAGTGGCTCACACCTGTAATCCTAGCACTCTGGGAGGCCGAGGCGGGCGGATTGCTCGAGGTCAGGAGTTTGAAACCAGCCTGAGCAAGAGGGAGACCCCCATCTCTACTATAAATAGAAAGAAATTAATTGGCCAACTAATATATATAGAAAAAATCAGCCGGGCATGGTGGCGCATGCCTGTAGTCCCAGCTACTCGGGAGGCTGAGGCAGGAGGATTGCTTGAGCCCAGGAGTTTGAGGTTGCTGTGAGCTAGGCTGACGCCACGGTATTCACTCTAGCCTGGGCAACAAAGCGAGACTCTGTCTCAAAACAACAACAACAAAAACATGTCAAGTTGCACTTCTTAAATGTACACAATCTTTATTCAATTATACCTCAATAAAGCTGAAAAAAAAAGCCTACCAGAAAGAAGAGAGATGGTAATTGTGAGTGGCTCACACGGCCCACCCGGGGGAGAGCTGGCAGGGGCGGGAGGAGGGGAGGCTGGAGGGCGGCAGGACTCAGCTGCAGCCCCCCCACCCCCGTCCCCAGGGCCTCCAGCTGAAGGCAACAGGAGACGGCAGGTGATTTTTGAAATAAATCAAATCAGATATGAAAAACCTCAGGGGAACATGATCTTTTAAAGAACTCTTTTATAAATGCTTTTAAAACTGAAGAGAGAAACCTTCATCGTATAACTGCAGTGTAAATAATAACTTTCAAACTCAATTATCTTATATGTTTAAATTTTGTATATTGCCTGTTTTCCTGATTTAGGCAAAGCCCAACTCACTTTACTTTATCCCATCACTGAAACTGCACCACCCTGCAAGCGAGGCCAGGGTAGGGGAGGGAGCCATACATATTTCATAGAAGAAGGAGCAGCGTTGCCATGCGTGTATTTTGTTTCGAGTTTTGTCTTAGAACTGAAAGCAAACTTTTTATTCCTTCTTTTCACTTTTATGTCAGTAAACCTAGGGTCCAGATCTCTTCAGAAATTTGGGAGATTTTTAAAATCTGGAATCACTGATAGGAAGAAAAATATAGTGGTGATGGTTTGAGAGCATGAGATTCCCAGGATGGCTGTTAGGTTGCCTGCCAGTCACTGTCCTCTCCTTTCTCTTGCCCAAGAGATTCCTCATTTTAAAATCAGAGCCCAGTCTGTGCTTCAGAATCCTACTTAACACAGTGCTCTTTGGCAGTCACTTCTAGCTGAATTTTCCATCAGGTGGAATCCACTTGCCTCCTGGCTTTGAGGGTCAGTGTGGTTCTCCCACTTCAGCAGGCACCAGAAGCACCTGGAAGACTTGTTCCAACACAGGGCCCGGTTCCCACCTGCTCTGAATCAGTAGGTCCATGCTGAGCCTAAGCACTGGCTGTTGGGGCCACTGGTCTGGAGACTGTATTTTGAGGACCACCATTTTGAATTTTAACATAACCATTAATAGACGGCAGCTCAATTTTCTGTTTCAGTGAGGATTCATGGGTGAAGAAACTAACAGTTTAAAATTTCCTTACATTTTCCCTCACTTCCTTCTTTGCCGTAGTCTTTTTCCTTGTGATTCCTTAATTAGAATACGTCGCAAACCTGTGACCTTGAGTCAAGACAATGTCATCGCCCAGCATCAATCATGTTCTGGCATCCCAGTGGCATGGCACCCCAGCTGAAATGTGAGTTAATGTTGTAGAATATGAAATGAGGGGAGTCAGAATAGAAGCAGAGCTGCTGGGTTGGCAGAGGAGACCAAAGAAGAAGAATGTGCCAAAAGTTTATGAAAAGTCCCTGTTTTCACCCCAGGGCAAGGGTTGGTACCGACAGCAATGTGGCTGGTTAGTGGGAGTTGAGGTAATGTTTACAAAGCAACATAAACGACAGAAATGCATGGCCTCGCAGCTGTGCAGGATAGAAGTCCCAGGTCAGGGCGCCAGCAGGGTTGGGAGGGAAGATCTGTCCCTAGCCTCTCTTTGGCTTCCTGCGGGTTGCAGCAACCTTTGGCTCCTGCAGGAGCCTCAGCTCCACGTCTGCTTGCATCCCCACCTGGGTCCTTCCTGCGTGCGTGGCTCCGTGTCCCAATCTTCCCTTTTCGGAATAATATCAGTCCTACTGGATTAGCGCCCGCCCTAATGACCTCGTCTCAACTAATGACATCTGGTAATGACCCTATTCCCAAATAAGGCACTGGCGGTTAAAACTTCGACGTGCGAATTTTCGAGGGACACAATTCAGCTCACACCAGGGACCCCGAGCTTAGTTCTCCCGCGAGCTGCGTGCAGGAGACCTGGCCGCCAACAGGACTCTGAAGGGCCCCTGGGAGCGCCGGGCCAGCAGCCGCCGCCCTCCCACCCGCTCTGCGCCCAGCCCGGGCGCTGCAGACCGTGCCTGGAGCAGGTCCACGTCCATTTCCCTCCACGCCTCACTCTGTGCTTTGAGTTGTCCTGCTTTGAGATTATATCCTTTCAAACTGCAGGATCAATGACGAAGCTGGCAGAAGGCGTTTCTCTCTTAAGAGGTAGGACCTTGTTATAACGGACACTGCAAGGAAGGGTCCTATTAACCCTCGACTCCAAGGCAAAGGCACGAATCTTCCGAGACGAGCTGTCTGCCAGACACCTGCCAGGGGAGAAGAGGGCAGTAAATATGTGAGAGGCTGCGAGGCGCCTGGCGTGGCTGGGACGGCCCGGGTGCAGCTCGGATGCACGACAGGCCCTGCCAAGGCTGGTTACATGGCTCGTGTTTTGATCTGAGGAGCTCTTGCTTAGCTTCCTGTGGTGGAGCTTTCTCTGTACCTGTCGAGAGGATTACTTTGTTCATTAATGTGTCACTGAAATTTAAAATGCCACCATTCTGCTTCTCAGTTAATTATTGCCGACAGGTGTGAGGTAGAGTGTGAAAAGCAAGTTTCTCGGCAAAAGGGGGAGGGGGAGAAATGGGCATTTATTGAAACCTTAAAATCTGTACCCCCATAATATGCCAAAATAAAAAAAAAATAAATTAAAAAAAACAACAAAAAAAAAACCAAACTAGATCCCTGTAGAATATTGACGAGGCCCGTGCTTGACTTTTAACTGCTTGTGTTCCTTGGATAACATTCGTGGGGGCACGAGGATCTGAGGTATGCTTTTTTTCTTAATGATTTCCCTTTTGTGGGTCTTTTTGTTTGTTTCGATAATTTCTGGGTCTGAGATTTTTTTTTTTTAAATTTAAAAAATTATTATGGGTACATAATAGTTGTATCTTTTTATAGGGTATGTGATATTTTGATATAGGCATACGATGTGAATTAATTAAATCAGGGTAATTGGGCATTTATCATTTCTTTGTGTTGGAAACATTCTAATCCTGCTCTTTTACTTATTTTAAAGTATACACTAACTTGTTGTATACAATAGTTAGTATAGTGTTGTATACAATAGTATAGTGTTGTATACAATAGTTGTATACAATAAGTTAGTATACACTAACTTATAGTCACTTCATTGTGCTGTCAAATATTGTTCATTCTGTCTAACTACATTTTTGCACTCATTAACCACCCCAACTTTATCCCTCTCTCTTTGCTACCCTTTCCAACTTCTGGTAACCATCATTCTACTCTCTATCTCCATGAGAACAATTGTTTTTAATATTTAGTTCTCACATATGAGTGAGAACATGTGAGATTTGTCTTTCTGTGCTTGGCTTATTTCATTTAAGATAATGTTATCCAGTTCCATCTGTGCTATTGCAAATGGCAGGATTGCATTCTTTTTTGTGGCTATATAATATTCCATTGTATATATGTACCATAATTTTTTATCCATTCATCTGTTGATGGACTGTTAGGTCGATTCCAAATCTTGGCTATTGTGAATAGTGCTGCAATAAACATGGGAATGAAGATATCCTTTTGGTATGCTGAATTTCTTACCTTTGGATATATACCCAGCAGTGGGATTTGCTGGGTCATATGGTAGTTCTATTTTTAGGTTTTTGAGGAATCTTCATACTGCATTCCGTAGCGGTTGCACGAATGCTCACCAACAGTGAGCATTCTCACCAACATTCTCACCAACAGTGTATGAGGGTTCCCCTTTCTCCACATCCTCCCCAGCATTCTTTATTATCTGTCTTTTTGATAAAAGCCATTTTAAACTGGGGTGAGATGACATCTCATTGTAGCTTTGATTTGCATTTGTCTGATGACTAATGATGTTGAGCATTTTTTCATATACCTTTTGGCTGTTTGTATGTCTTCTTTTGAGAAATGTCTATTCAGATCATTTGTCCGTTTTTTAATTGGATTATTTGATTTTTTCCTATCCAGGTGTTGGAGCTCCTTATATATTCTAGTTATTAGCTGCTTGTCAGATGAGTAGTTTGCAAATATTTTATCCCATTCTTTGGGTTGTCTCTTCACTTTGTTTATTGTTTCCTTAGTTGTTGAGAAGCTTTTTAGCTTGATGTGATCCCATTTGTCCAATTTTGCTTTGGTTCCATATGTTTTGGGGTATAACTCAAGAAATAATTGCCCAGACCCATGTCTGGAGCATTTCCCCATTTTCTTTTAGTCATTTCATAGTTTCAGGTCTTAGATTTAAGTCTTTAATCCATTTTGATTTGAGTCATTAAATCCATTTTAATTTGATTTTTGCATATGGTGAGAGATAAGGGTCTAGTTTCATTCTTCATTCATTCTTCATTCATTTCATCCAGTTTTCCCAGCACCATTTATTCAAGAGACTGTCATTCACCCACTGTATGTTCTTGGCACCTTTTTTCACTACAGATGTGTGGATTTATTTCTGGGCTCTCTATTCTATTTAATTGGTCTATGTGTAGTATGTCTTTATGCCAATAACATGCTGTTTTGGTTACTATAGCTCTATAGTATAATTTGAAGTGAGGTAATGTGATTCCTCTAATTTTGTTCTTTTTGATCAAGCTGGCTTTGGTCATTCTGGTTTTGTGGTTTTATGTAAATTTAAGATTATCTTTTTCTATTTCTGTGCAAGAATAGCATTGGTATTTTGATGGGGATTGCACTGAATTTGTAGATTACTTTGGGTAGTATGGTCATTTTCATAATATTGGTTCTTCCAATCCATGAGCATGGAATATCTTGTCCATGTTTTATAGAGATCTTTCACCCCTTTGGTTAAGTTTATTCCTAAGCATTGTATCTTATCAGTAGCTATCACAATCCTTTCTTGGTTTCTTCTTGAGATTGTTTACTGAGTCTGAGATTCTGTGCACTGGCGTGCTAGCCTTTTGTGGGCAATGGTTGCAGGGAGGAGAATCATTTTACTTTTGTTACTTTAGAACATCTTCTCTGTAGCTCATGTCCTTCCCTATTCCCCAATTCCTGGGGTGCTGTCCCCTCAGGGCATCTGCTGGGTTGAGAGCTTCAAACCCCCACACGGGGCCTTAAGACCTGTGGCTAAGGCTCAGTTTGCCGTGGAGAGCTGTTGATCACTGGTGTCTGGCTTTTCTTTTTACCTCTTTCACTGGATTATTAATTTCATTTTTCTCAACAGATTCTTTAAAAGAAATTATTACTATAAATAGAGTGAGGAAGACTTCCCCACCCTTCCATTTCTAATGTTGGGATGACTTGGGGAGCTGTGTAATTGGCCTTGTTTCTTTCATCCATCTTCTTTATGTCATGTGGAAGTATCATTGTGCCACGTTAGGAAAGTGGTCTTTTTTCAATCATGAAATCTATATATTGGCCAAACAATGTTTTATAGAAACGGGCTCACAAATATATCAGTGTGTCATATGAATAAGGACTCAAGTCATTCAGGAAAAGACAAGGCTCAAAATTCTCATGTCCAGGTGCTGCAGTGACATGTCCTACTCCTCTGCCTTCCTTGCTTTCCTGCCTTCCTTGTGTTTACAAGGATTCTTTTTAGAAATGTCCACAAAAGTGTGGAAATAAATGAAGACCAGACAAATGAGAGCAAGCCAAAGCTGTTTATTTTGAGCTTGCTGTAGCATGGGAGTCGGTCACTGTCCTCTGTGTTTGGCAGAGACTCAAAGGCAGGCAGAGGAGGGGGAAAGCTTCGTGGTGATGAAAGGGAAGGCTCCAGGTTTGTCCTGTTTGAAGCTGTTGGCCTGGGAACGCTGCAGGTGGGATTAACTAGAAATGAGGCAGCCCGTGTGACTGGCTAGGGGAGCATATTTAGCTGTTTTTGGTTGATCCTAAATTGGAAGTAGGGAAAAAATTAGGGAGGCTGTGAATTATGAATCAAGTCCTGGTCATTTTGGGATGATTATTACAAACATTATTTTTTTCCTTCTTGAATTGTTCTTAGAGATAGTGGTCTGAATTCCCGCAGATCTGACTTCTAGAGCGCGGGCTGGCTGCCTGGCTGGTTACTCTAGATGAGTTAGTTTCCTGGGCTGGTTACTGCAGGTTATGGGTCATAGTTCTATTTTTATGTATGAAGTCTGCCCATTGTCTGCTTATATATTCAGTCTCTCTAAAGAGACCATTAGCACTACTTATATCAAGTAACTTTATTAATGATAATTAATGATACAGTTGAAATCTATTTTTTTTGCCAGATCATTTTCTAGTAAAGTACCCTCCACAGACATTCATGCACAGTATATAAGCTGTTACTCGTTAACAGTGATATTCATCTCTTCCCTGAAATGACATAATGTTAAAGTGATAGATATAAAATGTATATATTGTACATATTATGTAACATATAACATATATAATATATATAATTGTCATTCTTAGGAATTGAATATTTTTAGGGAAAATAGTTTTAAATTACTAATGTACAAATGATTTTATAATGATAATTTGGTAGTAGATTAATTTCAACACTGCTTTACTCTCACTTTTATTCTTTGTTATTAATTTAAATGCCATTTAATCAATGACCTCCATAGGCTCTTTGGTTTTGAGGAAAAGTGACTCACTTGTGTTACTTTAAGTATTTAGGGATTTTTTTGTAGGATGCACACACACAGGAGTCTAGGAAGGCCACTCCCCCTGCCCTGACTGTGTTGCTTTCATTCTTTCTTTTTTGGTATTGATCAACCCTTGAGGTCTCACGTAACTGTCCCCTGTGCATCTCCACAAGCCCAGACAGTCTTGTCACTCGCTCCATTCTGCGGTGCGTATTGGGAAGGCAGGAGGTGTGATTTTCTCCAGTTATACATTCCAACTCTCGACTGCATCTGACTCTCCTTGGCTGAGCCTGTGCATCTTCCCCAGGTCACCTGCCACTGAGATTCTGTCTCAGCCACTTGCCAGCACCTGGTCCAACAAGCTGGGGCTGAATGTGGGCTCAGGGGTCCCCGAACATGGCTCCTTCCCTGCAGAGTCTGGAGCCCATTGGCTTAGCCTGGCTGGAGTCTGACCCAAGGTATTCGGGGAGGGGAGGTGTGGGCAAGGGCTCTCAAGACAAACCTGGATAGAAGGGCACATGGGACATCCACATGTAACAGTAGAGAACTTTTACAAGGGAAGTTGCCAGCCTGTTGGCCTTGAAATTATGGGGCATTTAGAACTTTAAGGAATAGAAATTAGAGTAAAGGAGCATTTCCCCATTTATAGAGATGATTCCAGACCTTAGGTATGAGTTTGCTAGGTTCTCTGCAGAACCTTGTTTATGGAGAATGATTTATTCATTCATCTTTGTTCTTTAAACCATTCCTTCAGGGTAGGGCTTGGCCAGGTTTAAACAGATCTAACACCTTGTCAGACTTTAGTTCTAGTTCATTTGTGGCACCTCGTCATGGTTGAGATACTGCGACAGAATATGGCTCCTAGGTGTTTCTGATGACTCATTTCTATTTAAATCACTTCCTGAAATTGCCCTTGGCATAAGCCTCCCTTTGGTCATTGTAACACACAACTTAAATTTGAATCCTAACGTTTTTAGCTGTTCATTCTCCCGTGAGGTGTGCAGAGTAATTGGCTAACGGCTATCTTCTCATTACTTTTGGCAAATTAAGAGAATACCTGAGAACCAGCCATAGGTGAGCACAGACATTCCCAGACAGAGCTAATAAGCTGGTCTCGTCACGCGTGTTCTTCCCCGATATTTGAATTGCGCTGCTCGTGGCGCCAGCGTTGGCAGCAGAAAGAAATATGACGTTCAGCTAATGGCTTGAGAAGGGGAGGGAAGGACTTGGGGTCACCTGTGGCATATCCTATTCTGAGCTGAGCCAAAGGAGATTAATGCTGTCACTTGCTCGATTAGCATTGCCACTTGCCTGGCTCTCGACTTCGCAACGTATTAATTCCGAGAGAACAGCTGGCATCCGAGTAGTCTCGTCCACGTTTGCAACTAGCCTTGTAAAGTCCCACGGCAGCGGCTGACTGGAGGGGGAGCCTGAGACATTGCAAAGCCCTGCCTGTCTTTTTTGTTTGCTTTTATGGCAAGAGCTTTCAAAATAATGCTAAATTGCTTAAGCTTGAGTGTGCAAGGTAATTGGTGTTTTGTGTCTCAAGTTTAAGCTCTTTTTAGCAGAGTTCTAGAGCAAGCGTCTTAAATCTATTCAGATGTGTACATGCATTTATTCATGTGAATGTCAGGAAATTTCTTGTTAAGATAACCTTTCTAAGTACATCATTGTGCTGTGCATTGGTAATGTGTGCCTAGAGTCGGAAGTCCTCTGTGGTTGGATTTTTAACCCTTTGCACTCGCTTGCTTTTTTTCTTATTATCCACTCTACATTATCCACACTTGACATCCCAGCGCAAAGGGTTAAATGCTCGATGTACTATCTCACTTGGCTTAGAATTACCTAGATTCAGGCATTCTTCAGGTCAAACCATGGCTTCTACTACATCTGGTGAAAGCATTTTACATCCCATTTCCAATAATTTGAAAGTAGTTCTGCACCTAGAGTCTTTATTTCAAGTTTTGCAGACCCACTCCCCATGTCTTGCGGAAGTCTGAGAGCTTGGTAGGACCATGATCTCTGGAATTCACACACCTGAGTTTCAATCCAGCTCAGGTACTTACCAGGTGCCATTATCTTTTATGCGCAAAAACTTTGTGGGCAAATTGGAGTAAGTGTTAAGAACTGTCATTGAATAATAGAATATGAATTCTAAAAGCCTTTTGATGTATAATACCAAATTTTCCTTTAGAAAGATTATACCAATTGTACATTCCTGTGCTTGTTCTGAAATTCATCGGGTATTATTATACTATTTAAATAATGTTACCCAGTGTATATGAAAATTGTTTTATTATTGTTCTAATGTGTGTTTTTTTGATAACTTGTGAAGTTAAACACATTTGTTCAGATATTTGTTGGCTTTTCATAGTTTTTTTCAATTGCATGTTAGTGTATTTTGCAAGTTCCCTTGTTACTCAATACAATGAAATGATAATACAAATGACAAAGAAATCATACTTGCTATTAGAAGTTAGAACAATATTGCCATAGCTCCTTTCTTTTTTTTTTCATGCTGAGTCCAAAATACATTCTATGAACTTGGTGTGTCTCTGTAAACCTCACAATCTTCAGACCTGTCATTTGGAACATGGGGTTTTTCTGATCCTGTTTTTCTCTTTCTTTGGCATGGGTACTTTCATTAGCCTTCCCTTTTCTACTTTTTCTTCTTATGTAGCCTTCTTAAAGAACCCTTCAATGTTTCCTGTTAACCACACTTGCCTGGCTGCCTGTTAGCAGGTTAGGAGGGTCCAGGAAACGGTTATCTTCTCCTGTCCAGATCTGGGTCCCCCTCCTCCCAGGCAGCCTCCACCCAACCAGGGCCAGGCTCTGTGCTGGCATCATGGCATGGGTAGAGACTGGTTCCCTGGAGTCTGAGTAGGAGGTAATAGATTTTGAGAAACATTCATTCTTTCAGTCATTCAATAAACAATAACTAAGGGACTACCGGGTCCTAAGTGCTGGGGCTGCAGTAGTGAACAGAGCAGATAGAAACAATCCCACCAATAAATGGGTAATGGAAATGAACAGAAATTTCTCAAAAGAAGATAGAATAATGGCCAGAAAACATGAAAAAAAATGCTCAACATCTCTAATCATTAGAGAAATGCAAATCAAAAGCACAATGAGATTATCACCCAACCTCAGTCAGAATGGCCTCTATCAAACAATCCCAGAACAACAAATGCTGGCGAGGATGTGGAGAGACAGGAACACTCTTACACTGCTGGTGGGACTGCAAATTAGTGCAGCCTCTGTGGAAAATAATTTGGCGATACCTCAAAGAGCTAAAAATAGAAATACCATTCGACCCAGCAATAGTACTATTAGGCATCTACCCCAAAGAGCAAAAGCCATTTTATAATAAAGACATCTGCACCTGAATGTTTATAGCAGCACAATTCACTATTGCAAGGATGTGGGAACAACCCAAGCGCCCGTCAATTCATGAGTGGATTATTAAAATTTGGTATATGTTTACAATAGAATATTACTCAATTATGAGAAACGACAGTAATCTAGCACCGATTATATTTTCCTGGATTGAGCTCGAGCCCATTATTCGAAGTGAGGTAACATAAGATTGGAAGAATAGGCTCCACTTGTCATCAAATTGGTACTGACTGATTAACACTGTGGTATATTCACATGGTAGCAATATTCTCCAGGGATTAGGGGGTGGGGGTGGGGGGGGTAAACTCACAGCTATAGGACATGGTGTGCATTGTTGGGGTGGGGGAGGGCATGCCTCTAACCCCCACTAGGGAGAGGCAATGATATAAAATGGAACCAAAATGTTTGTACCCTCACAATATCCTGCAATAAAAAAAAAGAAAAGAAAAGAAAATCCCCCACCTTCATTAATGCCACTACGTGGTGTGGGGAGTTACACAGTGAACAGGACACAGAATGCATAATATGTCAGATAAGGGCATGCTCTTGGGGGAGGGCAGAGGTGGGCACCAAGGGCCGGCGAGGACAGTTGTGGGTTTGTATGGTGAGATCAGAGAAGACCTCCCTGGAGAGATGAAACCCGAGGGAGATGAGAGAGCCTGTCTGTGGATCCCTGGGGAGAGAATGCTCCAGGTTGAGGAGCACCAGGTACCAAAGGTCTGAGTGGGGCGTGTGCTGGTGGGTGGCCAAGGAAGATTGGCGAGTGAGGCTGGGGAATGACAGTGGGGCCAGGGAGCCGGATCCCAGGAGGTCCCACTGACCCGGGTGGTAGTGGGCTGGCTGGCCGTGGAGGCTGAGCAATGGGGCGGCATGGTTCCACTTGGCTTTTAAAGAGATGACTTGGACAACTGTGCTGAGGACGGACTGTTGGGGAAGAGAAACGTCTCGGGTAGGAGCAGGGAGACTGACAGGAGGCGGTTGCATTCATCCAGGTGAGAAGCGGTGGCTGCTGGGAGCAGGAGGGAGCAGAGGGGCAGGGGAGGGCAGGGGAGCAGCTGGCTCCATCCGATAGTCCTCAGAGGAGTTGCAGATGGACTGAACAAGGAGCATTCATAAGTTTGCTGGAGCAGCTGTAACAAAGCACCCTACATTAGACGGCTTAAACCAGGCGTCCTTGAACTACTGCCCGTGGGCCACATGTGGGTGTTTTTGCCCATTTGTTTTTTTACTTCAAAATAAGATATGTGCGGTGTGCCTAGGAATTTGTTCATAGTTTTTTTTAAAACTACTGTCTGGCCCTCCAACGGTCTGAGGGACAGTGAACTGGCCCCCTGTTTAAAAAGTTTGAGGACCCCCTTGTTAAACAATAACCCCTGGTTAAACAATAGTTCTGGCAGTTCTGCAGGCTGGAAGCCCATGATTAAACTGTCAGCAGGGCTGGTTCCTTCTTTGGCTGTGCCTCTCCCCCAGCTGCCTGTGGTCTGTTGGCTGCCTTTGGGGGTCCTTATCCAAAGCATCACCTTGATCTCTGCCTTCGTCTTCACATGCCTTCTCCCTGTGTGCCTGTCTTTGCCCAGATTTCTCCCACTTATAAGGCCACCAGTCCTATAGGATGAGGAGCCCGTCCTGTTCCACATGACTTCATCTAAACTTAATTAATTGCGTCTTCCATGACCCCATTTCTAAATAAGATCATATTCGGAGGTTCTGGGGGTTAGGACTGCAACCATACCTTTTCTGGAGGATGAAATTCAGTCTATAACAGGGTGTAAGGGAAAGAGCTGAGTCAGGGTTTAATCCAAGAGTTCTTGTCGGATCAGCCGGAAGAGTGGAGCTGCCACTTGCCGAGATGGGAAATCTGTGGCGGAAGCTGGAGATGCCGGCGCAGCATCTTACTCATTTGGGGTCTTAAGGTCAAACTTCTCAGCTTCTCAATATTGCTCTCTACAGGCCTGGGCTGTGTGCAGGGCAGGGGCTGGGCTGGGGACAGGTCCAGGCTGATCCAGCAGCCTCCCCCCCTGTACGGAAAAGGAATGAATAATCCTTCTCTGAGCACCATGACGTGAGAAAGCCCAAAAAGCGCTGCCCGCAGGCGAGCCCCACCATTGCTCCTGCTCATGAGCGAAGTAGCTCAGAGAGGACCGGAAATAAAAAAGGGTTTTCAGAGTCTTACTTACCCACTGGATGACTTGTACTCTGGTTCCAGCAAGGAGCAAATACATACAGTTCCACTCACACTCACTTTGGATCTCACTAAGCTCTTCCATTCCTTTTCTGTCACCTCGTCACCCCGTCTTTGGTGTGCAGCACCCTTTCCTGTGATATCCTGCCATACCTTTGAACAGTCGCCTGGGATCGTGATCTCTGTTTTCATCTGGAGATGAAACTGCTCAAGGTAAACGGTATCTCTGAATTCACGATTTCTCCTGGAGTGTTGTGTGCATCAGTACAAGTAGACCTAAAAGCAGCCAATGCGTCTAGAAGGACAGCTCATGGTTCTAGTAACAGCCCGAGGACCTGCTGACCACCGCGCTCCCAGGAATGGGTCTGCTGCCATGTGGCATTTGGGAGTTTTCCCATTCTTGTTAACTAAATTCACACTCATCTTTTTGAATGTCCAGAGTATTTTCCAAATAAAAATCAGACAGAGCTACGTATCAGATCAAATGTAAAGTCACCAACCACATAGCAGTTCTTTATCCCTTACAAGTTTCATTGTAGTTTGGCTGCAAATTCCCTCTTTTTAGCTTAGTTTAAACATGCAATGTCCACGCATCAAATTTGTATTTTCTGGGACTAGTATAATACTTCCAGTTTGGACCCAAGTATATAAAATATGAAAGAAGACCTAAATGTGTAGCAATTTTCTCTGCTTATCCTTATAAAGACCCAACTCACAAGGGTGTTTTTAAAATCCAGCTGTCCTGAGTACTTTATCTTGCTGGCCGTGGGAAGGAATGTTTTGGCTTGGGAAAGTTCGGGCTGACCAGAAAACCCTCTGAATTGCTTAGGAACAAATGATTTCCCACATTTCAAAGAAGAAAAGATCTTGTTAAGTTCAAATTAACCCCTTCTGGACAGATTCTAATATTCATCTTGTCACTGGGTGATTGGCGGCAATGCGCTCATATTCATCTATTAGAATCCTAAGGAAGATTATCTGCAGCCAGCTCATCCTGCCGGTTTAGAACTAAATTTATTGCAGTCTGGACTCCAGGATCATACAAATAAAATCTTTTTTCTTATCTCTCTGTTTGATTTCTAACAATTGGACAGTGGCCTGTACAATCCAAATCTTTAAAATGTGCTCACATTTGCTTTATGGCCCAACATATTGTCGATTTTTATAAATGTTTCATGTATACTTGAGAAGAGTTTGTATTTCCTGTGTTTTTGGGTACAATATTCTTTATAGATACCTTAAAACACTTTATAGATTACAGTGTTCAAATCTGTTACAGCTTTGGTAAAATATATACATACATATATATATATATATATATATATATATTTGTCCATTTGACCTATCAATTGCTAAAAGGACATTTTCCATATGATGGTTGATTTGAATTTTCTCCCATAGTTCTGTCATTTTTGCTTTGTCTATTTTGAGTCTATTTTATGAGTTGCATACAAGTTTCAAATTATTACATCTTCCTGGTAAATTAAAACTGGTATTTTGTTTTAATTCAATGCTTAGAAATGCTATTTGCTTTGAGTTTTATATATTTAGTATATAAATTCCTATATGTATATCTGTATTTACCTCTATGTTATCCATCTGTCTGTCTATCCTATAAAATGCCTAATAGACTGATACTTGCCTTCTTTTGGCTACTATTTTCCTGACTTATCTTCTCCTATTAGTTTTCTTTGAAACTTCCTGTATCTTTTTGTTTTATATATTCCTTTTATAAACTATATGCAGCTAGATGTTTTAATCCATCTTTGTCTTTAAACCGGAAACTTTAGTCCATTTACATTATTATCATAACATATATTTGGGCTGATATCTGCTATACAATTTTGTCCTGTTATTTGTTTCTCTTTTTATTCTGTTTTTGTTTGCTCATTCCATTTCGTATCATGGCTAGCTTGGAAGCTCTACACTGCTTTCTTTTTATTCTTTTAGTGTTTACTCTCAAAATTTTAAATGTACCCTCCTGAAGTTAATTCCCTGGCTGCTTCTTTTACTTTTCTTTTTGCTTTGAAGAAGTCTTTACTTTTTTGCTCTTTCCTTAGTACTTTTAAAGTATGTTTTCATGTCTTATCCAGCACTTTGAGTTGTTTCAGTGGGAGCATTGGCCAGGGTGTTTAGTGTTTTATACTGCTTGAAATGGAAGTACTGAATGGATTTTATTTTCTATTTAAAATATAATTTTCATTATTGCAAATGCAGTAAGTAAACATGCTAGGAAGTTAGAAAATATAGACAAAGAGGAATAAGAAAATAAAAACACCTTATTCCTACCCTAGTATCACATTTAACACCTTACAGTATATTGTTCCATGTTGTGTATGTGTGTGTATGTATGCCATGTGTAATATATATCTATGGAAGCTTTTAAAAGATGAAATAAGATCATACTCTCTATGCTAAGTAGTAAGGTGCTGATTTTCTGTTAGTAATTTCACTTTTCCATGTCCATGCATTTTTATTTTATCTACACACAGTCCCTACTCAGGTTTTTCCAATTGTCCCACAAATGTCCAGCTCAGCTGGTTTGCTGAAACTAAACCCCAAGCCAGGTCTGCTCAGGGAATCCCTGTGTCTTCTTGTTGAATTCCCGATCTCCCTCACCAGGCATGTGTCCTTTTGGTTCCTTGAGCTTGACTTGTAGAGCCAGCCAGGCCAGTCTTCCTGCAAACGTCCTGCTCTCTGGATTTGCTGGATTTTCCCTCCTTGTGTCTTCTAACTCGATCCTCTCTCCCCTCTGTTTCCTATAAACTAGGACTTAGTTCTATAGGATTAATGGATCCAAATCACACATTTTTGATTGGAAACCATCATAGGTGGTATCATTGCACCAGGGCACATAATATCTTGTGAAATTGGTGAGTTTGACCACTAGGTTACAATGATAACAGCTCAATTGATTCCTCCACACTAAAAGCATTGATTTTCTCCTTGAGATCAGAAAGTCATTTGTGTGGTGCTACTTTGGCATTATATGAATATTCAGTTTCCATCAACTATACACCCAGTAGTTTTAACATAATTTGAACATCCTTGCCCTGGCCAGTGGTTTTATAAGGATTTGCAGGATACTGCCTTCCCAATTCCATGATTTCTTCTCACTATTAGCTGGCATTCTTCTCTAAAGCAGAGCCTCCCTTTAGCAATCAGATAATGGATTTCTCTGGAATACCATTTTTGTTCGAAAGTCTTGACAAAGGCTTAATTCTTTCATCTTAATTACCAATTTTCAAAGTAAATTATGGCAGATTGTGACATAAGAAATATTTTTTTGATTTCTTCCTTTTTAAGTACTATTATAAACTCATGAGTTTTCATTGATTCATTGATTCAATCCACAATAATCAATATTCTTTTTGATTGCTGAAATTATCACAGCTTTGGACAATGGGGGCTTCTGAGCCATTTCAATGCCCAAAACTAACTAGAGGGTATATTCTACATGTCATCAAAACAAAGACATCACTCACTGTATGGTGCACCGTTATTTTGTGTACTGTTTAAAAATAGATCACAATGAATTTGTATATGGATTGCCCTTGATTATAAGGTAAATCCTGATTTCAGAGATCTTAAAATGTAACAAAAAAGGTGACTCTGAGAGTCAATGTGAGATTTCATTTTAAAAACTCATGAGTTCATAGTGATAGTTTTACCTTAATTTTAATAATATTATATATATTTATTATATTTTATTTGATTTTTATAATTGTACCTACTTCGTATTACTCTGAAAATATTAATCTTAATATCACTGAATGAGTTTCCTGTGGCTGCCATAGCAAGTTACCATACATGGTGACTTAAAACAACAGAAATGTATTTTCTCACAGTTTGGGAGACTAGAGGTCTGAAACCGATATCAACGGGCTGAAGGCAAGGTGTCAGCAGAGCCACGGTCACCCCAGGCATTCTGAGGGACAATCTGTCCTTCCTCTTCCAGCTTCAGGAGGTTACTGGGCCTTTTGGGTTCATGGCTGCATCACTCCATGTTCACAGCACCTTCTCTGGCTGTCTGTGCCTCTCTTACAAGGACACAGGTGATCACATTTAGGGCCCACCTGAATAATACAGGATAATATTCCCATAGTAAGATCCTTAATTCATTCATCTCTGCAAAGTAATTTTTTCCCCATTTAAGGTAGCAGCATTCACAGGTTCCAGGGATTAAGTTGTAGTTAACTTTTGTATGTCCGTGGGTCATTATTCAATTTGCAAGCATTGTTAACATAATTACTACTTGACCGTACGATACATAGCAAACAGCTTTAAACTAACTGTAAAAATATTATCACAAGCTATAAATATGCTATATATATTTTTTTGGTCCTTAAACCTTGAAAAATGTGTTCAAAGAGTTATGTTGCAAACTCACTTAAGATACATCCTTTCTCTGTGCTTAGGTTCATTTGTCCCAGTTTGCTTTCAATTTTAGAGATCTGAAAAGATTAGTCATTTTAAGATTAAGTAATAGATGTCATAGTTCAAGGTGTCCCCCACCAGTTCATTAACTGAGGTGGGGTGGGGTGGGGGGTGGTGGGAATTCATGTGTGAAGCAGCAGAGCCCAAGATAGGAGACAGAATCTTCATGTCCTTGGACTCAGTGGGCTCTGCCTCTGCCCAGCAGGGGGAGCTCCTTGTGCTCATGAAGATTCTCTGCTCACTCTCAGGCTAGAGGCTGGTGCTACTCTCTTTCACGCTGATGCACGGTCTGTTATCTCCTCTTCCTTTCTTCCTTTCCAGGACCTTCTACTTCCTTTCAAGCCTTTCTGTTCCTTCTCAAGGGTGTACATCCTCCATTCTCTCTTGCAGCTTTTACTACACCCAGCCTTGTGCAATGTTTGCAAAGAGGCTGGGAGCGAGGTGTGAAGAATCTGGGGAACATGTGGGACTTGGGCCTTCTTCTATTGGGGCTACACACAGTTTATTCTACATCTAAGTGCTCTAGAGCTGCGGACAAGGGGGCCCTGCTTCTGCCCAGGAGGAGGCAAGACCTGTCTCATTTCAGCAACCTCAGAACACTGTATCTTTGCTCTGGAGACATATCCACGTCTATCCTTTTCTATCTTCCACTGCTGTATTTGCTCTTATTTTTCTACTAAATAGTCTTCAGAGAAGTATCAAACTTGGATCTGTTGAATCAAGGAAGAAAAAGATCCATCACCTAGAGAGGTCAGCATGTTTCTAGAGACCATAGGTGGTCCCCAAAGTGACTTCCTTTCAGCTGGGAAACTCAAGTACTTTGTGCAACTGGGACAGAGGTGGTCCACAGAAATTCTGAGAGGGAGAAAGTTGTGGATGCTTGTGACTTTTTGTGCCTTTATAATCCAGGATGTTTCTTTACAGCATACTATTTTGCTCACATGGCACTGAATCTATTTTCTTAAAAGTGCAGCAACTGAGATAGGTCTATGTGTGCCTGCATTTGTTGACTATGCATTCTAGTTCAACAAACCTAAGTCTTCCTGGGAGATTTAATATAATTCAACCCCCCACCCCTTTTTCCAGCTTGTCTTGATTATGTGACTTGGAAAAGGAAATAAGACTACTAAAAGGATAGGGTAATTTATGTTATGGGAACTCGGGTTATTCCTAAGACATTCTTGAAATTATAGAATTGCTGCCTTTAAATATTAATTCTGTTTCCTGAAAGAAACGGCTCAGGAATTCAAGCAATTCTAAAGCACATGGAGGAGAAACTAAGTTCTCAAGAAAAGAAAATTGCTAAAGGTGAAATATGCGATTTGACAGCATGCATGCATGATATTGCTATAAATGCTTCAGACTGTTTAACATCAAACTGTAGAATGTGTTTTGACAGAGTATAGTAGTTTTGGAGACATGACAAATGATTAATGTAGTGCTTAGTGGGATAGTTTCTAAGAAATGAATAAGATTTCTTAGCTATGGAAGTGATTTGAGCTGCGTATTAACTATTGCGGTTCACTAGGGTAGCATTTATTACATTGAAACAATAATGGAGTAAGACTCATTCAAGTGCATATAAGGAATTCAAGTTCTGTGATGTTTGATTGGAATGATTTCAGGAATCACTCATCGAATTATTAGGTATGTATGAGAAAAGCAAGTTGGGGTAGCTGCCTAACTTACAGTAATCACATTTAGTGGTTATGTCTAAACCAACCCTTCTTCTTGGAAGCCATTCTTTTCCTTCATCCCACCTCGAGATCTGAACGGGTCTTGTAAGATCCCAACTCCCTGGCAATAAATCAATGTAAGGGTAGGCAATTGACCTAAACTTAGTAACTCACCTTGCTGGCCACAGTAATTGGTCAGGAGGTAGCGTTTAACTAGGGTTAAATTCATTCTGGTTAGCTCAGGCTTTTCTAGTTTCAAAACCAAAAGTCCTGATCTCAGTCCCAGGCA
Organism: Microcebus murinus; assembly: GCF_040939455.1. Taxonomy (NCBI): domain Eukaryota; kingdom Metazoa; phylum Chordata; class Mammalia; order Primates; family Cheirogaleidae; genus Microcebus; species Microcebus murinus. The sequence continues at coordinate 7,373,873 of NC_134114.1, read as the reverse complement.
AAGTGGGACAGTTGGTCACCCTACATTGAACCTAAAGTGTCCAATCAGAGTTCTTTCCTGGGAGATTTGGACTAGAAATGGAGTCTTTGTTCTTCTGGTCACAAAACTGTAAAAATAAAGTTCAGAGTAGCTGGCAGCTCTGCTTTCAACTTTAGGACTTGGCTAGTCTGAAATAATAAAGTCACTTGTAGAGAACAAGTTGGAAGCAGAGTTCTCCAAACATTGAGTCTCAGGTTCCATTTCTCCTCACCTTTAGCAACAGTGTGCTTAATGGGAACCAACAGGCTTTCTCCTGTTGCCCAAACTATTCTATTAATAATTGGGTTTCTGTCAATCACAACCAAAGAATCCTAATGCACTATGTTTGCCCCTAGACAAGCTCAGGAATTACTATCTTTTATTCTTTTTAGTTTTAATTTTTTCCAGTTTTCAAAACTTACAAAATAGAAAGTAGAAATATTTGAAATAGTAATTAAAATTTAGGTAGGGATCTTAGAGGACTTAAAGGCTAATCTTACAGATAGAACAGAATTCCTTTCTACAAAAGAACAATTTGTTATAATTCATTCTTCTTTTCTGGTTATCAACCCCAGTTTCATCCTAGCTTACAGGATATCTTATGTCTGGTCCAAGAATATGGTGCCTGGTATGGGGCTTTGTACTTAGAGGCACTATTAATTGGCTTACTGTTTAATGGATGCATACTTAACTGAACTTAATCATAATCTCTTAATCTTAATTTTACGTCTGGATTTTGGAAGGGAATCTTAGAAAATTATAGATGCAGATTAGCAAAGATCAGGGGAACATCATACAACCATAGTTTATCGTATGTAGTCCAGATCAAATAAATTTTGGCCATTTTTTGGGGCCATTTTTGGCTATTTGATTGTTTCTCTTTTAAATGTTTGAGAAAGTGAGCTGTTGTAGGGGTGAGGAAGGAAAGGGATGGGGGCATTGTACAAATGCTTGGCCCTTCCTGCCCTCACCTCTTGAGTCAGATTCTGGCAGGAGGAGTCCACAGTGTTTTAAACAAGTGCCCAGGTGATTCTGAAGGGCAGGGACACCATTAGCTCCCTTTGTCTAGAGAGTCCTGCCTCCTCCGCGCAGCCTGGCGTGCACCCAGCCAGCCTTCAAGGTCCAGCTTGTGCATCACCGTCCTGATGAGTCTCCTTGCTGCTCTCAGGAAGGTGGCAGCTGCCTTCTCTGTACTGCCACGGCACTTTGCTCCCGTTTGTGTTCTAGCACTTTTTGTCTCATGTCATATCAACATGCTTGTGTATCAATTTTCTCACCAGACTTTGAGGAACTTGTGGGCAGGAGTTGAGATTTTGTGATGCTGGAGGAGAGGAGGAATTCAGAGAAGTGAGGGGGTGGTGAGGTGCCTCCCCCGGGGGCAGGTTCTGTATACCCAGGGGTTATTGCAATGGACACAGGCAGAAAATACTGGAAACTATATTTCTATTTTTCTATGAAACCTTTAATTTCTATTTCTGGGTTTTTTTTATAAGGTATATGTAGTATAGTAGTATATACTATATGTATATATATATACTACTATAGTAGTATAAACATATGTAGTATAGTAGCACATATATATATATATACAATTAATAAATATATCAGTATAATTGGTATGCTATGCAGGGATCCTCAAACTTTTTAAACAGGGGGCCAGTTCACTGTCCCTCAGACTGTTGGAGGGCCGTTGGAGAGTGCGGTGCACATTCCACACATGCGCACTGTGGGCCCAGGACAAGTGGTAAATGCTAAGCAGGACAGGCAGCGGTGGCAAAAACACCCAGTGGGCCGGGTAAATGTCCTCGGTGGGCTGCATGTGGCCTGTGGGCTGTTTGAGGACCCCTGCATGGATACATAAATTGAGACTATGGATTTAGATAATCATTTTCCAATTTCTTGTAACAACAACCCACTGTAAGGACCACAGTCCACATTGTGGTGCTGTAAGTGTGTGGGTGAGTGTACATCAACAGGGAGAAAGCTTGAGGCGACAGTACCTCCTAAGGATCCTGCCCGATTCTGACACTTCCAGTTCTATTGCAATCGTTAGAAATGCTCATCTCACTCTCAAGTCGAGGTTGATTGACGTCAACACCTGCACCAGGGGGCCCATCCTGCAGCTTGGAGAGCCCTGGGTGAACACTGAGGGGGCCCCGTGGAGGAAAGTCCAGGTGAGGAGCCTTGAGCTAAGTCCCCGGATGAACAGCTGCAACAATGCAGCTTCCCCAGGCCTCAGTGTGGTCGTCCTGAGTCCCCTGGGGCCTGAGAACCCAGACCCAGGGGCCGGGAGAATGCATGGTGGTTTGATCTTGTGGACTATGAGGGATGGGCCCTAAGAAAAGGGAAGCGGGAAAGAGACAGGAAGAGACTCGTCCGGGGCCCACAGTGCGCATGTGTGGAATGTGCACCGCACTCTCCAACGGCCCTCCAGCGGTCTGAGGGACAGTGAACTGGCCCCCTGTTTAAAAAGTTTGAGGACCCCTGCATAGCATACCAATTATACTGATATATTTATTAATTGTATGTATATGTGCTACTATACTACATATGATGTACCTTGTAAACATACCCAGAAATAGATATTAAAGGTTTCATAGAAAAACAAATAGAAATATAGTTTCCAGTATTTTCTGCCTATGTCCATTGCAATAACCCCTGGGTATACAGAGCCTGCCCCCGGGGGAGGCACCTTACCACCCCCTCACTTCTCTGAATTCCTCCTCTCCTCCAGCATCACAAAATCCCAACTCCTGCCCACAAGTTCCTCAAAGTCTGGTGAGAAAATTGATACATAAGCATGTTGATATGACACGAGACAAAAAGTGCTAGAACACAAACGGGAGCAAAGTGCCGTGGCAGTACAGAGAAGGCAGCTGCCACCTTCCTGAGAGCAGCAAGGAGACTCACCAGGACGGTGATGCACGAGCTGGACCTTGAAGGCTGGCTGGGTGCACGCCAGGCTGCGCGGAGGAGGCAGGACTCTCTAGACAAAGGGAGCTAATGGTGTCCCTGCCCTTCAGAATCACCTGGGCACTTGTTTAAAATGCTGTGAACTCCTCCTGCCAGAATCTGACTCAAGAGGTCGGGGCAGGGGAGGGCGGTGGGAAGACCAGTGCTCATTAGAGAGAAAGCCGGCGAGGGGGCCCAGGCCGATCGTGCAGCGCCTGGGGAGTCAGGTGGAGGGAGTTTGGGCAAGGTGGAGGCAATAATTCATCAGCGCTATTAAGTCGTATCAGCCTTATCTCAGTCACCTGGAAAGCGTCAGCACAGACTCCCGCGGCCCGAGCTGCGGGGCCGACACCCAGCTGGGTTCGGGGCACGCACTCGGGGGTGACGTATCTGCCTTGCCTGTCTGTCCCTGCCTGCGGGGTGAAGGTTGGCCCGAGGATGAAGCCACCCGGGCACCGTGGGGTAGTGATTCTGCAGGAACGCGTCTCTGCCCAACAGCTGCCCGCCGTACGCCTGGCCTGGGAAGGCCCGTGGGCTTCGCTACGTTCCCGACCCTGACGCTTGCTCCTCCAACGCGGGGTGAGTGGCGACTGAACCAAAACAGCCTGTTTGATTTACTGACATTAATGCCAGAGCGCGGTCTACTTCTGCGTTCCTCATCGGCCGTTCTTTCTTTTTCCTCGCGATGGCACAAAAATGGCAGAAGGGAAAATTCCTTTGCAAGCCTCCCAGTGGCCGTCTCTGCTCTCAAAGCGCCCCTGTTGGGCTCTCATGTCATGTGATGGGAAGTACCTGGGGGCTGTGACTGTGCTTAGAAGCAGGGGGATAAAAATAGCATTCCATTTTGGATTTAGCCAGGGCTCTACCTGTTCAGCAGACTTAAAATCACTTTGTAGCAGTAATTCTTGCATGGCAAACCACGTGCGATCCGCGGGCTTTCCGAAATGAGGCTGCACGTTGAAAATCGGGTGCTATCGGCGGCCAGTTCTACGGGGCTGGCAAGAGGTTGCTCTAGTTTTCATCAACTAGTCACTGTGGCGGGAGTTTATTAAATTGCAAATCAGAAAACTTTTGGTTAAAAGGGCTGGCTTTGATCCAATTAATATATTCATTTTTATTAGTGAGGCCTCAGGCTGGGAAAAGGCACTACCTCAGAAGCGTGTCGGAGCTTCCTCTGGGTCCGACCTCTGCCTCTCCAGGGTAGCCCGGAGCATCATTGCCGCGCCCGGCCAGTGCCCCAAGCTCCACCTTTGATGATGTCTCAGGGGAAGGCTGGGTGGGTTTTGCCTTTTTGTGGTCCTAAGGATTTCCGCCATCCCCAGGGAGGACAGTTTCTTGCCAGCTGACCTTGCGCTTGCCCAGGGGAGGCATAAAGAGCAGAGCGTATCGATTGGCTTTGACTTTTGAGCTGTGTGACAAAGGTGCTTTCTGCTGATGGCTAAAACTAATTACAACACAGGACCGCCGGGCTTTAAGCAGCTTAAACAAAACAGTGCTCTGAGGTCTCTTAGGAAATAAAATGGAATCTAAGTGCAAAGGGAGATATAAAGGGGGGAGAGGCTCCTTTTTTTTACCCCCTGTGCTTATTTGGCTTGAAAAGTGGGCCCTACTTATCCAGGGGTTCCGTGTCCTTGGATTCAACCAACTGCAGATGGGAAATGTTAAAAAAAAACAATGTAACAATAAAAATACAAATCAGAACAATACAGTGTAACAGCTATTTACATAGCATTTACATCATATTGGTGTCATAAGTTACGTAGAGATGCTTTAAACTATGGGTAGGTTATATGCAAATACTATGTCATTTTATATAAGGGACTTGAGCATCCACAGATTTTCATGTCCTCGGGCTGGAACCATTTGCCCACAGATACTAAGGACTGTAATTATCTTCCTTCTGGGACACAGAAGCCTGTGGGCCAACTGGGTTCTCACCCAAGCCCATCTTGAAGCCGGGATGGCTTCAAGGTGTATCATGTTTCAGGACACAAAGTTTCGCCTCCGAGTTAGGGTTGTGAAGCTGGTGGTGGTGGCCACCCCCATCACCCCCCGCAGGTTCTGCCCACACCTCATTGTTTGCCATGCACCTGACAGTATTGTGTGCTCAGAGGGCAGGAAGAAATTTCACAAACCATATTGCAGCGGGAAAAGGCCAGCGTAGTGCACCCTGCTCACAGTCCATGCAGCTCTCCTGTTTGGCTGGTTAAGAAACCAAATAGAACTTGGGGAATGACAGGAGACTATTGGGAGCTGAATAGAGTGACTCCCCCACTGCATGGCGCGGTGCTGTCTAACTGGATTTGATGGATCAATTGACTTTCGTGCTTGGACAGTACCACTATGGAGTGGACCTGGCCAACGCCTTTCTCTCTATAGACATGGCTATGGACAGTCAAGACCGGTTTGCCGGCCGGGCGCGGTGGCTCACGCCTGTAATCCTAGCACTCTGGGAGGCTGAGGTGGGAGGATTGCTCGAGGTCAGGAGTTCGAAACCAGCCTGAGCAAGAGCAAGACCCCATCTCTACTATAAATAGAAAGAAATTAATTGGCCAACTAATACATATAGAAAAAATTAGCCGGGCATGGTGGCGCATGCCTGTAGTCTCAGCTACTCAGGAGGCTGAGGCTGGAGGATCGCCTGAGCCCAGGAGTTTGAGGTTGCTGTGAGCTAGGCTGACACTACAGCACTCACTCTAGCCTGGGCAACAAAGCGAGACTCTGTCTCAAAAAAAAAAAGACTGGTTTGCCTTCACGTGGGAAGGACAACAATGGACATTCGTGGTTTTAACGCAAGGTTACCTCCACAGCCCAAATGTATGTCATGGTTTGGTGGCACAGGATTTGGCCACATGGAGTTGGCCATCCTCAGTGTTTCTGTTTCACTATATTGATGACATAATGTTAACCTCTGACTCCCTTACAGTTCTAGAAGAAGCCTCTGTCAGTCTTCGAATCTTGTTGGAACAATGGGGTTGGGCAATGAACGACTCCAAGGTCCAGGACCCGGGCTTGTCGGTCAAATTCTTGGGTGTTGTCTGGTTGAGCAAGACAGAAGCAATCCCTGAGGCAGTTATAGATAAGATTCAAGCCTTCCCCTGACCCACTATGGTGAATCAGTGAAAAGTGTTTGTGGGGCTTTGGGGTACTGGTGTATATTCATTTCCCACTTGGCCCAACTGTTGCAGCCATTGCATTCATTGTACAAAAAGAGGGCACAGTGGGACTGGTCCCCGGAGGCAGAGGCCTCTTTTATGGCAGCCAAGAGGGCTGTTGCACAGGCCCAGATGCTGCAAGTAGTAGACTGCTCACAGCCATTTGACCTTGATGTGACAGTTGACTCAAGTGGGACGGGCTGGGGCTTGTGGCAATGCGCTGGGGCACGTGCTAGCCACAGAGCTCCTCCTCACACTGTGACTGGGGGGGGGGTCATTAAACTCTCTGGTGTTGCTTTTGATAAGGGCATTTTGTATGCGAATGACGCACTGCTTGAGTATATATTTGCTAAATCCTGACACTGTTGCTAAATTTTGGTCTCCTGTAGATGGACAACTATAGGTGACAAGGGAGTCTTGGGATCACCTAGTGCCCAGTTTCAATGGGACCATTTCAGATGCATTAGCCTTTCCCCAGTGGTTTCTCCTTACAGTGAGTTTCAGCAGGAGGCCAAGTTATCAGCCCCCAAACCTGACTCATAGTTGATGTGCTGTCCCAGAAGGTTGAAAGTGAGTCTACAGTGCCAAGCAGCCAAGCTTGGCAAAACTGTGTTGTATTAACCTTCCTCTCTCACCCCCTACCTGGGCCATTGCCCGGCCCAAGAAGCAAGGCTGTGAGCGCTCTGGTTCTGCTGCCCAAAGAGGCCACCAGAAGCTTCTTTCTGGGGATGCACACTGCCTTTACGCTCCTCAGGACCGGCCGTACAGAGGGCAGCAGTCCAGCCGGGACCCAGGAATGTTCCCTCCAGCTATTAGCATTCAGCCTGCTTGAGTTTCAGGGCACGTCCCGTACTGCCAGAACATCCCCATGAATCAACACAAGATCTTTCTGCTACAACTTATGCTCCTCTGTTCTAATTCAGTGGGAACTAATAGTTTCTTGTTGTTATATTCAGTGCATTCGTTCATTCACTCGTCAATTCACTCTTTTATTCATGCATTTAGCTAAACCTCACAGAGCATCTACTTATAAAAGATTGTGCTGGCTGTTAGTGGTACAAAGATGAATGAAGACATGGACGCTTGCCCTAAAGGAGTTTATAGCGTAGTAGGGTGATAGACACAGAAATACCAGTAATACAGTTTTGTGAGTATGACATGGTAGAGACAGAGCTGATAGAGAGACAGTCTGCTCCTGTTTCTGTACTCGTCAGGATTCAGTAATTATAGGGTTAAACCTGGTACAGCGAGTGTGGGGGTGGCTTCAGGACCCTGGCCCAGCGCTGTGGCCCCCATCAGCACTGCATGATTGCTGCCTAGATGTTAAGTATTTAGACCAACACTCTTGGATGTGTTTGGGTTCCAGCCTGCAGATTGTTAGGGAAGGTGACATGTTCTGGAATATTAAAAAATGAGTAGCTAGGAACTAGGCAGGTGGAAAGGATGTGGAAGGTGTGGGGTGAAGAGAGGTGGTCCAGATCCCAGGGAGAGTCTGAGCACATGCAAGGAGGTGAGAAACAGCCTAGTGAATTCGGAGAACTATGGCAGCATGGGGGAGGAGGTTTCTCGGGGCCAGGGGGAAGCCGGCAGAGGAGTGAGAGTGGGCCGGGCAGGGAGGGGAAGGGCTGTGAGCACCACCTTTGAGGTCTTGGAGTCTCAGCAACTGAGTGCGACTCTCTCCTTTGTTTCTAGAAAGGTGTTTCTGGCGTCTGTGCGAAGGCTGGATTTGAGAGAGGAGAGGGATGGAGGCCAGGAGGCCAGTGAGGAGGCTCTGACGGGACCGGGCGAGGGTTTAAGTGAGGACGGTGGATACCGGGGCAGGAGGGCGCAGCTGTGGGCATGTTTCGGAGGAAGAGCCAGTAAGGTTTGGTGATTGTTCAGGAATAGGGAGGGGGAGGGGGGAGAGAGAGAGAGAGAGAGGGAGGGAGGGAGGGAGGGAGGGAGGGAGGAGAGAGGAGAGAGAGAAAAGATCCGCCAGGCTTTGGATGGCTGGAGGCAGGCATCTGTGTTAGTTCTGAGAGCTGCAGTAACACGTTACTGTGACCTGTCAGCTTAACACAGCAGAAACATATAGTGTCACAGTTCTGGAGGCCAGAAGTCCTAAAATCAAAGTATTAGCAGGCATGGTTTCTTCTGGTGGCTTGGAGGAAGAATCCATTCCATGCCTCTTTCCTACTTCACTTGTTTTAAAAAGTTTTTCTATTTTTAAATTTTTATGGCTACAAAATAGTTGTAGATATTTATAGGGTATGTAAGAAATTTTAATACAAGCACACCATGCATAATGATCAAATCAGGGTAATTGGGGTATCCATCACCTCAATTCTCTGTATCATTCAATGTATCATTTCTCTGTGTTAGGAACATTCCAATTCCACTCTTCTAGTTATTTTGAAATGTACAATAAATTATTGTTAACTATAGTTGCCCTATTGTGCTACTGAGCACTAAATGTTAATTCCTTGTATCTAACTGTATTCTTGTGCCCATTAACCAGCCCCTCTCTCCTGCTCCACTTCTGGTGGCTCTGGCAATCCTTGGTGTCCTTGGCTTATAGGACATCCCTCCAACCTCTGCCTCTGTTTCCCCTTCCTGTGCTTCGAATCTCCCCCTGCCTTTCCCTTGTAAAGACATCAGTCATTAGATTTAGGGCCCACCCTAAATTCAGGATAATCTTATCTTGAGATCCTTAATTACATCTGCAAAGGCTCTTAGTCCAAATAAGTTTACATTCTGAGAAACGGGTCCCGGTGTCTTTTGGAGGCACATTGAGTCACGACATCATCTGGAAAAAACAGAGAGCATCAATGAGAAAGGAGGTTGGGAGAGAGTGATGAGTTTAATTTCAAGCATGTAGAATGTCAAGTGTGTGGAATATGCAGGTGGGGGTGTGCAGAAGCTGTGAGCTGGGGACTCAGGAGAGGGCTCTGGGCATGGCTGTGTGTGTCTGGTGGCTGAGAGTAGGTAAGGCCATGCAGGGAGAGCACATACAGCAAGAAAAACGGTGGGCAGAGGGTAGACCCCTGAGGAATGTCAATAATTAAGGGGAGGTAGAAGAAGAAGGGTCCATCAAGGAGACCACAAAGGAGTGGTCCCAGGGGAGGAGGAGGGCCATAAGCCAGTCCTACTCTTGGGACAAGGGAGGAGAGAGTTTCAGTGAGTGTCCCCAGACTCAAGTGCAGCAATAAGACGTACTAAGACAGCTGCTGGGTTCTAAGGTGTCCGGGCTGCCATGTTTGTGTGGACTCAAATAAAAAGTACTCTGTCATTTCTCCTGCCTTGGCTAATGGTATGCTCATTTCTGCAATGACAGTCATTATTAATAGACAGTGCAGTGGACATGGTGAGGAGTGATGTGGCTGTGAGTGGGATGTTCTGAATTCTGGCCGTGGCATTTGAATTTCAAGACAATTACCTTCACTGGGCAGGGCAGTACCCTGAACTGATCTGGTTTCCCTTACAAACTTCTGTCTGCTCTGATGTGCCTGATTGTCACAATTATAGGGTTGTTTGAGGGTATAAAGTGACTGGAAACAAAATTGTAGGCAATTGGGTTAGAATGACATGCAGTTTAAGGCAGAAAAGCAGGGACACAATTTTGTGTCATTGCCCGAGACAAATTATTGGGCCACATGGACCACTGATATGAATGTGAGATTTGTCGCAACTGTTCCCGGCAATGGTCTGTTGTGCTCTAGGTTGATTAGTCATGGTTTGTTCCTCCATTCCCAAGTTAATTGGCAGGGTCTCAAGTGCTTTTGTACATTCAACTCTCTTAGAATTATAGTTCGTAATCTTGTAGTTCATGGAATTCTGTCTTTCCCAATGCTGGAAAAACTGGAAGTCCTGTTAATTCTGAAAGGTGGCTCTAAATGTCAAAAGGTTTTTGCAGGCATTTTTTGTTGGTGTGAGGACTGGATTTGATTCACCCAGAACTTACTCGAGACCATTGAATGTTTTAATTGGGACACGCTGGGTTTTACAGCGGTGAGAAATAATCCCGACCTCCCGTGTCTTTAACATAAGAATTTATTCTCACTGATATGACATATCCAACAGAGTGGGTGGGTGGTTGTGCCTAAACAGTCGTGTGTGGTGCAAGTTGATGGAGGCTCCACCGTGTTTTGATTGTAGCATCTGAAACACCCGGAGTTCCAGGTGGCCACTGCAGGGGAAGAGAGACCAGGGCTCTTTGCTGCCTCAGATTAACCCATTGGCCAGAAACTAGTCTCAGGGTCCTCCAGCCCCCAAACGCAAGGCTGAGTTGTGCAGTCTTCCACTGGCCAGTATGGCAGGTGAATGAGATGTTGGTAATGGCTGGTTACTTCTTCATGTAGAGAACATCAGTGATCAGAACATTTCAGCACAGTGAGTGTTTACTGAACCTCCACTGGGTGCCTGTGTTTGGGGTATCTCTCCCCAGGGACTGCCTCCCACAAAGTCAATGGTTTGCTGGAGAATCTTGCTTAGGGAACTACCTAATTTTGCATATATAAGTAAGTGTATGACAGACATGTTTGGAACATCAAATAAGCCCATGCTGCCTTTTCTGGAAGCTTCTCTCTACAGAAGGTGTGCCTTGGTAGGCTTGTTTTTTTTCCATCTGGTGACCCTATACCCTTGGACATCTGACTGGATCAAGGTAAAGCAACCCCACTGGCCAATCAGATTCTGCATAATTGTAACTGAATGATGCAGAGGCTGTTATTGGACTATGGGTTCCAGAACCTGCCAGAAGTCTCCAGGTGTTGTGGGCTGGCCGTCTCTGCAGCTCCCTGCCGTGGTGGTAGCCCTCAAGGCTGGGGACTGCTCAGACAGCCTCTAAATACAAGGAATGAGACTCATAATTCTTCCAATTTTGACTTAGTCCTGTACCATTGTGGCCATTCCAAGATTCTGGTTCTCAAGAATTAGGTGATTCCAAGATTCTGGTTCTCAACACCACAAATCAGAAAGCTTGAATGCTCCTAGGAAGGGGAGTTCCCCATCAGTACCACCCCCTCGACCCATGTCCTGGCATCAGAGCCTGGTGGCCTGACTAGCAAAATATTGCTCGTGCTTGATGACTTATTCTTTATCAGGTGACATCCAAATGATGCCATGGAGTTGCATTCCCTCTTCCCTGGGGGTTGGGGTGGGGGAGTGCATGGGACAGGGGCACAGGTCCAGCTGTGGCTCTTTCTGGGCATGGTCTGGGCTGAGATGGAAAAGGGAACTGGGTCCTAGGGTCTGCTGTCTGTGCTCTAGAAGGCCAGTGGAGGTAGAGGCCAGGCAGAGTGTTTTGGCTGGTTTCCCCTGGGTGGGTGGGCACCACGGCAGGCTTGTACTGCCCTGAAGCAGCAGAGCACATTGGCTTTGCAGTGCTGGTGGACTTGGGGCATCTTTGTGCTCCACGTCAGTGCTTTCAGGTGACAGGGCTGAAGGTCCCAGGGAAGTGGGCTCAAGGTAGCCAGGTGCACTGTGATGAGGAGGAGAAAGGTGCTCCCGTGAGGGCTGGAGATGGAACATGTCAGGAGAGAAAGAAGCAGGGACGAGACAGAGCTCTCATAGTTCTTGGTCATTTTCTAGTTTCAAGCGGTGGCTTCCAAAAAACCCTGCTGAACCTTCTCTCTGTAAACACCCCTGCATAGCTAGTTTAAGTTGAGTGTCTACTCCAGGCATCCTCAAACTATGGCCCGTGGGCCACATGCCGCCCACCTACGACATTTATCTGACTTGCTGGGCGTTTTTGCCGCCGCTGCCTGTCCTGCTTAGCAGCCGACTCGTCTCGGGCCCACGGTGCGCATGTGTGGAGTGTGCGCCACACTCTCCAACGGCCCTCGAACGGTCTGAGGGACAGTGAACTGGTCTCCTGTTAAAAAAGTTTGAGGACCCCTGGTGTACTCCTTTCCTAGAAAAAAGGAGAGGGCTGCATCATCATTCTTGCAACAGGATTGTTACAATACTGTATACTCATGCAACAAATGTCTCTTTTTTGTTTTCACCAAAAATTCCTAAATTACAGCCAACTTGATCACATACAAAATTTCTTTAAACAGTTTATTTTCTTTTTTTAAAAAAATTTTATTTTGAATTCAAATGGGTATGTAATAGTTGTATATCTTTATAAGGTACATATGGTGTTTTGATACAGGCAGACAATGTGTATCAGTCAAATCAAATCAGGATAGTTGGGGAATCCATCACCCCAGGCATTTATTATTTCTTTGTATTAGGAACATTCCAATTCCACTCTTTTAGTTGTTCTCAGGTATAACCTAACTTATTATTGCTTATAGTCACTTTGTTGTGCTAGCAAATATTGTTCATTTTATCTAACCATCGAACTGTCTTTTTCTACCCATTAACCACTCTCACTTTATCCCCCTCTCCCCACTACCGTTCCCAGCCTGTGGCAGCTGTCATTCTACTCTCTGTCTCCATGAGATCCGTTCTGACAAATGTTTCTTGACCCCCCCCCCCCCCCCGCTGTGCAGTGTCCTGTGCTGCACCCTGGGGATGGACTGGTAGCAGCCCTTGCCATGGGAGGACCTACCTGAGTCGGGTGGGACGTGCACACAGCAAACAGGCCATTGCAGGCCAGTGTGAGAGGAGTCAGTAGGGGGCTGCAGTCTCAGTGGGCATCCCAGAGGGGCAAGGCTTTCAACAGGACCTGGGGGATGAGTGGGAGTGTGTCCCCCAGGGTCAGGTCAAAGACAGAACAGTGAGTGCTCCAAGGAGGACAGTGTTTGAGACACAGGCTGGTTAGCTGTGGCCATTTGTGGCTAACAGCCCCAGTTGCATTTCCTGCTCTCTTACCTGCAATTCATGCTGATATATCAAGGGGCAGTTTTCACCCTTCTGTCTGGTGTTACAGACAGCTTAGGTGTGGCCTTAATGTTATTAACCATTCTTAATTAAATATGTTCTCCAGATAGTACCTGATGGCCATACTAATTAGAAATCTTAAAAGCCATTAGCAGTGGATCACTAAAGATTTCTTCCTGAAAGGCTGGCTTTTAGAAGGGTTAGCAAAGAATGCTGACTGAAGCTGTTTTCCCAGGTGAAAATGTCAGCCCACCAATTATGGCATCTTCCTTTGGTCTGTGTGTCCTGGAGACACGTACTAATGGGATAGCATTATGTGCTTATGATCAGATTTTTTTTTTCATTAAAATATGTGTTTCCTCTCCAAATGCCATTCTGTTCCTTATGACAAAATGCTAGGATTCCTTCTGAGTCAATGTTTTTATTGTCTTGTTCTTCTCAGATACTCAAGAACTTTTGTCATTGCTGCTCCCATTCAAGTGCATTGACAATTATGAACAGCCAAATTGCTGAGGTCAGTTGGCAATACCTGTCTAAAACCCACCACAGAACGTTCTGGAACTGAGCACAGAATCCAATTCTCCAGGCTCCCTCCTTGGTCATCTCTTAGATCTTTCTATTATTTTGTTGATATTCTAATTAATGGAAAATATTTGATTTTTTATAAAACCTTTTTTTTTTTCCCAACAGAGTCTATTAGTGAGAACTATGATTGTGCTAATTGAGATGCTGGTTTACTGAAATGCTTTGATCTTAAAAAGCAGTGGCTTTTAGATCTAGAAGAGCCCCATAGGTGACCCCATCCAAACCATTCACAGAGGAAACTCCAAAACTTTCTCACATGGGCCATGTGACATTGGCTGTCTGGTAATAGCTCCAAGCCTCAGGTGTGAAATCGGTTTATTAGACTTCATTATCTGAGAGGTTTCTTCCTCCTCCAAATCCTGTGGCTCTTTACTATGTAGGAGAGACAGATTTAGGAGCTTGCTTGAGACGGACAGGGCTAGCAAAAAGGTATTACCCAACCTCCGAATTTTAAGTCCAGGGTGCTTTCAATTTTCTAAGGTGTTAAGTAGTTTTAAATGTATGAGTAAAGTCCTATTTAAGGCACTGTTTTCATTGTTATTCACAACACAACTCAAATCAATATTTGTCAGATACAAAGGGCAGCAACATGAGAAAAATGATTTTCTAAAAGGTCCCCAGGCTCTCAGTACAAGTCCTGACTGAGGCTATATTTAGAATACTCATGAGCTCCATTTGCCATGATGACATCCCTCTCTTTCTATATTTTTTGTGTTGACCTTCATATTTATAATAGATGAGTTTTTAATATTGTCATTTTAGGTAGTAGTGCGACAATATAACCCCTTTTTTTTTCTGGAGAAGGTGCCACAATCTCAGCACTGGGGAGTGAATAATGAGATTCAGCTCATCTGAAATGTCTGGGAGGGGGCCTGATGGAGACAGAGCTGGCAGGTGTGTGTGGGGTGGCGTTGGAGGTCACTGGCTGGAAACAGATGGAAGGAACTGGAGACAGGTGGGGGCAGAACTTGGAGGGAGTGATTGGGAGCACATCTGGGGATATAAATTTACAGAAAATTTGGATGTCTCTATACACAGAGCCATCAGAATTTGGAATTTACGACTGTGTCATGACAGATGGATGAAGCTCAATTTTATTTAAGTTGTTCCTTTAGAATACAGACTCAAAGGGTCACCGAGATTTCAGGGGTGATGTTCAATCTGTGCTTAGAGGGCCCCTGTTCTGATCCCATTCCGGTCATGACCTCTCAGCAGGTGAGGAGTCTGTGGGCAAAAGGGTAGTGCTTGCCATTAGCCCTTACTTCACTTTGTAGACCTCAATGTGGCCATCCAAGGCCCTGGCGTCCCCTAGCTGAACAGCCTTGGTCTTGCTTCCAGGGCCTGTGCAGGTGTCTTCCTTGGGTTTGTCCTATGGAGAGTGGCCCACCCCACTGGTGCACGTGGCCCCTAAGGGTGGCTGAGGTTTGGCTGTTTACAGGTGGTGGCTGGAGCTTGGATGTGAGGACAGGGGTGTCTACACACATGCACATGAGGAACTTTGAGACAGTAAAGAATTTTTGAATTTGAACTTGGTTTTACAATAGACAATAATTCATTTAAAAGTTTATTGGCTTGATGAATAACATACATATTTAGGCATAAAAGCACAAGGGCCTCCATGGTTCTCTTGCCTGAGAATGATAGGGTATGTCTGATATTCAAAATACTTAATGGGATAAAGTATCTTCAAATGATCTGTTGCACTTTTTTTTTTAGATCAGTCGCCATTTATGGAACACTTATACCTAAGGACATAGAGTTGTGGTAGAAATTGAAAGAAGGATAAAATATAGCTTTCAGTGTCATCTAGGAGCTTACAATCTGTTAAATCAAAAGTTGAAATATAATAATATACAATGGCTGTCCAGAAAGTATCCGGCCCTCATTTTCATAATATTTCATATTACATGGTTGGATACTTTCTGGACAGCCCTTGTATATTCATTCATTCTTTCCTTCACTCAATTATGAAAGAAATATTTACTGAGCAATTAATAGGTTCCAAGATCTATGTTCAATGCTGATAATTTAATGTTGAGTACAATGATATACAATTCTCAGCCTCACGGAGCTTATGATCTAGCGTAAACAACTGGTAATCAAATAATCACCCGAACAAACAAGAACTCATCACTGTGATAAAAGCTGTGAGGAAGGGGACCATGATGCTATCTTAGAAGAGGCCAATTTGATCTTCTCTGTTCTGCTTTTCTACTTTATTCTGTTCTGACACGGTAGCCACACTGAGACTTTAAAAAAAATTTAAACATTTTAATTTTTTAAAAAATTGACACATAATAGATGAACATATTTTGGGGGTACGTGTGATAATTTAATATATTCATATAATTTGTAAAGATTAAATCAGTATAATTGGGGCATGCATCACCTTAAAATTTGTCTTTATGCTAGAAACATTCAATTTATTCTCTTCTAGCTATTTTGAAATGTATTTAATACAGTAGATTATTTTAAACTGTAGTCATCTACTGATCTATCAAACAATAAGCATTATTTTTTTCTATCAAACTGTATATTTGTACCTATTAATCCGACTCTCTTCATCCCTCCCCTCCCGTTTCTCCTTCTGGGCTTCAAGTAACCACCCATCTACTCCCTGTCTTCGTGAGATCCACTTACTTGGTTCCCACATGTGAGTGAGAACGTGCAGTATTTCTTTCTGCGTTTGGCATAGTGACCTTTCACTTAGCATAGTGACCTCCAGGCTTATCTATGTTGCTGGAGAATGATAGGATTTCATTCTTTTTTTATGGCCGAATAATATTCCATTGTGTACATACACCACATTTTCTTTATCCATTCATCCACTGATGGGCATTTAGGTAGATTCCATGTCTTGGCTGTTGTGAATAGAGCTGCCATAAATACAGGAGTACAGATATCACTTTGGTATATTGATTGCCTTTCTTTTGGATATATACCCTGCAGTGGGGTTGCTGGAGCATGTGGTAGTTCTATTTTTAGCTTTTTGAGGAATCTCCACACTGTTTTCCATATTGGCTGTATTAATTTACATTTCTACTAATGGTGTACGAGGGTTTCCCTTTCTTGTCGCCAGCATACATAGTTCCCTGTGTTTTTGATAAAAGTCTTTTAAAGTGGGGTGAGGTAATATCTCATTGGTTTTCATTTGCATTTCTCTGATGATTAGTGATGTTGAGCATTTTTCATATACCTATTGTCCATTTATGTGTCTTATTTTGAGAAATGTCTATTCAGATCTTTTGCCCATTTTTAAATTGGATTATTTAATTTTTTTCCTATTGGGCAGTTGGAGCTCCTTATATATTCTACTTATTAATTCCTTGCCAGATGGGTAGTTTGCAAATATTTTCTCCCATTCTCTGGGATTGTCTCTTTACCGTGTTGATTGCTTTCTCTGCAGTGCAGAAGCTTTTCAGTTTGATGTGATTCCCTTGGTCTATTTTTGCTTTGGTTGCCTGTGCTTTTGAGGTCTTACAAAAAAAAAAAAAAAAAAAAAAAAGAATCTTTGCCCAGACAAATGTCCTGGTCACTTCCCCAGTACTTTCAAATTTTAAGTCTTTAATCCATTTTGATTTTATTTTTGTATGTGGTGACAGATAGGGGTCTAGTTTCATTCTTCTGCATATGGTGATGCAGTTTCCCCAGCATCATTTATTGAAGAGACTGTCTGTTCCCCATTGTATGTTCTTGGTGCCTTTGTCAAACATGAGTTGGCTGTAAATGCATAGATTTATATCTGGGTTCTCTATTCTGTCTTCCACTGGTCTGGGTCTGTTTTTATGCAGGTATGCTGATTTGGTTACTATAGCTTTGAAGTGGGAAAATGTGATGCTTCCAGCTTTGTTCTTTTTCTCAGGATTGCTTTGGCTATTTAGGGTCTTTCATAGTTGCATATAAATTTTAGTATTGTTTGTTCTATTTCTGGGAAGAGTATCATTGGAATTTTGACAGGGATTGCATTAAATTTGTAAATTGCTTTGCATAGTATTGTCATGTTAACAATATTCTTTCCATCCTTGAGCATGGAATATCTTTCTATTTTTTTGTGTCCTCTTCAATTCATTCTGTCAGTGTTTTATCATTTTCATTTTATAGATCTTTCACTTCTTTGGTTCCCTTAATTCATAGATGTTATATATTCTTTGTAGCTATTTTAAATGGGATTACTTTTTTATTTCTTTTTCAAATTGTTTGCTATTGGTATATATAAGTGCTATTGATTTTTGTATGTTGATTCTGTGTCCTGCAACTTGACTGAATTCCTTTATCAGTTCTAACAGTATTTTTGTTGGAGTCTTTAGGTATTTCTTAGTGTAAGATCATGTCATCTCTGAACAAGGATATTTTCACTTCTACCTTTCCAATTTAGATGCCTTTATTTCTTTCTCTTGCTTAATTACTCTGGCCAGGACTTCCAGTATTATGTTGAATAAAAGTGGTGAAAATGGGTTATCTCTGTCTTGTTCCAGATCTTACAAGAAAGGCTTTAAATTTCTCCCTGTTCAGTACAGTGCTAGCTGTGGGTTTGTCATATATGGTCTTTATTATTTTGAGGTATGTTTCTTCTATACCCAGTTTTTTGAGGATTTTAATAAAAAAGGATTGTTTAATTTTATTAGATGCTTTTCTAGAATCTACTAAAATAATCATATTTTTTTGTTCTTGGTTATGTTAATGTGATATATCCCACTTATTGATTTGTAGGTGTTGAATCATCCTTATATTCCTGGGAGAAGTTCAACTTGATCATGGTAGATAATCTTTTTAATGTATTGTTGTATTAGGTTTGCTTGTATTTTGTGGAAGATTTTTAATACATATTTATCATGCCTGTAATTTTCTTTTTTGGTTGTGTCCTTGCCTGGTTTTGGTATCAGGGTTATAATGGGCTCATAGAATGAGTTTGGAAGCATTCCCTCTTCAATTTTTTTGAATTTGAGTAGGATTGGGATGAGTTATTAAAAAATGTTTGGTAGAATTCAGCAGTGAAGCCATCAGGTTTCTGGGCTGTTCTTTGTTGGGAGGCTTTTTATTATGGCTTCTATCTTATTACTCATTACTGTTTTGTTGAGGTTTTCTATTTCTTCATAGTTAAATCTTGGTAGGTGGTGTGTGTCCAGAAATTTATTCATTTCTTCAAAATTTTCCAATTTGTTGGCATATAGCTGTTCACAATAGTTTCTAATGATTATATTTCTGTGATCTCAATTGTTATGTCTCCTTTTTTGTTTCTGATTTTATTTGGGTATTCTCTCTTTTTTTCTTAGTCTACCTAAAGTTTTATTTATTTTGTTTATCTTTTAAAAAAAACTATTTGTTTTGCTGATTTTTTTTGGTCTCAATTTCATGTATTTCTCCTTTGATCTTTATTATTTCTTTTCTTCTACTAATTTTGGGCTTGGTTTCTTCTTGTTTTTCTAGTTCCTTGAGGTGCATCTTTAGGTTGATTTTATGAAGTCTTTTTACTATTTTGTTATTGGTGTTTATTGCTATAAACTTCCCTCTTAGCACTGCCTTTTCAGTATCTCATAGAATTTTGGCATGTCATATTTTCATTTTCTTTTTTTCCCATTTTCAATTGTTTTAAGAAAATTTTAAATTTTCTTCTTAATTTCTTTACTGACTCATTGATTATTAGGAACATGTTTAATATGCAAGTATTTGTGTAATTTCTGACATTCTTGTTACTGATTTCTATTTTTATTCAATTGTGGTCAGAAAGGATATTTGATATGATTTCTACTTTCTGGAATTTGTTGAGGCTTGTTTTGTGGCCTAAGTTATGGTCTGTTCTGGAGAATGTTCCATGTTTTGATGAAAAGAATGTTTATTCTATAGCATCTGGGTGCAATGTTCTATAAATGTCAGTTAGGCCTATTTGGTCTAGTGTGTAGTTTAACTCTGATGTTTCTTCACTGATTTTATTTCTCAATGATCTTTTCATTGCTGAGAATGGGGAGTGGAAGTTCTCTACTCTTATATTGCAGTCTGTCTCTTTCTTTAGATCTGTTAATGTTTGCTTTATATACTTGGGTGCTCCAATGTTGGGTGCACAAATAATTAAGATTGTTATATACCTTTGCTGAATTGATCCCTTTATCATTTTATAGTGACTTTTGTCTCTTTTTACAGTCTTTGAGTTGTAGTTTATTTTATCTGATGAAAGTATAGCTACTCCTCTCATTTTTGGCTTTTGCTTCCATGGAATATTTTTTCTCATCTCTTCACTTTCAGTCTATTTATGTCTTTATAGATGAAGTGTTTTTTTTTTTTTTTTGTAGGCAGTAGATGGCTGGGTTTTGTTTCTTTATCCATTCAGCCACTTTATGCTTTTTAATGGGAGAATTGACTCCATTAATGTTATTGTATCATTGATAAGTAAGGACTTACTAATACCATTTTGTTGCTTGTTTTCTGGTTGTTTTGTTATTCCTCTCTTTCCATTTTCCTTTGTGGTTAAGTGATATTCTCTGGTAGCATGGTTTAATTCATTGCTTTTTATTTTTAATGCATCTATTATAGGTTTTTGCATTGTGTTTACCATGAGGCTTACAAAAAACATCTTGTAGATATAACAAGTTATTTTAAAGAAATGACAACTTATCTTCAATGGCAATGAAAAGAATAGAAACAAACAATAAATAAATTCTACACTTTAACTCCATCCCTACATTTTGACTTTCTGTTGCTTCAATTTACATGTTTTTGTATTGCCTATCTCAATGGGTTTCTGTGGCTATTACTATTTTTGATAGGTTTGTCTTTTGGGCTTCATACTAGAGTTATGAGTGGCTTATTTACCACAGTTAAAGTATTTGATCATTCTGAGCTTGTCCACATATTTAATTTTACTTTTAGATATAAAAATGGGTTTTATATCTTCAAATGCTCTTTTTCTTTCTTTCTGTTTTTGCATGTTAGTGTTTTTTCTTTCTGATTGAGAAGTCTGTTGCCAGACAGCCTGTAGTTCCTTTATATGTTGTTTGCTTCTCTCTCTCTTGCTGCTTTTAGGATCCTTTCTTTGTCTTTGATCTTTGAGAATTTATTATATGCCTTGGGATAGTCTTATTTAGATCAAATCTGTTTGATGTTCTTGACCTTCCTGTACTTGCATATTTATCTCTTCAAGTTTTAGAAAGTTTTTTCTGTTTTTATTTCTTCAAATAAGTTTTCTATCCCTTGCTCCTGTTCAACTTCCTCTTGAATACCCAACATTCTTAGATTTGGTCTTTTGAAGTACTTTTCTATATCTTGTAGGTCATTTTTCTTCCTTTTCATTTTTTCTTTTTTCTTCTCTGACTATATGTTTTCAAATAGCCTGTCTTTGAGTTCACTGATTCTCTTTTCTGCTTGATACATTCTGTTGAGAGCCTCTATTGAATTTTTTAGTTCAGTAAATGTGTTTCTCAGTTCAAAATTACTATTTCTGTTTAATTGTTTTTATTATTTCAATCTCTTTTTAAAATTTCTCTGATAAATTTCTGGATTGTTTTTCTGTGTTATCTTGGAGATAACTGAGTTTCCTTAAAACTGGTATTTTGAATTTTTGGTTGGAGAATTCAATAATTGCTGTCACTGATTCCTTGCATTGCCTGTTTGGGAAGGTCATGGTTCCCTCTTTGCTATTGTTTCTTGTGGATGTAAATTGGTGTCTTTGTTTTGAGCGATTACTTTTCCGGTCTTCTGTGTATAGCTTGTTTTGGTTTTTATTGGAGGTGTTTTTTTAACGATTTTTGTGATTTACCTGTAGATTGCTTTTTTTTTTTTTTTTTCTCTCAAGTTGCTTCCTCCTATTTGGCACTAGATGGTGCCTGAAGCCCAAGTTTGGCTTGATTCTAGTAAACAATCAACATGCCAAGAGTCCTGAATGGGAGAGGTCCCAAAGGGATACCCTGGCAGTGTGGCAAGGCTGGCTCAGAGTTTGTGCCCAGAGGATCTGTGGAACAAACCCCCTATAGTGTGGCACTGCTGAACAGTTGCTCTACTTTGGCATCTCTCTTGGCTGAGTAACAGACGAGAGTTTCCAGAGCTGGAGATGGTAGCCTCACCTCCCCTCTTTGTCTCTGCCTTTGCTTAGGGATATTTCTCCCTTCAGGCACTCCTAATGCTTCCAGTGGGTTGGAGTAGGGACAGGTCTCCTGCCAGGGAACCCAAAAGGGTGGAAAGGCTGGTTGCCCACCTCAATCTTGCATTTTGTAATACAGAAAATATGAGTCTAGGGAAATATTCTGTGTACTTGGTGCTGGGCAGACTGGAGGAGGAGCATCTTGGACCTAGAAGTCTGATTCTCTTACTGTCTGCTTGAAGTTTATTCACTTCTCCATGGCCCCGGGAACTGTATCCTCCTCACATTGGCATTCTGGGACATTGCTGATGATAATCTTGGTGCTGTATATTTGTTTTTGATTTTCTGCAATAGAGGAATGAAGCCAGCTTGCTTCTGTGCCACCATTCTGGAACCAGAAGTCGTCTTTCCCTTTTAAAGTATCCGTTCACAGGTAATTGATGTGTTCATCACATGCTATTAGCTAGTCACTAAATTTGGAAAGATGTCCCTATCAATGCATGTTTTACCAGCCTATATAGTTTCTATTTAAACATGGAAATAAAATAACTCAGATGTGGCTGGATCCCCCTTGGGCATCCTCTGTTCTCATCCTGCCCCGTTGGTGGGATATTGCAGAAATTAGCACTTTAGGCACAAAGTTGTCTCCTCTATCAACCCTTTGCTCCCTCCTCCCTCTCAAAATTCTGGCTTCACTACGATGCCTGTATCCTGGGAATTTTCCTAAAATTTTGTGGTGGGAGAAGGGGAATAAGGAGAACAGCTGGCACTGATGATGGGCCAGACTTTGTTCTAAATACTTCATGTATTTAAGGACCTGCTACAGAAAGTGTGGGGCAAATAGATCAAAATGAAAATATCCAGCTCCTTGTGAAAAAATGATTAGGAATTTAGAGATAGTGACAGCAAAGCATTAAACCAAGCACAGAGCCAGCCCTTCTAAGCTTGGGCCTCCCATTGGGACTCCAGAGGTCACCAGTCCAGGAAGCCGGCTCTGTTGTGGATTAACCCTTTAATCTCCCTAACAACATTTTGAGGTCTCCACATCCTCCTGCAAATGGGAATGCAGAGGTGCAGAAGGGCAGGTGTAGTCAGTCAAGGTCACAGGATTAAATCAGCATAGCTGAGAGTCAAACCCAGATCTTTTCAGTTCCTTGATCAGCAGGCTCAGTTGCCTCACTAGGGAAGAGAGTGTGGGCCCCCCATACCTACAGCAAAACCCCTCAGCTAAATACCTGAACTCCTTCTCCAAAGTTTTTTTTTCTGGTGTGCCTAGAGCTCATACCCTCTAGCCTCTAAAATTATAGCCTCAATTTTGAAACAAATCACAAAAGCCAAGCAAAAAACTGACACTCCTCCTGCCCCAGTAATTTACCGGGCCCCCTGTTCTATTGTAATTTAAATACGCTTTCTGGGGAGTCTCTTCCCCTCACATATACACACAAACGAAGAGACTTAATAAAGTTTTAAGCCAACAAAAATCAATCTTGTCCTAGGAGTGGTTTTACTGCTAAGAAAATCAGATTTTCTCCATACTGTTATAGTAACAAAATTGCATTTCCTTTCAAACATCTCACTTATTTTTGTACATTTATTCATGTTTATAGTTCTTCTATTAGCCTAAATTTGTGAGTTTTTATTCTAGATAGTTCCAGATTCCAAGCAATTGCAATAATTGAGAGTCTATTTTAATGTGTTTTGATTCTCTTGAGGTTTCCATACACAATGAGAGGGTCCATACAGAAATATCTTTGCATGTTTTGTGAAAATGTATTTCCTTTCCAACGAGTTTTGCCAAGAAGTTAATCTTAATGCCAAGAAATACTGTTGAGTGAATGAAAAAATGTGACGTTCTATCCTCTGGGAGGGCATCTCAGTGACACTCTCCCAAGAAGCTTGAAGCGAAACCAGGTTATTATTAGAGCAAACAATTGATTAATTTTGCAGCATTTATATCAGAAAACCACTGTGTTGAATATATCTTCCTTCTAATGAAGGTGGAATTTTGGGCAAGTGACTCCTTAGGGTGATGACTCACCCATTTGCGGCCCCTTTCCCATGACTGAATTATAGGATACTAAGATGTGTATCTTACATTTCCAAAACTTCCTTGCCAGGTCTCCCAGTTCTCATGCCAAAGGGTATCTGTAAATTGGCTTGAAAGTTGGGGGAATGGAAGAAGGGTCAAAGATTGCAGGAGAAAGGAAATCTCCTTGGGAAAGTTTAAAATAAATTAAGTATATCTGATTAGCAAAAGACGACAGCTACATTTTAAGAAGATGTTAAATGTTCTGTACAAATCATTTTATGTTGATTAAACAGAACGCTATAATTTCTTTTCTAAATTGAATGGGCTACAGTGAAAAATCGTATTTGGCCCACCCCGAACAATAACTTTTCTCTGAAGACCTTTACTGTGAATAGAGAATTTTAAATTAGATGAAGAAATAACAATGCATGGTGTTGCTTAGCAACCACTATATGTCTGTTCATAACAGATACCTCAAATGGATGAGTTTTGGGTCACTCTGAGAGAACAAATAAACTAATTACCTGGGGCAAAATTAAATGAATTTCCACAAGCTGAACTTGTGCCAATATAATTTTATTCATATATTTGTGCCAAGGAGAGAGGTTTCATGATTACAAAGGCTCCTGACATTGCCTACAGCTCTTGAATCAATTATACCCTGGGTGGCTAAGAGAAATGACTTTGGTGACAATGGGGACTGGAGCTCAGGAGTCAGGCAGACCCCCAGCTGCAGAGGAGTCAGTTTGGTCTTCACAGTTGTCTGTTGATTTTTGTGCATATACGTTGCCTCCCAAGGGCAGAGGTGGGGGAAGGTTCTCTTTCCTGTCCTGCATAACCTCATTATCAAGGGTCAACAAGGAAAGCAAATCTCAGAATGAATTCTGCACACCTCCTTCCATAAGCTTTGTTTAGCAAGGAAACACAAAACCTGCCCTCAGAAGCTCAGGGAAGTCTAAGCTTTCTGTCCTTAGCCTCTTTGCAGGTGAGGCCACATGGCGGAATTCTTTGCAATTTCATGGACTCCAAGGCTAAATGTCATCATGGGGCTGGCGTTAGACTGGTGGCCAGATTTTCATACCCTAGTCGTACCTGAGCACAGGTGCCTGGAAAATATTTCTAGGCAATTCACATATCTTGAACACCACTCATGTCACCAACAAAAAATTATTTCTGATGTCCTTGTGCTAATCGAAAAACCCTCTGATTCAGTGTGCAATAGTCGAAAATAGTCAAAGGCTCTGGGTTGCAGTCTTTCAAATACTAAGGAACTCCTCCTGGGGTGTAGATGCCTGCTTGGGGTATTCCGAATGTTGACTAACTACTCTCACATTGTAGATTGAAATGGATTTACACATGCTTTTGTATTTTACCAAATCTAAGATGCCATCACCTGGAAGATACCATTATTTTATGTAACACTAAGAAAGAAAAAAATTGCTATTTATACTCATTTATATAACCTTTTTAGCTTGGATTTTTTTTTTTTTTTTACTGTGGGTTGAACATGTTCAGAGATCAACAGGCAAAAATATAGGTGAAGAAATGTTTATAGTTTTCCTATCTTCACATCGAAAATTTGACTTAATCACTTTATCAACTAAAAAGAAGTCCACTTTGTTTTTCATTTTTCACACCCAATGCTATTATTTATGGACAATAGCATCAATTTCTTCTAATGCATCAATTTCTTAAAATAACCAGAAGCCATAGGTGTGGAATTCTGCCTGCTTCTGCCATGTGTTGGTCCAGCAGCAGCAGGTCTGCATGATGTGGGGCCTCAATTTGGTAAAATCTAGGGGTAGGGGAGGGTTGTAGAAAAAAGAACACAAAATCACAAACACAAAATTAGGCACAATAGTGATTATTTATTTAGAATAAGAAAAATGAATATTACAAAACATCACAAATTTGCAAAGTTAAAATTTTCAATTCAAAGCCGATGAATATCACAAACACTACAAAATACTGAAAAATATCATAAATGCTTTCATTAAGTAATGGCTCGATCTGCCTCTCTGATGCTTTTATCCCTGCATTTTTGGGCTGCGTACACTGTGATTGCCCTGTTGTACTGAGCTATGTAATTCTTTTTTTTTTTTTTTGAGACAGAGTCTCGCTTTGTTGCCCAGGCTAGAGTGAGTGCCCTGGCGCCAGCCTAGCTCACAGCAACCTTAAACTCCTGGGCTCAAGCGATCCTCCTGCCTCTGCCTCCCCCGAGTAGCTGGGACTACGGGCATGCGCCACCATGCCCGGCTAATTTTTTCTATATATATTAATTGACCAATTAATTTCTTTCTATTTATAGTAGAGATGGCGTCTCGCTCTTGCTCAGGCTTGGTTTCGAACTCCTGACCTCGAGCAATCCGCTTGCCTCGGCCTCCCAGAGTGCTAGGATTACAGGCGTGAGCCACTGTGCCCAGCCAAGAGCTATGTAATTCTTATCCAATTACTCTTATACTGAGTGCATTGACTTATTGCTCAATAGGAAGAGCAGTTTTGTCACTGGAACACTTGGTTCTCCAGACCATTTCACCGCATCGGTTCTGTGTTGCACGGCATTTCGTCTGCGACTGCCGGATTCCATCGGGACAAGATGCTGTGGTCGTACTGGAAAGAAATCTCGTGTGGGAAAGTATAAAATACCGTCCACTGGGATGTTTGTGGTACTCACTGTTTGAGGTACGGTTGCATGTTTGTCCTCTTAAAACATAAGCAGTCTAATAAATTCTATTTTGTGTGATTTTCATAAAAAAGTGTGGTTTGTTTTGAGTTGTAAATGTTTCACTTTTTGAGTTTTTCCAGAGAAGAGCACTCCCATTTGGACTTGGATTCATGATAACAGAACACTCTGCTCACAATTTTTGACACCTCTGATGGCTGAAAGAAATTTAACAGGCTGGCGTTTGGCCCTGTGCATGTTCAACCTTGTTTTCCTCCTCTGCCTTCGCGTTTGAGGTGTTAGGGCTGTAGCAGGTCTGCTCACGCTGCCGTAACAAAGTCCCACAGACTGGGTGGCTCATGCAACAGAAATTCATTTCCTCGCAGTTCTGGAGGCTGCAAGTCTGAGATGAAGGCGTTGGCAGTTGGTTTCTCCTGAGGTCTCTCTCCTTGGCTTGCAAGTGGCTGGCCACCTTCTCGCTGTGGCCTCACCTGGCCTTTGTCCCTGTGGGGGTGTGTCCTGTGTCTCTTCTTATAAAGAAGGACACCAGTCCTACTGTGTGAGGGTCCACTATACTCTTATGACCTTCTAAAGGCCCTGTCTACAAATATAGTCTCCTTGGGGGCTAGGGCGTCAACCTGGGAATTTGGGGGGCACATGATCTGGTCCACAACAGGGGCCATAGGTGATGTTGGGGTGGAGTCTGACCTCTGGCCCTGCACTTTTGTGTCATGATGCTGGACTAGGTGATGCAGTGGGTGGTAGGGAAGTCCAGAAAGCATTCCCATACTGACAGAGCTACCGATAACTTAATTAAACTTGGAAGTGACTGTGAGACACTTACAACTCCTCAAACCTTAGCTATCACACCAAACCACCTGTTTCTCCTATTCAACACCCCACCCTCCCTCAGGTCCCTCAAATGCCTGCAGCAATGCCATCACCACCTGACACGAGGAAAAGTGACATGGGGACAAATCAGAGTAGGAGGAGAGAATAGTCTTCACTAATACATGGTTAAAGATGGTTAAACTAAGATGGTTAAACATCTTCCATAGATTTTCCTCATGCCGAGGTGCTGCAGGATGCAGCCCGGAGCCTGCTAGGGTCCCTGCAAATGTGGGGCCCTGAAGCTTAAATTTTATTAGTTTCGTGGTACATCCGTCCCCAAGAACTAACTTACTTTTGATGCCGACTTTGGGAATGTTGCGAAGTACACCCAAATAACCATTCTCTGACCCCTCCACTGGGCTCCTAGGGGTTAAAAGTTATTCTACTTAGTCTATAGGATTTTCTTCTAAATCACTAACATTTATCCTACAGGATTTTTCTTTTTTAAATTAAACTTTGGTTTTGAGACCACTGTGCTTTCACATGCATGCAGTTGTAAGAAATCATATAGAAAGATCCCATGTGCCTCTTAGTCTTTTCCTCCAGTGACAGCATCTTGCACAACTGTAGTATGATGTCACCACCAGGATATGGATGTCGATACAGTGAAGTTACAGAAAATCTCCATCACGTTGCCCTTTTGTAACCACACCTCCCTCCCTCCCACCCCAACTTTCCTTAATCCCGGGCAACCACTAAGCTATTCTCCATCTCTTAAAGTTCGTTATTTTGAGAATGTTATATAAATGGGATTGTACAGTATGCAAACTTTTGAGGTGGGTTTCTTTTTTTTCACTCGTCATAATTCCTGGAGTTTCACCCAGGGTGTCTGCTGCCTTCTAGCTACCGTTTAGAGTGCTGTGATGTTTTATATATAACATTCAGGTTTTTTTAGTTGTACTGAGTGGGAAGAATCAGGAAAAGGGCATCTACTCCATTTCCTTGGGAGCAGAAGCCCAACAGGCAGGATTTGGTCCTAGATTTGATATTTGCTTATGCACAGGCCGTGACAGTGACGTAGGACAGCTGCCTGGCCAAGAGCAAAGGCAGAATTGGCGACATGTGAGACAGTGTACGTCCTAGAATGAAATGGAGTGTATTATATCATCTGTGATGTAGTATTCTCCTATAAGGTGGAGCCTTTGGGATGTGATCAAGGCATGAGGGCGGAGTCCCCATGAATGTGATTCGTGCCCTTATGAAAAAGGCTAGAGGGAGCTTCCTTGCCCCCTCCTGGCATGGGAGGAGAAAGAAGGTGCTGTCTTTGAAGCAGAGAGTGACGTCAAGTCTGCTGGTGACTTGACCTTGGACTTCTCAGTGTCCAGAACCATGAGTAGTAAGTTTGTTTTTGTGAATTACTTGGTCTAGGGTACTTTGTTACAACAGCTGTCATGACCACAATGAGGGTCATCTCTCAGTCATCCGTACTTGATGGCTCATTAGCATTTTGGTCTCCTCACGCCTACGTCCAAGTCTGAATATATTAGTATCATGAAGAAGCTAAGCTTTGCTAACCTTTAACAAAATGATTGACAGGTTTGTGTACGTGGCTTGTGTTACAGGTTGGGTTTCCTGGGAAGCAGACTCTGAGAAGGAGCTGAGCATGCAGGAAGTTTACCAGGGAGTGTCCTGGGCGTTGACATCTGTGGGAGGGACAGAGGAACAGGATGGGGCAGAGGCCCTATGACAGCCTGGGCCAAGCCCCCACGGAGCTCAAGAGCTAGGAGGGCCCTTTAGAATTGTCTGGAGCTTGGCCCAGGTGGCCAGGCCTTTGTTCACCTGCATGTGGGCTGTCCTGGGGAGGGACCTACCACCCAGGGCTGTCTGCCCACAGTGCTCCAAGCGGCCGGGCCACAAGTTCTTCATTGAAGGGGGCCCTGGGTGGCACCGGGCAGTGTGTCACTAAATATAAACTTATAGAGATACATTCTCAGAAATGTTTTACCGTGAAGGGTGCATAAACAAGAGAGCTGGACAACTGTTGTAGAAGGCCAAGATTCTTTCTGCAGGAGAATAATGCCAGTATCTCAATCAATAGTGATTCATAGTTCTGATTTGTTGCTATGAGTTTTTTGGTCTTTAAGTTAGTTTTCACCCCAAAAGGGATGATTTACATTTATTTTGGAGTTTTAAATTAATGTTCAATTTATTCAAATAATAGATTGAAAAAGTCTTATTTTCCTTAAGCCTATATAAGTCCCACTTATAAATCTCATTGTTCCTTTTATAAATCCAGTGAATTTCAGCAATCTTGTTCAAGGGTGCTTTTATTAGTGTTCCAGCTGAACAGACAAAACTACCTTAAATAATCAGGCCCGTTTACAACTTGGTTAATTAAATTCCTTTAAGCATTTTTACAGCATTTATAAATATAATATATTTGATTTCTCCTCTGTAGGTAATGCAATAAATTAAACTTATGAATATAGTAAATTTCAAATTCTCTTAAGCATCCAATGCTGTTTATAAACCTAGCCAAATTCTCTTAAGCTTTTCAGCTTAAAATCTCAAGGTAAAAATGTTAATAAATGGCACATGTTAATGGAATCACAAAGCTAATCTGTTGGCTTTGATAGGCCAAGTTATCCCCAAACACTTTAAATACCAAACATACACAGAGTACTCTTCAGGGTAACATTCAAGCGTTGGCCTCCTAACTGGCTGTGGGCTTTCCTGTTTGGCTGTTGAAAGCTCTCAGGCTCTTTTGGGCAAATGACCATGGCACAGCCAGGTCATAGGGAGAGTGGGTCGCAAACCAAACTCTCCTCTCTGTCTGGATATTTAATAAACAAATACTTTTTTTTTTTTTTTATTTATTTTATTTTATTTTTTTTTTGAGACAGAGTCTCGCTTCGTTGTCCAGGCTAGAGTGAGTGCTGTGGCATCAGCCTCGCTCACAGCAACCTCAAACTCCTGGGCTCGAGTGATCCTTCTGCCTCAGCCTCCCGGGTAGCTGGGACTACAGGCATGCGCCACCATGCCCGGCTAATTTTTTATATATATATATCAGTTGGCCAATTAATTTCTTTCTATTTATAGTAGAGACGGGGTCTCGCTCTTGCTCAGGCTGGTTTTGAACTCCTGACCTTGAGCAATCCGCCCGCCTCGGCCTCCCAAGAGCTAGGATTACAGGCGTGAGCCACAGCGCCCGGCCAACAAATACTTTTTGTCAAGCCTGTTAGCTCAATGAAATCCCTATTCTCTCTCTCTTTTTTTTAAAATTAATTCGATTTTAAAAATTAACAGATGTTATATATTTATAGTGTACACCATGATATATGTGTACGCATTGCGGAATGCTTGAACTGAGCTGATTAACATCTGCATCAACTCAGATACTGGTCATTGTTGGGATGTCCTCTTCCTTGCGGGTGGTCTGAACTTTGCACCGAGGTTCACCTGAGGCAGATACGATGGTGTCCACAGGCCAGGCCTCTCTCAACACAATGGCTGGACGTGGGCTCTCAAGACATCAAATGATGAGGGGGCATCATTTCCTGGGCTCTTCTCTGTCTTGTTCAGAAAGCGTGGGGATTCAAGTGACACAACTTGAATACCATTAAGTTTACCAACATAAATATTTTTCTGATTCTCAGTGGATCGATCAGGAAAACGTTTGGTGTTGATGGAGGTTCGGGTGGCTGAAGCCCCTACCACAGCCATCTCTGGTGTGTGGGCTTGGCGGTGAGGGTGACAGTGCCGACCGCCAGCCGAGCCTGGCTGTGCCTAATGTGTGACTTACCCCGACGTGTCACAGCATCACACTGTGTGCACTGACGTGGTTTAATGTAGATCACACACACGTCGTAACGCCTTTCAAGGGTTAGATGCTCCTCCCTGAAAGAGTACCATTCCAGGTACATTGGGCTCTCATCCTGAACAGAACGGTGTTCCTTCTAGAGAATCTGGTATGGGATCCATGCCCTCCGTGCCCAGGGCTGCTTGTGCTTGAGAGGGACACACTGGGCATTTTCATGGTGTCCACAGGAGACTGCTGGGACTCCCAGACCACGCCCTCCAACAGGGACGGTCTTGCAGACCACGTCCATGAGGTTCCGGTTAATTCTCAGCAATTACTGAGCTAACTATGAGTTGGGTGGAGCCTTCAACCTCATGGAGACCCCACTAACTTCCTTTCCTACTTGGTTAGATTTTTCATGTCTTTAGTTCTCTTAAAGCCTTCTAGTGGTTTCCACTTTCCTTAGCAGAATTAGCTAAGGAAATTCTTTGCCATTTGAGATGGCAAAGAATCCCACTTCCCTGGCTGGAAGCAAACCTCCTTCAGAAATTCTGTTTTTGCTCTTTTAGTCTTTAATGTTGATTGTGAAATATCAATTTATATAGAGGATATATATATATACACACACATATATAGTATACATATATGTTATAAAGCATGATAATACTATAAACACCTGGGATAATGGGCAGAGAGAACAGTGACTGCCTGATTTGAATTGTGGCTCCATCATTTACTGGTGTAATCTAGCAAGTTCCTTAGCCACTCTCTGCCTCTGTTTTCCCATCTTTAAAATGTGGCTAATCATAGAAACTATGTTAACTGTGATCATTAAAGGAATTAACACACATAAAGCACTTAAAACAGCGCCTGGTGCAGTGAGCATGGTACAGCTGCTAGTCACATGGGTCTGGTGGGGGGCCGGGGATGACAGGGAGACACTGGCCAAGGGGTGCAGGGTTACACTTCAATAGGAGGATGAAGTCCTGGTGTTCTAGGCCACATTAGGATGACTGTCATACATGATGTCACAGTGTATATTTCAAAATAACTAGAAGAGAGGATTTTGAATGTTCTCACCACAAAGAAGTGATAGCTGTTTGAGGTGATGGATATGCTGAATACTATGATTTGAATCTTATTAATACAGATTGTATACCTGCATCGAAAATCACCCTGTGCTCCATAAATATATGTCAATTAGAAATAAAAACACAACGCTCGCAGAAACAGCGCCAGTCATTGTTATTTGTCCAGGTGTAACACATGGAAGAGAACTTTCCAGAGAGGCAGGGCAATTAACTGTCTGTGGGAATCTAGGGCAGGCCATTGTGCTCTCTGGGATTCTGTTGACTGTGGAATTAGGAGGCAGAAGCATGTTCTCCGAGGGACTCCTCATTCATTCCAGTGACCGGCCCAGAGGCCCTTGGCACACCCTGCCATTTCCCTTGAGGCAGGTGGTGGAAAGAAGCCACAGGGGGTGTCTATCAATAGACTTTCTGCTCAGAATGTCCCCAAACAGGACTGGCCCCGACAATACAGGCAACATTGATTGTGGCCAGGGCTCCTTAAAGTGGGGTCACCAAAAGCCATGAAGGGTCTTGGAGGATGAGGCAGTGACGGTGAAAAGACCCAGCTCAAGGAGGGAGGCTTAGTCTCCTGTGTGCACTGGACCCCTTTGGCCATGTGACAAGGGCCATGGACCCTTTCTCCAAATAATGCTCTTAAATGCATAGCATACAATCCATAGGAGTACTAAGGAAATCAATTAAAATATAATTACCAAATATATATATATATATATCCCAAAATGGAGACTTAGTGATATATGGGCTTTGTTACCATATTAAACAGCAAGCTTTCGTGGCAGATCTAATAGCTATCTAGATTTCGAAATGGGGATGAGAATAAATAATTGGGATACCTGCAAAACCTTAATGTGATATGGAAATATCCGTGATTTCTTTTGGCCATAAAGTCTCCGAGACTACTGCGGTTTGTGGCCTGCATTCATAGTTGAAGGAAACACTAAATTAAAGTTAGAGGTTAGTGAAAATAAAGACGTCATTTTTTTTTTCCCCATCCAAGTTTATGGGTCCCCATGAATTCATGCCACCCAAATAATGCCCACGATTCTGTGACCCAAGGCAGATGCACAATAATATATAGGTTGTGAGGTGTGCCAGAGGCAGGGAGAGGAGTTTTACCAAACACCAACCCACCGTCTTTCTTATCTGTCAGGGGGGGAGGCTTCCCAGAGTGTGTGGAAATTAGAAGATGCTTCTCAAAAGGGCAAAATGTTTATAGTAGAGGCCCCTTTTATGGTGTAGGGGATTGAGACGCAGCATGACGTTGCATTCTCATGTCCATGAGATAGGCGAGGATGGACGTGGTTCATTTTTGGCCTGGATTCCTTTCAGAGATGCCTGCAGACAGGGGTGTGAATTTCCTGGGACAGCGGAGCGGGGTTAGTTGTGGGAAAGTGCTGGCTCATCACCCACAGTGCGGCGGACCCTCGGGATGATTTAATGTGGCTATCAATGGCACAGCGAAGATTTATGCAGATAATCATCCCCTTGGTGGGAATGATAAGTGATCACCTTCATTATTTGCATATAGAAAGGTCCTTCATGAATTCAGTGGGTTCTCACAATTCAACCCTATGCTTGAGAAGAAGGTGAACAGTTTTTTAGATTTAATTAAAGACTACAAGAAAGGTAAGTTTGTGGAGCAGAAAACATCCGTCGTAAACCATGTATTAAGGCTAAAAGAAAAAAGGACGACATTTGTTTTCTAACATTAGCCAAACACGATGCAGACACAGTAATCTCTGAACTTGTAATGAGAGCAGTGAGGATGTTCTAGGATGTTTGCACGGGACATTCATTTCTGGAATAATTTACAGCCATTGCAAGACAGGATCAGTAGAAGCCAGCCGGTGGGACCCGACTCCTGAGGTGCTGTGGATTAATGCAAAGAACTGTGCATCTCTATCTGCATATATTCTCTATTTTTTCAATTATGTGGGAGTTTTCACCGAATTTCTTGGTATTCAAAAAGGATCCTTAAAAAAGTTAGGAACCATTGCTTCTAGAAGATATGCAATTACTTCGGTGGAAATGTGATTTCAAATTTATTCTCAGTAGATTTCAAGAAACATCAGCCTGCTCGCCTCCTTATATGACACATTTCAGAGGTTTGGCTTTTATGAAATGGCAGACTCAGTTTCATACACAAAACTTCATTTTCTCAACTTTTTCATTTCTGTACTAATCAGTCCTTGTTATGAAACACTAGACTCTCAGTTTGTAAGTTCTATTTCAATATTATTTTAAAACTTGCACTCCTAGAGGAGCTTGGGTTTGTAGCTAAATACTGCCTGTAAAAGAAGTTTTAGGCTTCAACAATTTCTAGGGGAACCAATGCCTTTAAATTTGAGTTCAAATTACATAAAACAAAGGAAGAAATTTAATGGAGACTTTTGCTCATATTCAGGCAATATAAGATGATAGGGACCTTGATTGGAGGGAAATAGGCAACTTGGGTCATGTTTTTGGTGAGGTGATTGTTTTACATGGGGATATATATAATTTTTCTTCTTTGAACAGTGGAATTTAGGGGTCTGATGGAATTCTGGAATGTTGCTAAGAGGCAAATGAAGGACAGTAGTTTTAATTAGTTGTGTTATCTACCATGAGAGGTTTCTGACCGCAGTGCAGAAAATCATCCAGTGGCTGGAGGTGGAAACCTAATTGCCAAAGGGACATTGAGGACATGGAGCAGTTCGAAAGTCCCCAACTTCTTCTAGCACTAGCTGAGCTGGGAGTTGCAAGTAAGAACTCAGAATGTTCAAAAGTAGTGTTCTCTTTGAGTTTAGAGATCAATTTGATCTCTTCTGATTGATTAAGGATAAAGGACAGCTAATGGTTAATCTTCAAGATACTGATTTTACCCAGATAGTTGCCAATAACATGCAAGCACAGAGATCTAACTGGAGAACCATAATATCGAAATATGCTTGCAGCTAAATGTGTCCCTGCCCTGCACATCTCTGCTGTTCTACTGGTAAGAATTCTTGTAAGCATTCTATAAGAGAGGTTTACGCCTTCCTGAGAGTTGTTTAGAATCTGCCCCAGGGTTGCAAGAGGAGGCTATAAATGTGAGCTTTGGGACAAGCTGTTAGAGTCCAGGCAGGATCTTGCCATCTGGAAGGAGGAGTTCACTGTGCAGGAGTACTTGGCAGGTAAGCTCAGGGAGTATTAAGACGTGGGCTTTCAGAATTGGCTTTCTTGAGGAATCATTCAGCAAGCTAGCTGCTATTTTGGCCTCTGCAACTTCTAAACAGAGCAAGCAAATTTAGCTGGCTCCTGGGTGGCGGCTCTGTGGCCCGGTTCGGCTGGGAGAGCTGGTGGTGGCGGTCGTCTCTGTAGAGGAACAGCTGCCCATCTACCTCCCTAGCAGAGGACAATCCTTCTCAACATAGCTGATTTGCATGACTATTTTTTTTTTTAATGTTCATTGAGCTACTTTAATACAGAAACTAAAGTGGGGAAGTACATTCGCCTCCGTTTCTGGTGAATCTCATCAACAACAGGGTTCGCCACTCCAGCATAGCTGGCAGTTTGGGTCGGGTCATTTCTTGCTTGTGGGAGGCTGTCCTGTGTGTTGTAGGGTGTTTAGCAGCACCCCTGGCTTCTGCTTACTACTGTCCCCAACGGGTGACAAGAAAATATCTCCATGTGCTGCCAGATATATCTTAGGGGGCAATATTGCCCCTGGTTGAGAGCTATAGCATCCATCATCTCTTTAGCCCCCATGGCTGTGACCAAACATTACCACTGAGTGCCCGAAGATTTTTCTAATTGCAGGCAAAATCTTGAAGGTCATCCGTATGCTGGGACATAACTCTAGGCTCATGGGTGAATAATCTCCGTTCAGCAAAATACAGAGATGGGAGTGCTTTGTTGTTTTCTAAAACTTGCCTTTTTGACTCTTCTTCCCTAGACAGTGGGTGCGGGGAGCCACAAGGTTGCCAGCTCATAGACTGTCAGTCAGTTATGGTAAAGTAATCCAAGTCCAGTGATTTTTATATTAATCTAATTGTTAAAAATCTCAGACTCATTCGGGTAAGTATCTAATCCCATTCAGGTCCTGTTGTCCACATAGAAGAGTGGGATACAGACTTTCTCTGTGTCTCTTTCCACCTCTGACTCTTCTTATTGCCCCAGGTGACTGAGCCTGGTCCGGGTGGCGTGAAGGGAGAGAGAGTTGGGCTGGGATGGGAGGAGCAAAGAAATCCTCGGTAGCCAAACACGTGGTGTTTGTTTAAAAGTTAATGTCACCGTATTTCCTTTTTTGGTTTTTATTTCCTTTGATTGAGTGATTTAAAAACTTTGTCAAAAACACATAACTGAAAATTTACCATTTTAGCCATTTTTAAGCATATAGTTCAGTAGCGTTAAGTACATTCACATTGCCGTGCAGCCGGTCTCCAGAACTCTTTTCTCTTGCAAAACTGAAACTCTGTCCCTACTAAACAGCTCCCAGTTCTCTTCTTCCTACAGCGACTGGCAACCTGATTCTACCTTCTGTCTTTGTGAATTTGACTATTCTTGACACCTCATATAAGTGGAATCATGCAGTATTTGTCTTTTTGTGACTACCTTATTTCACTTAGCATAATGTCCGTCACTTTCATCCACAGTGTAGAATATTCGATTGTATGTTTGCACCACATTTTGTTTATCCATTCATCTGTTGATAGACAGTTGGGTTGCTTCCACCTTTTGGATGTTGTAAATAATGCTGTTATGAACATAGGTGTACAAACATCTCTTTGAGACTCTGCTTTCAATTCTTTTGGATATACACCCAGAAGCGAAATTTCTGGATCATGTGGTAGGAACTCCCACACTGTTTTCCTTAGTGGCTGCACCATTTTACATTCCCACCAACAGGGCATAAAAGGGCTCCAATTTCATTCTTGGCCATTTGTCTATCTTCTTTGGATAAATGTCTATTCATGTCTTTTGTTCATTTTTTAATTGGGTTGCTTTTATTGTTGATGGTGATATTTTCTCTTTTTATTAAAAATCAAAAGCATCCAGTGGCTTTTGGACAGCTTATGATTCATTAGGGAGAGATTTATTTATCCAGGTTGGTTGTGATGATGCAAACAGGTCAACAGATTAGCAAAAATGTCATTACGACACCGTATGAGGCTGACATAACACCTTTTATAACGAGCCCGAGAAAAGTCTTGGTTCTTCTCACAGAGCGTCTTCCGTATTTCAGAGCCAGCCTCTACTCCGTACAACTCTGAGTCCTTGTCTGGAGCAAGCCCCGGTTTCTGGTATCTCAGAAGCAGACTTGAGTTTCTCTAGATTTAAGGTCTTGAGAACAGAGGAGCTATGGGCCACGGGGCCACTTACTTTTTGCCTGACTATTCCTCAAGGTACCAGAACAGAAGGACTCATTAGGTACATTCTTTGTGTAGAGGCGTTTTCAATGAGGAACAAACATAGGTTAATTAAAAACAGATCTTGCTAAACAAAGGTAATTGTTTCCTTGATTATAATCACTGATTTTGTGGCAAGAGCGAAATGAGAGAAGAGGCCTTAATTTGGGTAGCAGCTTGACATTACGCTACTTGATAATGTTCCTCAAAAAACAATGAATTTGGAATTACAAACTCAGAAGTACAAAAAAGTTTCCAAAAGATGCGTTCACTCTTGATGAACAGCAGCAAGCACTGATGGTCTCTTGGTGGGTGACAACATTGGAAAACTGGAACAAGTACCCCGGGGGAACTTTACACTTCTTCTACTCACCGATTCTGCTAATCTACTCACGTGCGCACTTTCCCAGCCGGCTCTTTGGGGGACAGAGTTCGTCTTCCTGACCTTGCATTTTTATAGTGCTCACAAATACATGACACGCAAATATTTTGTTGAAAGAAGGATTGTGTGAAGGACAAAGGCAGGCTCGGTTCAGTTAATTAAGGTCAAGGCTCTAAGCAGTCGTCAGTTCTATGTAAAAGTTCCATTTCCACGTCCTTTATGATGCCACCCTTACCTCGTCAGGAAAAGGGGTCACCTGGGCCCAGTGATCCTCCCGAAAGCGCCACACCATGCTCAGTCTTCCACCGTAGTGTCCTCACCTCTCTCTCCTGTTCCTGCAGGCTCGTGAACGCACAGAGGCAGTAAGCGTATCCGAGAGTAACATGAAAGAATAATCTGGCCCACCAGACACGGTTTCTAGTCTTTAGGTAATGTCTGCCCCGGGAGAGTCAGCCTTCCCAGGGCCCACGTGCCTCATGACACAGGGCCACCTCTCGCTCTTCAGGGACATCTGATGCCTTGAAGCCTGGAGCTACGGCGCAAAGTCACGGGAGAGAGGGAGTGTCTCCTCTTCTGCCAACTGGAGGCTCATATTTTGAGGGGCTCAATTATTTTTTTCCTTAAGAGGATTCAAGCGTTCTCTTAAGTGACCAACACTAGAAAAGACCTTTCTTATAGGGGCCATCTGTCTACCATCAGCAGGTAAGTTATCAGAAGGACATCACCATTCACAAAAGAGAAGTATGCACAGCGTGCACTTTCAACAGCGCGATGCTTCCCCCCAAGGAGGCAAAAACTGGTTCGTGGAGGAGGGCATGGAGTGAAAAAGAATCTTAGCTGTTACAATGGTTTGTGGCTCTCCGAAGGGCCACCGTGCTGAAACAGAAACAAAGCATCATGTGTGCCATTCAGATTCCACGGGTAGAGGTGATTAGGAAAAGCCTAGAAGGACTTGAGGGTGGGAAACACTGATGTGTGCTAAGCGAGGTCCTTTTATTCACCAAGTTGCAAGGCCCAGCTCACATTCAGACTCCGCTAGGGTGCTTTCCTTCTGCTCCTATCTGGGGACATCTCCTGAGCCTCCGTGCAATCTCTGCTAGACAGCTCAGAGGACTGGGTTCAGGCGACACGCCAGGACCTCGGGGAGGCTGTGGGCTCCAGAGGAGGCAGGAGTCGGATATCCTGCAGGCAGCTGGGGCAGGGGCCAGGAGGAGACCGCTGCCGGCAGGATAAGCAAGCCACAAGAATGTGCATATGCTCAGCTAAGATAAATGTAGCCAACAGGGACCCTTTAGTTATCCCACTTTGACCGTGACATCCATATCTGAAGCAGAAGGGGAAGTCCTTTAATTGGAGCGTGTGCACAGTTGAGGGGACAGTGTCCCTAAGTGAACTAGCCTCATTAGCATGACAAAAACACACTCACTGGCCATGACAGTTTATAAATATCGTGGCAACCCCTGGGAATTACCCGGTATAGACCCCAGCAGGGAAGGACCCTCAGTTCCAGGAACTCTCCACCCCTTTCCCAGAAAATCCATGAATATTCCACCCCCAGTTTAACATAGCCCTAAGGCTTATCGTAAAAGAACAAACCCTGACCCAGGGAGGTACTGATCCTTCTTGATCCGTCTGTTCTTTTACCTTTCCTTTAAGAGGGTACTCTGCTTCCGGTAAATTTATCTGCTCATACTTTGTGTCCGAACTTTTTCCTTTGCTTGTGATCCTGCACTTGAATTCCTCCTTGTGCGGAGGTGGAGAGCCCTCTGTGCTATCTCGGGATTGCAGAGTGGGGCGCGCTGCAGGACACCCCGTGAGATGTCCGTGGGAGTGTGCCCCGGGGGCTTGGGGTACGTGGAGAGGCAGGAGTTGGTGGGGCTCGTGGCAGCACCGTCCAAGGGCAGAGCAGGGTCATCTGTGAGAGACGGAGCCTCGGCCCAGGGAGCAGTCGCGTGGGACGTGCGTGGGAAGCAAGGAGGGCTTCGCCACAGGTGCCCGTGGGTGTTTTCATGTCTTTGATGCTGACATGTTGGTTGGCTTCAACGTAGAGAGTTGAAGAGTCATTCATCTGGGTACTTATTCAATCAGCATTTATTAAGTGCCTACTGTGTGCCGGGCTTTATGCCAGGTACTGGATACATAGCAACACGCAGTAGGACTCAGTGTGCCCCCTGGAGCTTGCATCCTAGAGGGAGAGCCAGGCAACCAATGTGGAAACAAACATTAACATAGTAGGTCATCATAAGGTTCTGCAGTAAAATCAGGTTGGGTGACAGAGTGACCGAGTCCTCCTTCCCATCAGGTGATCAGGACGGGTGGTGAGCAGAGAGCTCTGGGCTGACACTGGAAGGAGGACTATGGCTCTGGGAAGTGCGTTCCTGGCCAGGCAGCACTCCTGCAAAGGCCCTGAGCGCGGAAGGGAAACATCCTCTGGCTACGTAAGGGGAGAGAGAGGTGTGGCTGAAGGAGGTCCCTGAAGCTGTGAAGGCCAGAGGTGGCAGCGGTGGTGGCCCTGGAAGGAGGTGGGTAGATTCAGGCTAAGCTTGGGAGGTAGAGCAAGTATGATTTGATGATGTTTGGATATAATGGGTATGAGGGAAATGAAGACATTAAAGATGATTACCATGGGGCATGGGCAATATATATAACCTTAACACTTGTACCCCCATAATACGATAAAATTAAAAAATAATAATAAAGATGATTACCAGGCTTTTGACTTGGGAAACCCAGCCAGGAAGAATCACTGCTGAGATGGGGAGGGCTGGGGAGGAGCAGGCAGGTCTCCGATAATGTGCTGTTCCTATTGGTAGGTACCTGGGTGGAAATGTCAAATAAGCAGTTGCATACACAAATCAGGAGTCCTGTGGAGAGATCAAGGATGGGGGTAGAAATACAGGAACCCTCATCAACGTGCTAATGCTTGTAGCCAAGGACATGAGGGTGAAATCACACCATACTGCTTGCTTTGAGAACCTCTCAGTGCACACCTGGCATGTCCCACCTTTGTCACTGCCTAGCTTTCCTGTGGGAATGACTTCTGTATGGGCCAGGCAGATTATAAATTACTTATGGTTAATGGCGAATTCTCCTTCGTCTTTGTATCTTTCACAGAAAATTTAGGAGCGCGATAACATGTAGGAGCTCTTTCACTTTTTATTATTGTTGAGAGAGAAACCTGACTTCTTTTCCATTCACTCTGGCTTCGCATTAGGTGGAAGTCATCCAGGCTTTCTTCCCTCTTCAGGGAAATCTCCACCTCTCCCTTCAAGAGTTGCCATAGAAGAACAAGGATTTGGTGGGTTCTATTACTTTTCTTTTAAAAATTAATTTTATTGTATGTATTTAAAATATACAATTTGGCCAGGCATGGTAGCTCAGCCTATAATCCTAGCACTCTGGGAGGCCAAGGCAGGACAATCACTTGAGCTCAGGAGTTCAAGACCAGCCTGAGCAAGAGTGAGACCCCATCTCTACTAAAAATGGAAAAATTAGCTGGGCGTGGTGACTCCCACCTATAGTCCCAGCTACTCAAGAGGCTGAGGCAGGAGGATAGCTCGAACTCAGGATTTTGAGGTTGCTGTGAGCTATGATGACGATGAAGTCATTGCACTCTACCCAGGATGACAGAGTGAGACTCTGTCTTAAAAAGAGAAAGTATACAACACCATGTTATTTATATATATGTGTGTGTGTGTGTGTGTGTGTGTGTGTGTGTGTGTGTGTACGTAGTAAGATGGTTACTATAGTGGAGAAAAGTAACATATCCATTATCTCACATAATTATCCATTTTCCGCTCCTGCCCCCACCCCCACGGTGACAAGAGCAGCTATAATGTACTCATTTAGCAAATATCCTAAATACAATACACTATTATTAACTGTACTCCTCATTGTTGTACATTAGACCTTCTGACTGGTCATCCTATACATTTGCTACTTTGTATCCTTTGAGCTACATCTCCCCACTTCCTCACCCACATCCTGACCCCAACCCTGGTAACCACTATTACCAACTATCTATATTTGAACTATTTTTTTTTTTTTAAGATTTCACATGTATGTGAGATCATGCAGTATTTTTCTTCCTGTGTCTGCCTCACTGCACTTAGCTTAATATCAGACCTCCAATATTTTCTTCCTCAATGGTTTCTCAAGCAAAACCAAAATAAAACATGAATAAAATAGTAATTTTAAAAAAGGCAAATGAGACTGTAAGTCTATTTAGAAAACAAACATGGAGAGGAAGACTTCTCTTCTTTCTTTTGTTTCTCATATCCAAGGTGCTAACTTTTTGTTTTCTTTTGTTGGGAGCGAAATGAATGCTTCCATCCTGTTTGCTTTGAAATATTTGCTTAGCAACTTCCTAGCAGTGGTATGAAATTACAACCTCTCTCAGTCAACAAATTCTCAGAACTGCTTTCATCAGGATGTAGCGGTGGTCTTCTCCTCCTGAACCTCTGGCAGGAAAAATGAGAGAGAGGGGTGGGTAGGTTGCAGCCACTTAAGAATGAGAAAGTGTTTTTACTAGAAAGTGCTCCTAAAGGCACAGGTAGGTTTTCATCGTAAAGGGTACAGCTTTATCCAGAATATTTTGGGAATAATCTAAACAGATATTTAGTAGACATGGGTGCTATTTTCACAATGGTATATGCTATTATTAAACCATTTTGGGTTAGACTTCCAGAAAAGGTAAAGCACTCAGCATATCTTAATAAAGATATATAGCTTGAATCATTAACCAGTTTATTGTGCATGGTGTTCAGCAGCAAAGTTTTAGTCTTCCCTGATTGGGAGTCAAAAACAGAAGAAAAAGTCTGATGCCTAATATCATCTTTATGAAATTCTATCCTCCTAGGATGACTAGCCTCATGGGCTAGTCCCTGGGTTCCCACCATTACTAAATTCCATGCATTTGATAGCACCAGTAGTTTGATGAAGTTAACTTCTCTACTTCCTAATCCCAATAACTAGGAATCAATCCTAACCAAAGATACATGTATTCGCCATCAAATTGGTACTGACTGATGAACACTATGGTGGTCAAATGGTGGTGGTGTTCTCTAGGGATTAGGGGGTTGGGGGGTAGACTCACAATTGAGGGATGAGGTGAGCATTGTGGAGGGGAAGGGCATACCTCTAACCCTTGCTAGGGAGAGGCAAAGATGTAAATGTAACCAAAATGTGAAAAAGGAGGGTCTGCCGTGCAGAACCAGGAGACCCAAAAGCTTATTTATTCTTATCAGATCCATGTGGTTGACATACTAACCCAACATGGACAAAATTTCCTGATGAAGAGGAAAGAATGCTGTCTGGAGCTAAAGCATGGTCTATATTCTATAGCTGTGAGTGATGGCAACTGAAATATCAACTGAGTTTTCTCCCAGTGGCAGGCAGGACCATGCCTGATCCACCTGGAAGCTCTCAGAATTTTCAAGGACACTAGCACTATTTTGGGATTATCAGAAAGCCAGTGGAAATCTCACTGGACCACAAGTGGTCCTTGCCTACTGCTCTGTGCCGCAGTACTCTGGTAAGGAGGGTTGGTAGGATAGAGCACATCTCACATATGCTATTTAAAAGGAACCCAAACAAATTTCTGTTATAATTACTCTCCCCTTTATATTGTTAACACAAAATCTAGTTAGACATCTGTGTATGTTTTAAATTCATTTAAAAATACATTATTTAATCTTGAAAAATAAAGCATCCTTAAAGATAAAATATAGATTTGACTTATTTTGCAAATTTCTTTCAACACATATGAAAATAAACTATTAAAAACAGTGGGAGTGAGAAAATATAAGACTAAACTAAAACACACACATACACATACACACACACACACATGAGACAAAGCATCATGCAATAGAATAACAAAAATTCCCTTAAAGAAAATTTTTAAAATTTGCCAAGAGTAATGGAATCTTCATGGTTTTAAAATAAATCAAGGTTCTTGACATAATGCTAATTTGCATAAATGTATGATTTTTTTCCCCTCCAAATCCTAACAAGAAGGAAATTTGGCTTTGTTAACAGAGTAAACATATCTACTGTATATTTCATATTTGCTGTATCCTTTCTTAA
The DNA here is from genome assembly GCF_040939455.1 of Microcebus murinus. Classification (NCBI taxonomy): domain Eukaryota; kingdom Metazoa; phylum Chordata; class Mammalia; order Primates; family Cheirogaleidae; genus Microcebus; species Microcebus murinus. The sequence goes on along the minus strand of NC_134114.1, from coordinate 7,330,038 downwards.
ATATTTGATTTCGAAATAATCGACTTAATGCTGTCTCACTGTATGAGTGACAAGACTGTGGTTGGAGGCCGTAGGTCTTTGTTGCAGGGCCTGGGGGGCTCACAGAGACCGCAATTCCCTGCCAGGCTACTGCAGCCCTTTTGGTTCTTCCCTGCATGCGCCCAGAGCAAGTTGTGATGCATAATGCGTGTGTGTTGATAAAGCGCTAGGTGTAGAGGCTCCAAGACATTAGTAAACCTCACTCATGTGAACTTGCTTCTCAGCTGAATCCTACAAATAAAGATCTACTCTTCAGTTGAGTGCAAACCCAGCACAAGAGCCCATTGTCACCTTTCAGATGTGGTGGCGAGGTCCCTCAGTGACTCCTGCCAGTTCAGCCTGCTAAAGACCTCCAGCCCGGCTAGGGGAGTGATCAGGGCATGTCCAGGCCCTGGTGTAGGGAAACAGCTAGAGATAGAGACCCAAAGGCCGGGTTCTAAGTGGCTCTGACATAACTATCCGATTTTGAATGAGCCACTTAATTTCCTTGGACCTCATTTTATGAGGAAGAAATGGACTCAACTGGAATTATGACCCCAGGGACTGGAACTGCACAGGAAGATGATTTCCACATCCCTCTAATTTTACCCCTATTAACAAACCTAATTGACTAATCCCTTGCCTGTCAAACTATCCTTCAAAATCCTGTCTCCCAAGTTCTTGGGGAGGCAGATGTGAGAAATGTCTCCTGGCTCCACACTTAGCGCTATGCAGAATAAAGACTCTTTCTCCATTGCACCAACCAAGATATTGGCATTAATAATCCCTACATCTGAACTCTAAATATTTCTCTCTTTTTTTTTTTGGAGGTGATAGATTTGTTTAGTACTTTGTGATGATGTTATTACAGGTGTATACATATGTGCAAACTCATCAAAAGGTATATGTTAAATATGTGCAATTTTTTGTACATCAATTATACTTTGATAAGGCTTAAAAATGTTTACCATCAAAAAAGAAAGTAAGAAATGGAAGGATGGAAGAGAGGAAGGAAAAAAGAAAAATGTCAGACAGATATTGGGAAAATAAGAGATTTATTTAGAGATTTGATATTCACATGTTCGCCTTTCATTTCTACGGAAGAACGAGGCAGAAGCTTAAAAGCAAAGGGCTGATATTAACAAGGTTATTTAAAAACATTAATTAGCTGCAGACCCTCATTTACAGGCTCTATTCAAATTACATCAACTTCATTTATTATTTTTTAAAATTTTTATTTATTTTTGTATTTCAGTATATTATGGGGGTGAAACAAATGACAAATGTTTAGGTTACATATATTGTCTTTGCCCCACCTGAATCAGAGCTTCAAGCATGTCCATTCCCCAGATGGTGTACGCCACACCCATTAAGTGTGAATATAGCCATTCTCTCCTCCGCCCTCCTACCTGCCCAACATCAGATAGATATTACTACTATATGTGCACATAAGTGTTGATCAGTTAATATCAATTTGCTGATGAGAACATGTGGTGCTTGTTTTTCCATTCTTATGATACTTCATTCAGTAGAATGGGCTCCAGCTCTACCCAGGATAACACAAGAGGTGCTATATCACCATTGTTTTTTGTGGCGGAGTAGAACTCCATGGTATACATATATCACATTGTATTAATCCACTCATGTATTGATGGGCACTTGGGTTGTTTCCACATCTTTGCAATTGTGAATTATGCTGCTATAAACATTCTAGTGCAGATGTCTTTTTTATAGAATGTCCTTTTTTCCTTTGGGTAAATGCCCAGCCATCCTCATATAGCCATCTAATCTTCGACAAAGCAGACAGAAACATACACTGGAAGAAAGAATCCTTATGAAGTAAATGGTGCTGGGAAAATTGGATAGCCACATGCAGAAGACTAAAACAGAATCTGCACCTTTCACAAAAATCAACTCATGGTGGATAACAGACTTAAACCTAATGCATGAAACTAAGAATTCTAGAAGAAAATGTAGATATTGGCCTAGGGAAAGAATTTATGAAGAAGACCCCAAAGGCAATCACAACAACAAAAATAAATAAATGAGACCTGATCAAATTAAAAAGCTTCTGCAAAACCAAGGAAACTATCACGAGAGCAAACAGACAACCTACAGAATGGAAGAAAATATTCCCATGCTACACATCTGATAAAGGGCTGATAACTAGAATCTATTTAGAACTCAGGAAAATCAGCAAGAAAAAAAATCAAACAACCCTATCAAAAAGTGGGCAAAGGACATGAACAGAAACTTTTCAAAAGAAGAGACAGAATAATGGCCCACAAACATATGAAAAAAATGCTCAACGTCTCTAATCATCAGGGAAATGCAAATTAAAACCGCAATGAGATATCACTTAACTCCAGTGAGAATGGCCTTTATCAAAAAGTCCCAAAACAATAAATGCTGGCGTGGATGCGGAGAGATAGGAACACTCCTACACTGCTGGTGGGACTGCAAACTAGTGTAGCCTCTGTGGAAAGTAGTATGGAGACACCTGAACTCTAAATATTTCTGTGGCCCTTTCCTCAGAACTCAATCTGATACCACACCTCCTACTCTGCCCGTCTCCAAATAGCTTGAAAGAATGGCCCTAATTAAGCACAGTCTCAGAGCTTCCTTAGTAGCCACATGCTCCTGCATCCAAAGGCCTAGAGGTTCTTTCTGCTCCCTTTCCTAATGTCTTCAAGATACAAGGTGACACCTTCAGCCCTCAGCATCACTGGGCCCTTCCTGGATTCTTGTTGGTGCTGCATGTATTTACAGAAATTTGCATAATTATTTTATCATGTGATGTATTTACAACTATGCCAGAATCAGGATATATTTTATCTGAGTAAGAATTACTCTCTTAGAGAATTAAATTATTTTAAAAAATGTTCCTATGCTACATTTAATAACCGTGTGTGCCTCTATAGCATTTCTGGATTAGTAATCCACTCCATTTTGATAGACGCTGGGTTGGGGATTTGGAAGTGGCTATTTATTTAGTAGGTCTCTAAATGAAGTCCATTTTTAAGGAAAAAGAAAAGGACAAAACTCTTCTCTACTATAATTGAATTTTCTATAAGGTTTTTAACCATCATTATGTGGGATTGAGTGCTATAAAAACTTCTAAATTTTAGATATGCTGCCGTTAAACCAGTAGACTAAAACCTAGTTTGAATTATGGCTGCGAAACTGCATTATTCTAGAAATAATTCCAGCACAAATGCCATAAAAATGATGATATTTCTTGATTTAGACTTTCCCCCCCAATTTCCTCTCAGATGGCTCTGAGGACATCTTATGGCAGTTCAAAGCTGAATTACAACTGATAGAATGCATTAGTCAAACATTTATTCATATGCTAAAATCGATACCGATTGAAAACGTTTTACATTTCCTATCTGTTCTGTTAATAGTTTGAGGTTTTCTTCCTGGCATGGGCTTCAGTCTGTGTTCTTGCTCCATTCCTGTTTATCAGGTCAACTGATCAATCAATTATTAGTCCATCTGACTGTCATTCATTAGGTTCTTCTTTAAAGTTGCCCCGAGAAAGTTAACTCCTGACTGTCACATATTTCAGTTAACTCCCTATGAATTTCAAAATAGCAAGGAATGAAGTTTAATTATTTAAAGGGAGGAGAATGAGTTTCAAACATGTGATCTGAAGTCACCCAGAAAGAAGAGAGATTATAGGAAGAAAGAAAAAAGAAGCATGTTAAAAAAAAAAAAGTACACCTGCTAACTTTAAAAGGGATAAAATGTGAGAATTAGATCAGTCAAATGTCAGATTGTTAATTAGAGACTCTATCAAAATTTCTTGATCTTGTGATAGCATTTTATTAAAGGCACTATGCAAATACCATCGAGTGATATACAAAGCTGGGGAGAGACATGCCCTGTGGGCACAGTGAAAGTTCATCTTAATATTTACCTTAGCTACAAATAAGTGGCAGGCCTGGGAAGTCATAATTCTTGAGAAGTAAACCCCCATCCATCATCTGGAGATAATATTTTAATTATTTTCCTGCCATTTAGGCAGAACGACGTCAAATGATGCCTCCTTGTAGTTCCCTGTGAGTGTTGCAGACTGGGAGGGCTTGGGGAGGTCGGTGGAGATGCTCCTTGTGCCATCACGCCACTGAAAGAAAACCTCATGAAGAACAGGATCTGCTGCTTCTGCGAGTTTAGATTAAGACCAACTTTCAACGATGGAGCTTACTCATTCTCTCTCTTTCTCTCTTTTTTTTTTTTTGGCGACAGGGTCTTGCTCTGTTGCCTAGGCTAGAGTGCAGTGGCATCATCATAGCTCACAGCAACCTCAAACTCCTGGGCTCAGGCGATCTTCCTGCCTCAGCCTCCCGAGTAGCTGGGACTACAGGTAGGGGACACTACACCCAACTAATTTTTCTATTTTTTGTAGAGATGGGGTCTTGCTCTTGCTCAGGCTGGTCTCGAACTCCTGGCCTCAAGTGATCCTCCCACCTCAGCCTCCCAAAGTACTAGGGTTACAGAGGTGAGCCACCGTGCCCAGCCTTATATCTCATTCATGGTCCTCTTTTTTAATACAACATTCTGGACTGCAGGGTACGGTTCAATGTGTTTGTACTGATGGTGTGTGTAAGAGGAAGCTTTTCCCTTGGGTTTCTAGAGAGATCTCTGTTCCCCTCCCCATAGAGGGTGAGTGTTGAGGGAATAGTCTGGATTCTTTTTCCCAACTGAGGGCTTCCTAGCTCAGGGAAGGGGTGTGCTCCCGGATGAGAGTCCCAAGGTCTAGAATCAGACAGGGAAAAGCTGCGCCTCACTCTCAGACGGATGCATTTTCCTACCCTGTTTTGTGGGGAGGCCCTGGCCCAAGTGGGGCGCTGACTCCCTGATGCTCACTGTGGCCACCAGCCTTTGGTGATCAGTTTTCCCTCTGCTTATAAGCTTCAGGCGAGGAGGAGTGAGTCTTAGGGCCCCTCCCCATCCCAGGCTCCAGATACAAGTTTATTGGCGGGATCCCATGAGGACCAGCCTTGTACTTAGTCATTCCAAGTAAGCTCCTGTCCCCGTGACACAGATGGAGGTCATTGTGCAAGACAGTACTGCAGGGAGAGCATTTCCAGAAAGTTCGCAGAATAAGAGAAGACTCTAAGATGAGAGGGGAATCATCAGACAGATGTGTAGCAGTCGTCAAATGGGGAGAAACACATTCCTCTGGATCGTGCCGATGTTTGGTTTTCCTGAAGTCCTTGACATTCACCTGGGCCAGGTCCCTACTGACCCCAACTGTTCCCATTTCATCTTTCCTTGCCTCTCTTCTCCTCCTACCTACTTTCCTCTTATTTTTTAATGACAGCTTGGTTATTCACAACAGGAACACGGGTTATGGAATATTTTTTTTTTTTTTTTTTTTTTTTTGAGACAGAGTCTCACTTGTTGCCCAGGCTAGAGTGAGTGCCGTGGCGTCAGCCTAGCTCACAGCAACCTCAAACTCCTGGGCTCAAGCAATCCTGCTGCCTCAGCCTCCCGAGTAGCTGGGACTACAGGCATGCGCCACCATGCCCGGCTAATTTTCTCTATATATTAGTTGGCCAATTAATTTCTTTCTATTTATAGTAGAGACGGGGTCTCGCTCTTGCTCAGGCTGGTTTCGAACTCCTGACCTCGAGCAATCCGCCCGCCTCAGCCTCCCAGAGTGCTAGGATTACAGGCGTGAGCCACCGCGCCCGGCTTATTTTTAAAATAAGTTTTCAAAAACCACAAGTCTGAAAGTGCTTATTAATGATCAGTGTGAGCCTAAGAGGGTATATACACCTATGTGTGTATATGTGTAGATATGTCTATATCCACACATAAGTGTGTAATACATAGAAGACATGTACATGTATGTATATATACATGTGTGTGTATAATCTGTTTCTAAAAGTGGAGATTTAAAGATACCTATCCTCCACTGTTTTTGGCCCCTGCCAAATTTGAAATACGCTGGGAATTTTAGTAGATTGTGTAACCCTTTGGGATGGTTAATTTTGTGTGTCAGTTTGGGCTAATGGACGCATTGTTTCTGGGTGTGCCTGTGAGGGTGTCTCCAGAAGAGATTAGCATTTAAATCAGGAGACTAAGCTGAGAAGATCTGCTGTCACCAACTGTCACCAACACCGGGAGCGTCACCCAGTGCACGAGGGCTGGGATAGGAGGAAAAGGCAGGGCAAGGGCTAGTTTGCTGTTTGAGCTGAGGCTCGCATCCTCTCCTGCTTCCGGGCATCGGTGTTCCTGGTTCTGGGGCTTTTGGGCTCAGACTGGGCCTTACGCTCTTAGCTCCCTGGTTCTCTGGTTTGGACTGAATCGCGCCACCCGCTTTCCCGGGCCTCAAGCTTGCAGATGGCAAGTGGTGGGACTTCTCAGCCTCTGTCACCGTGTGAGCCAATTCCCATAATAACTGTCTTTCTGTTAATATATATCTATATGTATCGTGCTGGTTCTGTAACTCCTTTTCTAAAGGTTCATGACACTTTTTCTGTGTCTTATGTTTGCTGTCCTTGTTTGCAGAGGTGTGTGCTTGCTGCATGTCCCTTGCCTGTCTCTCTCCTCCAAGTCCAGCCTGATGTGAACGGAAGCCCCCGGGGACAGGGTGTGGCCCAGTCTGCTGTGTGTGTCTCTCCCACCCTTCCCCAGCACAGTGCCTTCCTTGAGAGAGGCACTGCATCCATACTTGTCGAACTGACACCTACATTCCATTCCCCTGAGTTTACTTCACGCTGCTGCTAAAAACAAATAACAAAGCCAAAATCCAACTTTCTTAAAACTTATAAGGGAATGGGTCGTTCTCTTTTTAAAATGAGATTCCAGGAAGTGTTGACAGAAATTGGTTGTTTATGTCAGAGAGGAAAATGTAGCAATTGTCTTATGAGTAGCAGTGTTAGGAGACACAGCCCCCCAATAACCCAGGAGCTGCGATTCACATGTCTGCGTGCTGTCCTGCTGTGGGGCTGCCCTGAGCGGCCGGAATCAGTAGATGAACCCACATGGGCTGGATTCCTACGGGTTTCAGGCCCTTGGGTGGTAGGAGCAGGGAGGGCGAGGATAGGAACTACCTCCTTTGCTCACTAACACCATCGCTGGGAACTTCTGCCTTTTTACCATTTGGTTAAAGAAATGTCTTTTAAGACAATTTGTGCTCATTTCTTGTTCTAGTGTATTTTAACATTGCTAGAAAACCAACAAAACAAACAAACAAAGCATCTTTGTCTTACCACTTACACTAAAAGGCATCATCTTTAAAAATAAAAATATGCACAGGCTGTGGGCTGTGCTCTCCCCCACCCAGTGTCTGTATTAGGATACTCTAGCGACAGGTGGTAGAGACTCAACTCAAATGTATTTAACGTATGTTTCCTGTATCAGGAGAGTCTGGGGTTGCCTAAGGTGAGCCCGGGTTTGAGGGGTGCATACAGACTTGCTCCTTCTCAGCCAGGTTCTCTGTGGGGTGACGGAGATGCCGCCTGTCCACCTGAGCTCACGTCTTCCCAGTGACAAAGCTTCCCAACGGAGTGCTGAGTGCATTGGACAGCGTCTCCTTTCTGGTGATTCTAGCAAAGTCTGTGGTAGGGGGAGTGGAGTTCTTGCCCTGACTCACGTGGGTGTCTGTCCCCAAAGTGCTCACTCTGGCCAGGGGCATGTATTTCTCAGATTGACCAAACCTGAGTCACCACCCCCCACCCCCGCCCCCCATTGAGTGGGGGAAGAGGTCATCCTCAAACGCATCTATCAGAAGAAATTCCCCATAAAGGATTCTGTTATGGTAAGTAATGGGGCGAAGGGAAAGTGTGCAAAAATAAAAAAAACCCTATAATTACAGCAGTCTACTCCAGCAACCTTGCAGAATTAAAAGTGAGACAGCCTCAGGAATCTGAGTTGTTGGGTTTGGTTATGCAACCTGCTAGGCTCACCTGTGGCATGTCTTGCAGTATTTTCCCTGGTGAAAAATGTGGTCAAGAGAGTGCCCCTCACTAGCATCCTAGCCACTCTATTACGTATCCAGACACAGAAGAAGTTTCTCATGATGTACTTTGGGTTCGATACTTATAGTGTTCATGCTAGAAGTCGGTGAAATCCGTTGGGGAATTCTATTGCACACAGAGCAGCGAGTCCTTGTCATGGCTTGGAGTTTAGGGCTAATGACTGATGAGCAGATGTGTTGCCACGGAAGAGGAAACATTGGAGGGTAACTGAATGTCTTTTGTGTTCAAACTGTTCTATGGTTAACAGACACTCTTCCACTGCATTGCATGGAGAAGCAAAAATTGATTGTCAACAAATTTGTAGTTTGGATGCTATTTCCCAAAATAAATTGCATGAGGAAAATGGTCTTTGTGAGGGTGTTGATATATTTTTAATAGGAGCTCTCTATCTTTGATACAGTAAATTACAAATGTTTCCAGGGGAAAATGTTCCAGTAGGTTTATCATATAAGTGGTTTTTGCTGGTTTTAGTAAATTGAGTTTCATCAGTGCCAAGAAAATCTGATACCATTTACTAAACAAGAGACACGTGACACCCTTTCCATCACTGAGATTTTAGACTATATACTGTGCCAGCGTTTTTAATTACTTGGAAAAATTATGTACAAGAAAAATAACTAGTAGAACTCAGTTGGAGAGAGACGGGTGGAAAATCACTCTCTTGAAATTTCCGCATTTTTAATTCTTAGAGTTTTGACCTAGATGTGAAGTAGTCTGTACTGGCACAGGGATCTTTGATCTTGTTCCCTGCTTTACTGGACGGGGATTTAGACCCACTGAGGATTGGTTTAGACCCGGTTGCTGCAGGGGGGCTTACAAAATCCAGTTGGTGGGGGCTGGGGGCCAGCAGAAGGAAGTTGGGTGTTCTGTGGGGTGAAAGCACGTGGTTTATTTGGTCCGACTGTCTCCACCTTGGTGTGACTTTATCCTGCGTGCACTGTGCTCTCTGCAAGGAGAGGCATCAGGGAGACAAGTCCTATCGCGGCAGTGAGGGGCATTTCTGTGTCACCTTGCTGCTGGGGGTTGGCTTAAATGCAACAAGGGAGAAACATCAGGCGCGATGAGGGGTGGGAGAAGCGCATCCAGAAAGCCCACAAAGGGGGCAGGACTTTGCTGACAGCCAAGTGACTGCTCTGCACACCCACTGAAAGGGACATAGGTGCTTGGAACTCAAGCGGCCACTGAAGTCGTGAGGGTCTTTTCCCTGCTCAAGGTACATGGAGTGAGTCACATCACATGCCCAGGCTGAAGTCAGCCTCACCATGCGGCCGGTGCCAGGCACCTCACTGTGCAATAGTGGGACAGGGTCTCTCTCCACCCATCACTCTCAGAAGGTGCACAGAGGGACTTGTTGATGACATCTAGATCTGCATTCTGGAGTGGGATCTGTAGTTATAGATCTAAACATATGATTTATGAGGTAGCATAATATAATGGTATAATATATGTAATATGTATATTAGGTGTGTATGTAGATAAAGATATATGTAGCATGTCTATATGTAATATGTGTTATAATATACATGCATATATGATATATCAATGTTATATACATTGCCTGCATTGTGTCATTCAGTCTCTGCCTCTGTCTTCATGTGGCCTTCTCTGTGTCAATGTGCTCTCCCCTTCTGCCTCTGATAAGGACATGTGTATTAGGGCCCACGTGGTTAATCCAGGATGATCTAATCTCAACATCATTAACTTAAAGACATCCGCAAAAACCCTTTTTCCAAATAAGTCACATTTACAGGTTCCTGGCGAACTTGTCATTTGAGGGACACCCCTGTTCAACCCGTCGTTATGCCCCTCTCCCTGTGAAGGTGTTTCCTGGGGAGACAGATTTTACCTCCTTTATAAGTATTCCCTTTGAATCAGAACCCAAATCTTTGCATTCATGTATCCTTTAGGGCAGTGGTTCTTGAAGTGTGGTCCAGGACCAGCAGCGTCAGCCTCACCTGGGAACTTGTTATTGTAATAGGAGCGCAGGTTCCTAGCCCCCGTCTGGACGTACCAAATTGGAAACTCCAGGCCATGGCCCAACTGCCTGCATTTCAACACATCCTCCAGGGGATCCTGGTGCGTCCAAGTCTGGAAACCTCTGCTGGAGGAGGCAGGTGTCTTCAGAGGGGACTTGTACTCTGGTGCCTGGGACTGTGGTCCAGTCCTCTGCCTCCGCTTATGCTGATGGAGAGTTTGCAATTTGCTGACTCTAAGGGTTCAGCCCTGCCCGCCCCCTGCCCCCATTCCCAGTACAGAAGAGCTCTGAGCCCGGGAGCCACCGAGCTCACAGTGCCTCCTCCGAGAGAGGCAGTGTTCTCAGCGCTGCTGCTTTGAAGGGGTGTATTAGCAAAACGCTTACGAGTGCTATGGGTTGAATGGTGTTTCCCTCCCACAAAATTCCTATGTTGAAGTCTTTAGCCCCAGTATCTCAGAATGTGACTTTATATGGAGATAAGGTGGTTGCAGATGTAATTAGGTAAGTTTAAATTAGGTCATACTGGAGTAGGGTGGGCTCCTAATCCAGTGCATTTTGTGTCCTTATAAAAAATGGAAATTTGAGCCAGGCAGAGACACACCCAGGGAGAAGACTAAGGGAAGAAGAAGGCCGACAGGGAATGCCAAGGGTTGGTGGCTACCCCGCAGAAGCAGGCAGAGGCCTGTGGCAGCGCCTTCCTCCACCGCCCCAACAGGACCAGCTCTGCTGACGCCCTAACCTTGCACCTGCAGCCTCCGGAGCTGTGAGGCTACATGTTTATGTCGTTTCAGCCACTGAGGACCCAGTGTGTGGGACTTTGTTAAGGCAGCCTTGTAAACGGGTTCAAGGAACATTCAGGGTTAATTTTCTTTTGTGAGCTGGCCCAGGTTCTGAACAATTAACTTCAAAAGAACTTTTTGGCACCATGCATTTGTCAGTTGGGAACTGCCTTACAGTAAAGCAAGAGCTCTATGTCATGTTGACAATTATGTGGGACGTGCTGTTCTCAATTCCCGAGCGTGTGCGAGATGGTATTTTTACTGAGTTTTTAAGTGACGGTGGTACCTTAAAACAGGTTGTCCAAAGAATAACACTTTAGCTTTTATTGTACTTTTGACCTTTTTTTTCTTCTTTTTCTTTATCTTTATTTTCTTTTAGACTTGCCCTTTATAAATGTTTTCTCCCTCAGGATTTTTCATTTGTTCAGAACTACAAATCCATACAATTAGATACAAAAGGCAGAGCTGAAAATAAAAACAAATTAATGTATCTGTGGAAGGAATATTTTGTGCGATATTTCTCTTCCAATTAACCCAATTAGTCAGTGACTTTTAGGATTGGCCTTCCAGAAATAATTGTGGGCTAAAAGTCCAGTTCTCAACTTTAATGAATTGTTCCAAGGGAGCTGGTCTCTCTGCACAAATTGATAAGTACGAGATGTTCTCGGTAATGACTTTAGGTGCTTATGCTGCTCTTCCACTTGTTCGTTCGTTTTTGTCAATTAAATTTAAGGTTTTAAAATTTTAAAGAAGTGACTTTTCACAGTCACTGACAGGGTTATATGAGACTGACAGGGTTATGGTTCTCCAACCTAGCACTTTGCGTCCTGCAATACCTTTCCCTATAAACTACAAACACACACACACACACACACACACGCACACGCCCACACACACACATGCCCACACATTTCTTACTTTTAATTCATTTATGGACAAGGGTAGGGAGAGCCAACAGAAAGTTATGGTCCCTACAATTGTCACTGGTTTGCCATGTGCCACACTGCCTCGATTCTCCTCCTGAGAACCAGCCATGTATTTCGCAGACAGGAGGACGTGCAGCTAAGAAATGATGTTTGTGCTTGTCCACAGCTGGAGCGTGGCTTGAGTGAGCCCAAAAGTACGATTGAGCATGTTCACAGCAGAGAACTTCTTCAGAATGGTAATGGGGGTGTCCAGGCCTCATCAGCTCAAATAATATTAAAATAATATTTTCTTTAATTCTCAAAGTGACATGACTCCAAACTGCCTCCTGCAGGTGCCTGCTCTTCTCGAGTAGTTTGGGGTATTTTGGGGTCTCTGGGGACTAGGGCTCTGTGTGCTTCGCTCCCTCACGGCTTCCATCCCCAGCCTCTTTCTCTTGGTGGCACCCTGCTGCCCTCGGGCTGGGGTCCTCTCTGGTGGACACAGAGGCCGCTCTCTTGGTGGAGGCTGAAGGTCCCGCCCTGGCCACTGGCGCGGGGCGTTACTGCCCCTCTGCCTCTCCACCCCCAGCGCACGACAGGGAGCCCAGAGCACGACTGAGACCAGGCGTCGCTGAGGTTCTACCATGGTCTGCGGGTAAAGAAAGCGGAGCAGGGTCCCGAGAGCGGTCACGACTGTGAGAAGCCTGGTTTCCCAAAGGGTCACCACCCTCCCTCACCGCGTCCACACCGCTCACAGCGTGCCCACTACGAGCTCGGAGAGCGGATGGTGCTCCGTCATCCCAGTCCCAGATCCCCCTCCTGACCTGCACTCCATGTTCCCACAGCTCCCTCTTCCCAGGGGGACGGATTCCGGGAACACACACTCACTTCAGGGAAAATGCTCCCCTCCCACCCCCGGGGCGCCCGGGCTGTCACGTCAGAAGAGGGTGGCTCCACATCAGAGCGATCCCCAAGGTCCAGAGCTAGTCACACGCAACCCTCACTGACAGCCCAGGCAGCTGTCGTCGTCTTCTCAGCCAAGTCTGTTTCCTTCTAGTCCGTACTCCGGCGTAGGGGAAAGTCTGTCTTCACGTCTTTCCTGAAGTGCCAGGTGTCACCTGGGGGTCCCGTGAGCCGCTGTGCAACGCTGACATACAGCCTCAGGGAGCAGCAGTTCCTTCTAAAATTCACACTAAACGCAGAGCCATTTCTCTCCTCTCCTCCTCTACAACCTCCTATAAAAAGTCAGGAAAGACACAGCTAAGACCCAATCACGTATCGTAACCTGGTTTTGCATCGGGGCACCTCATTGTTTTTCTTTAGAACTGTGGAAGCTGTGGACAGGCACCAGCTTCACAACTGAGGGACCAAAAGTGTGTGTTCAGAGGCTTTCTTCCAAACAAACCTGCCACCCTCCACCGCCCACTCTTGAGACAGGTCCAATGCCCCAGAAACCTTGGGGCCCAGTTTCAAATAGGTCCCTCCTCACACAGATGTCAGGAGCTACATCGCACAGTTGTGCTGATGTTGGCAGGAACCTGGTCAGGCAGGTGGAAGGTCGGTTTTTATCCCACCTTGCTAAGTTGGAGAAGGGATCATCTGAAATTGTGTCTGAATTTCAGGGACCAGGTTTCAGCCCTGGACGGTGTCATCTCCCAGATACGTTTATGTTCAGAACGTCATAAATCCTGAGCAGGGCGAGCAGCGTGCTGAGCGTACATGTGAACACCATCTTCTACTTCTCAACAAGGCCGTTTCTTTCTCCCAGTCTTAGGTGGGTTGTATGTACTCCATCCTCGGAAGAGTCTAATTCCCTTTGGGAGCACTTGTGAGTCACCTTGCTAGGGATGGTAGCAGGCCTGAGAAACTTCAGCAATGACAGAGCAGTGGTCCCTTCCTGCAGTGGCTCTTAGAGTGACGAGGAAGGCAGAGTCACAAACAAGTGGCCTATACCACAGTATAAACAGTGCGACGGTGGGGTTTGTAAAATACAAGGGGAACATGGAACGTGCGGGCATTCTGCCCTGCTAGGGTTCGGTGAAAGCTAAAGGGAAGAAGCGCTTATAAATTTCAGGAGGATGAATAGCCTTTTCTAAGGCAGATTAGGAGGGGAAGATTTTGCAAAGGTGGGGAATGAATATAAGCAAAGGCCTGGAAAGGGACAGGTTGTCCACTGGGACCAGGTTGGGAGGTGAAGAGTGAAGGGAGCAGTGGCAGCTGGAAAGACTGAGCCGGTTCACGCAGGGTCTTGCAAGGCAAATTAAGGAGTTTCCCACTTATTCTACGGGCAGTGCAAATTCTCAGGTACTTATAAGCAGGTGAGGCAGAGAGGGCTGACAAAATATGTGCTTCCCTTTCCAGAACATAGCGGTGTCACTGACAAGGGGTTGCAGAAAGGGCCACAGAAATGGTTCTCTCTAAAGAAATAGGGACGAAATTAACATTGAGTTTCCTTATCGTGAAGATGGACGTGCCGTCCCAGGCTGAAGGCAATGGGAAAGGCTGGGTTCTTGATGTCAATATGGGGTCATCAGTGTGTCAGTGACAGATACATTTATGCATTGATAGAAGTGGGCTGACACAAATTCAAGGCAACTGGAGGAATAATATCCATGGCAGAGACCAAGAAAGGATAATCAGAGACGTAGGAAGAGAGTTGGTTCATTGCGATGTGATAAAGCGAAAGAGATAGCAAAGAGTTTTGACAAGGAGGAAGGGATCCAATGTAGAAAAGCCCAGAATAATAAAAGAAAATCATGCACTGGATTTGGCAATGAGGAAACCATACAAACCTTCTCTTGAGGTAGAATGATTTTTTTTTTTTTTTTTTTTTTTTGAGACAGAGTCTCGCTTTGTTGCCCAGGCTAGAGTGAGTGCCGTGGGGTCAGCCTAGCTCACAGCAACCTCAAACTCCTGGGCTCAAGCGATCCTGCTGCCTCAGCCTCCCAAGTAGCTGGGACTACAGGCACGCGCCACCATGCCCGGCTAATTTTCTCTATATATTAGTTGGCCAATTAACTTCTTTCTATTTATAGTAGAGACAGGGTCTCACTCTTGCTCAGGGTGGTTTTGAACTCCTGACCTCAAGCAATCCACCCGCCTCAGTCACCCAGAGTGCTAGGATTACAGGTGTGAGCCACCATGCCCTGCCAAGGTGGAATGATTTTGATTGGGGGAAGGAAATGGCAGGCGGTGGAGAGTAAAGGGGCAGGAGCATGTTGAGGTCCAGATGAAAACACCTGTTTCATGAATATTCAATAGCATGAATGAATATGCATGCATAGCTTTGTATCAGTCTGGGCTCATCAGTTACTCTGAGCCAATTATGTGATCTGAGGTAGACAAATATCCCTGCTCCTTCTTTTAAAATAGCTCCCCTCCCTCCCTCTTTGGCAATAGGCATCTCTATGCTCAAGAGCTAGGTAGGGTGTTGGTAGTGACTGTTAGTGTTTGGTGGTGGTAATACGTAGGGGCAAAAAAACAAAGGAACCAAACCTCTTACACGTAAGCTCGGAAATAATCCACTGTATTAGTTTTCTAGGGCCGCCCTAACAAAGTACCACAAACCGGGGGCCTTAAACAACAGAAGTTCATTGCCACATGGTCTGGAGGCTGCAAGTCCGAGGTGCGGGTGTCAGCAGGGCTGGTTCCTTCCGGGGCCAGGCAGGAAGGCTCTGTCTGCTCCACGCCTCTCTCCTTGGCTTGTCAGTGGCTGTCTTCTATGTGTCTTCACGTGGTTTTCCCTCTATTTGTGCCCGTCTCTGTGTCCAAATTTCTCCTTTTTATGAGGACACAGGTCATGCTGGATGAGGCCCTTATTTTAACTTAATTACCTCTTTAAGGACCCTAACTCCAATACAGTCATGTCCTTCACCATGTGCAACTGTGAAGGGCACAGTTCAGCCCACAGCACCCATCCTGGGCAGTGATCTGTAAATGGGCATCTGGGGAGTTTTAGAAACACCTGGATTCCAAGGGTGGTGTCAGTTGGTGATCTCTGGCAATCGCAGTGGCATTAGCCTATCAGAGCTGTCCCTGGTCTGCCCTAAACCAGCCAGTCTGAAGAGAGGCCTCACTAACACAGGGCAGATCGTCAGGGAGGGGCCGGAGACCGAGCACTGGTCAGCAGGACGTTTCCGGCCAGGAACTTCACGGCCCCTGGAGAGGACGCCCTGAGTGGCAGACACAGGTCTGGTCGCTCAAGGGTTTGTCTGTGTCCCTGTGACTTGCTGGCACTGTCATTCAAATTGTTTCACGGGCTTCCTTTGTCCTCCCTGCATGGTCCTCAAACAGCCCTTCGTTTATAATCCGACTGTCCATGTTGGAGTTCTCAAAAAGGATAGAACGTGCTGGCCAGCGGTAAGTATCTTGGTGAGTCAAGGACGTTTTCATTGGGAATTTAGGAAATGGCTGCTTCCCAAGGGCAAATGGAGCGGGTCTCCGCGACACCTCTGGGCGCCTCCCCCAGCACTGCTTCCCGGGAGACCCGCGTCTAAGTGGTCTTCTCAGGCAGGCTCAGTTGCTCTCGTCTGCAAATGCAGCACTTGTCAGTCGTTTCAGTGAAGGATCTTGTGGGGAGACTTTGAACCGTCTCCTAAAATTAGGTTTTTGGATTATCGTTGGCTTTTTATTACCCATATTACGGCTGTCTCCTATTGCCACAAATAGCTGAAATGTGAAGATAACTTGGCGGTATTAGGTATTACATAGCGTTGTCTGTGATTCTGTTTTCCTATGGTCTTTTTTGGCTTTCTTACTTAATGGTGGCATCTTATTAGAGCAAATCCTCTTCTGAGAAATCAGTTGTCATTGAAATCATTGCAACAGTCACTGGCGAGTGGCTGTCACCAGGAGCGTCTAACCTTGGTGGGGCCTCTCTTCCCTTTCCATAGAACTGTTTGAGCATAGGGTCCTCTTGCCCTGAGCAAGTCCACTTCCGATCACTCTCAATTAGGCTTCCTTTCCTCATTTGCTCTGAGGGGTTCTTGAGTCCTGAATGTAATTTTTATATTACAAAATACAAAATAAGCCTGACTCATAAACCCACTAGGAGTTATCAATGTTCTTATGACCTCTGCATGACAGAGAGTGGCCGTACCTTTGGCCTGTGACTCAGGAGATATCTTCTGAAGAGTGGGAAACTGGAATTGCAGAGTTGAAATATTCATATTTATATTTGCTTCACCCAATATTTGAAGGACAAAAAAGAAGGTGGACACATCCTGAAAGGAGAAGTCTGAAGAACTATGGATGGGAGCCACTTAAAGAGAATTTCTGTGCATTGCATTAGCAAATTTTTGTACTTTTCATATGAAAACACTGTCCAATTGTATTAGGATTGTCCAGAGAAATAGAACCAATAGGATATGTATGTATGCGTGTATATGTATATTTATATGCGTGTGTGTGTATGTATTTGTACATATGGGGAGGGAAGGGAGAGAGAGGGGGGAGAGACAGATTGATTCATTTTAAGAAACTGATTCATGTGATTATGGTTGAAAAGTCTGAAACCTGCAGTTTGAGTCTGGAGGCCAATAGGCTATAGACCCCGGGCGGGCCAATGTTGAAGTTCAAGTCTGGAGGCCATGTGCTGGCAGAATTTCCTCTTGCTCAGGGGAGCTCAGTCTTTTGTTCTATTTAGGCCTTCACTTGATCGGACGAGGCCCATCCACATTATGGAGGGCATTCTGTTTTATTCAGAGTCTACTGATTTAAATGTAAATCTCATCCAAAAAGCACCTTCCCAGAAACATTTAGAATAATGTTTGACCAATATATACGCATCATGGCCTTGCCAAGTTGACACATAAAATTAACCGTCACACCAATATTCTGCCAAAGTATAAAAGCACTTGATTGTGATTGTTTTGGTAGCAGCTTTTTCACTTTTGACAGGATGATTGACTTCTCCTGGGTAAAGGGCAAAGAGATGACAGTCGTGAGAACCCATGGTTAGGTAATGTGGGATCAGGGCAAATTGCTCCCTTCTATTAATCAATGGGAAGGTTTGACCCTCAGAACCTGTTTGAGCGCATGCATTCAGTGTAAGTCCATGGGACCTACTTTGTTGGGTCTGTGTGTATGTTCAGCTTCAGACAAGCCTTCAGGGAACTTTGGGTTGGTTGGAAGGACAGTTATTGGGCAGAACGACCATTTGGGTGATGATGCCATGCTGTGTTGACTTCAACTTGATAAAAGAACATTGTTCTGGGCTCTGGAAACTTTTAACATTTTAATCAGCAACTTGAATTAATATAGGTAGGTGTGACCATCACGATCTTTTGATGTTATGAATCAGGATTGGATGATGGATAAATTAGATAATAGAATAAGGATCCAGGATGATCTGGAAAGATTCAAATGAGGAATTGAATCTACATGGAAAATGATGGGAGCACATTTGTGATCCCATGCTTGGTTTATCAAGCACTTCTGCAAGCTATAGGACAGTGGGATTGTAGCCTAGGAATATACTGTGTTTAAGAAAGACTGAGGAGTCTGAGGGGAGAGTGTATTTGATGAGAGTTTGCCAAAGCAAACTGGATGCTTTGGAAAGCTTGACTTATTTCTGCTTATCAAGATGGTGTTGACTGGCAGAGGTTGCTTCATCCCCCAGAAGGTCACAAACAATCAGCAGCCCTGTCTGATCATCACATACTTAAATAGCATTGCCAAAGGGGGCTTCCATTTAAAAACTGCTAGAAGGCAGGGTGCTAGGTGAGATATTTCCCTACGCCCTTTCTTGTTCCTGTCATGTTATTCAGAAACTGCACTGAGAACTCTTGTTTCCACAGTGGGAGGCTTTGCATAAACCAATCCATTTGTGATGGCAAATGCATCTCTATTAGGATATTTAGCTTAAATCAATTACATAAGTGCGTTGTAAGACATTTATTTTGTCCAATGTTTCATCAGCATCAAGAATTTAAAAAACTATTTGATCTTTCCTTTCCTGAAATTCCTTTATATGAGTGATGGGTTTACTAAAATTTACAGGGAAGCTAACCTGATTACTCTCTAAGCTATTTTAAAGAGGATTAGGCTATTCAAGGGAGATGGATTCTAATCCCATGACTAATATTTTGGCCAATATAGTACAATTCTTTCTGATTATGATAATTGGTTGGTAACCACTTCAGCATGCTCCATCCTTTTCTGGTTGCAAAAACCAGCATTCAAATGTTTCTGTTGGAACTTAGTTACAGATCATCTCCGTATCCTTGAATTAATCACTGTGTGTTAGGGAAACCTGCCATGTTGCAGGAGGAACCTCGGGGTACGGTCCTTTGGTTGTTGACATTTGCAGGGGGCTCATTATATCCATGTGTTTCCCATTATTTAATCAGGGTTGAATACGGAAAGTGGAGTGGGGAGGCGGTGGTAATCATCATCGCAGGGGGGTCTAGTCTTTGCCAGGAAAGAATTAAGTTTCCAGGTTGAGGTTTCCAATTTTTTTTTTTTGCTGAAAAGAAAACAAGCTCACTCGTGTTTGTTATAATTATGGCGCTAAAATTTACGACGGATGTAAGCTTTAGAAGAGCGGTTAATTAACATCACTTCTTCAGCTTAAGGGGGTTACCTTGCGGATTCAGTGACCATATTTGTGCACCCAAGGGCTCTTGGTCTGATTGAAAAAGAAAGAAAAAGCGTGGGGATACTTGTTTACTGAAGGAAATCCGGAAATGTGATTTTGTTACCAAAATGGTGGGGTTTCTGAGGTGTGTTTTGAGAGTTTTACAGACAATAGAATACTGAAATTGGGGCTATCTTAGTGAAACTAAACTCCTGCTGTACCCTGGTTCTTCCCACCCATTGTCCCCCGATGGAATCCTTCACCATTATTTACTAGTTCAAAGCAACGCCAGGCTGCTCAAGCTAGAAAACTCAGCGCCACACTTGACAGCTCCCCCTGCAGAGTTCCTCTTCCTTGTGCACTTCCTCCTGCGTACCATCACCTGGTCAAAGCCATAGTTATATCTTACAATCAGGCATCCTCAAACTACGGCCCACGGACCACATGCAGGCCCACCTAGCACATTTATTCGGCCCTCAGTGCTTTTGCCGCTGCTGCCTGTCCTGCTTAGCAGCCGGCTGGTTCCGGGCCCACAGCGCGCACTCTCCAACGGTCTGAGGCACAGTGAACTGGCCCCCTGTTTGAGGACCCCTGTACGTGGATAGAAACGGCAATCGAATTTGCCTTCCCCGATTCCCTTAGCTCCCTTCAGTCTGTTCTCGACACTGCAGCGAAGTTATGTTTTGAAAGCATGTAAGTTTCATCTTGCCGTCCCCCTGCCTAAATCGCTCGTCTTTCCATTGCTCTTCAGATAAAGCCCACAGTCCTTCCTACGACCCGCAGGACCTTGCTACGGCCTGGGTTGCTCCTGCAGCTGCATCCTCCCCCTCTCTCGTCCTGTGTGCTGCGTACTGTGCCCCCCTCCCCCAAGTTGAGAGCAGACGCTTCCCAGCTCAGAGCTCGTGGGCGCGTTTCCAGCGCTTGGGTCGTCTTCCTGGCTGACACCTCCTCATGCTTCGGCCCTCATGTGCCTGGAGCTGCCCAGGACAGGCCTTCCTGACCCTGCAGTCAGGTGTAGGTCTCCCGATCTGCATTCACACGAAAGCCAGCACTTTTTGCTCATGGCACCGTTGCGATGAAATAGTTAATGGTTTAACTAGTCTCACCTGCTGAACTGTGAGCTCCTGGGGGCAGGTGCTGCGCCTTCTCTATTCCAGGGCCTCGCCTGGTGCCCACCTATTGCAGGAACTCACTGCATGTTTGTTAAATGGAAAAAGAAATGAAAATCTGAGACGTGTGGTCACCGTGCCCGGGGTAGTTCTCATATGAACTTGGAAGGTCAGGAATCAAGAAGATGGCTCATGTTTGGGGGCAGGGTCATGTGAGTAAATAGTCACCTTTCTCTTCTCCATGATCCTTTTCTCCCTTTTGGTACAGCGGTGCATGCTGCCGTCACTCCTGGAGGGTGACAGGGTGTTAAGAGCAGAGAGTAGAGAACAGCAGGAGGGGGCTTTTTCTGGCCCGTGAGCTGTAAAAGCTGAGTGTGGTACGAGAAATGACACGTCGGGTCTTTGTCCCTAGTTCCTGGCACAGGTCTGCAAAAACCCTTGGCATTTCCCAAGTGATTAGGAGCATCCTTTCGGCTAATATTTATATAATTTTTGTAAGAAAAACCAGGAACATCGATTCATACTTATCTCTGCATATTATTCGCAATTTGAACTGTCATGGTAGGCAAGATAATGTGCTAATCCCTGGGATTTGTGAACATGTCAGTTTATACGGTCACAGCAACTCTGCAGATGTGGTTAAGTTCAGGAACTTGAGAGGGGGCTTAGCCTGGATTACCCAGGTGGCCCCAGTGTAACCACAGGGCCCTTAGGAGAGGGACACAGGAGGGCCGGTGTCGGAGAAGCAGATGTGTCAACGGAAGCAGAGGTCAGAGTCAGAGAGAGATCGGAAGATGCTGCACTCCTGGCTCTGAAGACGGAGGAAGGGGCCACACACCAAGGAATGTGGGCAGCCGCTAGAAGCTGGAAGAGGCAAGAAAGAAAGACCCTCCCTTACAGCCTCCTGGAGGAGCACAGTCCTGCTAACACCTTGATTCCAGCCCAGAGACACTCATTTAACTTTTGACCTCCAGAACTGCAAGATAATTAATTTGTGTTGTTTTAAGCCACTAATTTTGTGGCAATTTTTTATAGCAAGCTGTAGGAACCTAAAACAAACTTCTACTTAAAATACGTAATAATGGAAAAACCAGCACCACATGTACTCACCAGCAAATTGGTATTAACGGATCAACACCTAAGTGGACATATAGGAGTAACATTTATCGGGTGTCGGGAGCATGGTGGGGGGAGGAGGGGATGGGTGTATGCAACCACAAAGAATAAGATATGCAACGTTTGGGGGATGGATATGCTTGAAGCTCTTACTCGAGTGGGGAGGGGGGCATGGGCAATATATGTAACCTTAACACTTGTACCCCCATAATATGCTAAAATAAAAAAATAAATAAAATATGTAATAAATATTTTCTAAGTCTATAAATATATTCTTTTAGCCTCATTTCTAATGGCTCCAGTGGTTTTCCACTATAGGGCTATACGATAGCTCATTTACTGATTTCCTTTGCCTGGACATTGAGGTTGCTTCCGGATTTTCTTTTTTCATGCTGCTATTGTAAACACCACTGTGATTAATAACCTTGACACATGTCCCTTTGCACTTTTCTGATGTTTCCTTAGGATCAATTTCTAGAAGTGCTGTTGTAGGGAGTGCACATTTTAAAGGTTTGTGACACATGTTGACATTTGAGTTTGAGACGTGGAGACTTGCCATGTAAATTTGTCGGTGACCAGGTGACTTCATCAGTCCTTCCCTGTGAAACACAATGAAATGAGGTGTGCTAAAGGAGGACATCCCTTCATGTTTGACCCTAATCATTTCTTCTTCCTGCTGTTGTCTATCTACAAACATCAGAAAAGGAAGATGCTGAAATAGTGCAGTGTGGTGGCCTGATTTATAGACGCCGGTCGGCACGTTCTTGTCTGGGGAATTCCTCCTGAGCGGCAGAAACAGACATCTTGAGACAAAGCTAGGGTGAGAGGAGTTGAACCCACGAGTCAGCAGCACATAAATGCACCAACTTCTTCTCCCACACATGTGCCCCCGTGTGGCTGTGAATTTGCCCACCTGCGACTGCAAATGCATTCTGGGACGCTGCAGACCCTCCGTGGCATGCCTCGTGTCAGTTCAGGGCTGCGGTTGGGATTGTTCTGCCCTGAATTTCCAAGAGCACTTGTTATGCATATTAATCACATCTCCAAACTCTATTATTGGAAAATAAAGACACTACTAGAGTCAACCAGAGTCAAAGGATTAGTATGAAAAGGATATTGCATTGGGAAAAATAGTAATACATCCAGAGTTTTTAACAATTTGCAGTTTTAATTTGCAAAGCAATGAGATGTTCATTTTGCTATAGACTCCTTTATTTGCTTCTAAAATATTAAGGTTAACTCAGAAGTGGCCAGCGTGCATTAGTAAAAGAGGACAAGAGGTTAAGAGAGGGAAGAGGGACTCCAGGGCCTGGGAAAATCTATTAAGAAGGTAATTCGACAAATCCTATATATACTAAAATAGATTAGCATAGATTGGGTAATGGGTCCATGTGTAGCCCTGTCATGCACATTACTCTGGTGCCTTAAACAAGTTCCACTATATTTATTATTAATCACTGACAGGTAAATGATACTACCTGATGTGTGTGTATTTAAGCAAATAGCCACAGCTACACCCTCAGGGGACTCTTGACCACATACCAAAGGAAAAGTCCATATCTCTGAAAGGACAGACATCTAAAAGAAAATCAAAATAAATCTGGATGTTTATTTTCATAATATGAAATATTAAGTTACTTCGAAATATTTCAGTGTTTGATTTTTTTCAGTTTTCTTCAGAATATTTTGTTTATTTGAACTGAGTCTAAAAAATATCCTTTCCCCTGGTCTGTCCCCAGTGTAGGACTGGAGGAAGAAAGTTATAAAGCCCGAGTGTAACGGAACTCCTGTGCTAGTCTCTGGTCTCCCGGGGCTGCCCTAACAAATCACCACATGCTCGGTAGGTTATACATTCAAACAACAGGCGCTCATTGTCTCCCATTCTGGAGGCCAGAAGTCCAAAATGCAGGTGTTAGCAGAGAATCCTTCCTGGTCTCCTTCAGCTCCTGGTGGCACCAGGTGTTTCCAGGTGTTTGGCTGCGTCACTCCAGCCTCTGCCTCCATCCTCACGTGGCTGCTCCTCTTCTGTCTCCTTGGAAGACGCTGGTGTTGGACGAATGGCCCTGCGGGTGAACCAGGATGGCCTCTTCTAGAGATCCTTAATGTCATTACATCTGCAGGGACCCCTCTTTCAAATCAGGTCACAGTCACAGGCTCTAGGGGTCGGGATGTGCACATACATTTTTGGGGGGACCACTACCTACACTTGATCCAACCCACCACCCTTCCCCCGCTGCCACCCTCTACTGGCGGCTGATGTGGCTAGAACGGGCAGTAGCCGCTTGGTTTACTTGACTAAGAGACTGATTATATTTAATACAAAGGGACGATGGCCAGGCCACATATAAAAATAAAACTGAGGACCACAGCCTGTGGCAACCTGCCCAGGAAACCGACCCGTTATCTATGGTAACCAGCCCAGGAAGCCAGCCTGCTCCCACCAGTCAGACTTGCAGGCAGTCAGGCTGCACTGTCTAGTAACCAGAGGAGGAAGCCAAGCAAATGCCTGCAACAGCCAGCTCCACGTGGCCGGGACTCGATCATAACTCCCAGCCCCCCTAATCTTTTCCCCTGACTTCCAACTTAGGACCAAGCGGAGAAAGCCAAACATGCTCCTCTAACTAATCACTTGGGCCGTACTGCTTACAGTAAATCCCACCCCCGGTGCCCCCAGACCAACTGCCTCCAATCAGGGCATGCCCGGAGCCCTCCTTTTCCACTATGGAGCTTTCCTGCTCCTCCGCCTGCTGCTGAGTCCCTGCCAACACGAGGGACGGTGGCCGGCTCCCTTGCTAAAGAATGAATAGCCTGTGCTTCTTCCCGTTTGGTTGGTCTCTGTTTATTTCCAACACGCCTTTGCTGCTCTTCTGGCTCTTGGGCAAACGTCCTCCGTTGGGGGCTGTTCTTGCATATCCCTTTTCCACACCTTGCAGCGTGCCTGCTACCAAGCGGGAGCCATGTCGTGCTGGCAGAACAGGGTGGCAGTGGAGGGGACGGTTAGGGGATGTCGTGAGCAAAGGGCTCAGTGGCCCCAGGGCCACCAGGGTGTGGACAGCAACACGACCTATGACCCGATGTCAGGCCGCCCCACAGAGACCATTCAAACCCTTCTCTCAACTCTGCCCGTATTAAAAGCTACTTGTGTGTGCAACCCAGATGTTGTATAAGTTGTGTTATTTTTTAGAGTTCCCTTTTTCCTTCTGTGACCCTTCCTTGGTGACCCAAGGGGGTGGCCTTTGGGATATGCCAGCAGCTATTTTCTGTTTCCCTGTAATGACGGAAAAGCAGCGGGGAGGCGCATTAGCAGCAGGAGAAGTTTTAGGCGCATGTGACTGAATGCAGCTGGCTGTGAAGGAAGATGGAGGAGAGGCCAGAAGGGGTTAAGCTGAGGGGGGCAGATCAGGGATGCGAGGGGAAAGCAAGACGCAGGTGAGGTGTGAGAGGCCGCGTCAGGTGACCGGGTGATGTAAAACAAGGGGCCGATTTATAGGCGCCTTAGCGTCCCCTCAGCTCCATAATTCACGCTCTGGTACTAGTCTGACATTTGCCCAATGAGACGATAATTCTGGGCCTCTGTGTTTTCATGTGACAGGTCCCAGTTTTCATTAAAAACATTCTGGAGTCGATGAGACCAAGTGGCGCTAACAGCCGTCAGGTCGGGACGGATTGGGGCCGTGATTCCCAGCTGGGCTCTGCCGGCCACACGCGGGTTTCATGGAGAGCCGCTTGGGGCAGTTACGGGCGCCCGGGCAGGCGCCGAGTCTGTCCCTGCGTCAGTCTGGATAACACCACAGCTGCCCGTTTTATGTGTTGGGCTTCTACCTACATTTCACTTTCAAGGAATGTTCTTCTAGCTAAGCGTTTTGAAAACATCCAAGCAGAGTATGCAGGGAGGTAAGTTTCATAGCCAACGTAATTTATGTTCTGTCTTTTCCAGAATGGTCCTTCTTTCCTGCCTTTGGCTCCATTGCCAAGTTACGTGTCAAGTGTGTGTGTGTGTGTGTGTGTGTGTGTGTGTGTGTGTGTGAGGAAACACGCGTCAGCGCCGCTGCTGTCTCACCTGGCTGCAAGGTGTCCGAAGCTCCCGCCTAGCAGGCCGCGCTCAAATCCTGGGCTGGTACCAGCAGCGTGAAAATTAGCACAGACTTAATGTTACGGATTCTGCAGCACCCCTGGAGAGAAGCTGTAATTAATTCTGATCTTACAGGCGAAAAGCTGGAAATACAGATTATTTAAAGGATGCCCTCTGCATGATACTGGATGGGTCATTAGGACAGCCAGGACCAGAAGTGGAGCCTGTGACATCCAAGCGTGGCGTCCCAGCCTCCCAGGATCTCTTTTTACATAGCTGACTTTGAACTTCAGCCTGCTGCCTCTGGACCAAGAAGGTACCAGCCACTAATTGCTAATTCTGTTGTTAACAGAACTTACGCTCGATGTTCCTACAATGATAGGATTTCAGCATCGAGATTCCTGCCCCAGGAGCTGGTGCAATCCAAGGCAGACTGGCTTGTGTTCCTTGCTCTGTCCCCTCCGTGGACTCTGTGCCTGCAGGGTCGCATGCTGCCCATGCACCAGGGCTTCTTCCAGGGTCACTGCAGCCATCGGTCTGTAACTCTCAGGAGCTCCTTGAGGAATCCAGCTATTAACCCACTGGGACAGGATTGGGGGACTTGGGAGGGGTATCTCTGTCTGGCTGCTGTAACAAGTTACCGCAGACATAGTGGTTTAAAACAGCACATATTCATTCTCTTACATTCCTGGGCATTACAGAAATCTGAGCTGTGTCTCACCAAGCTAAACTCAAGGTGTTGACAGAGCTGATTCCTTCTGGAGGGTCCCCAGGGGCATCTGTTCCTTTTCTCTGCCAACTTTTAAGGCTGCTCGTGTCCTGGCTGCGTCATTCCAATCTGCTTCCATGTCCACATCTCTTTTTCCTCTTCTGTGATAGCGTTTCCTCCTCTGTCCCTCTCTTACAAGGACACCTGTGTTTACAGTATTCAACCCATCTGGGTAATCCAGATATTCTCTGCATCTCCAGATCCTTAATCGTGTCTGCAGAGTCCTTTCAACATGTGACATCTTCACAGGGCCAGGGGACTAGGATGTGGACCCTGTGAAGGGCCACCAGCCAGCCTCCCATGCCGGGGAGCTCTGGCTGGGGGTTGAGTTCAGAATGCATCCAGACTCAAGGCCTCACTGAGCCTGGAAGGGGCCCCACGTCCTTTGGGATGGTGGGCGAGGTGAGCGTGTGTTCTGGAATCTTCCGTTCACAGCTGGATTCAGGATGACACTTTGGATAAACTCCCTGTCCTCCAGCACCAGAGTATGGAGGAGGGACAGTGCAAAAATCCAGGGCTGAGGAAGAGCAAGAGAGATCTGGAAGTTCTGAGAACTCTCTGTCTAAGTTCGTGGGGCGGAGCCCCGGAAACTGCCCAGGACAGAGGGGTGAATACAGCCCCAACTCATTCTCTTTCCCCATGATACTGTCACTCCTTGTCCCAGCCTTCTTCATGTCTCCCTGGACCACAGAAGCAGCTTTATGACCCTCGCCCCTTCTCCGTTCTGTTTTCCATCAGTCATCAGTGGTCCATTTTGCTCCCTCTACACTTGAAGCAAAATCCCCAATCCTCCCATATCTCACACGGTTCTCCTGCAAGCTCCGGCCCTGCCTACCTTGACAATTTCTTCTGGTGCCATCCCCTATGGCGTACATGACACCACATGACATGGCACTGGGGCTCTACTGTCATCTTAGGAGCACTGCACATAAATGTTTTTCTCTCCTTCAGGATTTCTGACCTTCAACACCATTGACACTTGGGGCTGGATAATTCCTCATTGTGAGGGGGGCTGTCCCATGCATTATAGAATGTTCAGCATCGATCTTGGATTCTACCAACCGCAGCCCCACAGCGTGTGGGGGCGTCTGGTCAGCCTCCTTTCAGGGTGGTCTCGTGTCTGTGGGCCCAGCGTCTACAGCAGCGTCGGGCATGGAGTTGACGATGAATAGATATTTCTGAGTGAATGAACAATGTCTTAACCTATCTAAATCTTTCCTGAACATCCAAATTGGAAGATATTAGTTTTTTTTCCCTGAGCTTCAGTTATAAGCTTTATTCTGTGCTAACAAGCTCATGGAAAAATTATTTTTAAAAATCGTTTTAAATTTCAAAATATTAACAAATATTTTTGTTACATGGGTGCCTTGTATAATGCTTAAGTCAGGGCTTTCAGTCTGTCCATCACCAGAATAGTGTTCGTTGTACCTGATAGGTAAGTTTTTGTCCCTCACCCCCCAAATCCTCCCTCTTTTATGGTTTCCAATGTCCTTTATGTCTCTTTATGCCTGATGTGTGCCCATTGTTTAACTCCTAATTATTAGAGAGCACATGTGGTGTTTGTCCATTCCTGAGATATTTCACTTAATGGTCTCCAGTTCCATCCAAGCTGCTGCAAAAGACATTATTTCATTCCTTTTTATGGCTGAGTTGCACTCCATGGTTTATATGTCACATTTTCTTTATCCACTTATGAACTGATGAACATTTAGGTTGATTCCACATTTTTACAATTGTGAATTGTGTTGTGATAAACCTGTGGGTACAGGTGTCTTTATGATAAAATGACTTCTTTTCCTTGATACCCAGTAGAGGGATTGCTGGATTGAATGGTGAATCTACATTTATTTCTTCGAGGACTCTCCATACTGTTTTCCATAGAGCTTGCACTAATTTGCAGTCCCACCAAGAGTGTATAAGCATTCCTTTCTCTCTGCATCCACACCAGCATCTGTTGTTTTTTGACTTTTTAATAATGGCCATTTTGACAGAGATAAGGTGGTATTTCATTGTGGTTTTAGTTTGCATTTCCCTGATGATTAGTGATGTTGAGCATTTCTCCATATATTTGTTGGCCATTTGTCTGTCTTCTTTTGAAAAATTTCTGTTCATGTATTTTGCACACTTTTTAATGGGACTGTTTGTTTCTTTCTTGCTGATTTGTTTGAGTTCTTTGTAGAATCTGGTTATTAGCCCTTTATCAGATATATAGTTTGCAAATATTTTCTCCCATGCTATAGGTTGTCTATTTACTCTGTTGATTATTTCCTTTGCTGTGCAGAAACTTTTTCATTGAATTAAGTCTCATTTATTTATTTTTGTTATTGCTGTATTTGCCTTTGGGGTTTTAGTCATAAATTCTTTGCTTAAGCCAATGTCTAGAGGAGTTTTTCTTATGTTTTCTTCAAGAATTTTTATGGTTTTGCGCCTGACATTTAAGTCTTTCATCCATCTTGAATTAATTTTTATATATGGTGAGAGATAGGTGTCCTGTTTCATTCTTCTGCATGTGGCTATCCAGTTTTTCCAGTACCATTTATTGAATGGAACTTTCCATAGTGTATGTTGTCTGCTTTGTTGAAGATCAGTTGTTTGTGAGTAAATGGTTCTATTTCTGGGTTCTCTATTCTGTTCCATTGGTCTGTGTCTCTACTTTTATACCAATACCATGCTGTTTTGGTTACTATAGCCTTGTAGTATCATTTGAAGTCAGGCAATATGATACTCCAAATTTGAGAGCATTAGTCTTATATCTGTCAATGAGACCCAGCTAAACCTTGGAAAAGTCATTTCACTATCTAGAGCCTCAGTTTCTTCATCTGCCCACAGAGTCTTCAGGAGCACAGAGGCACTGGTGGGCTTTACTGCATATGCGAGCAACAGCATGATTCTGCTTACAGAATAGATCTGCAATAAATGTTTCTAGATTGATTTTCTGACCACCATAGTTCACATGACTGACACATCCCTTAGTGTCTGCTCTGCTCTGAGGGAGATGCATTAAACAGAAGGACTCCCAGGCAGGTGGATAGGAATAATCCAAATGGCAAGATGAAGGTTGTCTTTCCCCATCTCTTCCAAGGACTGGCAACAAGCCTACAGCATAATTCAGGAGTGCAGTTAGCATTTAAGACTTCAGTCAGCCTTTAATGATAATTCTTCACAAATGTTGTGGTATACATTGGAATTACAGAAAACTCTTTGTCAAGCCTTTTGTTACATGCCTGAGTTCATTTATAGGAGCCAAATTGAGGAAAAAAAAAACAAAACAAAAACAAAAGCACAGGACACATATTGCATGGTACATACTTATAGCGAAAAATTATTTGTTTATATGAAATTCTAATTTAACTAGAAATTCATCCATCAACCTTGTTCATGCAATCTTCCAGGCCTCTGCGTTGGCTCTGCAAAGACTGCTGTCTCCACTCTGATTAGGTTGATGCTGTTGGAGCTGACTGGGACAGTCCATGACATGTGCACCATTAGAGAGGTGCCTCCTTCTTCCTTCTTCATGTCGGTTTATTACTCAAATGACTGACTTGGTGTTCATACATGAGTTTCCTATCTCCCTTTCAATGGTTCGCTGAGCAGGCAACTTGTGGGTCATTTTACTTTCTAGCTTTGAGTAGATGGGATCTTCCTGGCCTCCCATTCATCTTGCTTTCCACCTGACCAGAATTACTCAGCCACATCCCTAATGATTGTATTTGCATCTTCTTTATTAAAATTGGGGTCGACCTTAACATCTGTGAGCCATGTTCTGATTTAATTAAGATACACTTGGTTTGGTCCACAACTACTTATAAATTTTAATTAAGTTGGGTATATATTAAACAGAATTATTTTATAAGAACCCACGCATTTGATAAGAAATGTAATTATCTTTGTTTGAAATGCTATAGTTTTATATTTTGAAATCCTGATTTTAAAAGGGAAGAAGTCATTTTAGTCAACTTTAGCCCATGAGAACATGTCTGGCTTTGATTTAAATTCATATCAGCCTCCTTCCATTACTGCAAAATATTCATTATTTATTTGTTCATCTTTTCCATCATTCACTAGACATTCAGGGTCTATTAAGTACCAGGCACTGTGCAAGCTACCATATTGGAAGTTCAGACTTGCAGATTCCTAAGAATTGTCTTCCTCTGACTTTTATTTTTGTCCTTATCCTTCATGATTTAGTTGTCCACTTGGATGTGAATGGGTTATTTTTTTACTATTCATTTACATGCTCAACTCTGTCAGTGTCTAGAAAAAGATTTAGGTAAATGGTGTCTAACCTGTCTAACTCAAAGGAGAAGAGACATCCTCTTTTATTCTACCCCCCCCCCCAGCCCCCATGAAGACTATATCTGATTAGAAAGGTGAAAGAAGGCTATATATAGAAGGTGAATGTTATGGACTGAATTGTGTTCCCCTAAATTCATGTATTAACTCCCAACATGATGGTATTTGAACATTGGGCTTTCAGGAGGTAATTAAATGAGTTCCTAAAAATAGAATCCAATCTAATAGGATTGGTGGCCTTATGAGAAAAGGAAAAATAGGGCTCTTTCTCTCTATCTCCATCTGTACCTATCTGTACCCACTGAGGAAGGGCCATCTGCAAGGTGGGAAGGGGTCTTCACCAGAACTCAACCATGTTGGTGTCCTGATCTGGGACTTCCAGCCTCCAGGACTATGAGAAATGAATACATTTCTGTTGTTTAAGCCACCCAGTCTGTGGTCTTTTGTTACAGCAGCCAGAGCTGACTGAGACAGTGAGCCTGAGTCCAACCTTGGGGCACAGGTGGGATTTCCATGGGTGGTTGGCATTCTGGCCTGGCAGGCTGGGAAGCTCTGTCTCCGTGGCAGTTTGTCCTTTGCTGTATAGGCTCTATTAAGTCAGCCACCCCCTGCTCCTGAGAGTG
The DNA here is from genome assembly GCF_040939455.1 of Microcebus murinus. NCBI lineage: Eukaryota > Metazoa > Chordata > Mammalia > Primates > Cheirogaleidae > Microcebus > Microcebus murinus. Next base: position 7,298,809 of record NC_134114.1, on the reverse strand, counting down.
GGATGGACTTTTCCACCAGAGGGGTAGCAGAGCCTTTGACTATGGAGCAAAGCTAACCAGTCTGTCCTTGGATTGAGTCATGACCTTGGCCGATTACCATTGCCTCTTGACTGATTGAACTTCTCAGCCTAGACACTTGTGATGTACAACCTAACGTCCTTCACAGAAAGATGAATGTGAGGTTCAGTTTATCAGGTTTTAGAGCTTGCTTCTGTTCCGTCAGGGGAAATTTTTCCATTAGAAGAGGTATTAATGCTTTCCCTTTTTTATGTCCCATTGAGTCTCATATGTCAACAGATTTCCAAACATAAAAAAAAAAAATCTCAAGTTCAGCTTAATATTTTATGTGACTTTTACACTGCTGAGCTGTGTCCAGCCCTAAAAGCGTGGTTCCTGTCTTTTCCTCTGAGTCCCACCTTCTGTATCTCTTTGATGCACTAAAAAATGCTCTCTGCAGATCAATGGAGAGAGTGCTGGCCTCCAGACATAGAGCTGTGACAGAAGATCAATGTGCAGTGGGGACAGTTGAGGAGAACCTTAAATAATGTTTTAAAAAGAATCTGCACTCCGCAGTACCCCCTCCGTGGAGACTGCCGGTAGGGCTCATATGAGCTAATGTGCATGTTCCCTCTTGGTGTGCAGAAGTTTAGTGAAACCAGCAGAAGCAAGCTGCACTCACCATCCCCATTAAAAAGCATTTGGATTTGCAGATTATTCTGACACTTTTTTTCCTCTCTCATCCCTCTGGCGAGAATATTAAAAAAATACTGAACTTGGCACTTTGCTTAAGTCACACTGTGAGACCTACCGTGTGTATCTTACTTCCTTTCTAAAAGCAACACTTAGCAGCTTTTACTTGCTGGCATCCATCGCCTAGTGCCCCAAACAGTGAGGGGCCCCTGCTGGGGAGGACCAGGGAATACGTCCTCTTGTCTTCAGGTGAGGGAGGAGAGGGATAAGAGCCCCATTTATTACCTTCTTGTTAAACTTAAAGTGTTATAAAATTGCCATCCATGAAGGGGCTCCAAACCGAATATTTGCAATTCCCAAGACCATGGATGCTGATTTTTGCAGATACTTTAGGCTCATCTTTCCAGCCTTGGATTTCTCCTGGTGGAGCACTCCTTGGCTAACAGACTCAGAGGCTTTTCTGGAATAAAATTTACACCTAGAAACCTTTTTAGGACCCTGGAGTCGTCTGGTCTTGGAGGGCATGCTTTTCCCAACAGTTCACATCATTATGTTTGTTAAAACAACAACAACAACTGCAAGACAGATGACAAATGCAGAGGGTGCCCATGTGTTGCCAAAGCACTGTCACTGTGAGAATTCCTCTGCTTGGAATGGCTGGCTTGCAGCAGTCGAATGGCGGTGCTGAGCTGCCTGCGATTTGCAGTAATGTCCCTCCTGCGTCAGCCCCTGGGTGTTCAGCAGTGAGGATGAGGTGTAGGATGCACCCCAGAGGTGGCGTGCCTGTTCAGAATGTGAGAAGTGGAAGAGGGTAGAGCAGAAGAGGAGGTGTGTGTGGGCTGTTCTGGGCAGGCAGAGGAAGGTATGGTGACGCCAGGGAGAAAGGGACACGGGAAGAAGTGGCTCATCGCTAGAGTTAGTTGAAAAGAACCAAGAGCTGCGAAGAAGTATTTTTCTGATTAAGAAGTGATCATCGGATGTTCATGGTTTATAATGATTTAGAGAAGGGAGGAATTCAGGTCACCCAGGACATTGAAGACACAGTCCCTGATATTTCCTTCTAGGACACCACAGCCCAATTAACTCTCCAGAGCTGCTCTGATCAATATGGCAGTCACCGGCCACGTCTGACCACAGAGCACCTGAAAAGTGGCTGGTAGGAATGATATAGAATGTTCATTTGATTTCAAAGACTTAATAAGAAAAAAGAATATCAACTATCAATAACTTTTAAGAACATTGATTACATGTTGAAATGATTGATATTTTAGATATATTGGGTTAGTAAAGTACATTATAAAAATTACACCAGTTTCTCATTGCTTTTTAAAATGTGGGCCTTAGAAAACTTAAAATGATGTACGTGCTTCACATTATATTTCTATTGGATGCAGCTGCTCCAGTTACATAGATAAGTTTATTTCTCTCATGCATGTTCATACTTCAAAACATTTTAAGTTTTCCAATTTAAAAAATAACCCAAATTCTTTAAATTACTGTTCAAATGACTTGGTCCCAGAAGACTTACTCAGCTATCCCATGGATCAAACACCCATTTGTCAATGTTTCCCTTGAAATATGATGTCTGAATTAAACACTGTGATGCCCAAATGTAGTTGAGGAAGGGACTTAGGGAGGGTAAATAGTACAGGGCCTGGTTGTTTGCATGATTTAGACTGAGAATGCGATCAGTCTAACACAGACCATTTGGAATCTTTCCAGGATAACTCCACTCATGAGGTGGGCGGGGTCTGCCTAGCATCCCACCCTCTGATGTAAGAATGTCCCTCCCAGCCTCTGTTACTCACACCTTCCTACACTTACCTGGAGACCCAGGTCTTTCTTCATTCTCACAGTGCTCTGACTTGTAGACTCAACTGGACTCTTCTACCTGCACTCCTTGGGAGAGCTGATAGGTGTAAAAAATTGCCTTGGTTATCACCTCAAGAGACGTTGCTTTTTTAACAGCTGAGCTTTTGAAATTTGGAACTCAAGTGGCTCCACAGGTGTGCAAGGCAAGTTCTACTTTCTCTGTTCTCTGGGCTTCCAGTTGCCTGAGCATCCCACGTAGGCATTCTGTCTGCTCTGGGCTCACAACAAACCGTACTTGTTCTGTAGGAAATATCAGTGGGATTTAGAAGGATAAAAAATTCAAGTTTCCAGAATGTTCTGCAGGCGCTATGTTGGTTTACTTGTGGTGGCTGTATGGAGGGGGAGGACCGTATGTGTAGCTGGCGCTTCATTGCACTAGGGTCTGAGCATGTCCTATCACAATTGCATCCCACAAAGGGGGGATGAAGGAGGGGAGAGGTGGAGAGATGGAGAGAGTAGAGAGGTTTGCCGCTGGAGGAAGGAAGCAAGTGTTGCTTGTTAAACAACAAAATTTTTTCCATTTTCCTTTGAACCACTACTCACCATATTTATTACCAGTTTAACCTTGGAAATAATTTACAAAACTTTGAAAAGTTTCATTTGGCCAATGGAAGTATTTTTTTTTTTTTTGGTTTGTTTTTTTTCCAAAGATGTTGGGTGCTTTCATCATTTGAAGAAGATAAAGCTAAAGTCTTTCAGCCTTTATTTAGAGATAAACCTCTAAATCTGGTATACACATATTTTTAATCATACTCCAAGGAAATAGCGTTCTAATCCCTCATGAGTCATCATTCAAATTAAAGCAAACATTCTACTGATTTAGTTCTCTTACCCGAGTGTCCACAGACATTTCTATTCGGTGATTCACCCTGGGGTTTCCCTGCCTCTCCTTTGGGCATTGCCTGCTCATCTGGCCGCTCTGCTCCCTGACACTGTTGCTTTCATCACCCCGAACACCTTAACCCCCCACGCACGATCGCCAAGAAGGCTTCGTGGCAGCCTCTTGGTGAAAGGTGCTTTGTAAAAAATAATGCTACACTAGTGGAAGATCATTATTACTAGATTAGCTTCTCTCTCCCAGACTAATTACTTCACAGTCTTCCAGAATGAACTGCATTTGCCATCTGCTGGCCCAATTACCTAAATGATTCAAATTCCTTTAGACCTGGCCACGCAGCTCCTCATCTTTCTCTCCAACTCCCATTTTAACGTTGTCGGCAGATTTTAGAGCCCCGATGTTCAAATTCTTGTCAGAGCCACTTAGCTTTATGACACATAGCAGCGCTCCTCAAAGGAGCCGGTGACCCTCCTTGCCAGCTTGGAGCTGAAGGCAGCAGCAGCAGGCTCATGTCGGTTTTTCAATCTAGTATTTGCCTTGTGTTTTCCATCTCTTACTTTGTGTTCTGTCATCTCTCTGAAGACTTTACATGGTGTCATTTTGGAAAATCAAAGCAAGTTGCATGACACTTGCTTTCTTTACATTTCTTTATCAGCTTAGTTAAAGGTGAATCTTTTTTGACTTCTTGGCCATATTCTTTAAAAATTAAATTCTGCAAAGTTAGTTGAGGGTGACTTCTTTTACATCTGAACCCTTTTTGCTTTTGCATTTTTCTCCCCATGTTATTTGCTTTACTAGTCTTTAAAAATGATCCTCTTTCCAGATTAGCTCTCTAGCAGACATTTTAATTTGTATTCTTAATTTTCATGATTTGTTTAATTCTCGGTATGTATGTGCATATATCATTTAAATCAGTCTGAGTGAAGCTTGAGATTGGACATTGAAGCAGAGAATCATGGTGGGACCATAAGAATTCCCACTGTTAAGACAACATAGGCAGATGAGTGGGCACCAAATGCTTTGGTGTCGGGTTCTCAGGTAACTCATCTATTTTGGACACTGCCATAGCCAGGACCTCTTCTCTTCTTGCAGATATTTCTATTCCTTATTTTGCCTTACTTTTAAAATAAAAAACAGTGATTTCAAATCAAAGTAGATAATTTATTTGACTCCATGCTGTATGCCAGTCATAAGCTTAATAACTATAGACAATACAAAACATTTACAAAAGTACTCCTGCATGTTCTACTCCCATAGTCAAATAACAATGAAAACCTTAAGTATCAGTTCTGCATATCAAAAGAGTTCATGATTAATTGGTGAATTAGTTGTACAAACAGTAATTATTGCAGGAAATCTGAGAAGAGAGGGATCACTTTTAAAACATTATTTTTTCAAAATTAAAATGGGTTTTCATTATTTTTTATCCTTACGGAAGTAATATGTGCTCATTATAAACAGAATGCAGAGATGCTAAAGAGAATGAACCAAAATAATCTATAATCTCCACATAGAGAAAACCACCATTAACAATTTAGGAGATAGCCTTCCAGGCTTTTTTTTTGGTTCTAAAATAATGTGTCAGTTAGTTTTTGCTTTATGACAAACTACCGCAAACCTTAGTAGTTTGAAACACTAAGCATTTATTTAGCTCATGATTGCGGAGGTTGGCAATTTGGGCTGGGTTCAGCTGGGCAGTTCTGGTACAGACCAGTCCCAGGTGTCCTCAGCTGGGCTTGCTCTCGTGCAGGCGGTCACTGCTACATTGGCCTCCACTTGCACAGTGGGTGTCTGGAGCCCTTCTTCAGGGTCTTCTCTTGCTCCAGCAGGCTACCTGGGCTGGTTCCCATGGTAGTCTCAGGTTTTGAGAGGGGAACAAGGCAACCCCAGCGTGCACACACTTTTCAAGTCATTGCTGACCTCGCATTTGCTACTGTCTCACTGGTGAGGTTGAAGTAGAGTCAGCATGAGAAACTATCGAAGGGTTTGACTACAGGGAGGCATGAACAACCTGGGGACGTTACTACAGTCAATCCACCACAAACCGGATCTACATAGTTGTGATAGTTTTTAAAGATGAGATCCTATGATACGTGCTGTATTAGACAGGGTCCTCCAGAGAAATGGATCCAATAGGATATGTACACATACATACAAAGAGATTTATTATAAAGAATTGGCTCACATGATTATGGAGTTTGGCAAGTTCTAATATCTGCAAGGTGAGCTGGCAAGCTGGAGATTCAAGAGAGATGATGGTTCAGTTCCAGCCCAAGTCTGACGGCCTGAGAACCAATAAGGCTGATGGAATGGTTCCATTTGGAAGGCTGGTGGGCTTGAGAACCAGGAAGAACCAATGCTTCAGATTATGTCCAAAGGCAGGAAAAAGTCGGTTTCCCAGTTCAAAGGCAGTCTGGCAGGGAGGATTCTCTCTTATTTGGGGGAGGTTCCACCTTTTTATAATTTTTACACTTGTAAATGATTTGATGAGACCCACCTATATTAGGGAGAACGATCTGTGTGATTCAGTCTACCAATTTAAATGTTAATCACATCTAAAAACATCTTCACAGAAACACTCACAACAGTATTTGACCAAATATCTGGGCACCCCATGGCCCAATCAAGTTGACACATAAAATTAATCATCACACATGCTATTATGAATCCGTTTTTATGTATGTCAAGGACCTTTTTTTGCGTCAGATATTTTTGATTGGCTGTATAGCATATTATGAATGGTATACATTATTTCCTTTCAGTTGACACTTAGTTTATTTCTTACATTTCACTGTTATATTTTTGTGATGAAGTTTGATTCATATTATTAAATTGTCCTTTAAATAATTTGTACAATTTCACCAGAAATTTGAAGAAAGTGTTTGGCTATAATATTTTTATAACACTGAATGTTACTTCATTCAGAAAATACTTATTGAACACCTATTATGTGGCGGACTTTGTGTAAGGAGCTAGGTATGCAGTAATAAGAATAGCAGGCATAGTCCCTTCCCTCATGAGGCTTTCATTGTAGTTGGAAGGACACATAATAAACAAATACATCACTCAGTGAAATGGTATAATTTTATATACACATAAGGGGCTGGAGGTGATTATCATAGATAGGGTCATCATTTTTCATTTTTTCCAATCTAATAGCTAGAAGGAGAAATCACTTTAGTTCTAAGTGAGAAAGGAAAATATTACAAAAAAGGTTGGATTTGAATTGAAGTTTGAAGTATGCAAAATAGAGTTGGGTCAGAAATTTTCCATGAAGACTTCTGGAGATTTTGCATAACCAAAATTGTCAGGGTGGTAAAACCCAGGGGTTATTTGGGAAGAATGGGTCAATCAATTCCTTAAACCAATTTTAGAGAACTCAAGTAGGTGTGGTTTTCAGTCCATATTAATGTCAAACTATTTGAGGAGTCTGTTATTGTTTTTCTGGATTAAAAATATCCATGTATGTTGAGTTCATAGCATCTGATTATATCATATGTTTCTTTTTCCAATGACAGTTGATAATTGGTTTGATTAATCTGAATTTTCTTATTAATGAAGCCAAATTTTCTAGGTGGTAATTTTGTTCCCTAATTCAGCACTGAGCTCACAGCACTGGCTCTCTGAAAGGGTAGTGATAGGTGATTAGTCATATCTCTCCCACCATACATGTCAGATCTGTATTTCTTCATGTCATGGTATTTATTACCTCATGTTCCACCTTTCAAAGTATAATTACTTTTTATCGAACTGTTCCTGCAATTGACATTCATTGCCACCAGGGGGCAGTACTGCAATCTATAAACTGGCCCTTGATGCACCATATAGATCATCATATGATGAGCAGGACAGAAAGTAGTAGGTCATTTTGTTATAAAGGCTGATCTTTCTTTTTAAATTTGCGTTTAACATTAACCCGAATAATGTGTAATTACTTAAGAGGAGTTTATTAAAAAAAGATAAAAATTGAACGTGCAATTTGGTGTCTTTCTCCTTATCAGTGTGTTTCTAGATATTATAATTAAAAGGCTCCTTTGTAATTCACTTTGAATATTTTATAGCAAGGCCCAGTGAGACCTCACAGCAGATCTGCATTTGAGTCTGTCGGTGGCCTCAGGCTGGCCAGGGCTGGCTTAGATGTGGTTGCTCAGGGCATACCTGCTCATACACTTCAACAGGTTGAATTTTTCTATGTAGCAAAACCCAGTAGAAGAAAATAAAAGAAATCTGTAGTGTACTTTGCCTGTATGTATATAAAGTCCTTAGAGAATTTCCTAATTATGCATTTTCTGTGTTTACCTCTTTATCTTGTTTTCAGAAGAGCTCATGACTTAATGTCCCCTTAGCTATTTCTCTTCTTTAACTAGAACTAAACATAACTGGGTTTGCATTGGATGCTTATTTACTTCTCCAGCGAGCTTTAAGGAGTAGCGAGAGTTTAATATAGAAGCTTAGGGTAGTCAGAAAGATTACTTTTCAAACCTGTTTTCTTCAAAGTTTATGATATCTCTTACATAGGGCAAACAATTTTGAACAAAATTAGGCTATAGTTTTGAAAAAGAGGTTTAAACTGGCTTTTATTACAGTCATTTAAAAAAGTGAATGTCACCAACGGAGCCTCCCAAGCTTCCAGTGTGCTCTGGGCCTTGGGGACAAGAAGAGGGCTTGCCAGATGATAAGGACAATACCCAGCTGCTGGGGCCAGTGTGGTCTCAGCAGGAAGAGCGGGACAGAGGTTGAGGGGAGCAGAGGCAGGGAGCTCACGGTGGCTCCCAGGGCTGTTTGGGTACAAGCTGATACCTGACTTAGTTTCCCCCAGATATACAGCTTTCATTGTAGATGTGGGTCTACCTGGGCCACCACCTGGGTCACTCTGATCTCAGGTGGAATGCTCAGGAGTTCAGTGGGCCCGTCACTCATTAGGACCATTGTCTTAGGAAACGGACCCTCGAGCATCTGCTCAGGACCTCCTAGTCTGCACCTGACGGAAAAACTGCGAGCTCTGGCCCAGCTGCTGGGTGTCAGTCAGGAAACACTTTTGAGTTCTTTTGGGACTTTTATGGGAAGAAGCCAACACCAGTTTTATTCCTCTCACTTCTTAAACCTTTGATCCAGGGGCTGTGCACCCTGAGGGAATCTGAACAGGAATAGGGGGACTCCCATGGTCAGGGTAGGGTCTCCTGCGGTGCCGCCTCACACACAGTAAGTTACCAGCAATACGTGTCGCTCACGGAAGATGTGTAGGCCAAGCTGTGCGCCATTGAGCTCCGTCTGGCTGCAGGAAGCCCAGCAGCGCTGGCCCTGGGGCAGCTATTTGTGCATGAGAAGGGGACAGCCCTGGACTCTGGCCCTGTGGCCTGGGAGTGGGGCCTGGCACCAAAGTAGCCCAGAGGGCAGGATTGGGTGGGGTGGGTCTTTGCACATAAGCTTTGGAGGACTGAAAGACTTGCAACCAGTGCGGGGCGTTTGGAGCACAGTTAAAGTTTCCAAATACAGAGCTCCTTTATGCTAAGTGGGGGAAAATCCACTTACGCTGAAATTTTCAGTTATGCTCACAGGAATCAGCGTCTCTGACAGCTGAAGAGCACGACATCCACATGGATGCAGGGGGTGGCTCTCGGAAATGGCTCCTGGAACAGGGTTGTCACAAGCGCCCTGGGGACACTTTGGGGCTGAAGCCAGTGGTCCGCTAGCAGAGTGTGTGTTTTGGGCTGGAGGGCGTACTGCATTCTCCTTCAGCCTCCAGCAGCGGAAACCCACGTCCAACCTCTGAGTCAGGAGTGAGACGCTGAGTGTACAAACATACAAACGGGCGGCGGCCAGATCAAATATAAAAATAGAACCGACCCACAGCCTGTGGCAGTCAGCCCAGGAAACCAACCCGTTATCTGCAGTAACCAGCCCAGGAAGCCAGCCTGCTCTCTAGAAGTCGGGCTTACAAGAATTCAGACGACTATCTCTAGTAACAATGCAGGAAGCCAAAAAATTGCTACTGTAATAATCAGCTCCAAATAGCCAGGACTTGAGTCATGACTCACAGCTTCCCTATTTGTCCCCTACTTCCAATTTAGGGGACCTACCAGAAAGCTCCACCTATTCTCCCCTAACCAGGCACATGGGACACCATCCCAACCAAACCTTTTTTAGAATATAGGAATAAAACAAAGTTCGAATCATGCTGTTTCAATTACTCAAGCAGGAAAATACCAATTTTTTGTTCATTCTTTCAGCTTCTAAAGTGTGTGCCTTTTGTCTTATCAAAAGAGCGGCACGGGTGATCCTGGAGGGGACAGCTTCGTGCCGGGGAGTGGGACAGCCCCATGAGGCACGTGACTTGCATTCATTCCCACTGCCGGAGCTCTGCCCATTATGGGCCTGTCTCAAGAAACCAGCCAAAGACACCGTTCCACAGAAAGGAAAATCAATAAGTAATTTCTTTTCCCCATGTAGCTCCGTGGGTGACAAGGACAACACACACCCACCCACGAATGTGAGGGAGTGTGCCTTGAGGGACAGGTGGGGTACCTCACTGCTCTAAATGAAAACTAAGACAAATGAGAAAGCCACAAAAGGCCCGGGCAGATAGACGCTGATGTTCACAGAGGTATTTTTCATTGGCATTTAATTTGAGTTCACCCAGGCACTTTTGCATCGGGGCTTGTTGATGGTGGGGCTATCATTCTATTTACAGATTGACAACACAAAATATTTTCCAGGGTGAAGGGTGAGTCTTGACTCTCTTGAATGCAGATCTGTTCCGCAGCCTCCCCATCTTTTCCAGTTTGGAAAGTGCTCTGCAGAAATTGCAAGTAAGTGATGAAATTTGAGTGCAGAGGGAAGAGAATTCCTCCTGTGTTTTCGAAACGGAGCATGCCACAACTGTAATCTATCATTTTTTCCTTCCAAAGCATTGCCACTTACATGGAGCTGATTCGGCAGGTTTTGAGGAAATAGTAGCAGCATCACTTACAGATGCTTAGTGCTTTTTGGTTGATACATGCTTGTTTCTTTGTTGCTTTCTGAAATAGGTATTGGAGTCAAAGACCTTCATTCTATTCTTTCGGTCAGTGGAAAACCGTTCTAAAACATTCTCTATTCCAGTGGTCCCCAACCTTTTTGGCACCAAGGACCAGTTTCATGGAAGACAATTTTTCTATGGACGAGGGGTTGGGGGTGGATGGTGAGCCATGGGGAGCAGCTGTAAACACAGATGAGGCTTCACTTGTTTGCTAACCACTCATCTCCTGCTATGCATGCTGGTTCCTAGCAGGCTATGGGCAGTACCCGGCCTCAGCCCAGGGGGTTGGGGACCGCAGTTCTAATCCTTTGGCTAATAGGGTCAGTCTAAATAAAGGAACTCAAATGCCTCTAACATTTTTGACACCATTTTCTTTTTCTATAAAAACTAGCAAACTCTTTTTTTATGACTAGCCTCTCCCAATAGGTAATAAAATACAGTTATAACAATATTTTCAATTATATCAAGAGGATGAAGCAACAGAAAAGTTCTAGAAATAATCCTTAATCCATTAATAGAATTAATGGTTGCATTGTGTCATCTAACAAGTTTTATTTTCCTCTGTGTGCTGAGGAGCATGAAATTATCATGTAACTAGTGTCACATCTGTGCAAACAATTTACAAGGTGCTCTCCAAATTCAAATTTAAGCTGTCATTTCTCTTGATTTGTTAACTGTTGTCTTCTCTGAAGTTTTCATTGACCTCACATGGGAACTGCACGTTTATTCTTTGTCGAACACTCATCCCTACGTGTGTTCAAGGATTTGGAGAGGCTGCCTCTCAACACCATTTGGAATTAAGATTCTATGAGCAGAGACAGGCAGCAATGGGCTTGTAGGAATTTCCTTAGTATTCCTAGCTGGCTTCAGAACACTTTTAAAGATAATTTAATTTTTCATTTTGCATCGACTGAGTTTGTTTTTATGTTTTCGTGTTTGTGGACTGAAGGTCCCCGTGGCCTCCTAGCTTCCAGATGATTCTCTGTGGACCTCCGATAGATACTTGGCATGCAGAGGGTGGTAGTGGTGAAAAGGAAGTGATTATTATAGAATGATGACCATCCTAATCCCTAAAGCAGCCTCTTAATTCAGGTGCTTACATCCAAGTCCTGTAGGCTGGATGCTAAAACCTAAGGAATTCTCTGCTAGGCAAACCTGGTTTCTGGCATTGTGTGTTTTGATGTAGGTATTTGCTATTGGCTCACACAGGCACACACGCACACACATACACACTTATACACCCCTTTTACTGGGAACTTGTGTTAATTAGCTATGCAAACTTAAAGTATTCCAAAGAGAACAAGGGTGTACATTCCAAACCCTTTAGATACTACGAGCACATGTTTCACATCATTTCATTAAATTCAGGCCTAGCCACTCAGGAATGCAGTCTCCTTTGCTGGGTGGTTATTTCCAAGGCACCTTTTGTTCTGCATTCAAATCATCTGAAATAAGTGCACTATTTATAGTTTTGTGCAGCGGCACCATCGCTCTTGCTGCAATGCCATTCCATCGGCCACTTGTATTCAGCACCAAACTAATTGCAAATCAAGTGTTAGCATCTCAAGGATGTGAGGGCTGGAAAATATTTTCTCCTGTCACTTGGGTTCTGGCAGAATAACAAGATAACAATTTTCTAGCCCTCTTCTCCACGCTGCATTATTAAAGAGGCTGTTGCCGGTGGAGGCTTTTTAGAGTGTGGACTATGTGTGTGTGTGTGTGTGTCAGTGTGTGTGTGTGTGTGTGTATGTGTGCGTGTGCATGTGCATATGTGTGCAGGGCAGTGAGGGAAGGAGGTTCAAAAGGACACAACGTGCTCAGTTACAAAGACTGACCACTGAAGGAAACTGCTAAGACTTGGTCATAAGACTTAGACCAAATATCTAGGACGAATGCTGACGTAAGAGGAGTCTCTGCTTTCATGAATGCTGGCTATTTGGGCACTTGCTTCCCTATTTATCCTTCAAGGTGCATTAAAACTCATAGAAGTGATCACGCTCCACTGCTTACTGCCTGCTCTCGGCCAGCAATTTCCAGGTAGCCACTGTGGCCAAGGTGACAAAATGCCTTGGGTTGAACACACATTTTTCCCTTATGGGTCATGTGACCTGCCGGATGACACACTTCTGATCATTCAGCAGGGATCCCTCTCAGCTGGAGCATGGCAGTGGTGACTTCCCTCTCAGGGAGTTTATTGCTGACGTGGGCGCCCCTGCGAGGAGGAGACGTGCCGCCCGGTGAACATTGACCGAGGACCCTCTATGGAATGTTACTGTCGCTTCAAAATAAACACAGGCTCCTTGGAATTACCTACATTATTCATGTATCCCAGATTACGCTGCTGTTGATACAGCCATCCAAGCATGGAGTGACCTCCAAGAGCCTCATAACCGATGGCATCTGTTTCCAAGACAGTTTGTCAGGAAAATGAAAGGCCGTGGTGCGGTGTCACTTTCCAGCACCTTTGAATCATTTACAAAATACCCTGGGAAGGAGTCCTGAGAACCGTACGAAAGATTACAGCTGCACGCCGACACCGCGTGACTGTCCTCTAGGGGAGGAGGCGTTTACAGGGTGTGGCCCCCTTCATGTCACGCTAGGGCAGACGGACTTCTGAAAATCTAGCTCCCGGATAAATGCCTCGTGGTGGCAAGATCACAGAGAAGTCGTTGCATGTTTCCTCTTCCTTACCCACTCAGTCGTCATTCATTTGTTCATTTTGTGACTACAGTTCCAGGGACAATAACGAGTTACAGGGATACAAGATCATTGTTTTCGGAGAACCCACCAGATTTTTTTGATGTACCGTTACATGTCCTTCAGTAAGGCCTTTTGGAAACAAATGAACAAATAAGCAATCTGTGTATTTAGGCATATACTTTTTTAACTCATTATTTTTTCAAGCCATGCTGATCAAGTGCCTACCTTGTGCCAGGCTCTGCTCCAGGTGCTGAGACGAGTGCAGCAAACAAGCCAGCATCAGGCTCTACGCTTGCCCAGAGAATGTTCTGCAGGGGAGTGAGACAGTAACGAAACAAGCATGAAAAATACAGTGACACAGAGAATAAACACTAAGAAGAAACCAAAGGAGCGTGGGGGCCGAGACTGAGGGGCACAACTGTGGACAGAGTCCACAGGGACAGGCTTCCCAGAAACATGACCTGAGAGCAGGACGGGGCATCCTGAGGAGGAGGAGGAGGAGGCATGGCTGGACTGAGGGGGGCCCCCAGGCTGGGGGAAGAGGACACTTGGCACCTGGGGGAGCTACCTGCTAAAGCCACTCTCTGCTGCTCCTTTGTCAGCTAATAGGCAGCCCTGACAGAATTGCTCTTGAAGCTTCAGTTTTGAGTCCAGGGCTCCTTGTCCTACTTGAAACAGTGCCTTAATTTCTTTTAGTAAAAAAGAAGGTTAAAAAAAAAAAGAAGTGACATCCTGTTCCATGACCCTGATCTCCAGTTCCAGTGCTGTCCTGAAGTGGCTGACGGGGGACAGGGGTCTGGAGCAAGATGCTCACCGTCCTGGCTCACCCTCCTTTCTGATACCTGGAAGTTGGGATGGTTTCTATGGTCCCTGGCAGTTGTGTGCACCTCCACATGAGCCCGTGTGCCTCTCTCCACACGAGCCCATGTGCATATCAGTGTGAGCCCACATGAATCTTTCCATGTAAGCCTCTGTGCACAGTTTCCTGTAATCTCATGCATGTTCTCCTCTCGTAAGCTCCTGTTTAGTCTCCATAAATACCCATGTGCTGTACTCTTGTGAACTCATGGCATTGTTCTCTGGTAAAGCTTATGCATTTAAAAAATCTTATAGGCCTTGGAGGTTTACAATAATGCACTTTCCTGAACCCAAGACCTGCAGGGCCCTGGGGAGGGGGTGTGCACTGCCTTGAGCAATGGTCTTTCCCCGGGGCTTTCATCCAGGTGGGACAGACCAGGGCCTGGAGATCAGGGAGTGGCTGTGGGATCACCTGTGGCTAGTGCATTCCTGGACCCTAACCTGAGCCCCCAATGGTGTGTGGGAGCCGGACAGTTCTCACATGGGCTTTCTGGAAATGGTGATGCTGGTACCGTGTTTCCCCAAAAATAAGACAGGGTCTTATATTTATTTTTCCTCAAGAAGACATTCTAGGGCTTATTTTCCGGGGATGTATTATTTATTTTTAAGTACGGTACAACAATCTACATTTCTTCAAATAGAGTGAAGTCATCTTCTTCTGGAACATCATCCTAACTCTCCAAACCCCGAATTCCATCCTGAATTTCTTACGACTCTATTTTCTTTAGAATCCTTGGCCCCAATCTCTCATGTCGAGCCATAGAGCTCTCATGGGGCAGATGAGAAGCGCTGCTCGTCTTTACCACTCCTGACGAAATGCACGGGTTGTGCAGATGCGCTGCGTGGCCACGCCCATCACTAGGGCTTATTTTGGGGTAGGGCTTCTATTGCACAAATGCTTACAAATCCTGCTAGGGCTTATCTTATGGGTAGGTCTTATTTTCGGGGAAACACGGTACTTGTCCTGCCCAGCTCAGTGTGGGCACATAACCACTGAACTACCGGAAAGGGATCCCCTTTGAAAGAGGAGGTTGCTCCTGTCATCCACGTTGTCGGCGACCCTGGCTGGCACACGGCAGACACTCACTAAGCGTCGCTGCTGAGAGCTGCCCTGCGCTTGCTGTGTCACACACAGCCATTCACTCGGTCATTATCTGGTTAGCAGTTAAGGGTGGTGGAAGGTTAGCTGTGTCCCCCAAACCTTGCTGCCAGTTTGTAGCGAAAGCAAGTCTCAAATCAAATTTGCCACCTACAGAAAGCAGGAAAGAGCAGTTGCCAGAGCGCTCAGCATAAGCCTGGTAAAATCTCGGCTCTGTGTCCTCTAAGTGAATGCTGCACCCTTTGCAGGAAAGGCTCAATGACATACATGTGACAGTTTTCCAGTGACAACACTGCCATCCTGCAGGCTGCAGGCACCCAGAGTCCTCTGGCTCCGTTGCTCCAGTAGGACGGCTCTGGGTTAATGCCTGGTTCGTCCCCTTGGGTGAGGGCCTCAGACGTGGAATGCACTCTCTGAACCCCAAGGCACTTTACAGATGGGAGAAAGAAAGGTTAGGAATCTACCGCCCTTCAGATATGCACAGATGTTAACACGGTAATGGCTTAAAGCCATTTTCTCACTGGCAACTCTCTTTTTAAAAAAATAGGTAATCTCAGTCGTAAGAATGTGCTTTCCCCTCCCCTACTCCCTCTCCCTGGGGATTCGCTAAAGCTATTCCCTTATGATTGAAATGTGTGGTGATTGAGCATGTTACTCATCATAGCCCTAGCAGGAGGCAAGTCCCGTTTCAAATTCCTTTTGCTGGAGGCAGGTGGCAGGTGCTGAGGGCAGGAGACGCAGCCCAGCGGGGACGGTGGGGTGCTGTGCAGAGGGGGATGGGCCCAGCGGGCAGCGTGGCCTTGGCTGCAGGGTGTGGACTTAATGTGATGGCAGCAACTGTTTCCTCCCCGCTCCTGGGATGCAAGAGCTTGCAAGGTGGAGGAGGGGAGTCACGTGGCTCCCCCAGGTAGAGGCCGGCAGTAACGTCCTATCCAAGAGTTCCCAGGAGTCTCGATCCTGCCGGGTCAGGGGAGGCCAGGCAGACCCTTAGGTTACTTTCATTTCGAAGTAAATGACTCTCATTCCTTCCCCAGAAGTGGTTTCTGTGCAGCAGCCCTGCCAGGACCCCAGAGAGGCAGAGTATACAGTGGTGCTGCTTTGGTGCCCAGATCCCCTGCCTTTCGTGGAGAGGGAGCCAATGCCCAGTGCATCTTCTCCCTTCTCCTACTGCGAATGCACCGCAGTTGTCTCATCAGACGTAAATGAACTTGGCATCCGCCACCCCGAGCCCTGTCTTGATCTTGGACTGTGCACGTTGGGCCCCACACGCGTCTGTACAACTCCGGGCTGGATTGTGAGCATGTGTCCGATTTCTCCTACTGCCGTGCCTGTGTAGTATTTTGAGTTAATTTAAATGTATTGTTTCTTCCTGTGTTTCTCCTTTTCCTGCCTCCTCTGTGTGGCCAGAGCCGGTCCTGGTTTATTTCTCTCAGTGGGCCCATGGCAGGATCGGAAACCAGAAACAGCCTGCAGGAGGAGGATTTAGGGTCTGTGTTAGGGTGGGCAGAATAATGGCCCCTTCGAAGACGCCCACATCGTGTCTCCAGGACCCATGGAAATGTCACCGTGTGTGGGCAGTGGGGTTTGCAGAGGTGATTAGGCTCTGGAGGGGGAGATTGCCCTTGGTCACCGGTGTGGGCACCAGGGAATTCTTACAAGA
Organism: Microcebus murinus; assembly: GCF_040939455.1. Taxonomy (NCBI): domain Eukaryota; kingdom Metazoa; phylum Chordata; class Mammalia; order Primates; family Cheirogaleidae; genus Microcebus; species Microcebus murinus. The sequence goes on along the minus strand of NC_134114.1, from coordinate 7,282,074 downwards.
GGTAGGCAGGGCAGTCGGACGCACAGAGCAGGCGTGATGATGGACACAGGTAGCAGTGGTGTGACTGCTGCTTTGAAGGTGGAGGAGGGGGCCGTAGCCCAAAGGATGGGGGGCTGCCTCTGAAAGCTGGAAGGCCAGGAAACCGATTCTCCCCAGAGAGTCCAGAGGGATCACAGCCTGGGCGTCACTTTGATTGTAGCCCAGTGCGGTGCATTTTGGACTTTCGACCTCCAGAATTAGAAGACAATAAGTTTCTGTTGAGTAAAGCCACTACGTTTGGGGCCATCTGTGATAACAGCCATAGGAGCTACTACAGGTGTCCACAGAGGAACTGGAGACCCATACGGGGACTAAGGATCTGCCAGGCTCAGGGGAGGAGGGGAAGGCAGAGGCTGGGGAGGGTCTGTGGGCGTTGAGGGCTTAGGAGTCTGCACCGGCTTGCCAGGACTGGGGGTGGGGGTGGCTGCCTTGGGGGATGGGGTGGTGGTACCTGCAGTGGCGGTTCTGTACAGCTGGGACCCTGGGCCACCTTGGCCCACAAGCCAAGACTTAGGACAGGGAGGGTGTCTTGGTGGCACCCCTTGGTGGCATCCCTTGGGGGATGGAGGATGGGGTGGTGGTACCTGCAGTGGTGGTTCTGTACAGCTGGGACCCTGGGCCACGTTGGCCCACAAGCCAAGACTTAGGACAGGGAGGGTGTCTTGGTGGTATGTCATAGTTGACATGTTCTGAACTGGACCCAGGGTCCTCTCCCCAAGCCTAGTAAGTGGTAGCACCCCCATCTAGCGCCATAAGACAGGCATCTAGAAACACTTCTCACTGGGGTCCTCCTTATACCCCAGACCTAACCCAGTGCTGAGACTTAACCTGGGCCCTGCCTTCCTCTCTGGTCCCATCTACTGCTGTCCTCGCCCCACTTCTGCTTATCACAGAGACCACGCTGGTTTCCACGTCAGGGTTTTTCTCTCCCTGCTCTGGGACCCTCTACCCTGTGGTCTGCTTCCGGCTGTTTCTGGGGTCTCAGCTCAAATGTCCCCCTGTAGGGAGACCTTCCCTGACCAAGTGCCCCTGAACACCACTGCACTCTCTTAGGGGCTCTTGTTTCTTTATAGTTTTTAACCCTTCTGAAATCATCTTGCCTGCCAGGTTTCGTGCTTGTTGTCTCTCTCTCTTGAGAACAGAAGGGCCGTGGCCACTGTGTTCAGTGCCGGGCCCTTCACGTCCAGAGCAGCATCTGTCACATGCAGCAGGTGCTTCACACACTCCGTGTCCCAGGAACTCGGCGAGAGCTCCTTCCCCAGCCCCGTGGCCCCTCTCTCCACCGCACGGAAGGCGGGAGATGCTTCACAAAGACCAACTTCGAATTGCGTTTGGGTTTGAATCTGCCAGGGGAATTATTCATTCTCAAGCTGGCCCGTAAGGAGGCAGCTAAGGCCCCGAGGGTCGGGAGCTCTCTGAGTCCAAGCTGAACAGGAGAACCCACGTAACCTATCGAGTGTGGGGCAGTTACGGCAAGGTGGTGGAACTAATTTGCAAATTAAATAAATAAAACCCCTATTTTTTAATGAATATATTCTATAGATTCAATGGACAATGCACTATTTCACATGCTTTGAGCTTTTCATGTGTTTTCAAACTAAAGATTGCAGGCATGAGGAAAGTGAGTGAGAAATATAGAGCTTAGGACTAAATTGTTCGTGGAATCTTCTTATTCTTCTCGGTAAATATAATAAGAGACAGATCTTAGATTCAAATGTAAATATGATACCCACCTCCACCCCAGAACTTAACATAGCTCCTTCTTCATCATATCCCAATTGTCGGAAAATGTAAATGTTTCCCGTCAACTACTACTTCTGTTGTTACTACTGCTACTATTGTTACTACCATTGCTATTACTACTACTCTTGCTATTGTTACTGCTACTGCTATTGCTACTGTTACTGTACTAATACTCCTGCCACTATTATTACTGCTACTATTACTACTACTATTATTACTTCCTATTAACACTACTACTGCGTATTACTGCAACAGCTACTATTACTACTACTGCTGCTACTATTATTACTACTATGCCTCTTACTAGTACAACTGCTATTACTACTACTACTACTATTGAAGACTGTACAGTTCTTCCATAGTTCATAGGATTCTTTCCTTCCAAGGCCTCACTTCATTTCCTTTGTGGGTATAGAGTTTCATTTGTTTAATTTTGTTTTTTAAACTTTTTATTTTAGAATAATTATAGATTCACAGGAAATTGCCAACAACAGTACAGGGAGATCCTGTGTACCCTTCCTTCACCCAGTTTTCTATTGTGGGAATATCTCATATGATTCCAGTATATTATCAAAACCAGGAAACCAATGTAGGAGTTTCTTTTAATTTTAAGCAAGTATGAACCAATTTTTAACCACCTGGTTACAGGTGGCACCTTCCTTGTGTTTTCCTCATTTCCTTCTCTCATTCTGTGAACAAATCTTGATGAAATGCATGTCACTGGTGGAACAATGTGATCACCATGTTAGAGACCTAGAATCTTTGGGTGAACTATATCATTTCTTTGCTTTTTTTAGTTGTTTCCAGGTATTTCTTGTAATATCAGGCATTATATCAGCTCATGCCATTTTCTAACAAAAGAATCTTGAAAGGCTTCATTATGGTGGGATGAACCTTTTATTAATATGGCAATATTTTATAAAGAAACTGAAGCAAAGTGTGATTTCTTCTAACTAAAGGTGCATTGTCATTTACTCTGGTGGGGTTGGGCTTTAGGGCTCCTCTCTGCTCACTTGGCAGGAAACCAGCGCTGGTGGCCTCTGCAGGGGGACTTACATAGAGGACTTTCCGGGCGGTAGCGGTGCCACACCGTGGAGCTGCTAGATGGAATTCCTTGCGGAGTCCTCCTTGGGAAGTTGGCAAAGTTAGGTCTCTCTTCATCTGTGCAGAATGGCCATGGACAAAAGGGCCTCACAAGACCCCTTTCAAGCTCCATGAATTTCCGGGTGTAGTTTTCCTGGCATAAGGCAAGACCTGGAACATTCAAATTGGTCGTTCTGATTGCTTCAGTGATCTCGTCGGATAGTTCTACAGGAATCATTGTCATTTCTTCACACTGTGGATTTTGTCCTCCCCACAGTCACGTGGCTGCACTTTGGGAAGCAGGTGCATGCACCCTTGGCATGTGAGCTCATTGTTTAGAAGCAAGAGACCCAGTGGGCGCAGGCTGGAGGGCTGCTGATGGCAGTGCCCCCCACGTGGGAGCCGCGTGGGGGAGAGAGGACTTGGAAAGAGTTGAGCTAGTAGTTAACTCACTTACCTAGTTAACTCACTTAACTAGCTAGTAGTTAATCCTTACCCCTGGCTGCACCTCCAAGCAAAAATCTCAATGTGTAGCCCCAGCTTAAACCACTTATATCATAATTTCTAGGGGGTGGGCCCGATTATATCTTTTTGTTTTTTTCCTTTTTTAATTTTCAGGTGCATAGTTAGAGTGGACAACCTCTGGCCAAGGTGCTGAAAACAGTATGTCCTTAATGAAATAAGCTGTGTTTTGTTCAGATTGTTTTGTTAATGGGCTGGATTGTATTGTGTGGTGTCTTGCTGAGGGACAGATAAGGAATGGGGAAGACATGGGTTTGCCCTAGGTGCAGACCAAGGGCAGCTGTTGTGCCCGTTCTGCCAGGCAGTGCCAGCCAACCAGCAAAGTGGGGGTGGTGGTGATGCTCCAAGTCAGGCAGGGCTGTAGCCCCAGGCGGTCTGCCCATTCCGGGCAATGCCCTTGTCAGTGGACGGAGGTGTAGGAGCAGGCCCACTCTGCCAGGAGGCTAAGTGTGTTCTCCAGCTGAGCTGGATTCAAGCGGGTGGGCATTGTGGTAGGAATGGGAGACATGCAGTAGGGTTGCCACCACTCACTCCCACTCTGGATGAAGTTACAAACTCCTGTCAGTTCTCCTGGGAGCCACTGTCCAGAAATCAGCAAGGAGGGAGAGAGGGGACTGGGTGTCAGCAGCCCCAGAGCTCGGGCTTCACCTGAAGGGAGGCAGGATGGAATTCTGAGTGTCTAGTGGGGTTAAGGCTTCCTTTATCCTTGGGATTTTTTACGATGGCTGCCCCACTGGGTTGGACTTGGCCTGCAGGCAGAGGCCACTGGGGGAGGTGCTGCTCTGGAGAGACAGACATGGGGATTGGAGGGGCTGAGTCAGTCTCCCAGCACTTATGCAACCCATGCTACCATGACTGCTGGCATTCATTTTGTGTAATTGGCTTTGATAATGTAAGCCATAATCTTATCATTAGTTTCTTCTGTCTCCTTTCCAATCAAGTTTCTTCCTATCATGACTTAAAAAAAATTGCAAACTCCCAGAATGCACAAGTGAGAATGCTGACACCTTGGCTGGTTTCAGTTGGCCTCTAGAAGAATTGACATCGCTCAAGTGAGCTGGTCTCCTGTAATCACAATTCTTCTCTCCTCTCCCCAGCCTTGCTAGAAGCCACTCATTAATTATAGATAGAAAATGTAAAGGTTGGTTTTTCTGCCTTGCATTCATCATAGAGCTGTATAGTAAATGCAGTGAGATTACACTGCTAAACTTGAACTACTCTTAAATCAAACTGACCTTTAAATTATCCTTCAAACTTTTCCCCCTAGTCCCCATCCCTAAATAACTATTGGTCTATAGACCAACTTTTATTAATGATATATTAAATTAGATTAGCTTTATTTGAGTTCAGATGGAAAAGGTTGGAAAATAGGTTTTATTGCACGCTCTAGGTGAAATCTAGTGCAATGTATTATATTAATATGCTATTTGATTCTCCAACTGAGATAAGGAAACAGAATTATGTTGGAGAACAGAAATCACAATGTGATCTCAGATCAGACCAAGTCATCAAAGATAAAGGATGAATTTCTAAAATACAACAGCGAGGAAGCAGCAGCAGCTGTGATGGGGGCTATGGGTCTCTCCTGTCTGGCGAATACATCTCCTGTGGTTTGGTACCCTGGGATCCCAACCCCTCCTCATCCGTGTGTTTATTGCTCTTCATCAGTGATCTTCTTCCAGCCCTTCTCACGTTCTCTAAATCCCTACGTTTTGGCTGTTATCCTGTGCCATATTTCTGGTCTCTGACCGGAGGATGGAACAGCAAAGGTGCCACTTTGAATCCCAATCAGAGTCTGGGCCAGCGTAGTGTTGTGGGTCTACCACGTAGCAGGCTGCAGCAATCCCCCGGGTCATGGATACTGCAGCAGCTTTGCCCCCTGGCCTGTCCCGCCAGCTTCCCCAGCCCCTCCTCTGGGGCTCAATAGCTTGGAAGAATAAAATCCGATGAAACTTATCTTCCTGCGTGCTCCTGCAAGAATCCCAATACATGTTGTCAAAGATTCTAAAGTTCACTGCTATCCTCTGGAAAAGGGACCACATTCAGGGGACTCCATAAGCTCACATGCTTTCGAGATTCAACATTCCCCATGTGGAGACGTTTTGACATGCTATTTACTCTTAGTTTCCTCATCTACAGAACGGAGAAGCCAAGAGTAAGTACCTTTTAGGGTTGTTGTGGGGCCGACATGAGTGGATTCATTTAGCCTCAGCGAATGTCAGCTGAGAGCTGCTACTGACCCTGAGGAGTCCTTCTATGACAGCTTCGTATTTAGACTTAGAAGGGACGTGAGACCCTGGCATTTATAGATGAATTAGGACAACAGTCTACCATATTTTATATGTTTTATTTATCTGTTGTGCGTTGAGCTTTGTCATGATTGTCAACAGTTGGAAAATTCCTATGTTGAAGTCCTACACCCCCAGAACCTCAGCGTGTGAACCTGTTTGGAAATAGGGTCATTGCAGATATAGTTGGTTAAGGAGAGGCGTCAAGGTGGCCCTAATCCAGCATGACTGGCATCCTTATGAAAAGGGAATTTGGACACAGAACCAAACAGAGAGAGAATGCCACCTGAACTGGATGAAGGTGAACTCACAGTGCTCAGAAGGAAACAGCCCTGCCAACACTTGGATTTCAGACTTCTGGCTACCAGAATGTGAGACAATACATTTCTGTTGTTTAAGCCACCTGGTCTGTGGCACTTTGTTATGGCAGCTGCAACAAACAAATACCACATTGTATGAGGATGAGGAAATGAAGGAAGAAAGTTAGAAAAAATGAAAGAAGAAAGGAATGGAATAAGAAGGTAAACATTTACTGTACATGTCAGGGTCTCATGTCTCATTGTCACATATCATTTGAAAAAGTTTCTATGAGGTAGATATTTTAATTTTACAGAAAAAAACCCCCATGGCTTAGCCGGTACATGAAGTGCTCAAGATCATATCGTTTGGACAAAGGAATAATGGGATAATGTCCCATAATAATTGTGGAACAAAAGTCCAAACTCAAGTCTGTGTGCCCTCTAAACCATTTCAATATGCTATGTCCTTGAGGAAAAGTAGGTATGTTCTAGTTAAATGCAAAAGAGACGAGGAAAGTTGTACCTACACAATGTTCTACTCGGTTCTTGTTATGGTTTTTTGGGCTCTAGGAAACAGAAATCCACCCGGCTCACCTGAAAGGATGGTGCTGGGTTTTTTTGTTTGCTTTACTCAGAGTCTCAGGGAAAATCTCATGAAACCCAAAAAAGCAAATAACTCTGGGGTTAGTTAAGCTGGGAGGAGATTAGGGAATCAGAAATGAAGGTCTGTTCACTCCCCAGTGCTCAGGGCTGCGTGTTTTCTCTCTTCTCTGCTTTTCTCGGTCTTGGCTTCTCTGGTGGCCACAGTCTTTTTTGGTCCCAGAGCCAAACCTCCTGGCGTTCATGCCCTTGTGTAATTCTTACCCTGCCCTTGAGTGTGGCAGGAGACACAACTTGCTTCTAGCCCATAGAATACAGCAAAGGTGCTGATGTCACTTGCGTGATTAGATTACAAGAGATGGCCATTTCTTCCCTGTTGCTGGCATTCTCTGTCCTTGCTCTCCAGCATGCGTGCTTTGATGAAGTGAGCAGCCATGCGGGAGAGGCTCAGGAAGCAGGAAACCGAAGGCAGCCCCGGCTAGCAGCCAGCAAGGAACCGAGACTGTGGTAAACAATCCTCCAGTAACTGAATTCTGCCAACAGCCTGAATGAGCTTGGAAGTAGGTCCTCCCCACACAAACTTTCAGTTGAGCCCCCAGCTCTGGCTAAAAAAATAATTTCAGTTTGCATGAGACCCTGAAACAGAGGACCCAGCTAAGCTAAGCCCAGACTTTTGACCCACAGAAACTCCGAGATAATAAATGTAAGTTCTTTTAAGCCAATAAATTTGTGATAATTTGTTAGGCTGAAATCTCCACTTTCAGCATCTTCTAATGTTTTGTCTTGTGCTTGGCCCTATCTGGCTGCCTAGTACTGAATACCCTCGCCTGTTAGCTCAGGCGCCTATGCCTGACTCCAACCTCGTTCTGTGTCTGTTTCATTTATTTCCTTTTACATAGACTTTACAGAACAGTTTCCAGTTCAGAGCAAAATTAAGCAGAAGGTGCAGAGTTCCCATTTGCCCCATGACCCCCTAAAATGCACAGTCTCCCCACTGTCAGTATCCCACATCAGAACGGTACGGCTGTTACAACTGATGAACTTACATTGACACGCATCGTTACCCAAAGTCCATAGTTTACATCAGGGTTCACACTTGGTGTTGCACATTCTCTGGACTTGGACAAATGTATAATGACATGTGCCCATGATTACAGTATCATGAAGTGCAGTTTCCCTGCCCTTAAAAACCCTCTGTGCTCTGCTTAATCATCCTTCCCTTCCTATTAACCCCTGGAAACCACTGATCTTTTCACTGTCTCCATGGATTTATCTTTTCCAGAATGTAGTATAATTGGAGTCATAGAATATGCAGCCTTTTCAGGTTGGATTCTTTCACTTGGTAAGTTTAAGTTTTCTCCATGTCTTATTATGGCTTGATAGCTCATTTTTTTAGTGCTGGCTAATATTCTGTTGTCTGTAAGTACCACAATTTATTTAACCAATACTTACTAAAAGCATTTTGGCAATTATGAATACAGTTTCTATTACATAAACATCTTGGTGCAGATTTCTGTGGGGAGATAAATGTTCAGCTCATTTTGGTACATACCAGTGAATGTGATTGTTGGATTTTATGGTGTGTTTAGTTTTTTTTGAGTCAGAGTCTCACTGTGTTGCCCGGGCTAGAAAGCCGTGGCATCAGCCTAGCTCACAGCAACCTCAAGCTTCTGGGCTCAAGTGGTCCTTCTGCCTTAGCATCCCAAGTAGCTGGGACTACGGGCATGCGCCACCATGCCTGGCTAATTTTTTTTCTATATATTTTTATTTGGCCAATTTCTTTCTATTTTTTAGTAGAGCTGGAGTCTTGCTCTTGCTTGTTTAGTTTTTTAAGAAACTGTCAAACTGTCTTTTAGTGGCTATACCATTTTGTATTCTAATACCGTCTTGTATTTGTTATGCCTAGTTATGTTTTTTTTTTTACCATTTTTTCCCTATCTGGTGTTTTCTCAGCTTCCAGGATCTGTGGTTTGATGTCTGATGTTAATTTTGGGAAATTCTCAGTAGTTATTGCTTCAAATATTTCTTATTTTCTGTTCTCTCTTTCTTCTCCTTCTGTTACTACCATTATGCGTAAACCTTTCATAGCCATCCCGCATGGCTTTGATATTCTGTTCCTTTTTTTTCTTTTTTCTTTTCAATTTTTGAAGTTTCTGTTGTGATATACTCAAGCCCAGAGATTCTTTCCTCAGCTTTGTCTCATCTACAACTAATGAGTCATCAAAGGCATTTTTCATTTCTGTTACAGTGTTTTTGTTCTCTAGTATTTCTTTTTGATTCTTTCTTAGAATTTCTAGCTCTCTGCTTATATTACTTATCTGTCCTCGCATGTGCTCTACTTTTTCCATTAGGGCCCTTAGCATGTTAATCATAGATTTTTTTCTCTTCTTTTTTTTTTAAGAGACAGGGTTTCACTCTTTTGTCTAGGCTGGAGTACAGAGTGGCATGATCACAGCTCACTGCAAGTTTGAACTTCTGGGCTCAAGCGATCCTCCCACCTTAGCCTGCCAAGTAGCTGGGACTACAGTTGTATACCACCATGCCCAGCTAATTTTTAAAACAAAATTTTAGGGACAGGGTCTCACTATGTTGCTCAGGCTGGTCTTGAACTCCCAGCCTCAAGCAATGCTCCTACCTTGACCTCCCAAAGTGCTGGGATTACAGGCATGAGCCAACATGCTCAGCCAACATCCCTGACATATCTGTATATGGTTCTGATGCTTTCTCTATCTCTTCAAACTGTAAATTTTGCCTTTTAGTATGCCTTGTAATTGTTGGTGAAAGGTGGACATAATGTCCTGGGTGAAAGGAACTCTAGTAATCGGGCCAGTAGTGATATTGTGGGGAACAGAAGTGGTCTATAGTCCTATGATTAGGTCTCAGCCTTAGGTGGGGGGCTTGGGTTGGGTTTTCTTCCTCCCACATGGAAGCCTCCAGCTGGTTTGATTTGGGCATTTCCTTCCCCCTAGATAGTTACACTTTGGTAAATCCCCTGCAGGTTAGGCTCTGGTAAAATACTTTCTCTTGAGGTCAGGGCTTATTAAGAAGAATAGAATTCTCTGGTGTATTTCCAAATGGTTACTTTTATTCTCCCTGAGCCAGGAGCATGTGTGGATTTTTCTCTGATCTTCGCTGTGAGAATGTGGCAGAGCTCCTGGAGGTAAAGTTTACAAAAGTGCGTGCGTGCGTGCGTGTGTGTGTGTGTGTGTGTGTGTGTGTGTGGTGGGTGATGACTGTGTCCCCCTGGAGTTTTTAACTCTCAGAACTGACTACCCTGAGCCTGTAGCACTAGTGAGGTACAGTTCAGATTTCCCTACCCCAGCACATGTTTCCACAGAGGCATCTGCTCATGGGTTCTGCTCCGGTAATTGCGGTCCTCTGTATCTGCCTGTCTCCTTAATTTGGGGGTCAGAAGTTGGCTCCATGAACTCACTTCTCTGATGGATCTAAGAAGACTTGATTTTTCAGTTTGCTCAGCTTTTTATTTGTTGTTAGGATGGAGTGGTGACTGCCAAACTCCTTACATGTTGGACCATAAACAGGAAGCCAATTAAAAAAAATTATCTCATGAGTTGCTGGCCAGCCAAGTGACAGCCATGGCTGGGGTAATTTGGGGGATGTTGTCATGTGCCATGTAAGTATTGTGCTTCAGGGATATGACGAGAAGGCAGCCCTTTGGGAGAAATATAAAACACAGTTATGTTCTAGTGCATGTCCCTAGTATGGTAGTTGCTACACTCAGTTCACATATGCCTCGAGAGCATAATGTTGAATGATAAACTTATGAGTACGAAATTTATAATAAGGATTTTATAACCTCACAGATATTTAGTAAGGCTAAATAGTAGAGCATGGTACTCAATCACACATCAAGTTTAAGAGCTACACAGTGATGGTAGGGGGTAAAAACTGGCTCACCCCAGCTGTTGGCTGTAAACTCTTGGCACACTTTGCCGATCTTATCTATGGGCTGAGGTTACATCAGGCAATAATGGAAGAGTAACAGGAGTAAGATCTTGCATCCAGTGCGTCCTCCACTTCTGAAATCCTTGCGGTTCAGGCCTCGGGCTGACTCGGGAGGATAATAGATATGCTGGTGCTGAGGCATTTATTTGGTGGTTAGTTAAAGCAGAAAACCCATGGGTGAAAAAAGTGAGGGACAATTTATTATAGGGGGCACTTGCTGAAGCTATTTTTCTAGGGTAGTTGTACTTTTTTTTTCTCCAGAAAATAATAAATCGAACAATTTGACTTCCAGTCTCACGGCCTCACTCTGGTCTAGATCTGGATCACTTCATGCCTGCCCAGCTGAAACTGTTTTCCCATGGATTGTCCTGCTTTCTGTCTGTCTCTCTTCCATGCGTTGTTCTTACTGTAGGAAGATTTGTTCCCTTAAAAAATACTTTGTTTATGATGTATACTCTCTTTTTAAAGGCATCCAAAGGCCTCCATTATATTTAGGGCAAAGTGTAAAGTCACCCAATTTTCTAGATCATCTATGTTCAGACTACAGTCCTGTCAATAATTTTGTCTCATTATTTCCTGGCATCTACCTTCATCTCTGGCCATACTGTTTTCAAGAAGAGCGAATGCTTGTGTACGCGTCTAAGTCTTTAGCTCTCTGTGCTAGGGTGATGGTTTCCTGTCAGTCCAAACAGATTCTGTGCTAGCTTAGGGTCCCACCAGAGTGACCTTCTGTAAAAAGCTTGTTTTATTTTTATTTTCGACCACCACAATAACCAGTGATTCTTTTTTTCAGCTCCTACATCATTTCAAGACTGTGACATTCATTTGTACTGAGCCATTCACCACTTTTCAGAGCCATTTGTTCTGGTGTTTAAATCAAGTTCACTATCAAAGCTCCTTGAGAGCTAGAACCATGCGCTACCCTTCTCTCTGGTCTTCTTGGGGTCTACCCCAGGCCCCATGTGGGAGGTACTCAGTAAATATTTCATGAATAGCAAATGATGCAGCCTTGAATCTGAATCAAGTTATCATGCACTGCAAGGGAAGATTGAGTTCAAACAGAGACGTGCTCCTCAAACAGGGTGAGTTACTGATAAGCAGCTCTGTTGAAGCTGAACACAGCTGGCATTGTGTCTTTCCCACACAGATCAAATCCCTTTGAGCAAGTGCGTCTCAGACTATAGAGTAATAACTTATGCATAGTGAAACATATATCTTTGTCTTGTGTAAATCGACTGTACTCTGCCCTTCTGGTGGGCTATTTGTGTGTTTGAGCTTTCTCGGATGTGATGCTACATTTAATATTGAAACAAAACAAAAATTTTTTTGTATCAATATATTCAAGCATGAACATTTAATCTGCAAGAGAAGAAATTCAATAACTTAACAAATATATGGGAAAATGTTTACTTGTACTGGTGGCCAAAGTCATTCAAATTATAATAATAGCTAAAATTGATTGAAACGATATAATTTGTCTGACATGGTTCTAAGAACATGTCATGAATTAACTAATTCAATCATCACAATGATCCTGTTGAAATGGCATCATTATCATCATAATCTCCATTTAATCAATGAGGACCTTGTGGGTAGTAAGCTGTGAAGCTTATTTATGAAACCAAGACATTTTGGTCTCAGAGTACACACCCATATCCAGTGGGTGTGTACAATTCTGTCTCTCTGAACTCTATCTGCTTGTGTCTCTTGTACAACTGCCCTTATAAAACTAAGCATTTACTTACCATATGACCCAGCCCTTATCTCAGAGAAACGGAAGCTTACGTTCACCCAAATCTTATACACATCAGCTTTACTTGCACTAGTCAAAAACTGGGAACAACTGAATTGACTGACTCACTTGGGAACCGGACCCCAAGCTGGGAACCACCTTCTAATGATGTAGCAACCACCCGGCTCCCTAGCAATGGCTCAATTTTGTCTGTTGCTCAAATAAAGTTTCAATTCTATGAATCTTTTCTAGAACATTTATCAGAAAAAAAAGCACTTTAAACAAGGCACTGTGTTCATACCTACTTACAGAGACCCGAATTTTCACCTTTTGTGTGGGGCTGTTCATTCCAATTTTTATCTTTAACTATTTTGCTGTTTTGTGTTCAAACTGGAAGGGGGAAAAAAACCCCTTGGTTCCCTAGTTTAGAAAACTTGAGCTGTATAAAAGGGTGTGGAATAGAGAAATGAAGATGAAGTTCCTTCCCATCCCCCTGAATGCTTCTGTTGGTCGTGTACTCTACTCTTCAGCTCATACTGTGATCTATAATTTTCCTTTGAAATACTTTGGTATAGATGGTGTAAAATATTTATATGTGTGGGCTAGTTAGTTTTACTCTGTATTCTAGGGGTGGTTGGTTAGCATTTACAGTGTCCCAAAGAGGAACCCATGTTCCAACAGCAGGCACAGCTAACATTTTAAAGACATTCAATGAGAATTCACAGTTTAGTGTCCACTGCTGCACCCCCATCTTCAATAATGTCCATCTGCACATGCCTGCACTAGAGACTTGTTAATTAGTATGAGGATTACTGGGGCTGACTTTTATTGAAAGAAATGAGTGGTGCTCATGATAACTGGAACAGGTGGGTTGGTTAAATCCTGCCCAGGTCCCTCTGCCCTTCCCTGGACAGGGGTGCAGGAAGCTGAAGGGGCCAGCGGGCTTTGTGTTTTCCTTGAGAGGGTTGAGCTTGGCTTTGGGCTCTGTTACCTTTTGCTTCCTGCCTCCTAATTGAGAATTCTGTGTCCTGGCCACACAAGGTACTCAAGGAGCTCCTAAGTGGCCAAGAGCTGGGACCTTGCAGAGCTTCTAGGAACAGATTGTTTCATGCCTGCTTGCCAGGAAATATTGATGTGTGTGGCAGAATTCGGCCCGAAACCTGCTTTTATGGTGATGTGCCATCTGGTGGTGGCAGAACCCTTTTGGGAAAGGCCCTCTTGTTCTTGTCACCAGAGGCCAATGTCTTCTACAGGCAAGGCTGGGCTTAGCTTAAAGGGGTTCTCAAAACCACACACACACACATACAGCTTCTACCCTGTTCTTCTCACTGAAAGAGTTCCCTCTGGTCCTGGAGCCAAGAGCTGAGGAGGCTTTGGGAGGATAAGACTAGATTATTGTGCCATGAAATGGGAGGTGCTTCAAATTCTGGGCCGCTTGGTATCTGAGAATTGTGCACTTCTTACTCAGCAATTTGCTCTCATGGTCTCCCCATTGATAATAGTAGAACACACACTTAACTCAAAAAATATGGATACTTTTCATAGATAGTTATTTTGGAGCTGAAACAATATCAGATTATTATGAATAATTGTTAGGCAAGGAAAGTTGGCCCATTTAATTAACCTAAGATAAGATATGTATTATGAGTTTGAAACTTAGTCATGAAGAACACAAGAATGACTTGAGAACAGCATCAGTCCTACTTAGAATTCTGGAGCAGGTCTCTGTGTAATTAGAAAATACATGGTTATGAAATTCAGAGGATTAATTAAAGTTAAAATTTGAGGGAGAATATTGAAGATGCATCCTTGGCCCATGTTTTGTCTTTAAGTGTTGTGTTCATGCATCCATCTAAAATAGAAAATGGGTTCTTTAATCTGCAGACTCCTGGAGATTTTATCTTTCTTTCTCTTCAGATAAATTGTTTAGTTGCATTCATCATCATCTTAGCACATTTCGAACTGCGTAGTCTACTAAAGTGGAAGAAACATGCTTAATAAAGCCAAATGGTTTCTTTTTTCTAATGTTAATTTAGTAAAAAATGAACCCTCCTAAGAAGGGTTCATTTATGTAATCTCAAAAAACTTATCTTTAGGCAAAGACAAAGCACTTGCTTACTTTGTCATTCCAAGAAAGTTACTGAAGTTGAAAACAGCCAATGCCTCCCTGAGTTCTGGACATGGCAGTGCAGTTTGCATTCTTGTGGACAAAATGAGCCCAGGTAGATCTGCTTGCAGGTAGCTGAGGTCCAAACTCTTGCTTCAGAACGTCACCCCATGCTCCCATAACCACCCCGACTACCTACAGAGATAAAGTGTGTCCTGCCTCTGATTTATTACCACTCTCTCTACTTTGGAAAGAAATGACAAAGTGCCAGCTGTAAGATAGCAAGTCTGTGAGAAATTCTGCATTCACTATTTTAATAAATAAAACAAAAGTCTTTCTGAAATATAGCATTTTTAGCTCAAGTAGAAGTATTTTTTTTTTATGAAGTTCTTTTTTCTTGTTTGGAGATTTTAATAGGTTATTTGGGCAAATTCAATAGGCTTTTCTGACTGAAATGAGTGTTTTCAAGATTATCTTGGTGCCAAAAAAAGCGAATAGTTGACAATAACAATGCCATACACTTGTAGAACATTTTAGAATATGTAAAACACTTTGCTTATTTAGTCCTCACAACAGCCCTGTTGGATAAACAATATTTCTATTTTATATATGAGCATCTGGAGGCTCAAATTAAATAATTTTCCTAAAGTTACATACACAGTAGTGGATTATTAACTTGAAACCACCAGTTGTACATCCAGTTTTCTTTAGAAGGCACCACACTATCTCCCTTTTGAAAATTAGCTGGGAGCAAATCTTTGCAAGTTCAGCCTTCTTCCTTCCTCTACAAATATCTGGGTGATGCCCTGGCCGGCCCGGCTTTGCATGACCTGTTCCCCGCTGTCTGTTTTCCCGTAGGTCACCTGAGTCACCTGTGGTGCTTCTATCTGTGAGTCTTTCTTTCTGTTCTGCCTCCCCCCGAATTCCAGTCCAGACCCCTGTCTCTGGGGTTGTCGGCTCAGATGGTCATCGTTCTTAAACTAGAAGCTCCTAGAGCCCAAGAGGTGACCATGTTCATTCAAGTGTGGTTTTCCTATTGGACTGGTCAAAAGATCCACTTCAAAATTTGTCTATCTTTAAGTTAATAAATTATTTTTAATTTAAAAAGTAAAACAGGTAAGAAAACATCCAAATAGCATAGAAGTGTGTGACACCACCACCATCTCCTCCCACTCCAGCTCCCCAGCTCCTCTCCAGAGGGAAGGACTTCTAAAGTGCATGTTCATATTTGCACATCTATCCCAAGGGGCTGGTCTATTTTGTAGAAACAACATAGATGCCTAAGGTCTATCTATTGAGTAAAGCTCTCTAGGAGGGCGAAGAAGGAGGGTTCCATGGATCTACCTTTAAAATCCACTCAGGTGGTGGGAGTTCAGCGGGTGTGAGACACACATCACCTAACATGACCATTAGGCTCGTAGGGAACTTTGAAGTGTGATATAAAGGGAAAATATGTTGAATAAGTGAAAGTGCATATGTTCAAGTCTTAACCGCAGCGCCTCAGAATAAAACTGTATTTGGAGATAAGGTCTTTAAAGAAGTGACTAAGTTAAAATGAGGTTTTTAGCCCGGGCCCCAGTGCAATCTGGTTGGTGGCCTTACAAGAACAGGAAATCTGGACACACAGAAAGAGACAGCAGGGATATGTGCACAGAGGAAAGATCACGTGAGGACGCAGCGAGAAGCTAACCCTCTGCAAATCGTGGAGGCAGGCCTCAGAGGAAGCCAGCCCTTTGGACACCTTGGTCTTGGGTGTCCAGCCTCCAGAACTTTGAGAAAGTATATTCTGTTGTTTAAGCTGCCCAGTCTGCGGTGACTTGTTATGGCAGCTCTAGCAACTAATGCAGTAAGGTGCTTCATTCCATCCTGGTCGCCTAGAGTGTTAAGGCAGGCTAGAGACAGAGATGCTGGACATTGGAGACTCCTAGAATGACGTCGTCAGCCCTCAGGCCATGCGGCTCCTTATGGGTGAAATCACTTTCATGGCAGGTTTCTTTGTGTGGCTCAGTAAGTAAATTTTTGGCCAAGATACAAAGAAAAGTTGTCTTATAACCAACTTACACCCAGGAATGTGAGACTGAGGTTTTCAGGCTTGCTAGATGTGGTTCAACATTTTTCTAAAATTTGAAACAGGAATGCCAAAAAGTGGTCCACATAAGACATCTAATGTGATTAGAGAAGGCCATATATGGCGGGGAGCCTCCTTGAAGAACAAGAAGTATGGCTGAGACCGACAAAGAACTGTGTGGGTCTCCCAGGGCAGCAGGTTCAGCTCGCTCCCCACCTTTAGACCAAAGCCCTTGGCTTTTGCACGCCTAAGCACGCTCCATTGCACGCGCGTGTGTGCATATGTATGTGCAGTGGGAGGGAGTAAAGTCACCGTGGCCCATGCAGAAGAGCTGGGACTGCAAAACTTGTGCTTTCTGATGGAAAACCAACTCAGGAGGAAGAGACACCTGGCATCCTTCTGCTTTGAATGTAGACTTGTCTTTGATCAATAAGCTATCATAAAGCTGATGCACAGTTGTGAGAGAAAATAACTTCTGTTTCGGAGGAAATGGCACAGATGCAGGCACCGCCATCGCCTTTGAAAGTCAATACCCCCCGCAGGGATGCAGGGGCTGCGGCAATCACCGAGTCCCGTGTAATCATTGCGGCTTAGCCGGGCAGCAGGCAGTCTGCTGATTACCCGCATGGTGCTGCCGCTGAAAGCCTGCAGAGGCAAGGTTTGCTTTTGAATCAGTGCAATGTTGACTGAGATATATATATATATATTTTTTTTCTTTTTTTTTTTCTTAACTCGTGGACGATAACTATCAGAGGTGGACGATAACTATCAGAGATCCATTCTCATACAAATCCAATATATGCAGTCTGCTCTTGCAGGCACTCTATCTATCAATAGGTCTGCCCCAACGAACCTTTTATTGCACTGTCTGGAATGCTCTAAAAAAATATTTGATGACAGACAGTGTGTGTGCTGGTTCATTTAAATTGCAACTCCAGAAGCATCAGTTGCCCGGGTAGGAAACGGAGAGTCAGCGGTGATCGGATGGAGTTCTGGTCGAGAAGCCAGGGCTCCCGGGAACGGACATGAATGCTTCTGTCACCTGAGTCCCAGCCTTCAACCCCGACTGTGCTTATTACCACGCTCAGTGTTAGGGAGGGATGTTTACTGGTGAAAACAGTGGGCTCTAAAACTTCCATGATGAATGTTAGAAATAGGTTCTCATTATGAAATGAAAGGTATTTGAGATATGTGTACTGTTGAAAATATTTTAGAGATACCCCCACCCTTATGCACTCCCCCCCAAAAGACCTGTTTCCCCCCTGCTAAGATGGGGTGAGGGTTGGGTTCCTTGGTATCTTGGGTCTGGCCACCAGCGTGGGAGTTTTCTGCCCGTCAGAGGATGACTGCAAAGACAGAGCCTGCCTCTGGAAGGTTCTCTATCTTTCTCTACTTATACTGGAATTCCTCAAAGCACAGAGAACTAGAAGTTCATCAATCTTACACAACTGGTTGGATTACCTCTCTGGTGTCTTTTGCTAACGGGTGTTTGTACAATAAATATCCATAGGGTAACTGGATTTGGTCTGGGACTTGCTTTCATTAGAAACTGGCCTTGAGGTTACAGGAGAATAGCTAACCTTCAGCAACTTCTAAATTTTTGGAGGCTGCATTATCTTCTCTAAAGAAATTAATTGGCTTAGGTCTGTTGACAAAGTGTATCTATCCTTGTCCTCCAGACTGGCTGAACCTTTCCAAGCCTTCCCTTGCCTTCCCTTTTCTAACCACTGACCCAAATTCTAGATTCCCCTCGGAGTTCAGCCACTTGCAGATCGTCTCCTTCTGTGCAAGGTCCTCCTCACCTCAGGTCTTTACTTTGTGCCCTGAAAACCAGGGCCAAAGAAGTCATGCCGGATGCTGGCCATCTTGCCATGCCTTCTTCAGCAATGTCGTCTAGGTCTAAGCACTTCATGCCTAAATTGTAAGCTCTTTGAAGGCAAAGACCTCATTTTCCATACTGGCTAATTAATTTTAATCTCCGTAAGCAATGAGCCCAATCCCATGAACACAGAGGCACTTGCTAATTGCATCTACTGCTGCCGCATCTACTGTGCACACGACAACCTCAGGGCTAGGAAGGGAGGTGGCAGTCTGCCTCTGACCCAGGAGAAGAGAATGGTTCAGAGAGGCAGGTCTCCTCGTGAGACTCTGCCCTCACGCTTTTCCTGTGAGAACGTCTGCATTATTGAATTTCTAGGACACCAGGAAAGGTGGCTACTTCTCCAGAAGGCTAAGGAAGAAGGGGCCCTTCACTCTGGCTATGTGTAAGAATTATTTGGGGAACCTTAAAATATTGTGCTGGGACTCCATCCTAGAGAGTGGGATTGACTTGATCTGGGCAGAGGTGCTGGCATCAGTAGTTTCTAAAAGGTCCCAGGAGGGGCATGTGGCTTTGGCTGCTGCATGATCAATGGGTGGGTCTGCCCTGCAGTTCCTGGGAGGGACCATAGGACACATGGAGGCAGGGATCCTTGATGAGTTTCTGCTTTATCAGTGAAGAGATAAGGGAATAGAAGTGGGCCTGAGTCTTCTGGAGAAGGGCTGCTAAGACTCTTGCACCTGACCCATAACCTGCTTCCACCAGCCCATCCAGCTTGTCTGGAGGTGCCAATGGAAAGATCGAGTGAAGAGGCATTTTCTCCAGACAGTGTGGGTCGCTGGAGGGGTGCCTAGTGCAGGGAATCAAGGAAGAGCTAGGCCTGTCTAGCCTTGACTCCTGGTTCTCATTCTTGGCTACACGTTGGTGTCTCCCGGGAGCTTGAACTACTCCTGACACCTGGGTCTCACCCTGAGTTGGTCATGTAGTTGGTCTGGGGCTCAATATATAGGCTACAGCTGAAGTTTCCCAGGAGATCCTAATATGCAGCAAAGTCTAAGAGCTGCTGGCCTAAAAATTATATAATCGGGAAAGAAGGAATGAAAAGAAAACCATAGCAATGTCTGGGAACTATTGTGGGGCAGAGTTCTCCAAAGCTCAAGAAACAAGTCATAAGGTTGTTAGGCCATGGGATGGGAAGAAGAGTGCATATGAAAGTCACATGGCATTTCCAAGACTGGGCCTGGTGCACTCAGACCAGAATGCCTTCCACAGCCTGTAAGGATGGCACTTCTGCTTTGATTCCTGGGGAAGGAGGCTACCTGCTCTGTAGAAGGAAGGTAATACACACAGGAAGAAAAAATACCCAAGTCTGCCTCTTCTGGGTCAGAAGGATTGTCAGGAGAGGAATATAGAGAGAAGGTAGAAAAGGGGTGTATGTTGGGGACCACGTGGGTTCTGATGGGAGAGAGTGATGCTAAAATATATAAAAACCAGAACAACCGAGGGTGGGCTATAAGGGTGGATGAGGCATGGGCCAGCCATGGGGTCCTGGGGAAGCTAGAGGCGGTCAGGTGAGACACTTTGGGGCCAAGCTCTGCCCCTTTTATTGGCAGATGAGGGTAGACATGACTGTTGGGTTCTGGGGGAGGAGCTGGGATGGCCATGAGAGCACTTTGGAGGCTTGGGGTACAGAAGTTCTTTAATATTTTAACAACTGGTCCAGATGCATTGGTGGGTACTGGCTGAAATTCGACTCCTGGTCTAATATCTGCCCTCCGGGCTTCTAGCTGGGTAGGGAGAGGTGCGTGCTGGCACGCTGGATGGCAGAGGGCACACTGTGGGCTGGGGGCTTTTGCCCAATTAGGTTTGGGGATTCTGGGGTCATGGCACCCACACTTAGTGGGCCAACAGGGCTAGCAGAGGGCAGGCTGGTGCTGGTCCTCCTCCAGCCACCATGGGGACCCACACCCTGTGGGTGGGATCCAAAGCATCCACATGTCCCCTGGCCCCAAAGAGCTTTGCATTTGCGGATTATATCTATAGACATTTACCATAGCAGAAATTAAAATTTTAAAATATTTATTTAGTAATTCATTAAAGATAACAGTAATAAATTGATTATATGTTAACATAAATTTAACATCTTTTTATGAAAAATAACCATAATTTTCCAAAACAAAAAATACTATGAGAGCTAGGCATTGTCTTATGTTTTTGCATATCTGGTATCTCTTTAATGTCCCGCTTAATAGAAGAAAGCTTCCAGCTCATTCTGCTTCTGTGTTCAGTCGGTCCTGCTTTGTTGTTTTCCAGATGTGTGGCTGGAAGAGGGAGTAGTATTTTAATGTGTGCTTTCTTTTTTTTCAGATAATTGTGGATATTCTTTGATACTGCCACAAAGCTCCAATGTAGGTTAGAGAGGGAATGAGATTTAAAAGGGGAAATCATAACTTAATATTATTACAAATATGGATTTAAATTTGTGGACCCGTGAAAGGGTCCCGGGGACCAGCTGAGGTCCCCAGACTGCACTCCGAGGATGGTTGTGGTAGTAGAAGGAAGCCCCAGAAAGAGGCTCCCCCCAGAGAGGATGTCCACATGGAAGGGGACAGTATTCCAAGCAAACCTCCAATAATCAACTTTTATGATTTCATCTCTACGTTGTGTTTGGTTTTGAAATCCTCTGTTAAGGCTGACCCGTGGCTATAAGTAGGTCACAGCAGCCCTGACAACCAGGGCCAGGCAATTTCACCAGACCAGTCATTTAAATACCGAATTGTCAAAAGAAAACAACAATGTAAAGCAAGCCCCCACTAAAAATGAGTCTTTTACGTGGACGCTTACATGTATGTAGAATACCAGTCTTCGTAGAGCTTCAGTCTTGCTGATTTCAAACACTTTCTTCTATGCCACCTTTAAGAGAACAAATCAGACTCTCAAATTATGTGTTTAGGGGTACTGTGTAATATTCTTTGGTATTTTAGGATGGCAACATGAGCCCTGCAGTGATGTGTACGGTGGGGTTTGACAGCTGGGAGGAGGAGGCACCTGTAAACGCACGGAAGGTAACGAGGGCTTATAAAGTGGGAGCAGACACAGGGCCAGCGGAGGTTCTGGAGTCAGAGATGTTGGGTGGGGGACAGGTTCCTGAAGGGTTAGGCAGGGGATGGTTCTAGCGGGAATTTGAGGGTTAAATCTGAGAACAAGGAAGGGTGAGGTTATGGGTAAATACAGTGATAAAGTATTTGAATTGGGGATTATAGAATATTAGGCATTTTGTGCTTTTCACCACTATGTAGGTGGCCTTTTGTGAGAGAACACAAAAGATTCTGGTTTCTTTTTACTTATTATTTTTTTTTTTCTAGCTTCTCTGCAGGCGTAACTCACCCTGACCATGAAATTGTGGGATTTCTGAAGGTTGGATCCTGGGTCCCTTTTTCTTCTATCCTTAGGGGATCTCGCCCATGCCCGCAGCGTTATCACCACTTAAACCCAGCCGTCTTACAAATTTCTATCTTTAGCTCTGACCACTCTCCGACTTCTGTGTGAGTCAGCCTACCTGACATTTTTACTGGCGTATCTCGTGCTCCACTGCCTGAAAGCCAGCTCACCCCCGCACTGCCACTGGTCTTCCTCTCGGCTTGCACATCATCACAAATGCC
The DNA here is from genome assembly GCF_040939455.1 of Microcebus murinus. Lineage (NCBI taxonomy): Eukaryota > Metazoa > Chordata > Mammalia > Primates > Cheirogaleidae > Microcebus > Microcebus murinus. The sequence goes on along the minus strand of NC_134114.1, from coordinate 7,260,146 downwards.
ACCACCAGCCATTTGGGTTTTGAGTCTAAGACCTCAGAGTCCTTGTGGGCCCTCTTGCTACGTCAGCCTGGGTCTAATCCCTTCCCTGGGTCTGCCAACCCTAGGTCCCCTTCTTTCACCCTCTATCCCTCCTCCTCCAGCCCTCTGAGCCACCTTCATGTCTCAGGGGACAGCCTCCTGATGGCTCCTTATGTCCACTATGGCCCCACTGCAATCTGCTCCACACAATAGAGTCAGAATCACTATTGGAAAATGCAAAAATGCGAATCTGGTTAGGCACCCCCCCAATAAAAAACAGGGGGGAAAACCCCACTGTAATGCTTTAATTCAAACTGTAAACATGGTGGCGTGACTGCCAACAGAAACCCTGTTTTCCTGGTGCATCCCGCAGCTCCAACCTGGGTTCGGTTCCTTCAGCTGGAGCTGTGCTGCCTGGGCTCTCCACTCGGGCATGTGTGGTTCTGGGTCATTCAGAGCCGTGGGCAGGATTCATGCACAGGATTTGGGGGTTTTGCCCCATTTCCCCCCATCTTCAGTCCAGCAAGACTGCAAATTTTCATCTGCTTCCACACGGTGAAGATGGGGGCCTGCCCTCCAACTAAGAGAAAACAACCAGAAAACTCACCCTGCGCCGTTCTCTCCTTCCAACCTCGACCCCCTCCTGTATCTGTCTCTGCAGTGCTGTCGGGGCATCCTTGTTATATCAGACACTGAGTTTATGGGCTTTTAGAGTTTAAGGGACTTTTTTTTTTTTTAATACTTTGAAGGAGGGTTGGTCCCATAGGAGCTACTTAGCCATTATTGGAAATACAAACTCAAATCTTAAATTCTCAAGTTTGCCTTTGAGCTCCTGCATAACCTTTACAGAGTCCTGCACTTGCATCCCAGAAATCTGCTCCAAACACTCTTCATTTCAACCACACTCACCTAGTTTCCCTTTCTGGAAGGTGCCATCTGCCTCCTGCCATCTTGGTGTTGTCCTTGCCCCCTGCCTGTCCCCGGGGCTCCTCCTGTTCCTCACCCCACCCTGCCTTCACGTGGCCACCCCTGCCTGCTCTCTGGGTCACTCTCCTTTTATACACTGTCAGCACCATGGACGTGTCCTTTAGAGCATTTCTCCTGGTTGCAACTTGGTGTTATTTCTGGAACTCTGATTCACATCCATTCTCCCAGTCAGCCTGTAGTCTCGTGAAACCCAGGGCTTTCTGGGTGAATGACAGTGTGCGTCTCTCACCCTTGTGCACGGACTCTAGGTCCACCCAGGGAAATGCTTCCCGCTGCAGTCTGCATGCTTTGGGCACAAGGCTCTCCATGCATGCATTATGCATTGATTAATTTTTAAAACAGTCCAGCACACTGTGGAAAGTTCAAGGTAACAGAAATCTTTGCCTGTTTCTTAGAAGCTTTAAAATTAGCAGAGCACTTCGAGTCTTTGGGGCTTTGGGGAAGTGACCCGACAGAGAAAACGTAGGCAAGGTTGAATAATTTTTTTTAGCGATTCACTGTTTGTGACTGTTAAGCCTTCCTAGTAGGTCTAGAGTAAGAGGAGAAAAGGGAAGTAGTTTCAGGGGTGTTTTGGAGTCAGGCTGCCATGGTGGAATCGCCCCTGAGAGGGGTGAGCAATGGAGAAGGAGCTGTTGACAAGGCTGCTCCTCATGCGAGGGCTGGAAGGAGAAGGGGGTGTTGAGCAGGAAGGATGGCGGGGCTGGTGGGGCGGTCATGGTGGGAGTGGAGAATGGGGGGCTCGGTGGTCAAGGGTCAGCTCCCGTCTAGGCCCTAGCTGTGCTGATCTATGGCTGGCCCAGGCAGTGGGCAGCGTCCATCCTTCGACCTCTGCTCTCCCAGCCCCATTCCTGAATATTCCTACTTAGCTTTCGGGATTCCTCTCAAAGTTCCAGCCACTGTCTTTTCTTGTCAGGAAAACTGACCCTTCCCTTTTCTATGCCTGTGTTACAGTCACATATTTTCCTATTTCTAGTTATAACTCTTTGCTTATAACTCATTGCACTCCTTTATTGTCATGTCAGTTTCCCTTGCTGGACCACAAGTTCTTGGAGGACAGAATCCACGTCTTACTCGCCTTTATCCCTAGAGCTACGTGGTGACAAGCACACAGTGAATGTTGCACGAATGGCTGTTGTTGGCATCAGGGACTGAGTGACAGGTTGGGACACTGTGTTTTATACACAGACGGTGAAGGCGCCTCATGGGGCCAACATTGGAGAAGACAAATCTGGTGTACAGACCAGTCAAAGGGCTGAGGCGTGGAGTGGTGGGGCAGTGGGAGGGAAAGTTTGAATTTCTCTGTGACTGGGGTGATGATAAAACTGGGGAAGACAGTGTGAGATGTGTTGAGAGTTAAAATGCGAGGCATATTTGGATGTCGTTTAGAATTGTTGTAGTAGAAGGCAAGGCTTATACTCAGTGACTTTGCCCTAATGTGGGCGTACAAGCAGTTACAACATGAGATGCTGTCCATGAGATGCTGCCAACGATCAACAGAATTAATAACTGCCTGTGATGATGCGCACGTGGTGTGATCAAGTTGCCAGTCAGTGAAAATCAAAGTGATGGTGGGAGAAGGACAACTGAGACTCAACCCCTGCAGAGAGGGTGTGAATGGGTTTGATTGCTTTGGAAAACTCTTGGGCAGGCTCCACTCAGATGAACACACACATATGTTTTGTGTCCTCAGCAATTCCATTCCCAGCAGAAATGGGTACCTGTTGCTCCAAAAGACATGTATGCGAATGTTCCAGTGACATAATGGTCCTAAACTGCAAGTAATCCAAATGTCCATCGATGGTGGAATGGATACATTTTGGTAAATTCATGCAACAGACTTCCATCTGAGCCATGAAAATCAGTGAAATGTTGTGGCATGAAACAACATGGATAGATCTCACAAAGAAGTTAGACAGAAAACAATACTATACTGTGAGATATACCATTTATATGAAGCTTAAAAAGAAGGGGGTTTATTCCATGGTGTTAAAGGCTGGAAGAGTGGTTGGTTCCCTTTGAGGAACAATTTGGAGGTGCTTCTTCCAAACAAATTAAACAAATTAATTAAGAAATTAAAGGGACTTCCAGGAGGTGGAAATATTCTATTCCTCGACCCAGGTGGTGGGTACACCCATGTTTCACTTTTTGATTATTTATTGAAATTGACACATTCTTCATTGTAATGTCTCCATATAGGTGTCAAACTGCAGTAAAAAGTTATTTTAAGCATATAAATAATAACATAATTTAAGCTTATAACGAGATATGTATCATTCTCAGTTTTCTCACTATCCTTTATGAGAAAGTTCTTTGATGGTGCTAATATTTTTATTAATGTTTCTTCCCCAAAATATTTTTCTTATGTATTTGCAAGTGGGTTTTCAAATGATCATTTTGCTGGTCTTATTTAAAAACTTCTAATTTATGTTTTATATTTTCATATGCATTTCATATGGACTTATCACACAAACACTTTCCTTCCCTCCAAGGTTAGCTTGCTGTAATGTGTTCCTCTCCCACCCTCAACTTTCTGACTCAATGGCACTTGTTCCTCTCCCACATTAATTTGTAATTGATCAACTCATTCTTCTTCATTTAAAGGATAAATTTATATTTTAATTGAATGCTGATATAGAACTATTGATGAAAATGTATCTTCTCATACTTTAGCTTGTTTTTTTCCTGAAATATTTTTAGTTCAATTTCTTAAAATATCCAAACTTAACAATGTCACATAACTGAAAAAATGTTTGATCAGAGTCAATTAGAGCAGTTTTGCAGAAACAAAGTTATAGCTAAAGATTGGATTCCATTACATTAAATAACTTGTATTTTGCCTACAGTGATATCTACATAGAGCAAGTGAAAGGAATTAATATTCTCTCTGGTTAGCCAAGTCAGCAGTCTTTGAATTTCTAAATGATCACAAACCTTGTATTTTTAAATGAACAGGCTGTACATATATTTAACTTTCTCTTTAAAAAGAAATTATAACTTCACAATCATTACCAAAAAATCAAAATGTCATTGACTATCTGTAATTTATTCAATGTTTCAGAGGCAATTGTGTATTGATTAGAAACATGGGCTCTGCATCAGACTGCTGGGGGTTCGAATCCCACCTCATGTATTAACTGAGTGACCTTGGGTGACTCACTTATCCTTTGGGTGCTTCAGTTTCTTTGTCTACAAAAAATGGTCCCTGTGATGATTAAAAGAGTTAATCCAGGTACAGCACCTAAGACAGTGCCCGGTACACCATAGGCACCCAATAAATGCTAATTGTTTTTGTTGCCATTGTTACATTTGCTGAACTATTATTTAGGACTGAGAGTGAATGTCAATTTAGAAAGTAAGGCCAATTTTTTGAGTCATGGGGGTCCCTGTGATAACAAAAAGGATAATTTTGAGTGATAGGGAGTGTATAAAAAGAAATGATGTTTTTGGACAGATAGCTAGTTCCTAGAAAAAGGCCAAAGTAATTATGAAGCTATCATTTAAATAAGAGTTATTAACCAAGAATATAAAATTAGTGCTGGCAAGAGTGACTGCTACTGATTGCTATTCTGACAGCATAATGGTAGGTGGCATGATGGTGCAGACGGACTCTAACCATTGCAATTCCTGTGGAATGCTACCTTAGTAATAAATAGTAGCAATTTATATTTCATGTGTAGCAGTGAAGATCAAAAGGTATTTGGTATGGTTTGAACGTCCTCCCAAAACTTATGTTGAAATTTAATTGCCATTGTAACAGTATTAGGAGGTGGGGTTTGTAAGAGGCGATTAATGAAGGCTCTGCTCTTAGGAAGGGATTAACGCTGTTAGCCCCGGAGTGGGTTAATTATCGTGCGAGTGGTTTCCTGGTAAAAGAATGATTTCAGCCTGGTTTTCTGTCTCCCATGCTCGCCTGCCTTTCTGCTTTTCCACTTTCTACCACGTGATGACACAACAGGATGGCCCTCACCAGGTGGCCAAACAGATGTCAGTGCCATGCCCTTGGACTTCCCAGCCCACAGAATTGTGAGCCAAATAGACTGCTATTGTTTATAAATTACCCAGTCTGTAGTGTTCTGGTATAGCACCAGAAAATGAACTAAGAATGGTACGAAAAGGTTGTATTTTATAGCGCTGTGTTTAAGCACATGAGAATGCCTGGCTCCGAGCCTCAGAGCATCGCACTGAACCCACAGCTGGCCACAGATGCACGTGCGAGCCCAGCCAGGACAGAAGGAACTCCCATCAGACCCACAGACTCGGGAGAAATAAAAAGGCTTATTGTTTAAGCCATTAAATTTTTGATGCAGTTTGTTACACAGCAATAGCTAACAGATGCAATCAATTTTATCTGTGAGGACTGAGAATCTTTGTCTTACCTTTAAATATTTGTGATATGCTCTTAAGTTTCTCGAATCCTCCAGTAACTGTTACCAAGTACTTGATTCCCACCAAACTAATGCAAAGCATGCTTGCGGGTTCTGCAGGTTTAGCTTCTTGAGCCTGACTTGGCCCTCAGTAGCTTACCTGACTCTTCTTCTCTGGCATATAATGTCTCTGGTGGTTGCCTTGGTCTCGGGCCTCTCCTTGTCTGCTTTGTCTACCAGACTTCATTCTTATCTGCCTCTGAACTCCCAATATCTGACTTTGGATTGCCCCTGCTTCTGGCTTTACTACCGCAGCATTGGCACTGATGGCTGGGGGGAGCCTGTGCTGCTGTCTACGTGGTAATTCTCACCAGAGGCCAATCTTGCCACCCAGTCTGGAGGTGCGGTGTCTGGAGACATTTCTGGTTGTCACAACCGTGGGGTTGTGGTTCTGTTGGCTTCTTCTGTATAGAGGCTACAGACGATGCTCAACCTTCACAATGTACGGGACAGATCCCTACAGCAAAGAATTATTCCACAAAAATATCAATAGTGTTGATATTGAGGAACTCTGGTTTAGATCTGTCACAGAGAATGGTTCCCTTGACAGTGAAGTCGCTAATCTGCAACAGCTGTACTTGGGCTCGCATCTGTCTGTGGCCCAGTTGTTCTCCTAGAAAGGCTCCTTAATAAAGGCTTTTCTTTGTGATGCACCATAGTTCACCCAAACTGAGCCGAAATTCCTCAAGAAGCAGGTGTCTTCCCCAGAGATCGTGTGAGAGCCTCGTTCTCCAATTTAGCCGGCTCCAGCATTGATCATAGCAGTGCAAGATTACTCAGAGGCTAATCCATAATTGTGTAGCCTTGGACCTTTACATGGGTCCTTAAAGAAGATAAACATTTTTTCCTCTTTAAGTATATTCTATGTATAACTGAACTTAGCAACGGGTGCTTTTACCCATAATAGTGTTTAAAATTACTTCAATGCTGTACAAATCTGTAGAGTTTGAATATGTTAAGCATACTCGATGGCTTCCTCAGGGGACTGTGACCTTGTCATTATTGCTGATAAAGGAGAAGCCAGACCAAACCCTCATAAGGAACATATCTGTCCTGGTAGAGAAATAGGAACATCCTGGTTATCTATACTCAATCAATTATAAACAGTTGCCCCCAGTGCTAACGCAGCCTCTAGCCATTTAGCAAAAAATGCACAAAGTAGCATCTTTCCCGCAGCAAAGTGATGGCTCACACAGCCAGAGAGGATGCAGTAGACATTCCATCAGTTTTACCTTACCTCTCCCCAAACCTGTGTTTTATGCCTCATTGGAATATTCTAGCTTGTATACAACGAGCACATCTCTATTGGTCAGAGAAGTGGAACCCTGACAAGTGGTTTGGAATATGGGGGTTACTACAGGAAATGAGAATTAGGATTTGCAAACGTGGGTGCTGCTGGAGCCGTCTATGTGAGTCGTAGTCACCGCATCGAGGCCTGAGCGTGAAGTTGCCGTAGGTGTGCCCACGCAATGTGACAGCTAGAAAGGATGGCTGCATGTAGAGGGGAGTATGGAGAAACGGGGACTCCCATGAGAAGAACTGGGACCCATGAGAAGAACTGGACCCCAAGAGGACAAACTGGAACTTGCAGAGGTCCCACTCCATCTCCATCCACTGCTCTGGGTGACCTGTAGGGAGGCAGGTGCCCTTGGCCATGGGGATGTGTGCGCGTCCGTCCCAGGGCTCAGAGAAGGAGAAGGAGGAGGTTCACGGCCCGTGAGATCAGTACTGCTGATTGTTCCTCTTGCTTGGGGCTTCGGCATGGCTCCTCCCAGCACCGTTACTGATCATGTCTATTTAATATTTTGATAATTTGTTCGTGTGTTTTTCTCCATTAACTTTTATTTTTTGAAAAATCATCTTAAAATATTATTTATTTTGACTTCCAAGTGATTTGGTGCCCCCTTAAATGTCGTGCCCCAAGGCAAGTTCCTCACTCGCCTTGGCCTAGTCCTGAGGGAACTGAAGGAGGGGTGGGCTCGGGGGCGCCCCCACCCTCAGGGGAGCCGGCAGGTCAGCGGGAGTTCTGAGCTCCACGGTGCCTAGGCCTGCACCACCCTTCCGAGTGGAAGAAGATAGGAAGATCGAGACGCGTCTTCATGCCTTCATTCCAAATCTCATGCACCATGTCCTTCATGGCCAGCACTCACTTTGGGAGATGGATACTGCTTTTAGCGTGGTCAGTGGACATAGCTCACAGGTACTCCAGCATCCCCACGGTTTTGCACTGTTTTATGCTTTTGTAGGAAAGGTGCTGATGGATGCCTCTAGACTGAAAGTTTCTCTGAAACTGCATTTGGAGGAGGCCCAGCCGATCTCCTATCCTCTCCACCCTCCCCCTTACACGATTACTGTGCTGGGAACCCACTGTATCTGTCATAGCTGTGAACCGGGGAAAATGAAGTAACCACATGGCCTAAGTAAAACAACCCCAAACTAAGCACAGAGTGCTGTTAAAAGAATTGCATGTGTTGTCTAAGTGATCAGGCAGCTGCTACTTAGCTACAGCGGTTCTTGGTACACATCCAAATGCTGTCGGCTCCTATTTGTTAGATGTCCAGTTGGGTTCGCCTGCTTGTGAACGCTGAATCTGCTAACTAGCTCAAGGCTGTTGTGGGCGAAAGCATTCTGATGAGCAGGGTAAGCCCTCCTGCAGGCTCGCTCTAGCCTGCGGTCCCCGGTGGTGGCACTGGGCGGGTGGAGCATTTCGGAGGAAATGCAGTACTCCACGGAGGCAGAGAAATACTGAGGGACTTCTTGGTGTTCAGGAACAAAACACTCTGGATGATGTTCAAAATGAACCATTTTACGTTGCATTCTATTCTCTGCTGAACCATATGATGTTGAGGTGACTGTTTTCTGAACCCATGAATTCACTGAGAGCCCCCAAATGACTCGTGTTCTCCGTACACGGCCGTCGAAATGAGTCCCGTTCCTGGCTTTCAGTGGAGCCAGTTTTAGTGAATTATGCTTAATTCTGGCGGAGGGAAGCAGCAGCTACAACCTAAAATGTGTCTTTCTCCTTGAGTTTCTTCCCCGGCAAGATTGTGATCAATTTCTCCACTAGGAGGTGATCAGCAACTGACTTTAGAACTTCTTTATCTTTTCTCTAAACCTATGATACAAACTCGAGAGGCTTGATATTCCGTCAATGTCCTGTTTGTGGGAAGAAAGGACATGCCTTTAAAAGAACAAAAAAAAAAAAAAAAAAAAAGGAAGAGAAAGAAGAAAGAATAACTGTCACATGTTTATCTCAGTGGGAAATCCATGTTGAGTTCTGATACATTAAGCAGCCCCCAGACAGAAATTTCAAAATACTTCCAGCTGTTTAATTTCAGTCGGCTCTATAGAGACGGGGCCGCTCAAAGCACACGCGTGTCACATTCACCCAGTGACAGCACTTCATACCCTGACAGGACACGGGCCAGGGAGCTGGAGCAGAGACAGGATGCTGCCACCGATTACAGGACCGCTTCTTGGGTCTACTCCTAAATGTACTAATCGGACACTGCAAGTAGGTGTCTTAATACCTTCTTTGACTTGCTGTTCAAAAAGCACAAAGAGTCAAAGGGGAGAAACAGGCACATTTGATGAGGCATGCATGTTGAATCTTATTCACAGGGGCAATATTAGCATTTGCTGGCAAGTTGGAAATACGTCTTAACTCTCTTCTATGTCTGGAAAGAAGGAAGGAGAGGGTTTAACCATGGGTAGGAAACACAATACAGGGAGAAAAACCCAGACACTTTATAAAAAAATAAGCAAGTGCTTAAATATTCAACCCCTCAAACAGTGGGTTTCAAGAGAGGCTGGTTGAGAAAATGGAAACAGCAGACACAAGTAGGGAAAGACTCTTTCCTGCCTAGAAAGCTACGGAAGGAAACCTGTGTGTTAAATACCCGTTTCAGCAGGGGTTTAACATCTGAGTAATCATTGAATCGGGGGTATTTGCAAACTCTGGTTTCATGTTCCTATCGGAGGCATCATAATGAAAACGGGGAGGAAGCACATTATGTGTGCATTTCTGGAATTCCTTGTGGCATGTGTAGACACATTTGGGAACACTCAGCGTCACGAGTATTGGTGGTTTCTTCGTTCCTTTCCTTTACCTGAGTAAGCGCTTTGGAGTCGAACGTGTGTGAGCACTCAGAATGCCACACTCACAGCCAGGGAGTATTCTTTGTGCTCTCTGCAACCACACCACTGTCCTTGGTTTCGCAGTCACCTCCCGCCTGTGATGTTTCTTCTGCGGCTGTTGTCACGGTCTCTTTTAGTCCCTTCTGGGAAGTTGAATCCATAATTTTTAAAATTAAGAAGTCATTAAAACGTTATGATTTGCATTTCTAGGTTAGCGCTTTCCATCTGTTTCCCATAAAAGATACTTCTGCAAAGTACATTTGGCAAGGTTTTATTTAATAATAATATTTTTTTTAAAACCCCACCAGCAAAAGCAATGTTCATTACAAACAGAATGGGAGAGAGATTCATGCTGCCCGGGTGTGACAGATTTTGCTTTAGGAATAGACGGAATGTTCCATGTGGCTTCCGTGAAGGATGGATTTTCTAGCCAAATTCGCAAGAGAACAACCGAGGCCTTCCACAGTCGTCGCCGCAGGGAAAGGACACAGATCTGGAATTCCTGTTTTAATGATGCTATAAAGACGCGGTCGCAGGAAGAATCTCACGGCTCCACTGTGAGCCCGCCCTGCCTCACACGCCTGCCGGACACAGCCACGACATGGGTCACCCTCTCGGGACCCTGCTGCCCATGTAAACCTCTCACACGTCTTTCAGCTTGTCATCCCTTTCCCCCGCCACTTCTCAGGGGTCGGCTTCCTCAAGCAGGCAGAGAACTCCCACGAGTCCCAGACCCTGTCCTTTTGCAGCTGTGTAGGCAGGAAAGGGTCTTTCCCTACCGTGTCTGCTCTTTGGTGTCCCTGGGCTTCTGCTCTGCCTCGGGGGCTCTGGGTGCTGGGAGAGGACATCACCATCTCTGTGGGGCAGGGCCTGGCCTAAGTCTCCAGTCACCACCAGACCTGGTTATGCAAGTGTCTTCTCTGAAGACTTAGGACAATCTAAAATGGGAATTACAATGCAGAGTTGAAGAGATTAAGCCTAGGTAGTAAGTAGGACAGTCGCCAAAGCTCCTTAAGAAGTGCTTAAGGGGTTAAACCCTTTCCAAAGAAGTCCCCACCGTTAACCCTTCCCCCGGGACTTGCGTGGCATCATCGTCCAGTGTGTGCCCATCACTAAAACCCCCTTCTTGTAACTTATCCCAACAGAGCTGCTACTCACTTTGGGGGAATCTCACAACCCCTTTCCTACGCACCCCACGTCCCCTCTGGGCACAGTTGCACATCTGAGCCATCGAGTCATGGCTGGCTCCATGGGATTTCGGCGTGATGGTCAATGCTGGCCAGCAATGCACTGAGTCTTGCTTCTCCCGACCCCCACCAAGCCTGAAACCATTTTGTGGGGGAGGCTGTGGATTTCACGGTGCGTGGTGAATTGTTGGGAGTGCAGGTCCTTGTGGGTGTTCCACTGCTGCGAGTGTCTGCATTCTGTTCCTTTCATATGCCTGAGGTTGGACCAAGCTCACAAACGGACAGATACCCCTTCTCTGTGACAGCACGGTCTAAATCTGAAGTTGCAAGCTGGCCGCACCAGGGCTGAGTTCAGCTGACAGCCTTATTTGATTTGGCTGGAACCAAGTTGTAAAAATATTTGAATACGGTTGCTGGCAGAGAGGATGTCCCCTTCCTGTTCCCCAAAGTCCCCACTGCTCCCAGTTGTGTCATACCCACCACCTCATTGATTTCACCTGCCTGGGTTGTAAAGTCATGTGAGTTCGCAGTCAAATGGAGGAGGGCAATGATGCCTAACTGTTGCCTAATTTTCAAACTTTCTCCCTCCTGCATGAAGTCTGTGAGTGCTTTGTTGCACACAGTGGGCTTTCTTTCATTTATTTCCCTGTTTGGACTTCTCAGATTCAGAAAAGAGCCCCATCCCCTTCGTGAGGACTCCCTAAGCACATAGGGAGATGTTTTGTAAGCATGATTATTGTAACAATACCGATAAACCCAGGTCTGAGGGTTAACGTTCCCCTGCACCACTCTTTGGAAAGGTTTGAAATTAATTGGGTTGGCTTGAAGACCAAAAGCTGATGGGGCCAAGTAAAAGGTGAGATCAATGCATGGCCTTACAGATCTTCCACCTCGACTGAGAAATTGCAAAAGATGGGTTGAAAGAGATTGAGTTAGTGCCAGAGTGGACATGGCATTTATACCTAGAACTCTTGAGTCCAAGTCCGGTATTTTCACCTCCGTATTAAGAAGGTTTTCTAGCGTGAGGACTCAGACCTAACACAAATCCCACTAAAACTTTGGATCAGGAATAAAAGTAGTTCTTTAAAGAGAAAACAAACCCTAACCCTATGGCAGTCATGTCCTGCAGCCAGGAGGAAATAGCCGAGGTGAGCTCTTAGTAGGACTTTGAGATTCTACCGAGTCTCAGAGATTCTACTGATGGTCTGACCCGGAGCATGAAACAGAATCCCGGAGTCTTGACTGGAGCAGGTGGATGTTGAGAAGTAGTGAAGAAAAATGCAGGCGTTTCTAGACTTTATAATTTTTTTAAAAAGACAACCACAACAATAGTTTTTCCTGATGAACATGGCATTCACAACATTTTACTTTGCTGTATAGGACATTGAAAACAAAATAAAGTAAAATTAGTACCACCCCCTACTAACTCTGTAATTTTAAAAAAGAAAGGGCTATTTAAAACCAAAGAAGTAGAGCAGAAATCATCACAAAGTGAGCAATTCTTCCAAAGGAAACTTGTTGGCAAATTTCTACCAAAAAGCCAAAAAATATAAAATAAAATAAAATAAAATAAAATAAAAAACATAGTTTAAAATATTGGATACAGAGAAATACATTATGAAATTTTATGTTGTATGTTTTACTTTTACAATAATTTTGTCAATTTGGGAAGATATATTTGATGCTGTAAAGTGAACCTTGATACCCCAACTTGTTCCATGAAACATTAATACTTAGTTTTCTTTTCTTTCTTTACTTTTTGTTGTTGTTGTTCTGGTCCCCTGCCATGCCTAACCTCCCACCCAAGAGGTAAGGAATGCTTCATTTTTATCACTGTCACTGTTGAAAATTGGGTCGAAATATGGGAGGTTTTTGATAATATTTCAGGTGTTTGGGATATTCTGTGCAATCTGAGAGGAGGTAAAAACAACATCCGTGGTCCTCCAGTGGCTTCTTTTGCTCTCTAGAGCAGGGAGAAGCGTGGGGCAGGGAGAAGTCAGTGCAGATGATGGGAGTTGCATGAACTCCGGGGGGGGGGGTTCTTTTAGGACTGTCAGTCTGGGGTTCCCAGGGCCCCCTCTAAAGGACGAGGATGTACTCTAGAGACACGCCAGGGTTCAGGGCACAGCACAACCCCGAGTGGCAGGCGAGGGCCTGGGTCTCAGCAGTGGGCACTCATGCAGATTGCAGGACCTCCGCTTGTCAGGTTTAAACCTGGGACCGGTTATTTCTCCTCTTCAATTCTTTCTTTCCTCATATGCAAGATAAAAATCAGAATAGCTCTACCCACCGGGTTGTTGTATAGATTACCTGAATGCCTGTGAAATTCTCAGAACTGTTCCTTGTGTGTCATAAGCCCTCAAAAAGTGATTGCAAATTATTATTGGGCCAGAGCATGTCTGGCAGATTAATGATTAAAGACATTAATGGAAGACTTAATGATAACAGGGCACCAGTGGGTTTTAGGATTAGACGCACTGTTTCTTCAAGTCAGTAGAGTTGTGCCTGACAAATAGTGTGTGATTATTATCTTTGCCTGCATATATTATTTCTTCAAACTTAATTAACCAATCATTTCTTCATGTGCTAAAATTAAACTATTTAATTAATCTACCTAAATGATCTTTGGTTAGTATCCCAAGGGTGGCATAAATTCACAGGTGAAATTTAATTTCGAGACATATCTGTATTTACTTGCAATCATGTATCATATGACAATTTTAGATAGAAAATCCCACAGTTGTTGAAAAGCTGTGGAGGCTGTTTGGGGATACCAAATTGGGTATCTAATTCCAGCCCAATTATTCTGGCTACCCAGAGTGATGGATGGACAGAGATTATAATAAAGATTTTGATTTTGAATTATTTTTGGTACTGGCTTGAGCAAAGGTCTTTTTCAAAGGGGAAAATGATTATAAAAATTAGAAGTTGTGGCTATAGATATGATTCTATCTTTGTTGGTGTAAACTACTCTGGAGAATTCATTCTCCAATCCAGCTAATAGTAACAGTCTAGAAAATAAAACAGTTAAATAGCGAGGTGTGCATTACATTGTTAAGTCTATATGCCTATTGCTGTACTATTTGCTGAGCTCTCTGAATTACATGAACTCTTTTGGGAAAAATTGCAGGAAATACTTTATGCCTTACTTTTTAAGGCCACAATACCATAAAAAGTGTTTATAAGCCTGGAAGCAAAAATATGTATACATAAATAAAGTTACTTTTGTTGATCTAGAGGAAAAACTATATATTATAATAGAATATTTATATACACATATAACTTTATTATATTAATATAATAAAACCTACACTTTTGAAATCAGCAGTGAGTCAAGATTATTTGCAATCACTTTACTTCTATTGATTTTCTTTTTCTGCCCTGAGCTTATGTCCATATTGGAGATGTATTCTTTGGTCATTGTGTTTGCTAGCAATAGATGAATTATGACACTTGTGTTGAATTATCCATTTCCCAGGATGCATTCTGTTGTGGGCAGGGACCAGGACTTGTATATATTAAAATGCTTGATGTCAGCTAGTGCAGCCACTTATTCATAGAAAATGCTTGACAGGTGTTGAACGGAATGAAATCTATCCACTGATTGTTCTCCCTTCATCTGGGCACGGTTATGGGCCACCCAGAGCATCTCAGGTGTCACCTTTTCACACACGAAGAAAGGAAAATTCTAGAGTAAAATTCCTCCTGTAGATACTGTTGGTCTTGGTGAACAGGCTCCCCCAGTCTGAGTCTGGGTGGTGGGAGAGGACAAGGAGGACCTCTGGTTAATCTGTCAAGCCAGGGCTGGGGTTCTATGTCTGTGTCCAGGGATGACAATTGGATCAGGCAGAGTGGGCAGAGTGGGCACTGTGGTGTGTTTTGAGTGGTGCCAGAAAGTCATTCTTCATCCAAGCCTTCCTGTGAGTGGGTAACTGTGGCAGTGGCTACGGGAAAACATGATGCCAGTATGAATGCAGCCAACCTCTGCAATGACAGCTCTTCTCTGGCCAAACCTGGAAAGCACACGGCCAAACATGGTAGTCCATCTTGCATGTAATCATCAAAATTGTCTAGCGAAGGGATCCTGCCCCTTCACTTGGGGTCTTTGATTGGTTTTCTTATCCCCCCAATTCTGTACTTTTTACGATTCTTTTGATAACCATTTTTGTTCTCATCCTCTTGGCTGTGTCCTGGAGATGGAATTTGGCTCTTGTCTCCGCTTTCATTGAAAGGGAGGGCAAGCCCCAGCTGTGTCCTCATGAGAGGAAATGGAGACAGGCTTATCCAGAACCTTAATGATTCGAACCCTGCATTTTCAGCAACACTGTAGAAGTGCTAGTTCTTTTTTATTCTCTTTCATTTCTTTTTTGTACTTAGGTTTTTAAATAAATACTGTTTTAAGAAAAGTATTACCCTGCATTTTAAATTAGTTTAGTTTGTTCCTGTGACATTTTCTGTGTGGCTTTCCATTGGCATAGTGACTTAGACATGTCTCTCCCTGCAGTGTGTGTTTCATCTCAGCCAGCCTACCTACATGGAGAACACCTACTGAGCCTTCAAAATGCAGCTAGAGCATCTCCTCCTCCATCCTCTGAGACATTTGATTACTTCCGTTTTTGTGGGCTCATATCATGTCCTGACTGTGGTCTGCAATCACACTTATTATAGTTTGTGATACTTTATTTCTATGCCTGCCATTACTTATTATCCTATAAAGTCCTCAAAGACCGAGTCCATGTCTTAACCATCTTTGTATCCCTAGTGTCCGGCATGATGCAAGTAGTAGATCCTCAATAAAGTCTTATCATCTGAACCCATTAAGTGAAAGGATTGTGGACACAACAATGAGGAGAAACACCATATGACAGACGTGACAGCTAAGACTACAGAGTCCAAGGGTGCAAACCTGCTCATGGGAGGACAGAAAAATCATGTGGGGAAAGAGGAGGTACTCTGAAGCAAAGCATGTGGCATTTATTGAAACCTTAAAATTTGTACCCCCATAATATGCCGAAATAAAAAAAAAACCAAGGTTTTAATCTTATGACAAAGAGAAAAAAATAAAAAGAATTCTGACATGACCCAGCATTTGGGGTTACTCTGAGCTATCTGAAAGACAAGTGGACTGTTGAGATTCAAGCCTGAAAGAGAGGTCAAAGCCAAAGCACACATAGGAGGTTTTTGAAGCTGTAAATGTAAATGAAAGAACCTGAATAGAGAACATAGAGTGAGAAAAGAAGAGGGCCAAGGAATCTAAAATCACACACTTGCAAGGGAGTGAGAGAGTAAGAGGAAAGAGGTAAAGCAGGTGATAGGAATGTTGTAAAAGGTAAAGCAGTCATGTTTCCAAAAGGATGGGTGGTCAACAATGTTACTGCTATTGAAATATCAAGTGAGAACTACAGAAGTACTTGGTAAAACAATGAATAAATATTAGGTCAAGTAAGATAAAGATTACTTACACTCAACCCATGCAAATATAAAATCATTATTTCCCCCAGCCTGGTTGTTCTACATTGGGAAGTTTCCAAGATCACCCCTAGGTTTGGCGATTCACTAGAAGGACTCACGAGACTCGGCATATAGTCATACTCATGGCTATGACTTACTATAGAAAAAGGATGGCAAACGCAATCAGCAAAAGGAAAAGGCATGCAAGACAAAGGCTGGGGAAAACCAGGAGCAAACTTTCAAGATACTCTTCCAGTGGAGTCACGCAGAACGTGCTTAGTTCCGCCCAGCAACGAATGATGTCGACACATGTGAAATGTTGCCAATTAGTGAAGCTTATTAGAGCCTCAGTGCTCAGGGTTTTTACTGGGGGATGATCACATAGGTACTCCCTCCATGTCTGGCATGAATGCAAATTCCAGACTCCTAGAGGAAGACCAGGTGTTCAACATAAACCAATTGTTTTCACAACACTTCAGGTTTTTTAGGTTTAATGAACAGTGATTATCAGTCAGTGGCAAGGAATCCTTCTGAAATTTAAGTTCTCCAGATGCCAGCCAAGGGACAACCATATAAATAGACCTTTTATTCAGGAAGAATAATGAGAAAATCTAGAACACACATGCACACACATATATAGACACATACTTGAAGGATTTAAAAAGCTACATAGGCAGTGAGCATTTCTGGGGCTGAGATACAGAAAAAAGTGGGAACTAAACAGAGGCATCTGGCATTTGGAGCTGCTTTTGCCCAAAAGGAAAATGCAAAATCAGAGAACAAAAGTGGCATCTGAGGGGTTAAGATTATGAGCCCAGCTCATTGTAGTCTCACAAGGCTGGAGGGGCAAGAACTGTAGTAAAGTACCTTCTAAGTAGAATTCCTGTAATTACCAAAGGTTTTTGGTTGTTATGCTTAAGGCCTATATCCTGTGAATAAGGGTGAACTGGAAATACTCTATTTCTCACAAAATTTGAAAAGCAACTTCCAATAAGTTCAGTCTTAGGAATAAAGTGGTTTTCCAGGTGAAAATTATTTTTTTCTCTGGAGAGTGATAATCTTATCAAAAGCCTCAAATTGTCTCTACAATTTTTCAAACAGAACATTTGGCACATAATTAGAAGAAACAAGTATACAGAAAAGATAAAGTTTGACCAAAAAGAAGAGAAAAACAGATCATAGAAACAGACCTGTAGAAAAATAAAAAATTGAAGTTATTATACATGAACATTAAATACCTATAATATGTACAAGAAATAAAATTATAAGATGAAGGATTTTAGCAGACAACTTGAAACCATAAAAAACATTACAATGGAAATCCCATAATGGAATATAAAAATAAATAAAATTAAGACTCAGTCAATGGGCATAAAATCATGGTAGGGTACTGTAGAGAGAATTGATAAACTAGATACAAGTCTGTAGAATATATCCAGAGAGACATCAAAAAACACACAGAGAGAAAAAGATTAAATGTATCAAAGAGTAAGCAAGAGATATATGGGGCATAATGAAAAGATTGGCTGCAAATGAAATTGGAATTTCAGAAAGAAAGGAGAAAGAAAATGGATGGAAGCAATATATGAAGAAATAATGGCTGAGAATTTTTAAAAATTTTGGAAGAACATTAAGCCTCAAAATCAAGGCCTATCAGCCTCTAGAGGATACAAAGGAACACAAAGAAAACATGCTTTAGACATTTTACTGTCATTTCTGAATACCAAAGACAAAAGGAAATCTTAAAAGCAGCCAGAGGTATTGAAAAGGTGTATTACTTTGACAGGAAACAGGAAGGCTAACAGCTGACTTCTGATGAGAAACAATGGGAGCCACTATGCAATTGAATAATTTCCTTAAAACAATATAAGAAATTAACTGTGAACCTAGAATTCTTTACTTAGCAAACTTGTCTTCAAAAATGAAGATGAAATAAAAAAAAAAAACAAACACTTTCAGAAAGTAAAAAGTAAGATAGCTTTCCAGGAGCCCATCTGTGCTGAAGGAAGCAACAAAGGGAGTTCTTTAATTAGGAGGAAAATAATCCCAGACAGAAATACAGAATGCTGAAAGCAAGACCAAAAGATAATGGAAATGGAATGAATATCAACTATAAAAACATCAAAAATTATGCATGGAAATGTTTAACATACATTATAACTACAAACAAGAGAAGAACAGCTCAGAGTTGGGGAGATGAGTAAACAGAGTTGAAGTGTACTACGGTCATTGCAGTGTGAATCCATAATGGGATATAAAATAATACTCAACCCATGACCTTGTTCTGTTCATTTTGCATCCTGTGTGTCTCTTGAATATGTGTCTTTCTCTCTGATCCTCCATCCACGCCCTAGTCCAGGCCACCATTTTTCCTCCCTCATGGAAGACTGCAGCCACACCCACTGGCCTCCTTGCTCCCATTTGCACCTCATACAGACTGTCCTCCACCCAGCAGCAGGGTGATACCCTGACAGTCTTCGTAATGACATCTCTCTGGTCCAAGTCCTGCTCCCACTTCACCCACCCACCTGGAGGTGTTTATTCCTATAGTGCTCCCTGACCCAGGGAAGGAAGAAGGCACGAGGAGGTCAACCATCCGGCCTGCTGAGTCACCCCCGCTTATCACCTTGCCCTGACCTTGTGATCACAGCCCTAAGCTGCTGCCCTCCCTTGGCCATGGGCAAGTTTGATGCCCCTCTCTCCTTCTGTAGAGGACCCTCCTGCCTGACTCAGGCTGAAGTCTCCTTCTTCTACTTGTACCTTGTCACTTTCCATCTTTCTGGAATTCCTTATAGTTTGTGGTTCAACAGGAATGTCCTTTTTGTTTATGATTACATTAACGCATTTAATTTTTTTTTAATGTATAGGAACTGAGTGATGATATAGGGGCTACAACATAGGCTACTTCACCTTCTAAGATGAGATGGAGAATTTCTGCTAGAGTTACCTTTCCTATGGGGTGGGAAAGTTCTCATGAACATGTCCCATCTCTTTCCTTTCCCTCTTGCACACATGGGGGCCACACTCTCTCCATCATAGCAGAATCTCTGGACTGCTTGGCTTCAGGTGTGTGTTCAAGTACAGCTACCCATCTGTGCTTTCTGTTCCCTCGAGGAAAGCACAGTAAGACAGGGCTCTCTCTTCCCACCCCCTGAAGAAGTTTCCATTCTTTTGTTTTGTTGTTTTCAATGGTGGTGGTAGCAGGAGTAAGGTTCAGAATAGAAAACTCCGTGTGGTCTCAGCTCTAGGTCATACTGTGTAATTCAGCTTTCGCCAGAGAGCCCTGACTTCTGGAGGTTATTGGAGATTTGTTCCACCGTTAATTGAGGGAACTCTATTTGGTCAACTGTCCTTCATGTGTGCTTTTCATTGGCCAGAACTTTCCAAGAGCAGGGCTGTGTTCACACTGGTCCTTGAGTACCAACACTACCATCACAATGACACCAATACAAATGATGACTAGTTATGTGATCACCCTCAAAGAAACATCTTACAGTTTTTTCTTGTTCTTGGGCTTCCATTTGTGAAGCTAGGGGTTTGGAGCACAGATCACTGCGTACTGAGAGAGTAATCCAATGTGAGTCAGGAAACACCGGGTTAGGTCACAGCTCTAAAAAGAAAAGAATTTTTGCAGCCTCAGATTGGTAACACTCTTGGGCCTCAGCTGCTTTCCATATAAAAGGAGAGGGCCGAACCAGGTCAGTGATGCCTGTATCAGAATCTCGGTGAGTGGTGGTGGAGGCATAGCATGTGGTTTGAAAAACATATTTAATATTATATTATGTTTTTATATTTCTGGGGAAACTGTTCATTGTTTCCATCACATACTCTACAGAATGTGAATCTCTGATCCCTTTTGGCTGCTGGGAATGTACAGTAAAAGGACTCTCTCTCGAGGTCTAGGGCTAGAGCTGGGGGCCACATCAGGATTTTTCTGGTACATGCACATTTTCTTTTTTTCTTTTTTTTAGCCTATTAAAAGGCAACATGGTTTTAAAATAAGTCTAAGAGAAAGGTAGACTACACAACTGCTATGATCCCTTCCTGTTCCAGCATAGCGGGTCCTTGACAAGCCTCCTCGTCCTGGGAGAAGGAATTACATGGCAGGACACGTGCAGAGGGCTCTGGGCAGTCTGACGTGCAGACCGTGCTCCGTCAGAGTTGCTTCCCTTCCTCCCCGATGCTTTTCAGCAGATGAACAAGTTGCCCACAAACTACAGGTCCTGGTTCGCTTCTTCGTGTCAGGCCTACATCTAACTTTAATTTTTTTTTTTTTTTTTTTTTCAGTTTGGGAAGTTTTATTTATTTATTTTTTTTTTATTTTGGCATATTATGGGGGTACAGATTTCAAGGTTTCAATAAATGCCCACCTCCCCCCTCCCCCCAAAAGTCCGAGTCTCCATCACGACCATCCCCCAGATGGTGCACATCTCACTCATTATGTATGCATATACCCACCCCCCTCCCCCCTCCCCCCTCCCACCTGCCCAATACCCTATTACTGTAGCACCTATGTGTCCACTTAGGTGCTAGTCAGTTAATACCAGTTTTCTGGAGAATATATCTGGTGCTTGTTTTTCCATTCTTGGGATACTTCACTTAGTAGTATGGGTTCCAGCTCTAACCAGGAAAATATAAGATGTGCTATATCACCATTGTTTCTTAGAGCTGAATAGTACTCCATGGTATACATATACCACATTTTATTAATCCATTCTTGGATTGATGGGCACTTGGGCTGTTTCCACAGCCTTGCAATTATGAATTGTGCTGCTATAAACATTCGAGTGCAGGTGTCTTTTTTGTAGTATCACTGGATCATTTGGGTAGATGCCCAGCAATGGGATTGCTGGATCAAATGGTAGATTCAGTTGTATCGCTTTAAGGTATCTCCATATTGCTTTCCACAGAGGTTGAACTAGTTTGCAGTCCCACCAGCAGTGTAGGAGTGTTCCTCTCTCTCCGCAACCACGCCAGCATTTATTGTTTGGAGATTTTTTGATAAAGGCCATTCTCACTGGGGTTAAGTGATATCTCATTGTGGTTTTGATTTGCATTTCCCTGATGATTAGAGATGTTGAGCATTTCTTCATATGTTTGTTGGCCTTTCTTCTGTCTTCTTTAGAAAAATTTCTGTTCAAGTCTTTTGCCCACTTTTTAATGGGGTTATTTGATTTTTTCTTCCTAATTTTCGTGAGTTCTAAGTATATTCTAGTTATCAGTCCCTTATCGGATGCATAGGATGCAAAAATTTTCTCCCATTCTGTAGGTTGTCTGTTTACTTTCATGACTATTTCTTTGGCTGTGCAGAAGCTTTGTAGCTTGATCATGTCCCATTTATTTATTTTTGTTGCTGCTGTGATTGCCTTTGGGGACTTCTTCATAAACTCTTTGCCCAGGCCGATGTCTAGGAGAGTGTTTCCAACTTTTTCCTCTAGAGTTCTAATAGTTTCATATCTTAGGTTTAAGTCTGTTATCCAGCGTGAGTTGGTTTTTGTGAGAGGTGAAAGGTGTGGGTCTTGTTTTAGCCTTCTACAGGTGGCTATCCAGTTTTCCCAGCACCATTTATTGAAGAGAGATTCTTTTCCCCAGCGTATGTTTTTGTCTGCTTTGTCAAAGATGAGATGGCTATATGAGGATGGTTTTATATCAGGATTCTCACATCTGTTCCACTGGTCAATATTCCTGTTTTTGTGCCAATACCATATTGTTTTAATTACTACAGCTTTGTAGTATAGTTTGATATCTGGCATATTAATGCCTCCCATTTTGTTTTTGTTGCCTAGAATTGCTCTTGATATTCGGGGTCTTCTTTGGTTCCATACGAAGCGTAAAATTATTTTTTCTATATCTGTGAAGAATGCTGATGGGATTTTAATAGGTATTGCATTGAATCTGTAGATCAGTTTGGATATTAAAGGCCAGATATTACAATGGCTCAAGACAGAAATCATAGCAACAACATCCAACCCAACAGAATGATCAGTAATCTACCTTACCTATCAGTTCTCTCAATAAATGTGAATGGCTTAAACTCTCCACTCAAGAGACATAGGCTGGCTGAATGGATAAGAAAATACAGGCCAAGTATATGCTGTCTTCAGGAAACACATCTAACCTGCAAGGATGCATATAGACTAAAAATAAAAGGGTGGAGATCAATATTCCAAGCAAATAGAAGCCAAAAGAAGGCTGGTGTGGCAGTTCTAATTTCAGACGATTTAGTTTTTAAACCAACAAAAGTAGTAAAAGACAAAGAGGGTCATTATATAATGGTGAAGGGCACAGTCCAACAAGAAGAGATAACAATTTTAAATATATATGCACCCAACTTAGGTGCACCCAGATTCATAAAGCAAACCTTACTGGAGCTAAGCAAATGGATTAATAGCAACTCCATAATCGCCGGGGATTTCAACACCCCACTGACGGCACGAGACAGATCCTCCAAACAGAAAATTAATAAAGAAATAATGGACTTAAACAAAACTCTAGAACAATTGGGTCTGACAGACATCTACAGAACATTCTACCCACAATCCACTGAATATACGTTCTTCTCATCAGCTCACGGGACATTCTCTAAGATTGACCATATCCTAGGACACAAAGAAAATCTCAAGAAATTTAAAAAAATAGAAATCATACCATGTACCTTCTCAGATCACAGTGGAATAAAACTAGAAATCAACCCTAACAGAAACTCACATTTCTACACAAAAACGTGGAAATTAAACAACCTCCTACTAAATGATTACTTCGTAAATGAAGAAATCAAGACAGAAATAAAAAACTTCTATGAAGAAAACGACAATGGAGAGACAAGTTATCAACTCCTCTGGGACACAGCTAAAGCAGTTCTGAGAGGAAAGTTTATCTCCATAAATGCCTATAACCAAAAGACAAGAAGATCACAAATAGACAATCTAATGAAACGACTCAAAGAGCTGGAAAAAGAAGAACAGACCAACCCCAAACCCAGCAGAAGAAGTGAAATCAACAAGATCAAATCAGAACTAAATGAAATTGAAAACAGGAAAGCTATTCAGGAGATTAATAAAACAAAAAGTTGGTTCTTTGAAAAAATAAACAAAATTGACACACCATTGGCTAAGCTAACGAAAAGCAGAAAAGAGAAATCTCTAATAAGCTCCATCAGGAATAAAAAAGGAGATATCACAACTGATCCCAAAGAGATACAAGATACAATTTATGAATACTACAAAAATCTTTATGCACACAAACTGGAAAATGTGGAGGAAATGGACAAATTTCTAGAAACACACAGCCTCCCTAGGCTCAACCAGGAAGAAATAGATTCCCTGAACAGACCAATCTCAACAGCTGAAATAGAAACAGCAATTAAAAATCTCCCTAAAAAGAAAAGTCCCGGTCCAGATGGCTTCACACCCGAATTTTACCATACTTACAAAGAAGAACTAGTACCTATCTTGCAGAAACTATTCCACAACATCGAGAAGAACGGAAACCTCCCCGACACCTTTTATGAAGCGAATATTACTCTGATACCAAAACCAGGAAAGGATGCAACAAAAAAAGAAAACTACAGACCAATATCCCTAATGAATATAGATGCAAAAATTTTCAACAAAATCTTAGCTAACCGAATCCAGACACTTATCAAAAAAATAATCCACCACGACCAAGTGGGCTTCATCCCAGGGATGCAGGGATGGTTCAACATACGTAAATCTATAAATGCAATTCACCACATAAACAGAAGCAAAAACAAAGACCACATGATTCTTTCAATAGATGCAGAAAAAGCTTTTGACAAAATTCAATACCCTTTCATGATACGAACATTTAAGAAAATAGGCATAGAAGGGACATACCTAAAAATGATACAAGCCATATATGACAGACCCATAGCCAACATCATACTGAATGGGGAAAGATTGAAATCATTCCCACTTAGAACTGGAACCAGACAAGGCTGCCCACTATCTCCACTTCTGTTCAACATAGTGCTGGAAGTCTTGGCTACAGCAATCAGACAGGAAAATGGAATCAAAGGTATCCAAATAGGGGCAGAAGAGATAAAACTTTCACTGTTTGCTGATGATATGATATTGTATCTAGAAAACCCCAAGGATTCAACCAAGAAACTCCTGGAACTGATCAATGAATTTAGTAAAGTCTCAGGATACAAAATCAATACACAGAAATCAGAGGCATTCATATACGCCAACAACAATCTAATTGAGAACCAAATCAAAGACTCAATTCCCTTCACAATAGCAACAAAGAAATTAAAGTACCTAGGAATATATTTAACCAAAGAGGTAAAAGACCTCTACAGGGAGAACTATGAAACACTGAGGAAGGAAATAGCAGAGGATGTAAACAGATGGAAATCCATACCATGCTCGTGGATCGGCAGACTCAATATCATCAAAATGTCTAACTTTAATTTTTAATAGCAGCCAAGTTTGGTCTCGAAATGCAAACTTTCCAGTCTTTATGGGAGTGCATGTAGTGAATATAAGGCAGTCAGAAATAAGATGAAAAATTGGCTCTTTTTTTTTTTTTTTTTAAATTTAACATTGCTAGTTTTTTTTTTTTTTTTTTTTTTTTTTTTTTTTTTTTTTTTTTTTTTTTTGAGACAGAGTCTCGCTTTCTTGCCTAGGCTAGAGTGAGTGCCGTGGCGTCAGCTTAGCTCACAGCAACCTCAAACTCCTGGGCTCGAGTGATCCTTCTGCCTCAGCCTCCCGGGTAGCTGGGACTACAGGCATGCACCACCATGCCCGGCTAATTTTTTATATATATATCAGTTGGCCAATTAATTTCTTTCTATTTATAGTAGAGACGGGGTCTCGCTCTTGCTCAGGCTGGTTTTGAACTCCTGACCTTGAGCAATCCGCCCGCCTCGGCCTCCCAAGAGCTAGGACTACAGGCGTGAGCCACAGCGCCCGGCCAACATTGCTAGTTTTTAGCAAGCGAAATGGACTTGGAGGAGGCCTGTTGGCTCCTAATGGGTTTGCCAGTCCCTCCCGGTAATCAGATTGCATGGGGCCTGCTCTGCTTTATCATCTGGTAGTCATTTTCGGAGCTCGTGAGACACCATGGGGGACTGGCCTCTGGCAGGCAGTTCCCCGTTTGATTTGCAACATTTGTCCGTGTGCATTTTTGTGCCATTTGAGGATCTCACATCACATCATTACCGAGCTCCATTCTTTATGCTATGCCTCAGTGTATGTGAGCTCTGAGGTGAGGACCCCTTATACCTGGCTGTTCTGGAACATGGCCCAGTGAGTGTTTTGCAGCAGTGCTTCAGGTTGAGGCCAGGGCAGGAACAGAGATACGCAATTTTCCTGTGCAAACCCACTCCTTCTTCCTAAGTTTGGGAGGGGAAGAAAGAATCCCTTGTAAGGCGTGCGATGGGAGAATATTTGCTGCTGTATGCCCACCCGTTCTGCTGCATTCTGTAGATTCACTGATTTTGCATATTCCTAGGAACAAGCACGCTCTACTGCTGTGTTTGGAATCTCACCTTTTTCCATTGGTGCCAGCTTGGTTGTGTGTGGGTTGGTCAAGTCTAGCCTGAGACAAAACTCTGAAACAAGTACTTTTTCTTGACCACCATCCACCCAAACTATTTCTTCCAACACTCTGTGGTAATAACATCCCACTTCATTGAACCAATACTTACTGAGCAGCTACTTATTAAGCCTGACACTGTTCCAGGCAATTGATTTACATCAGTGATCCAAACTAACAAAATTACTGCCCTCAGGGATATCATAGACTAATGGTGATGCAGGTATGAATACAGGGAGTCAAAAGTTCAAATGACCAGAGGGCACAGGCAGTAAAGTCATTAGGGCATGGGCTGGTAGGAGCATAAAGGAGTGGTGGGGATTGTGGCCAACTGGAGAGTGAATGTCCACCCCAGGGGGACAGGGCTTCACCACTAACACAAAGGCATGTTGCCTCTTTGCATTTCATTTCAAGAAAAGCTAAAAATGTGAGTTTTTAAAATGTAAAATCTGTTGTGTTTTAAATATTGGTAACTAGCTCAAAAGTTTTTAAAAGCATTATATTTAATATCCAAATCCAAAACCAGATAAACAACTAAAGCAAAACATCCCATCATTTTCAGATTCTGCCCATTGCAGTCCATTTGCGACTTCTGTGCTATGGGTTAAAGCAATAAAAATGGGCTCTTAGCTGCAGGTTACCAATAGATAAAGGAATATATTTCTTGAGAGGCAGCAGATCAGATCTTCATCCTGCATGAAGCTCAAATGGCCAATGGCCTCACCTCCTGCCCCTTCTTAACCACTCCCACGTTTGCACTGAGACCACCCAATCTGCAGGCTGCAACCAGCTGATGGCTGAGCATGGCTGGGTACCAAGGCATGATGTGTAACCTCTCCATTGGTGCCTTTGCCTCAAGGATTGCCCATAGACCTGGCCAAACCATTTTTCCTGTAGTCCGAGGCTCTTGCTCTCCAATCTTCTGTTTCACAGTATCAGAGTCTGAAGGCTCTTCCTAACTCCTCCCAGTCTCTCTCCCCATGCATCACTTTGCACATCTAATCCTCAGCAGGCCAGAAGTAACACAAGACACATGAAGGTTCTGCTTGAAAGGGAGCCTCTTTCCTAGACCCAATCCTTAGCTTGTTACTTCCTATTGGTTTTTTCTGGCTTGTTATTTGATGGCTTGGACAGTTTGAAAGGTGCTCAGAGCCTTGGGAATGAGCTGTGGGGCAAGGAGACTGAGCTGGAGTTGGACGGGGGGAAGGTAAATGGAGAACAGGACTTGCAAGCTTCTGTGCTAGAAGGCAGTACAGGCTAAGAGGCTGGGGAGGGCGGG
This sequence comes from Microcebus murinus, assembly GCF_040939455.1. NCBI lineage: Eukaryota > Metazoa > Chordata > Mammalia > Primates > Cheirogaleidae > Microcebus > Microcebus murinus. Next base: position 7,233,102 of record NC_134114.1, on the reverse strand, counting down.
GCAGGTTCATGGGTTGTTTTGATGGGGTGGGGTCTTTCCTAGCAGATAAAGATAAAGGTTACTTGGTTTATACCGTGATAACAAGCTTTGGTGCCTGATTCATCAGAGATTCAGCTGAGTTGTTTGCTTACTGGATCATGGTCTCTCTTTTCTTTATGCATTTATTCTTTGTGTTATTTTCTTATTAAACCTGTATCTCCTCCTTCTTATTGCCACTCTCTTCACTTGACGCTTAAAACATGAACACACGCACACGCGCACGCACACATACATGCACTTCAAGCTTAGGTCTCTGAAAGTTTACAACCTGCCAGATAAGATATTAGACTTTTAGTGGCAATAAATGATGAGACTGTTGACTTAATATTTTACAACAATGCATGCAGTACTTTAGCTTCTTTTTACTGATGTTTTCAACCCATTTTTATTCGTTTAGTTTTTCACTGAATCCTGTGAGAGAGGTAAGAGTTATTGTCTCTGTAGTTATAATGATGTGACTCAGACTTTGATCCACTTGCTTGAGTACTCAGCGGCTGTCTTCAAATAGTGAAGATACTGTCGTTGATGCACATTTGTGGACAATAGCTGGAGTAATATATTAAATTCTCTGGAAGAGCAACCAGAAATTGAGGTTTCTAATAGACAGTGTTTACCTGGCTTCTCTGCATTAATTTGCTTGAATGTGTATAACTCAGGACAGGTTTGAAACTAGAGCAATGTGCACTCCCCAGACAGTCAGATTACAGCAGATCTGTGGCTTGCAGGAGCAGGACGCAATAATCAATGGGATACAATAAGCAAAACCATCTGGGGCACTTATATCAATTTGAAAAAAAAATTCACCTTAAAAGAGATGCTGAATTTTCAGTTCTTAAGTGATGATCAACCCACTGTATGAAAAACAAAATGTGGTTTATAAATGGAAATGCCTTTATCGGTCCACAGAAAGTTCTTGTGGTTGTTTTTAATTCTTTAAACTTTTTCTTTCTGCAGACTAACATCTCCCACCATTCTGCATCTTTGCTTTTGTTTGATTTTTTTTGTGACTTTCTTTATTGCTTTGATCATGTGCAGTTTCAGTCCAGGTTAGACAGAATTGGAGGTGTATTTTGGGGAGCCCAAGAGAGTGGCTGACATAAGACTGAGACTGCCACTAGGTAGGGGTTTAATTGTCTCTGATAGGCAGGAAAGGACCATTTTAATGAAAAGGTTCTTGATCTGGGAGGGAATTAGTAAAAAATCATTTAAGGAAAGACTATTATTGTTCTTGCATCTGAACACTTTAAACACAGCCATTAAATCCTTCTACCTCTTGGTGACTGGGATGTGGAAAGCAGCAGCTGACACCACTTGAGATACCTAATTGTGCAAGATTGCTTACAGCTTGTTTCCTACCTACTAATTCCTGCTTTTATTTTCTAAGTCCAAGACTTACTGGATCATGGTCTCTCTCTCCTTTGTGCGTCTCTTCTTTGCATTCCTTTTTTTTTTTTTAACCTATCTCTCCTCCCTCCCCTTATTGCCATTCTCTTCACGTGACACTTAAAACACTCACACACATACACACTCACACACACGCAAATTTTATTTTGTAAATTATTTTCCTTGTTTTATTTTGAAATATATATGCAGAAAGTGCATACAATCTATTTTTAATGAGTGCGCACAAAGCAAACATCCTTATAACAACCACACAGCCTAAGAGACAAGAGTCTCATTAGATTCCCACTTTCTTTCTCAACTCTATTGTTCACCCAGAGACTAAGCTTTATCCTTATACTTTTGGTAATTATATGATTGCTTTGAAAAATCATTTTTGTCTTTTATAAATGCATCACTAAACAATATAGTTTAGATTATCCTATTCTTGAACTTAACACAATGGAATCATATCAATGTGTTCTTTTATATCTGACTTCATTTAATCATTATCATGTTTGTAAGCTTCATAAAGATGTTAGCTGTGGTGGAAATTATTGAGGAAAACTTCTGTGGTATCATCAGAGATTCAGACGTTCAGATACAAGATGAACATCAAATGCTGGAAAGATTCATAGCAAATAGTACATCTCCAAGACACATAGTAATCAACCTGGCCAAAATCAAAATGAAAGAAAAAATTCTACAAGCAGCTAAACATAAGCAACAACAGACCTGTACGGGAAAACCCCTCAGGTGAATAGCAGACTTCACAGGAGAAACCTTATAAGCCAGAAGGAAGGTGGGGGGGGGGCTCCATCTTCATTCTTCTTAAACAGAATAACTGGCAGCCTAGAATCTTGTATCCTACAAAGCTAACTTTCACATTTGATGGAGAAATTAAGACTTTTCCAGGCAAGCAAATACTGAAGTAATTTGTAATAACCAGATCTTCCCTGCAAGAAATACTCAGAATAATATTATACATGAATAAGCACAACAGATACCCACCAATATAACATCAGCCACAAAAGATAAAGCCCACAACTCTTGTAAAACAATAGCACAAGAGGGGAAACAAGCAACAAGGTACTACCCGACATGATGAATCAAACAGCATCCTACATATCAATTCTATCTCTTAACTTTAACAGTTTAAATGGACAACTCAAAAGATATAGGGTGGCTGAAGGGATGAAAAAACACAACCCAAGTATCCACTGTCTCCAGGAAACACATGTAAACCACAAGGATGCACAAGACTCAATGTGAAAAGATGGAAAAACTTACTCCATGCAAATGGAAATAAAAAGAGCAAGTGTAGCCATTCTCATATCAGATAAAATTGACTTTAAATCAATAAATGTAAAGAAAGACAAAGAGGGTCATTATAGAATGGTAAAGGGAGCAATTCAACAAGAAGACATAATAGTCCTAAATATATTAATACATGCACCTAACACAGCAGCTCACAAATACATAAAGCAAATTTTACTAGAGCTAAGCAAAGAAATAAATAGCAGCATCATAATTTCCAGGGACTTCAACACCCCACTGTCAGAGCCAGAAAAACCATCAAAGTAGAAAATAAACAAATATTGGACCTAAAGCAGACAATAAATCAAATGGACCTAACAGATATTTATAGAACAACCTATCACAGAACTACTGAATATACATTTTTCTGAGCAGTGCATAGAACATTCTGCAGGATTGACCATATCTTAGCCTATAAAACAGGCTGCAACAAATTCAGAAAAATTGAAATCATACCATGTATCTTCTCAGACCACAGTGGAATAACACCAGAAATAAATCACAAGAAAAACACTTGAACCTACACAAACTGATGAATATTAAACAACCTGATGCTGAATGATTATTGGGTCAAGAATGAAATCTACTTGGAAATTGAAAGATCTTTGAACAGAATAACAAAGGGGACACAAGCTATCACAATCTATGGGACTCAGTAAAAGCATTCCTTCAGGGAAAATTCATAGCTTTAAATGCCTACATCAAAAATCCAGAAAGATCACATTTGATGGAGAAATCAAGACTTTCCCAGACAAGTGTTCTTAACCTAATGTCACATTTCAAGGAACTAGAAAAGGAAGAGCAAGCCAAATCAAAGCCAGCAGAAGAAAAGAAATAACAAAGGTCAGAGCAGAACTAAAGGAAATGGAAAACAAAACAAAACAATACAGAAGACAAGGAAACAAAATGTTGGTTCCTTGAAAAGATAAACAAAATTGACATGCTACTTGCAAAATTAATTAGAAATAAAAGAGAAAGGGCCCAAATAACATCAATCAGAAATGAAAAAGGAGACATTACAACTGATACCACAGAAATAGAAAACATCATTCATGAATATAATGAAAATCTTACGCACATAAACTAGAAAATCTAGAGGTAATGGACAAATTTCTGGAAACACACAACCTCCCAAGACTCAATCAGGAAGCAATAGAATTCCTGAAGATACCAGTAATGAACAATGAAATCCTAGCAGTCATAAAAAAATCTTCCAACAAAAATAATCCCCAGACCAGATGGATTCACAGCCAAATTCTACCAGATCTACAAAGAAGAGCTGGTACCAATACTACAGATATTATTCCATTACATAGAGAAGGAAGAAATTCTCCTCAAGAGAGAATTCTCCTCATGGCTTCATTCCATGAAGCCAGTATCAACTTGTTACCAAAGCCAGGAAAAGACAAAGCAACATCAAAAAAAGAAAATTACAAACTCATATCCTTTATGAATATAGATGCAAAAATTCGCAATAAAATACTAACAAACTGAAGTCAGCAGCACATCAAAAATAAATAAACAAATAAATTGACCAGGACCAAGTGGGCTTCATCCCAGGGAAGCAAGGATGGTTCAACATATGCAAATCAATAAATGTGATTTGTCACATAAAAAGAAGAAAATACAAAGAGCCTATGATCACCTTAATAGATGAAGAAAAAAATGTTCAACAAAATTCAGCACCCTTTCATGATAAAAACCCTAAACAAACTAGGCATAGAAGGAACAGATCTCAAAATTATAAAAGCCATATATGACAAATTCACAGCCAACATCATGCTGAATGAGGAAAAGTTGAAAACATTTTCCTTAAGAACAAGAACAAGACAAGAATGCCCACTGTTCCCACTCTGATTCAACAATGTGTTGGAAGTACTAGCCAGAGCAATCATGCAAGAGAAAGAAATAAAGAGTATTCAAATAAGGAAAGAGGAGGTAAAACTATCACTCTTTGCTGATGACATGATCTTGTACCAAGAAAATCCCAAGGCTCTACCAAAAGACTCGTGGAATTGATAAATAAATTTAGCAGTGTGTCAGTATATGAAATCAATGTACTTAGATCAATAGCATTTCTATATACTAATAACAGTCAAGCTGAAAGTCAAAGACTCAAGCAAAGACTCAGTACCATTCACAATAGCTACAAAGAAAGTAAAATACCTAGCAATATACTTAGCCAAGTATGTAAAAGATCTATACAAGGAGTACTACAAAACACTGAGGAAAGAAATCCCAGAGGACACAAACAAATGGAAAAACATATCATTCTCATTGATTGGCAGAATCAACATTGTTAAGATATTTATACTACTGAAAGTGATGCACAGATTCAATGCAGTCTCCATCAAAACACCAAAATCATACTTCACAGACCTACAAAAACATAATTGTATGTTTGGTTTGGAACCAGAAATGAGCCCGAATGGTCAAAGCAATCTTTAGCAAAAAGAACAAATCTGGAGGCATCACATTAGCAGACCTCAAAGTATACTACAAGGCTAACCAAAAAAGCAGGGTATTGGTACAAAAATAGAGGCATAGACCAATGGAACAGCACAGAGAACCCAGATATAAAACCATCCACACACAGCCAACTGACTTTTGACAAAGCAGACAACAAGGTGCACTGGGCAAAGAAACCTTATTCAATAAATGGTGCTGAGAAAATTGGATAGCCACATGCAGAAGAATGAAACAGGACCCCTATCTCTCACCACTCACAAAAATTAATTCAAGATAGATAAAAGACTTAAATGTATGGCATGAAACCATAACTACTTTAGGGGAAAATGTAGGAAAAATTTTTCTAGATATTGGCCCAGGCAAAGAATTTCTGACTAAGAACTCAATGGTAATCACAGCAACAACAAAAATAAATAAATGGAATTTGATTAAACTAACGAGCTTCTGCATATTAAAGAACAATCAACAGAGCAAATGTCCTACAGAATGGGACAAAATATTCAGAGTCTATACATATGATAAAGGGCTAATAACCAGAATCTACAAAAGAACTCAAGCAAATCACCAAGGAAAGCAAACAATCCCATTAAAAAGTGGGCAAAAGACATGAACAAAAGCTTTTCAAAAGAAGATAGACAAATGGCCATAAAACATATGAAAAAAATGCTCAGCATCACTAATCATTAGAGAAATGCAAATTAAAACTACAATGAGCTATCATCTTCCCATGTTAGAATGGCTTATATTAAAAAGTCCAAAACCAATATATGCTGGCAGAGATGCAGAGAGAAAGGAATGCTTATACATTGTTGGTGGAACTGCACATTAGTACAACCTCTGTGGAAAATAGTATGTATATTTCTCAAACAAATAAAAGTAGAGCTACCATTTGATCTAGCAATTACACTACTGGGATCTACCCAAAGGAAAAGAAGTCTTTCTATCAAAAAGACACCTGCATTCAGTGTTTATTGCAACAAAATTCACAATTGCAGAGATATGGAATCAACCCGAGTGCCCATGAATTCATGAGTGAATTAATAAACTGTGGTATATGTATATCCTGAAGTACTACTCACCAATTAAAAAAGGATGAATTAATGCCTTTTGCAACAATTTGGATGGAACCAGAGACCATTATGCTAAGTGAAGTATCTCAAGAATGGAAAAACAAATACCATATGTACTTGCTATTAAATTGGAACTAACCGATGAGTACACATGTGCACAGGGGGAAGTAAAACTCAGTGGAAATCAAGCAGGGGGAGGAGAAAAAAGGCATTGGCAAAAGCCTACCTATTGTGTACAATGAACACTATTTGGATTATGCGCACACTTACAGCCCTGACTCAAGCATTACAAAAGCAATCCATGTAACCAAAAACATTTGTACTCCCTTAATATTTTTTAAAAAAACAAAAGAATATGCAATATTTGTTTTTCTGTGCCCAGCTAATTTTTCTTAACATAATGACCTCCAGTTTGATCCATGTTGCTGCAGATGATAGGATTTCATTTTTATATCTGAATAACATTCCATATGTATACACACTACATTGTCTTTATTCATCTGTTGATAGACATTTAGGTTGATTCTATATCTTGGCTATTGTAAATGGTGCTGCAATAAACATGGGAATGCAGACATATTTATTGTATTAATTTCCTTTGTTTTGAATATATACCCAGCAATGGGATTGCTGGATGATGTGGAAGCTCTATTTTAGTTTTTTGAGGAAACTCCATGCTGACTCTCATAAGGGCTGTATTACTTTACATTTCCACTAATACTGTATTAGTATTCCCTTTTGTCCACATCCTCTCAAGCATTTATTATTTTCTGATGTTTTGATAATAGCAATTCTTACCAGGGTAAGATAATAGCTCATTTTGTATTTCTCTGATGATTAGGAATTTTGAATATTTTTCTTATATCTATTGGCTATTTGTATGTCTTCTATTGAGAAATGTCTACACGTCTTTTACCTATTTCAATTGAATTATTATTAATTTTTGCTATTCAGTTGAGTTTTTTATATGTTCTGATTATTAATCCCTTGCAGATGGATAGTTTGCAAATATTTTCTTCCATTTCATAGGTTGTCTTTTCACTTTGTTGATTGTTTTCTTTGGTATGTAGAAGCTTTTTAGCTTGATTTAATTAGCTTCATTTCTCACCCCTGACTTATTTGTATTTGTATTATTATTTTATTTAAGTGTACACAGAGATTATTTTTATTATTTTATATAACAAATATTTAATTGTATTTATCCCTGTTTAAAAAACAATTTTATTTGTTTTTCTTTATTTTCAATCTCATGCTTTCCTTCTGTAGTTATTTTCCTTCTGCCTGAAGCATATATTTCAGAATTTCCTTTATGAAATTGTGCTGGTAAATTATCTTGGCTTATGTTCATGAAAATATATTTTACTGTCTATTCTTGATGGTTGACAATTTTTTCCTTTCATGTTAATTGAAAATATTATTTCACTGTATTTCAGCTTTTATTATAGTTAATGAAGCCAGTTGTGAGTTTTTGCTTTTGGGATAGTAATCTATTTTTTTCCATTTGTTTTTAATATTTTTTCTTGGTTTATCTTATTTTTACTATGATGGATCTTTATGTGTATTTGTTTTTATTTCCCTGCTTAGGATTTGTTAGGTTTCCTAAATCTTTTATTAGTTTTGGAAAATTCTCAGCAAATACACTATCAAATAATTCTCTGCTCCATTCTCTATTATTCTTTTGGAATTCTGTTCAAATATGTGTTACATTTTCTTCTACTATGCACATGCTTTTTATCTTTTTCTCTTTTGGTCTCTCTGTTGCAGATTAGGTACTTTCTTCTTATCTGCTCCCAGGGCATCAATTCTCTCTTTACCTGTGTCTAATCTGCTCTTAAACTTGTCCATTCATTTTGAACTTTTCTTTAGTATATTTTTTATTTCTAGAAGTTCTGTTTGGTTCTTTTCAAATGTAGTAGGCTACTTTTTCCATAAAAATATCTTCTTATTCCCTACTTAAACATAGTAAGCATACTTACTTTATGATCTGTTGTTGGCAATTTCAGTACTTCAATTGTGTGGGTATGATTTGATTGTCTGCTGTTTCTTCTTGATCTTGTTCATGGAGATTTCTCTTTTTGCGTAATCGATTATTTGCATGATTGGTTATTTGTGTGCTGCTTCTTGCTCTCAAGGTTTTATTGTGGTAATATTTTGAGGGCCAGTAAAAAAGTGATTTTGTCCAGAGAGGATATGCATGTTGCTACTACTGAGTTTCTGTGAATACTTCTGGTCTCGGACCACCCTATCCTTGTTTGTAACTTTAGGATTGCTGGATCTCCCACAAAATGTTGTAAAGGCTAGCCCACGGCTACAATTTCTTAGGAACACTTTTTCTTTTCCTTTTATACTTGCTCCAAACAGGGCCAGGACAACCTTCTCTGTAGTCACCTGCATATGGGTGAGGGAAGAATTTACAAGTAGTGCCATTATCCTCAATTTATAGTTCTTTTTTGCCCCAGGTTAACATGAGAAGGGCCTATTAGATTCTACATTTGGGATAGTGCCTAGGCATTGACCTTGACCTTGACTTTTTTTTATTTCGGCATATTATGGGGGTACAGATTTTAAGGTTTCAATAAATGCCCTTCCCCCTGCTCCTCCCACAAGTCTGAGTTTCCAGCATGACCATCCCTCAGATGGTGCACATGTCACTCATTATGTATGTATATACCCGCCCCCCTTTCCCCTCCACCCTCCCCAATACCCTATTACTGTAATACCTATGTGTCCACTTAGGTGCTACTCAGACCTTGACTTTTGTACCGCACGATGGAGGTTGCAAAACCAAAGCAGGAGTTTTCCAGGGTAGGCCAGTGTCCTCAAGTCAAAGTAGATTAAGTTTCTTGTACTTGGTTTTCTAGATTTCAGCTTTTCTTAGATTTTGTTTTAGCTATCATTTTTCTACAAACTTGTCAGTTTTTAAATTCTGATAAGGAGGTATTTTAAATATTTTATCCAGCATTTTTAGTTGCTTTCATCTGAAGGTTTAGTTCTAATAAGTTCTAATAAGGTTTAGTTCTAACACTTTATTGGAAATGGAAATCATTATCTTCTTTTTAAAAAATAGAATGTAAATCCAGTCCTTTCTTATTTAAAGGTATACTATTTTTCTAATTTTATGCCCACTGTAAAAACTAACAAACAAAAAGCAAAACACATTTTTTTAAAAAAAGGAAAAATTGCCCTTGATACCAATCAGAATGTAGGACTATTAATATCTTTTGGCACTTCCAAACCAGGATTCAAAAAAAAAAAAAAAAACCAAACCAAAACAACAACAACAAAAAACTTAGACCCTAACACCTGAATGCATTATGGCAAATTCTTATAATTTTAAGTTGCCTCCAAATCCATTTTGAATGCAAGTTTACCTTTGTATTACAAGACACAGGGCTCAATCACCCTTGTCACAGTTTCCAGTTTTACAGCACAGCCAAATGGTTCAAGTCAGTGGTCAGAGATAAGAACTTAGAGGCCTAGCACACTGGATTCTCCATTTTCCCTCTGCTTCCTTCAAACAGATCATTCAGGCATGCATTTATTCATTCATTCATTTATTATCTATCGTGAGCTTAAAGTGATCCACACCCTATTCCCTTATTATACTGCTAGTTGCCATGTGTGCCAACACTCCCTCTTCCTCTTTCTTTCTCTCTCTCTCTCTCTTTGCCTGACTCTTCATTTCTGCCTTGTATGACTGGGGATGGAGAACTGCCCTCCTCATCCTTTGTGTCCTCCTTGCCCAGGATCTGGAAGTAAAAATCTTTGAGCTTTATTCCTGTTGTGGTAGTATATTGTATTTGCACTTTCCATCTAAATAACTATGGGCTGCCTCAGGCCAAGTCCCCCTCCCCCCATGCCAGGGAGGACTCAAGATCCACTTTCAGCACTGGAGCTAAGGTCAGACAGGTATAAACTGGAAGTGGGTCAGGTAAAAGAGCCAAAAAGCACCTACCAGTACACACAAGTTTCCTTCGTGGGGGAACCCTGGTTGCAGGTCAGACAGCTGCGGATTAGGTCATCTGCCAGGTGAAAGAAGTATCCCACGCAAGCAACACTGTGAACACCCATGTCCAGCTCCCCTTCGTTTCCCGTTAGGGCAGTGTTGCTAGCTGCCCTGGTCTGGAACCCAAATTTAGCTAGGGGCTCTCAAAAGAGGCACCCAGTGAATGGAATAAATTTCTCTCCCAGATATGTCACATCCAGGCAGTAGCTGAACCCATTACGAAGAGTGTCTGAGAGTATTATTTGAGGAAATAGCCACTCAAATACTTTTATGTAGGGCTCTCAGCCCTGATTGAGACAGGCTGATTGTTCTCCCACTAAAACATAAATGGTCCTTTACTCATGGGGTGAGAAAATACTTACCAAAACTTTAGTTTTGATAGTTAGACCACAAGTTATTTGCCTGCTTTTTGTGTATTTATGTCGAATCCAATTCCCGTATTCTTATCTTAGTTTTAATGCTTTGTTCTGAAACTTTAAGTTTGGCAATCCATCTGGCTTTCTTTTTAGATGATTTCCTCTTTGGTTCTGCAGTTTGAACACATTCCTGAATCTTGAGTCTCATCTTACTTTCAACATCCTCGGTCCCTTCTTATAACTCTGGCGGATGAGGCCCTGCACACTCAGCCTGAAGCAGAGAATATGGGCTGTCATAGAAATACTGTGTTAGGGAATATTATGTCAGATTGTGTCTGTCCCCCAAATTTATAGGTTGCAGTCTTAACCCCCCTGGAGATCAGAATGTGACCTTATTTGGATATTGAGTTGTTTACAATGTAATTAGTTAAGATGATGTCACAATGGAGCAGGGTGGGCCCCTCATTCAATATGACTGTCCCTGTTAAAAGGGGACATTTGTCCACAGAGACACACAGGGAGAATGACATGCCTACATAAAGCCAGAGTTTGGGGGGATGTGCCTACAAGCCACACCGAAGATTCCATCCAGAAGCCACCAGAAGCTAGAGAGAGGCTGGAGCAGATTCTCCCTCACAGTCCTCAGAAAGAAACAACCCTACTGACACCTTGATCCTGGACTCTGGCCCCCAGAACTGTGGGGCAATAAATTCTTGTTGCTGAAGCCATCCGGTTTTCATATTTCATCATAGCAGCTCTAGAAAATGAACATAGGGAGATTGTGTGATTTAGATTAAAGTGATGGGTGACTAAAAATAGGGAGAACCCTTTCAATTTAGACCAGTATAAATTACCGGTAGGTAGATTCGGAGGTTCAGTACCTGTAAGTATCATTGACCTTATAATTGCTCTCAAATGTGGCTTTCTTGTTATTTACCTCTGCCATTGATTACTCTGCCTCAATTTTTCTGTCTCAGATACTTCTATATGCCCATTCCCACCCCACCAGCAGCCATCCTGTGGTTCCCCAACAAGGTTTCATTCCTGCAGGTGCTCTCCTAGTTGCCCCCTGTCAGAACCTAGAGACCACCAGAGGTTTCACGAGTATCCACGGATAGAGTCAGTTTTCCAATCTGGCGCATCAAAGGTTACATGGACTGGGAGGGACAAATCCAAAACTACTTTGTTCTCCATGTCCTACCTTCCCTCCCAGGCACAAAGTGAAAGAATAATTTTTTATCGTGTGTTTTCCAGTGCCAAAACATTTCCTACGCTAACGAGCTCAGCTAGAAAACTTTGAGGCAGCTACCTGGGAGAGGTGGCATACCTATTCAGTGACTGGGAGTGGTGCCAACGGGATAAATGAGACATATTTTTTCCCCCCACAAGAAGGAAGCCAGAGATAGAAGCTACCAGTTCAAGTCAAGCCAAGGCTGAAAATCAGTGTCATTTGTCACCATATGAAGTTGTTCGGGGTGTCAGTGCTATAAACGAACACACCAATCCTCATGGGCTGTTTCCCAGCTGTCTCATTTCAGAGAGGATTTATACTTCAGAGTCTTGCTGTAGATTACTTCTGAGATAGATGAAAGGGAACAATTTATAATTGTTTAACATGTGTGCACAGGTCAACATATCCCACCTCCAAATTATCTGCCTCCTTAGGAATCACAGTTCTCTGAGATTTATAGGAGGCATTGAGTTTCAATCACAGGATTAAATTTAGTGACCTTCAAGGGAAACAGGGAGCAAATTGCAGCTTCTTCAGCTTGTACATACCAGGAGTTGGCCATTCATCCTGCCACCAGGTAAATGAACGTTGTAGTGACTTCCTGCCAGCAAGAGGAGAGAATGAAAAAAATTCTGGGCAGTGGAAATAAGTTTGGACACACTTATGATCTATGACTAAGTCATCCAAGGATGCTAAAGTCAAACTCTTGGACTAATTCTAACTTAGAAAAAAACAGCAGATCCTGGATACTTCTGAAGCTGTAGAAATTGTGTGTAGATAAATAAATAAAATTAAAGGTTAATTTCTTCAAAACCATTTACATACAACCTCCCAGCAGATAGGATTTGACTCATTATTGAAAATAAAGTCACTTTTCCCTTGCAGATGATTTTTTTCAAGCACAACCATAATGCATTATAGAGCTATCCTGTACCTTCTATTATTTAATAAATGCAACATCAGACCTGTCACAGTGCGATATCCCTTCTGTGGAGGGTATTTAAACTCTTCTTCTCTCTCATTCTTTTTCAATGTCTCTGAGCCACATTAACAATAGGTACTTAATCCCTAGTCAAGCCTCTGTCTGGAGCTTTCTGGAAACAAGGAATGACTTTTGAAAGACAGAGAATAAACAGACTGGATGGTTTTTATCTACAGAGAAGCACCTGACACCCCAGTGTGACCAGCAAAGCTTGAAGTCTCTAAGGCTCTTAGCTTCCAGATGTCACAGCCCTGAATGGACATTTATAACCCATTTCTGAGACCAAGCACCTTCCAGTACTGGGCACCATATTGGTCCAATAACTGGGTCACCTGCTGGCCGTTGGACACCTGCTTTGCCAGATGATCTGTTTTTCCATCATCGGCTTCCCCGTGGTCCTGTGTGGTCTGGTGTCTTGTGTCTTGTGCAGATGACCAACTAGGATGCTCATGCTGCCCTCCTTGTGCTCCACGAGAGTCAGGGCTATTTTAGAGCTTAGAAAGGAAAAGCAAGGAGCAAATCCCAGCAGAAGAAATTATTTGTGTGATCTACAGACCAAGTAGATCAATGCCGTTCTTATTTGTCTTTAGTGTCTCTAAAAAGACCAGAATCAGAGTGCTTTAAAGTTGCAGGTGGAATTATTTCTTTGTCAATTTTAGGCTTTTAACTTTGTAATGTATGCCAGAGGCTTTGTTGGCTGCACCCACGCTGACTTTGTTGTCTAGCCGTCACGTGCCATCTGACAGCTGAGACAGCCTGGGTCAATAAAGGTTTTCTGACATTACCGAAACTAGCTTCTCAATAAGGTGGGATGTCGAGTGTATTATTCTTCTCTCCGAACCTATTCTGCTGGAACATGGTTTATAGATTTGGCTCCGATGGGAAGGGTTTAAACTTTTATTCATCCCTGTGTGTGGAGGCATGCTCGTCCCTGAGAAGACTGTCTTTTATCCTGCGGCCTTGCAGGCAGCCACAGAAGTCTCAGGTCATGGGTTTAGCTGCCGCCAAAGCACACGTCTTAAATCTGAACTCCACCTGGAAAGAGAAAGCATCTCTTTCTGGCTACGCAGATGCCACCAGCCAAAATTTTAAAAGGAGACAGAATGTCTTCTTTCATCTCTTTCTTATCCTCACCCTTCACCTCCAGGTCTGGGACTCTTTAATTAATGGATCCCCAAATTAGAATATGAAGTTGCTTCCTTTGCTACACTTCACATGACCCAGCAGGGTGCTTTTCTGTTTGGACAGGGTGGCACCATGCAATAGCGACACATCTTTTATCGGGAGCTCTGGCCTGATGTGCATGCTTGCTCACTCTTGTGCCCATCTGTCTGGGTGGCAGGAGGCCAGTGGAGAAGGGGTCAGGCAATTTCGGGGATGCCCATTTGCCAGTGGAAGAGCCAGTTCAGGGGCACAGCCTGCAGAGCACAGTATGTGCTGGTGCTTCTGCCAAGAGAACCTTCTGTTTGGCAGGAGCGTCTGAACAGGGCAGCATGTTGCTGTACAACGGGCAACATCTGCAGATGGGAAGCTGGTGGGTGATGTACCCGCTTTGATTGATTCTGCTGTATGCCGCCACCCAACTCCCTTTAGAACATGCTAAAAGTGAAGAGCTCGCAAAAGCAAGCCAGTTTTAACATCACTTAGTCATTATGGAAATAGGTATTGAATGCTTGCTTCTTATTGCAAGTCATGGTACTATGTGCTTTGGGAGGTTGTGGATTAATTTGACATGGACCCTAGCTTTAAGAGGTGTATGGTAGCAAGACGAATAGGCATGCATGTGCCGTTTAGTAGAGAGGGAATGCCACAAGCCAAGAGACGCACACCAGAGCCACAGAGATATGCCATCAGAGCCCAGAGGAAGGAAGAGGATGCTCAGCTGGGGGTCCCCAGGAGTGTGGTGTATGGCTGGCCCTTGAGGGTGGGAAGTATTTGCACCTGAGGTTAGGGTGGAAAGGCCCACACAAGGTGGAGGCAATTACATGTTCAGATAGGAGTGAGAGACATGCAGTGCCCAAGTGGAGCTTGGGGTAAGCCGTGGGAGAAGTGAAGGAGCAGGTGGAAAAGACATGCTGAGGATGGATGATGGGAGACTGTGATGCCAGGATGAGAGTGTGGCCTTGGAGAGCTGGTGAAGACCAGGACAGTGTGCAGGGAGCTTGGTTGGGAGACCACAGCATCAACACTGGCCCTTGGTGCTGAGGGCCCAATGGGTCTCCATAATTTGACAACTAAGCACCAGCACTTACTGAATGCCTTGTTACAGCTCTCTATGTGTGCCAGGTAATAGCTGTCCTCCCACCTTGGAAGGGAGGACATCAAGTGACCTTTGTAACTTAGATGATAAGGACAAGCTACAGGAATTCCCATGGAAATCTGGGAACCCAGGGAAGGGGAAACACAAAGCATAGGCCAAATGGCCAAATGGCTGAAATGTCACCCGCAGATCAGAGGACAGTGTGACCTTCAGAGCTGGGTGGCCAAGCTGTGTCCCAGCTGTGTGACTTTGGACAAGTTACATCACTTCTCTTGCCTTAGTTTACTCATTTGTAAAATGAGCCTAATAAGCTCCTACATCATAGGGTTGTTATGGGAATTAAATGAGTTAGTATATTTGCAATGCATAGAAACATGCCTGACCCCAGTATGTCATCAGCACAGGTGAGCTTTTGTGGTTGCGTGGCAGTGCTGTGTAACAAACAGGCCAGCATGGTGTCTGGACAAGCATTCATGTCTCTTCATGAGTCTGTGGGCCAGGAGCGGCCCTGCTGGGTTTGGCTTGCTGGACTCTAGGCTGAGGGTCAGGTTTAACTCCGATCCATGTGTTTCCTCAGCCCGGATCCCAGGAACATCTCCATCAGAGACTTGGTATGAATGGAGAGCAGAGTGCTGGGGTCCCAGCCAAACAGTGTGCCTCCCTGCAGTGGCATCCAGGTACCTCAGAGCTCCTCATGGTCTGTTGGCCAAGACCAGCTCAGCTGGCAAGCAAACGTATGTTCCCATGGGGGAGGGGAGGCGAAGGTATATATTTGACAAATAATAACATAATATACCATATCTGTCATGGATGGTTTCCTGGAATAGGTAATGGAAATGGAAAAAAAGTTGGGCAGATATGTTAATTGGAGGTAAAAACACAAACACAAATATAAAGAGGTAGAACTAATCAATTTATGACTACATGTTATAATAAATTTTCTTTTAAAATTTATTTTTAATTAAAAATAGTCCCTCAGCTTTATTAAGGTATAACTGACAAATGAAAATTATATATATAAAAATATACATATTATGTACATATGTAATATATGTACGATGTGATGTTTTCATGTATGTACACATTGTGAAATGAATGACTCCAGCTAACTGACGTATTCATTACACACATACTTTTTTTTTTGGTGAGGAGAATATTTTAGTTCTACTCTCAGTAATTATCACATATGCATTACATTATTAATTATAGTCATCAAACTGTACAAGAGATGTCCAGAACTTATTCATTCTGTCTAAATAGAACTTTGTACCCTTAATTCGAAATATAATTGGTATGGTGTACAGCAACTAGCATGAAACTTAAAATAAGAAGCCCTGAGTTGCAGTTGTGTCATCTTGGTTAAGATGCTTGCAATTTGGGGCCCTCTTTCATTTATTTGTGAAAAGGAGGGAGTTGGGCTAATGCACCTCCAAGTCCTCTTACGATGTCTTGTGATTCTGTGATGGCTAATAGCCACGAAGAGGGGCTGCTGAGATGGCCTTTAGAGGAACAGCGGCGTCTGATTTGATGGAAGGCATTTATCCTTAACCTGGGGGCGAAGGTGGGGGTTGACATAGGCAATAATAAGCAAAGAATTACTACAGGTTCTTGATCAGTGGAGAAATATAATTTGCGACTTAAGAAATATTGGTGAGCTCTGTGTGGGATGGTGCAGTGCCACAGTGCTCAAACTGCAGTGTGCATCGCAGTCACCTGGATGGATGGCAAAAAGACGGATCGCTGGGATCCAGTCCTACCCTGGAGTTTCTGATTCAGTAGCCCTGGGTTGGGGTCAGGAATTTGCATGGCTGACAAGCTCCTGGGGAATGCTGCTGCCACCGGTCCAGGGACCACATTCTGAGGACCACTGGTGTTGGGATGTTGTTGGTGCCCTGCCCAGGTGACCTCCACGGCAGGTGCACCCAGCTCCCAGCTGCTCTCAGGGTGGCTGTCCCGTAGCTGTCTTCTCCCTCGAGAGTTCCGCGTGGCTAATGAAACCCTCTGGGTGGCAAAGCGCCCCCACCAGGCATGCCGATCCTCACCTGGCTGGTCTCCTGATCTCAAGAGGGAACCAACTTTGGCTGGTCATGGATGCTCCAAAGCTTCCCTGTGACATCTGGCTCAAGCTACTCCCTGGTGAGAGCACATTTTTTATTGGCATTTTGCCCCTGCTGCCTTCACCTTCCTTCTCCTAAGAGCATCCCTCCATTGAGCACATGGACAAGAAATCCCTCCGCAGTTTCTGCTTCTCATGAAACTGACTTAACACAAATGGTCTAGAGCCGGAGAACCCAGGGCCAAAGAAACTCATTTGTGTATATTGTCACAGGAATTTAGATGTTAGGTGTTGAGGGCATAATTTTATGGAAACTGAAAAGGGCAGATCCAAAGAACTTTTGTTAAAAAAACATCTATAATAGTTCCCTTCACCATGTACAACCATGCATATTTTATGTAAGATTTGACATAGGGCAGTAGAGAAGATATGCAGATAATTCCTGAATTGATATGACTGAATATGATATGACTATGATAGGGCTCTTTGTAATAATGGATAATTTGAGAAGGTTGTTGCTTTGGGAGAGGAACAGCAACTTGACTTTCAGCTTGTGGGGTTTTGTGAGTTTTAGGGACATCCGTGAAGGTTTCCTGTAAGTGCCTGCCTGTATATAGGACTTGCAAGAGGGTCAGTTGTCAGAGCTTGTCTGGAGCTTTGGGAATCCTCCTCAAGGTCTGCAGTGAGATCATGGGAGTTAATGACATTCCTGAGACATCAAGCAGCAAAGAGCAGGTGGCCTGGGGCTGCAACTCTGAGGCTGCCCACAGTTACACCTGAGAGAAAAGCAGACTCCAAAAGGCAGTAAAAGGTGAGAGAGAATTGAAATAAGTTGGAAACATAAAAAGGCTTAGTGAGGTAGGAAATGTGGGCTTAGCTTTATTTTCCATTGGTCAACCTTTTTGGTGCATGTTGAAATATTGGTATTTCGAACTTCTGAGCCCTCAAGAAATTTTGGGTTCTACAAAGTTCATCATTTTTGTTTTAATTTGTGTGTGTGTGTGTGCGCATGTGCGTGCATGTGTGTGTGTATGTGTTTCATGATTGGTTTAGACATGCGCAGACATTTTCACCTTAATGCAGCTTCTCATAAGAGCAAATAAATATAATCAGAGAAGGTGAGCATTGAACATTTTTAGAGGAGAGGTACATGCACTGATGGAAAGATGCAGGACAGTTATTTCGAAAGGCCTTTGTTCTAGTCATTTTACCTTATTCCAAGAGGGGGGAGAGGTGTATGCAAAGACAAATCCATAGACAAGGTGTGTCAGGGAGACACGGATAGCATGTTTTAGGGATTACTGGATACTCACTGTGTGTAGGGCATTGTCCCAGACTCTGGGGAGACCAGAATGGATAAGACATCATTGCTGTCCTTCAAAAACTTGTTTTTTTGTCCCCGAGAGACAGTTTCCTACCTATAGAAACAATATACAAAAATTAGTCAGTAGTACTCAAAGTTTCAAGGATTTGTAAACTTTTGCATACTGCATGCTGTGTTTTCCTTGAAGTATCCATTTTGACATTCAAAGACATTCTTTGTTCTCTAGCCCTTCACTGGAAATCGCCTTCTTGGTTCATATAAATCTCATCTAATTATATTTGTGTTATGCTTTTTTTTTTGGTATTTAAAAACATAGTTTATTGCTCCCATTTTCTAGCTCTTTCCTTGCAGTAATTGGTCCCAGAGTGAAACATTACCCTCAAGCTCATGCTAATATATGAATAATATTTTTTCATTTCTTCTTTTACATTTTATTTGATATTTGACATTGCCTTCCTTATTTTAGTTTGGTTGGTGCTATTTTTTTTTATTGTTACCCCAGAATATGCCTCTTTATTTCCTGGGATATGCTTGACTGCATTATCAATAATCATTATGTCTGTCAGTAAAGCAAATTAAAAAGAATAACACTAATGATCCATTGCATTTGGAGGACACTTTGCCAGTATTTTCTCATTTCATTTCTTACTTGGTTCTTAATTTAGGCTCATCATGTTGTAGCTGCAGCCTCTATCCTCCCTCCTTTCCTCTTTTGCTTTCCTGATATGATGTCTAGCTCTTGCATGTCACATTTCTGAAGTACTTGGGGCCCAATTTCATTTGAATTAATGCACCATACTTGGCGCCTTGCATCTTTTTCAAACATGACAACCAAGACACATTGAATGATTGTCATATTCCCGAAGAGCTCTAATATTTTTTCTGTCTTAAATTTGGACCTTGCCCAGAAACTAATTTTACTTGCAAGTAATTTATTCAGCAAATATAACTAAATGTTTACTGCATGCAAAGCACAGGTCTAGGTTCTTTAGGGGAGACAAAGAGGAATAGATTCATTTTTGATTCAATAATGCATATTAATCTGTCAGGCAAATATACCACCAATGCCCAGGAGGGCCTGCTTACAGCTTGTTGATGACCACTTTCTCGCTGTGAACTCACATCGCCTTTCTTCCACTCATGTGGAAGACAGAGTGAGAGTGAGAGTGAGAGATCTCTCTTTTCCTCTCCTTATAAAGGCACTAATCTGATTGTGAGGGCTCCACCCTCATGACATAATCTAAACCTAATTACCTCCAAAACGTCCCACCTCCAAATACCATCACACTGGGGATTAGAGCATCAACATATGGTTTTTCTGAGGGGGACACAGTCTGTAGCAAGGTAAATAGGTTTGGAAAAGTTGGTTTAGCCCAGATTTCAGAGGGCCTTTCATGTCTAATAAGGAGTATAAAAAAATTCTCATGACAATTGACACTATTGAAGACATTGCTCATGTGAATATCATGATCAGACTTCACTTTTGGGAAAATTCATCTGGCAAGTATCAGCCCCTTTTCAGTTTTATCCTGGCTCTGTCTTCAAGAGCAGCTGGCATGGAAAGACCTTTGACCAGATCATAGTTTTGTAGAAAAGTCCATACTCTTCAAAAGGCTTCAAGTAAATGCTGAAAGGTTCCAAGCAGAGTACAGGATTCATAACCAATTAGAATACAATGGAGCCATATTCAGACACAGCACCTGACTTTATGGAGCTTATAGTCTAGAAACTAAATCATCGCATAAATAAATGGATTCTGTATCTGAAACCAAATCATAACGTGATTGAAGCCAAATCATAACACATATAAGTGGATGCTGTATCTGAAATTACAAAAAGGATTTATCTGGGGCTGTGTAACAAGGAATTATTTTTCTCATTAGAAATGTCAGGGAAGACTTCCGGAGGAAATTATGCTTAAATTGAAACTTTAAGAATTAAGAGGCATTCCCTAGGTAAGAACTAAAGCATGTCAGAGAAAACCACCTGTGCAAAGACCCCGTGATAAGAAGGAATAGGGAAAATATAAACAACTAAGAAAAGGTGATTCAAGTATAAGTAACAAGGGATGGCTTAGCGTGAGATGAAAATAGAGAGCTAAGGTTTAGATCATTCAGGAATTTTTAAGTCATTCTAAGGATTTTTTTTTCCTAACAGCAATGGAAAGCCATGGAAGGTTTTAATCTGGGGAAAGACTGATGTAACAGAAGAGCAGCAGAATTCTAAGATTGTGCCCATGATCTCTGCTTCCCACTTGGTGTTACGTCCTGTATACTTCTTTCTCCTTGTCTGCAGGTAAAACTTGTGACTCGCTTCTAGTCAATGGAATATGGCAAAAGTGATGAGATGTCACCCGCATGATAACATGATATTATACAAAACTCTATATTAACAGGATAGACCAAGAAATCATCCTTGCTGGCTTGATTAAGAAAGCAGGTGTGTTGAGGAAGTTCACATGGCAAGGAACTGAGTGAGACCTGTAGGATCCAAGGGTAGCTTTCAGAAGATAGTTAGAAAAAATCTACGGCCTTCAGTCATGGAGCTGCAAGGAAATGAATTCTGCCAATGACTTGAATGGGCTTGGAAGAAGAATCTTCCACAGTCAACCCTTCAGAGGAGAACGCAGCTAAACTTACAACTTTATTGTAGCCTGATGAGACTCTGAGAAGAGGACCTAACTAAGCTGTGTATTGAGTCCTGACCCATAAAAACTGTGAAATGATAAATTTCTGTTGTTTAAGGTGCTAAATTTGTGACAACTTGCTATGCAGCAATAAAAAATGAATACCTTTGTGTTATGGTAACATCCCCGTGGTTGCTTATAGAGAACATATTAAAAAAGAAAAAAGAGTGGATGAAGTAGATTAACTGCAAGATATTCAGTACTGTGGGTAAGAGATGAAATGGTAATTATGGAGGAGATGGAGAGAAGT
The DNA here is from genome assembly GCF_040939455.1 of Microcebus murinus. Classification (NCBI taxonomy): domain Eukaryota; kingdom Metazoa; phylum Chordata; class Mammalia; order Primates; family Cheirogaleidae; genus Microcebus; species Microcebus murinus. The sequence continues at coordinate 7,211,676 of NC_134114.1, read as the reverse complement.
ATAATGATGTGAGAAACATTTAGGAATCATTGGTTATGGTGGATAAAGGCATGCCGTGTCAGAAATGATTCTTTGGTTTATGGCTTGTGGTAGACCAAAAACTTTCCCCTAAAATGAGAAAAGATAGGGTAAATATATTTGTAAAAATCAGATTAAAGACATTGAAATTCTGATGATGGAACCAAAATTGAAGGGCAAATAATCCAAAGAGAAAGGAATTACAGAGAGATAAGTCAACATTCTGCAAACAACTTCTTAGAATTTGCTGTGGGTAAGAGGCTGAGAAAACAGCAAGAGAGCCATGGAAAAAATGCATAGAAGCCAGCTGAATTTTTAGCATGGAGTTGGATAATGAAAACTTGTAGTGTGAAATTTCCAAAGTAGTCAGAATAGGAGATGTGAGACTCTTAGAAGTAAGCATGGCATAGAGAAATAAGCCCAAATTCCAGTGGTTTCCCTCCTCAAGATATTTGACTGATTGTTAAATTACACTGGGCAAGAAGCTAAGAAACTGAGTAGAAAGCTATTGAAAAGCAATGAAGAGGTTTTGGCAATCTCAAGGTGCTTATGAAACAAAAACTGGAAGTCGGGAGTTGCCAAGGAGGAGAGGTTCTAATAAACAGTAAACATTGCAGGTTCCCACTTCAGATCCATGAAAAGCTAGACTCTAGGAGTAGAGACGAACCAAAGATAGATAACGACTTATGAAAACTGCAACCTTGCTTCAAATCCATAGTATCTTTTTGGATTGATGTGATCTGGGTTCAGCACAGACTGACTACTAGGTTGTAGGATGAAACTTTTCCTAGAGGAAGGTAACATCCCTCAGAGCTTTATTATTTTTAATAGATAATGTCTGAATTTCAGTTAAAAAATTATCAAACACACACACACCCACACACATAAAGAGAAACAGGACCAAGGGCAAAAAGGACAATGTAGACAGACCAAGAGATGATGGAGTTTTTACGTAGGTACATTAAGATAACTGCTTGGTTGTCTGGTCTGGAATTTGACTTTACCTGACTTGCAAGATAATGAGTTAATTTGTTACTATTTTATGGATGCTAGCAGACAACATGAGACTCCTTAGTCAAAGAAAAGACTTTTATTATTCATGGCTCAGCAAGCACATGAGCGTAAGTATATTTGCAGTGTCTCCTTGCCCCCAAGATGCACATAAGCAATGTGATAGATACAGCTCACATGAATGCTACACATGCAGTGGATTGTCATCACAGCTGGGGAACACTGAGCTTATACAATCCCTTGCTTATATACCAATTAGTAAGCAAGCTTGCTTTTTCCTAAAGGGAAACATTATATTATCCCTCAAAATTGCTGGCTGTGGCCATAATCTTGGAAAATGATCTAAATAAAGAGGGGCCAGGACCCTTCATTCTTGGCACACCTAGCAAGAACATAAAGAAATGATTGGGTCACATGAGTGATTGTCTCTTCTAACATGTTATAATCAAGAAATGGAAGACAGAGTTTGAAATGTCCCCATGGACTAAAATCTATAAGATAGAACGGAAAAAATTCAATAAATAAAATCACAACTCATTATGTGAGTTTAATAGCAAATTCAAATCTTCAGAATAAAGAATTAAACTGACATTAAAAAAGTAGGAAATATCCAAGCTGAACTATAACAAGGCAAAAAGTTGAACATAAATAAACAAACAAACAAACACACAAACATATGAAATATGCTGAAAGGCACTAATAAATATATAATTGTTTTCCTAGAAGGAGAAGAGAAAGTGAGAGGAGATAAGTAATATTTCAAGAGAAAATTACAGATTATAGACATTCTGTCCCGTATTCAAGAAGCTGTATGATTCTCAATTGAGAGAAATTCAAAGTAAATTTACAAAAACAAATGACAAAGAGAAAACTCCCTAAAGCATTGAGAGGAAAAAAATAGGGCATACACATTCAATGGAGCAAAACAAGACAGACAACTGACTTCTTAATAAATGTGATGGAAGTCAAATGATGATAGAATGGCAGCTTTAAAGTGCTGAAAGAAAATAAAGACCAATCTAGATTTCTATGCCTTGCGAAAATGTCTTTTAAAAGGGAACTCAAGGTAGATCAAAGACTTAAATTTAAGATATGAAACCATAAAAATTCTAAAAGAAAATGTAGGGAAAACTTTTCTGGATGTTGCCCTAGGTAAGAATTTATGACTAAGACCCCAAAAGCAAATATAGCAAGACAGACAGAGAGAGAGAGAGAGAGAGAAAGATTTAATCAAACTAAAAACTTTCTTCCCAGCAAAGAAAATAATCAACAGAGCAAATAGAAAACTACAAAATGGGAGAAAATAGTCACAAACTATACATCTGACAAAGACTAACTTCCAGCATCTATAAGTAATTTAAGCAAATCAGCAACAACAACAAACAACTCCATTAAAAAGTGGGCAAAAGACATGAACAGATTTTATTTCAAAAGAAGATATACAAATGGCCAAACATGAAAAAAATGTCCAACATCACTAATCATCAGGGAAATGAAAATTAAAGCCACAATTAGATACCAACTTACCCCTGTCAGAATGACCGTTAGTAAAAAAGTAAAAAGACAATAGACTTTGCTGTGGATGTGGTGAAAAGGGAATGCTTATACACTGTTGGTGGGAATGTGAATAATACAACCTCTGTGGAAAATAAATATTGAAAGTCCTCACAGAACTAAAAGTAGACCTACCATTTCATCTAGCAATCCCACTACTGGGTATCCACCCAAAGCAAAAGAAGTCATTAACTCAAAAAGACATCTGCACCCTAATGTTTATTACAGCACAACATACAATTGCAAAGAGATGGAATCAACCTAAAGTGCTCATCAAATGATGAGTGAGTGGACAAAGAAACTGTGTGTGTATATACACATACACAAACACACATGCACACACACATCATAGACCACTACTCAGCCATAAAAAGAAATGAAATAATGTCTTTTGCAGCAACTTGGATGGAACTGAAAAACATTACCCTAGGTAAAGTATATCAGAAAAGAAAAAACAAACACTGCATATTCCTACTTACAAGTGGGAGCTAAATGATGGGTATAAATGATCCTAAAAAGTGGTGTAATGAACACTGGAAATGAAGAAGTGGGCAGGGTGGGAGAGAAGTGAGGGATCACAAATTACCTGTTGGGTACAATGTATACTATTTGGATGATGGATACACTACAAGCCCTGACTTCACTACTAAACAATTATCCATGTAATAAACAACACTTATAATCCCTAAATCTATTAAAATTAAAAAAGTGAATGTGAAATAAAGACTTTTTTTGATAAACTGAGAGCATTTGTCACTAATAGAACTTCATCAAAAAAATTTTAAAAGGAGTTCTTCAGGCAAAAAAATTCACACTGGAAATACAGAAATACAGTAAGAAACGAAGGGCGACATAAGAGATAAATATAAATAAATATTAACTGTACAAAATGATAAAGTCTTAGAATCCAAAACAGATGTAGAATATACAGAATTAAAATGCATGACAACAATTATTCAAAAGACAAAAGAAAATAAATGGAGTTAACCTGATGTAATATTGGATAATGGTGAAAATCTTAATTCATGTTAGAGTTTACAAAGTCAAGGGCGCATGCACTAGTCTTTAGAGTCACCACTAAAAGATAGAAAAATTAAAAACGGGATGAATATTGGTGCCATTCTTTCAGATAGAGAGTGCTGGTATGCAAACTTGATGGTTGGATGGATTAATGTGAATCTCATAAGAAATGTCTGAGCTAGCTAAAAACTTTTTTGAGGCACCTGCTTTCATGATAAAAATGAAGAAAAGAGAGGCATCTCTCATTGGTGCATAGTCCTGAGTTTAGCTCACCGTCCCTGCTGCTTGTGTGGAAGTGATGGGTGGAGCAGGTAGCAAAGCCCCAGCAGAGAACCTCATGCAGCTGAAATACAAGGCAACAAGGACAGCGCAAGTCCAAAGCCGTCGCCACATGGCTGTCTCATTTGCTGGTTACCACGGCTCTTCCAAAGTCATTGCCCTAAGTGATTGGATCCAGGACTCTTTTGGGCAGACAGAAGTCTAGAATGCTGAGCACAAATGGGTTTGGCATGAGAAGGGATTGAAAGTTCCATTTTCCCTAGAAATAGCACAACAAATAATCACATTAAATATTCTGTATTAAAATGGCCAAGGTATAAATAGTTAATTGTTAAATATGGGAAAGGCAGGAAAAATAATCATGATTTTGAATAAGTATTAACCTGAAATAGACTATTTTTTTACAGACCTTTGTTTATCTTTACAACTTCTGACAGCACTGTACATACAAAGTGTACCCATCTGTTGTTCAGCGTTGCAAAACACTCGATACGTCTCGTGTTAAGCCTTTGAAGAATTTTGCTTGTTCTTTCTTTATTGACAGCTGCGATAGAGATTTGAGTCATTTTGCACTTATTGGGTTCCTCAAGCACAATTTCTCATGTTTTAGTGTAGAAAAACACCATCCCTATTTGGAGATTGTCAAGAGTGTTGTGATAGTAATTTCAAGGAATTTCATCATGTCACTGAAAGCTTCTCTTCCTTTATTTTAAGGGGGAAAAAGAGTAATGGACTAGATCTTCATTCACTAATGAGATCTAAGTAAGGCGAAAGCTTGTCTTCAGTGTATTTTATTGTTTTCTTAAACAGGATGTTATTTCATTGCTGATACTATGTCTGAATTCTTACCACTAGCTTTTTGCATGGCAGCGTGAGTGTCAGAAACCTGCGAGTTTAATCCGCCTACGTTGTTTTTCCTTTTTCCGTGTCTGTGCTGTTTTTCCATCTTGCTCTCCCACATGCACCCTGCCTGCTCCGCTGCCGTAGCAAAGCATCGAGCTCCTGAGGATCGGGCTCCCGGGTTTCCCACAGCCAAGCGCAGAGCCCTCTTTCCCCTGGTGGCTGCTCAGGTCTGGTGCCATCTCCATAGCGATAACAGGGACCTGTCTGATCTTGGGTCAAGAAAGCAGTGTTTTAAACATTATATCTTTCCGTGGGCTTCTAGAATAAGCACTCTCGCCTAGACTTCAATATCCAGGCAGTCCAGGTTTGGAAAGCCTAGACTTCCAACTCCCCGGGCTCTCGTGGCATTTCAGACCTTCGGTTCGGCTTGCTGCCGATGCTTAACCACACCACGGAGAAAACACTGCAGGTCACTGTTCTAAACACGAGTCATTTCCACCTCTGAAGATGACCTTAGGAACTGAGCTTCCTTTCCATGAGATCATTGTGTCTCACTCTCTCCCCAAAAATGTATATCCAAGAATCCCTTTTGCCAGGCTTGCTACGATGTGATGCAGGGCAGAGCTGTGCTTTGAGAGCAGAAATGCAGCTCAGTATTTAAAGCCCTCAGAACCTCTGGCACATTCCATTGTCATAACTGTGAGTGTTAAAATCAGAGGCAAATGTCAGTGATGACCCCAAGTTGTTGGAGAACATAAATCTCTGCATCTTGAGGCGTCACTTCACATCGTTTATGCATACCTGTCATCCCTGCGGGTGCCGTCTGCAGCTGTTTCTTTGCATAGTGAGGAATGAGGAAAACACGGCTCAGGAGATGTCTCGGTGGGGACAATGGGTCACATCCAGACTGTGCATCCACATATTAAGAGGTGCATTCTATTCCCCACTCCCATCTCCTGTTTTTCCATATACTCTTGGCTTTGCTCAGACTTGGCTTCTTGGGCAGAACCAGGAGCCCACGGATGTTCTGGAGAAGGGTGGGGATGCAGAGGATGGGTGGGCCAGAACAGAGCACCCCAAAGCTTTCCAGACACGTCTACAGATTCCTAAGCCCCATCCCAGACCTGGGAAGTCAGGATTTCAGAGGGCTGTGCCGAGGGGTCTGTGCTTTCTCAAAGCTTCCCAAGGTAACTCTGATCCTCATCCTGGTGTGGAGACTACTGTCCTGCAGCAGTTTTTGCATTTCGCTCATGGACTTGCAAGATGCTCACGATAGCCGGGGCTTGCTCTATGGTGTGATCAGACTGAGGACCGCAAGGCTGAGACTCAAAGATATTCTAGGAAGGAGAGACCATGGAAGAGATGCAGACCATCTTACTCAACAGCAAGCAGATGGTGCCGTCATTCACTCAGTGCCTATTTATCACGCACCTAGTATATGCCAGGTGCTTCTCTAGGTGCCGGGCACACAGCCGTGGACAAGACAGACAACATCCCAGACATCACACAGGATGTAGTGTCTCTCCAGGGCGTTGCAATCACGTGGAGAGACATATAAGAAACAGTAAAAGATGGAGCTGCTCCTGGAGGTGGAGGATCTTTGTTTTGTTCACTTACATATTCCAAAAGTTGGCACAGTCCCTAGTGTGTGGAAGGCATTTGTTGAATGAGTGAAGAATGTGTTTCAGGTGAAGCTGTGCATATACTATGGAGGAAAACGGAGCAGGGCAAGGAGCAAGGAGTCTGGGGTGGGGAGGGTGGGGGACGCCAGGCCTGCAGGAAGGTGCAGGTCCTGAGCCTTGATGCTGGGCGAGGGTCAGCTGCAGATCCTGACCACCAGAGCTCATTCCTGTTATACAGATCAAAGAGCAATCTAGGAGGCCACCCACCTGTTCCCTTCCAAGGGACACTCTGATCAATTGGCCACAACCAAAGTTTCCTGCAGGTCAAAACATTCTGATTCCCACTTTATCCTGCTGCCCCCAGGTAAGTTTGCTCACCTTGCCTTCTGGTTAAGCACTGCCACATGGCCTCTGCTGTTCTAGGATCCCATCATCCCAGATGAAATCAGAGAGCCCATCTCAGTTGCCAAATCTGGCCCAAGAGAACAGCCAACAAGAGCCTTGTCAAGGATGAGTGAGGTACTCTTCTCATTTCTCAGTGCCTTTGCAAGAGTCTTTGGGAGCTCTCTGTGGACATAGTGATATGTGTGTATGAGTGCATATGTATGCATAAGTACATGTGTATGCATGCATATGTATGTGAGTATATGTGTTATGTGTTAGTGTATGTATGTGTGTTTATGTGTATATATACATGTGATTATGTGTATATGTACATGTGTGTGTGTTGTCCAATATTTCTATTTTCCTAAGCCTTTGGATATAGTATTCTAGGGAACTTTTGGCATCTTGACCTCATTAAAAGCAGTTCATGGTTGAGTTCAAATTTCAGCCAGCCAGCCAATGAACCAACAATTCAACCACATGCTAGAGCCACTTCCATCTGCATAAATTCAATCTGGAATCTCTCAGCAATGCACCCTGATTAATATATTAGGACCAGGCTAACATCCTTAGAATCTAGTCTTATGCACAGTTCCTAGGTTTCCACTGATATAAATAAGCAAAATCTTGCAATTCTTTTCAAGTATAAACCATGTCTTCCTGGTGAGACTTTGTGCTTTTGCCCCCAGAGCATGCTGAGATCTGCCCCTAGATATTGGTACAAGGATACAAGGGGTGGTTTTGCTATTTATTTTATGGAAAGGTCATCATTATGCAGCACGAAAAGGAAATTTCCTGATTCTACTGTTGTCTCAATGTGTTTAATATGCTAGTGGTTTTTGCAGTTAGACCAGCTAGCATTCTAGCACATAATGCAGTGGTTCCTGGCTGGGGCGGAGGAGCGATTTTGCCCTCCCCCACCAGGGTGTTTGGCAATGTATGGGGACATTTTTGCTTGTCATAACCTAGGGGGAGTGGGGTGTTGCTAATGGCATCTAGCGAGTAGAGGCCAGGGATGGCGCTAAACACCTTACAATGCACACGACAGCCACACAACAAAGAATCACCCCACCCCAAATGTCAGCAATGCAAGATTGAGAAACCTCGGCTCATAAAGGGAACCTGTCGAAGCTCTAAATAACACACAAAGAGCTGACTTTATCTGGGATCTGACAAGGAACTCATTCCAGATCCAGTTTCAACTAACATCCCGGGTTCCTACTGAATGATTTTTCCCACCTGCTTGTCTCAGCCACCTAGGGATCCAAGCGTCATGAGTCTCTTTTTATCACAGGGAAACGGAGTGGAAGGGGGTTCTTGCACAACGTCAGGGCTCCAGGGAGGGGCCAGCAGGGATTTACACCGGGCCCTCTGCTCCTAGCTTCCCGCCTGTGCCACGCTGCAGGACAGGGCAGGTGGCGGCTGTCAGGTGACGCCACAGGTGTCCTTCCTTGTCATGCTCCTCTTTTGAGAGGACTCCGTGGTTGCCCCAGGTCTGGCTATGTGATGTCACTCATGGTGTCAACATCCTGCTGGGAAGTAGCACTCAATTCTTTTCTTTCAAACTCAGCTCTGTTAGAGGTTGAACGGGTGACAGCAAGCAATTATCCCTTTCCTTCTTTTGCCTGTGTTCCCGGGTCTCATTCAGAGGCACAAAAAGGAAAACATGTCTACAGCATGGAGTGCCGGGGGGGTTGCTGTGAATGGGTCTGGGCCACGTGACGCTGAATGACTGCCCAGCAGGCGGTTCAGAGGCGTTTCTAACGTGAGGCCACGTGAACCTGGGGACGGAGGAGTTCCCCCCGGCCTCCGTGGAAGGAAGCTTCTCGGAGGCCCCAGCTTTGCTAGTCTCTTGTGGGCAGATTTCTGGGCCCCAGAAATGCCACCTGATTTCCATGTGTGCACATTCTTTTCTCCTTCGGCCGTGCCAAATGCAGCCATGTGTGGGCTCCTTAAACTTGCAACTGCTTTGGAAGAGGAAACTTTCAATTTCCTTTGGCATTTCTGAGCCTTGGAAAGCTGGGGACAGATGTTTCTTCCAGCCGCGGCCGTGCCCCCAGGAGCCAGCGGGCAATCAGTTTCTAACCTGTTGCTGGGCAGCTCAGGCACCACGAAGGAGACTTAATCTCCAAGGATTAAATATTAAGTGCTTTCTAACATTTACACATTAGGCTCGTTTTCTGATTGTGAGAGCAGCAGTAAAGCAAGGGAGAGAGAAGTTTATTGCATCTTAACTTGTGCAGCAAATTGAATTTCTATCGATGAGAAGAAGTGCTTCTCCCCATAAGAACCCTCCAAGTGCTTGGAGGAGAAAGATAGGCAGAGGTTTGTGGTTTTTTTTTTTTTTAAAAATGCAGTAATAACATTTATAGAGATGAAACTGTCAGCACTACCCCTAATACTGCAGATTAATTTTGACAGTTGTCTTCATAATGCAGAGGAGGGAGATATTGCCTCAATCCCCAGGGAACATCTAAAGATGAAACTAGACAAATGCCAAGTATTGCTGTGGTTGCTTTGCTGTATTTGATCTTTAAAAGTTTTTTTTTTCTCCTCTCATTCTACAAACTTTTATCCATAGGTGTGAACACATTAGCATAAATAACTCTGTACTCTGGACATATTTTTAGATCTGGTTTTATGCATGCGTAGCTTTTCCTTTCTGGAATTGCATACATCCACACAAAAGATGAAAATCACAGCAATCGCTAACATTTATTGAGTTTCTTTACGTGCCAGGCACTGCTTGTTCCAGGTGCCTTGCCTGTGCTGACTCGATGGGGGCTCACCTAAATCACCAAGATGGGATTCTGTGGCTGTGATTTCCAAATGAGGAGACACAGGATGATAAGGAAACCCTGGGAAGTGGCACCGCTGGGCAGTCTGGCTCCCGAGTCAGCACACTGGGCTCCTGAAATTGGGCCACGCTCTGCCCTCCCCTACATGCAAGGGGACCTTGTGCTCCTGCGGGATTTGTGGGCCAGTCACGGGGCCTGGACAGTGGAGATGACAGAGATAGGGGCGGAGCTCAGGCATGCTCCATACTGAGCAAAGAGGTCACCAGCCAGTGGTCCCCCGGGACAGGAATCACCCACTAGGATGCCCTGCTGTTCTGCGTTACTCACTTGGAGTCCCTGAGAACCCAACGCTGATACCTGGGAATCTTCGTTAAATTGGAAAGTGTAGAGCTATTAGAAAAGGTTTGGCTTGATGGAACTCAATTCTCACTCTAAAAGGAAGTCCATGCATTTTATATGCTAATTTATTGGACTAAACCATTTCAAACTGCCAACATCCAACTATTCCAAAACAGCAGTTTTATATTGTTCAACTATATTTATGTTTTTATTATATTTATATCTAAAACTACTGGTGGTTTCACTCATAATCAGATTTGCTCATCTGATGGGATGACTTTTCCCTTGTACCATCCAAATATTTTTCTTCTTTTACGGATATTTGTCCTTAATCTTCTTTTCCTTTTTTGGGTACCATTACAGTATCCATTTTTAGTTGATATAAGATATAAATTGTCACCCAGCTGTCTTCTAGTTTGCATTTATCCACGAACATCAAGCCATCCTTTTATTTTTAACCCTTCTTTGTCATTTTGCCTTAAATATGTCTTTTCACAACTCACAAAGAAAATCTTATATAATAAAGGATACTTTTAGCAACAATGTTGAAAAAGTTCTATGCAAAACATAGAAAAATAATCACAAAGCCCTTCAATTGTATCGTCAGTAGTTTGGCTTGTTGTGCATTTTTCATTTCTTTTAATTAATCTTATACCAAAGTTTGCACTTGTGTGGAACATGTCCTATTCTTTTTGTTCACTTTCATCTTTACTTACATAGAGGCAATGTGTTCCAGAAAGGACACCTTCGGGAGTCCCAGTGGTTCATTTTCTCCTCGGCTTCAAGAAACACTTGCCAGGTGGGGATTCATGTGGACCAGGGCTGGGAGAAGAGTTGCTCTTCCAGCATGGAGTAGCTACCAGGAAAATTTGGGCTATGAGCAGGAGGTGGCAGAGTGGGTAGCCTTCTACCTTCTCAAGGATTCCACCTTTTGTTTCCACTCATGATTCATTGCTTTCATAACTTCTCCAAACATTAATACACACCTGTTTTCAGTCATGAGTTTGAGATCCTATTTCAGGACAAGCACCAGTGCCTTTTAGATTTGCAATCTGCTGAATTCTGCTAAACCTCTACTTTGCCCTTTCCTGGTATGTGAAAAAGGAGACCACAACTATGTCTGGGGAAAAAAAGGAGGAAAATATTGCTCATTTGTTTCATTGGGAATTGGTGAAATGCAAAGATGTTAACGCATGCATATTTCACTTATACTGATGTTTAACAAATAAGTGAACTATGAGACCCAGCATGGGCTGCAGATCAATGGCAGGGTGAGAACCCACGCTGGAAATGAGCTTCACTCTATGACAGGTTGTGTAAATAAAAGAGAGTAAATAAATAAAAAGCCTGGCCATGGTGCCAAATGGCTCTCTGAAACTATGCAGGGCATATCATTTCTCGTGGATCCATATTTTTTTTTTTTATTTCAAAAATATTAGAATTAAATGGAAATATTTCTAAGAATTCCCTAACAGATTCATGATTTTATGGGCTCTTTAATATATCAGAATTTTCTTTGGAACATTCTTACAGAAGGACCTAGAGACCTTTTCAGAGAACAGTAACAAACATAATTAAGGAGCTGGTAGGTAAGACTTGTGAAGAAAGGTTTAACAAGCAAAAATTATTTTGCCTTAGAAGAGGAAAGACATGTGGTTGATAGGGACTTTAAGATAATACAGAAGTCTACAAAAAATGAGTCTAGTAAGAAGCTTAGCTTTTCTTTAGAGAAAATGTGTTATGACTTGAACAAAATGAAATATGCTCATTAGAGAAAACTAAAATTGCCAAAAATTCACACACACAGAAGCAAAAAACATAATTGTACCCCCAAAGTTATCTTTACTCTTCACCGAACTTTCTTTTAGCAATTTGTTCTAGTTAAAAAAAAATGTCTAAATTATGTTGCATATGATTCAGTATCCTGTTATTGTAAACTTCCATTAAAATGAACACTTCTCTCACGCCTGTAATCCTAGCTCTTGGGAGACCGAGGCGGGCGGATTGCTCAAGGTCAGGAGTTCAAAACCAGCCTGAGCAAGAGCGAGACCCCGTCTCTACTATAAATAGAAAGAACTTAATTGGCCAACTGATATATATATATAAAAAAAATTAGCCGGGCATGGTGGCGCATGCCTGTAGTCCCAGCTACTTGGGAGGCTGAGGCAGGAGGATCGCTCGAGCCCAGGAGTTTGAGGTTGCTGTGAGCTAGGCTGACGCCACGGCACTCACTCTAGCCTGGACAACAAAGCGAGACTCTGTCTCAAAAAAAAAAAAAAAAAAAAAAAATGAACACTTCTAAATCTTATCAAATTTATTTTATTATTTTTGAGATTATGTCACAGTTTATATAACTACATAATTTTTTACTTCTGGTCATAACCCTTTGGAAAACAGGCATAACACTTTGCTCTATATTTTCACTCTTTCTTCATGATAGAACACTACTGCCGAGCTTTCTGGACCAGTGGAAATGAACGAGTTTGCTATTGTTGATAATGTTATCAAATTGCCTTCCAGAAGAGCTAGCTCTAAAAAGTTACATTCCCAACAGTAACTGTTTCTTCTCTTACCAGCAATTCTCTTCAACAGTTATGTTATCATTACAATATATGCTTTCTAAATGAAGTTTATTTCTTCTTTTTGTAAATTACTCTTCATAAACTTTGTTTATTGACTTGTTGATGTCTTAGTGGTTTTGACCAATCACCAGATGAATTTGGAATTTTCTAAGGACATGCAAGCATGAGATGATTTTTAAAAAAATTATATACATAGGAATTTTCCAGAAAGAGTGAACAGAAGCTCAGGAAAAATGCTACAGCTTGAGTAAGTCACTTTGCTTTACTATATCTTTGTCAAGCTGTGTTTAAAAAGTGTCAAACTAGATGATCTTTATGACCATGAAGGTATGCCCATGGAGAAGGAGGAGGAAAGAAGGAAGAAGACCTTAGAATAGTAACCGATTGGTTGGGGATGCCAGAGAAATGATCACCAAAGGACTGTGAGAGGGAGAAAGGATCCCCCCTTACTCTCTCACTGGGCTCTGATCCTCCCTGGGTTTGGTCCTCACTGATATCTTATTTTCCTTTATCCTCTTCCTGTTCCTCTTTGCAATTTTCCTCTGCAAGGTCCCCTGCAGGCGCCAGCACTTCTCTCACTGAAATAAATTCACCTGTGCAGCGTCCCCTCACCCCTCTCCCCTATCTGAAACCTTCCTTCTCTTATGTGGCAAGTGCTGTCTCCAGTCAGTCATCCTGCCCCATCTCACCCCACTGGTGTTTCTTGGTCCCTTCCGTCTTGCATGATTCTTATCTTGCTTCTATGTCACCCACTTGCCATGGCATGGTGAAGGTGTGATCTTTTTGTTTTTATAAGAATTATCAGGCCTGTGGATGATAAAATAAGAGGTAGTGAGGTTAAAATTTTAATGCCTTTGATTACTAAAAAATTTTATTTCAGAGCTTTTGCAGAAATTCTGGCCTCAGGCTAAGCAATCATTGCTTTGCAGTAATTTTTCTCCCTAGCAGAATATAGCCTTGCATTCACTGGCCTCCCTTCCACCATAAATCCATTTATTTCAAGTTCTCAACACAGCTGAGGTTCTTTATCAATTGCTAATTATCACCCACACTATGCAGAAACACATTTCCTCTGTATTCATGACATAGCACTTGCTGTAATCTCAGCCTCACAGTGAATATTCCTGTAGAGAAAGGTCCGTATTCCAAGTAGATGTAACAAAACTATTCTTCACTAACCTGAAGTAAAATAAAAAGCTATGCCTTATTTTAGGGTTTTGTTATTATTAAAGAGTGATGTTTCAAGGTTGTTTATACATCATCTCTGTGATTTAAAGCAGTTTTAGAGTATGAATATCTGATAAAGGCAAAATTTATGGCATTTAATTGAGAATGTACAGCTGTTTACAATGGTCTGGGATCCAACTGTATCATTCAGAATAAGTTATCTCCCACTTATCTCTACATGACACTACAAATTTAAAAATCACACATCTTTTAGCTTCAAGTACAGAAAAGTGGGAATATGAATTATGCAAATGCAAAGTAGTTGACCTCAAAAACAAATTCAATTTGGAGATTACCTTGTTATCCATAAACTGCCTAAATAATATTAATAGCTAACATTTATTAACAGCCTACTTTGTATCAGATTATATGCTTAGATCTTTGGAAGCATTATATGTTATACACACAATGCTATAGTTCCAAGGCTCTGATTGCAATAATTGAGATGAAACCTAAACAGTGAATATGAGCTAAGGACTGGAAAGAGGGATGGGGGAAAAAACTATTATAAATAGAGGAAAAACAGCTTTGTAAAAATATAAAGGCACTAGAAAATATTTGGAATTCTAGAAATGAAAAGAAAATTTAGCAACATTGCATTTAGTAGAGGGGACTGCTGAAGGACTCTATCATGCAAGGGTTAGAAGTAGGTAAATTAGTTTGTAGTATAAATAGGTACGGTTTGGATTTTATTGTGAGGATGATAAGGAGTTAAGGAGTTGTTGGATTTTAATCAGAGAAATGTCAAGATCCAGTCAGTGTTTTAAAATGATCTTTCTGAATACAGTATGGAGAAGGGGTCAGAGAAGATGAAAATGGGAAGCAGGAGGTACTGGAGCAGTCCAAACTAGAGATAATACTTGTCCGACCCAGGAAATGGACTGGATTAGGACAAACAGGTGTGTGGAGTTGCTGTGTTGTGGGTAGAACTGGGAGTATCTGGGATCAGTTGGCCCCAGAGGTGGGAAGGAAAAATATGATGAAAGACAGGAATCCAGATGCCTGGACCATCAGATTGGCACTATTTCTAATACCAGGAAAACTGGGGTCAGGAGAGGAAGTGAGGTACAAGATGATGAACTCAACCTGAGCAAAATGTTGAACATGCAGTGTCTGTGCTCAGAAAGTGGGGACATCCCATATGGAGTTGGCTATCTCTTTCCAGGGCTCAGACTTGGGTCATGGTTTAAGTAAAGTTACAGAATTGGGATTCATTAATATAGTGGTGGAAACCAAAACCAGGAGGGTAGATTAAATTATCCAGGGAGGCTGTGTACAGTGAGAAATATGGAAGGCCATAAAGAATGCCAGTATGTAAGAGCTGTTGAGAACAGGAGACTTCAGAGGAACCTGAGAAGTAGAAGGCAGGAACATCAAGGGGTGTGGATCCATGACAATGAAAAACAGAATGTTTCCAAAAGGAAGGTTGACCAGCAAATGCCAAATTCTGCCTAAAGGACAAGCGAGGTTAGAGCTCAAATGTGATTCTCAATTTAGTTTCTTTTTTCAAAAATATGTTTTTTTTTTTTTTTTTTTTTTTGAGACAGAGTCTCACTTTGTTGTCCAGGCTAGAGTGAGTGCCATGGCGTCAGCCTGGCTCATAGCAACCTCAATCTCCAGGGCTCTGCGATCCTACTGCCTCAGCCTCCTGAGTAGCTGGGACTACAGGCATGCACCACCATGCCTGGCTAATTTTTTGTATATATATTTTTAGTTGGTCAATTAATTTATTTCTATTTTTGGTAGAGACAGGGTCTTGCTCAGGCTGGTTTCGAACTCCTAACCTTGAGCAATCCGCCCGCCTCGGCCTCCCAAAGTGCTAGGATTACAGGCGTGAGCCACCACGCCCGGCCCAAAAATATGTTTTAAGGTCAAAGGTAGTACATGATCACTGAGCAAAAAGCAAACTTCTATTTTTATGTGTAGCTATGAAAAAGATATTCTATACAGTTTTTAAAAAGATACTTGATATCTCCTCCTATGTATTAAATGAAAAATCTATGAACTAGCATATTTCAGTGTGTTAATTTTTGCAAGATAAAATAAGAGCTATTCTTATTTCTTACGTACATATTTGTAAATAGAGAAACAGTGAAAGAATAAATAAGAAACCAATAGGATAGTTACCCATTCAGACATTTCAGTGTTTCTTTTTACACTGTTTTAACTCTTGAATCATACAGCTATTAGTAAATTGTAAAGCAAATCGGAACAAATGACTGTATATCAAATTGGTAACATAACATAGAAAGGATTTAAGTGACTTAAATATATAGAACTGTATAGAAATCTTTGATACATCTAAAGATAAGAATTACAGAAATTGTAAACTTCAAGTGGATTTGTTATTAGTAATATTAGTATCATTATTTAACAATTATTTTGTATATTTTAAAGGATAAGGCTAAGAACATTGTAATGACAAATTAAATTGAAAATGTGTTATAAATTTATAATTTAAAAATTACATTTTCTATTTCTGATCACTGAAATGGTCTTGAAACAACATCACCTTAATAGCAATGAGAACCCCAGCTCACAAGATTTTGTGGTTTAATATCATTTATCCCTGTAAGGAGTTGTGGCTCTTTTGAGCAATGAATGACTTATTTCAGGCAAAAAAAAGGTATAAGATGAGTCTGGAACAGCCTGTTGTACCAGAAAGCAAGGAAAGCTTCTCAGATTAATGGACAGAAGGACATGAGATTAAGTTCTAATATACTTCCATTGGGCACAGTCATAACAATATGAGCATGGAAATGAAATGCTTTTTAAAATTTTTATAGATTGAATACATGAAAATTCATGAGTTGGTAACAGTATTTACAAAAGAGAAAGCCCCCCAAATCCCACTGACTTCATTTGAGGTAGCAATTCAATGTAGTCACATGAAAAAGGGGAAAGTTGAGCATTTATCTTGCTTTTCCTGGAAGACCTGTTTTTAGGGCAACCAAATAGTCTCAGTTGCTGAGGGAAAGTTCTACTTTACAGAAGAATGCCAGTTAGTAAATGGAAAGGAATGACAGGATCAGACATTGTTATTTCACACAGGGAAGGAATTGATCTGGAACCACTTCATCTTCATTAACTGATTAAAAAATCATTAGGTGAGAGGTCAGTGGAAACCAGCATCATTTGGTGCTGAAATGACTATTGCACAAGCAAATTTCCTGTTCTAGGGGGTCTACATCCTACAGTGTGAAGATCTGGTTGTCATCACTTCCATTTAAGGGAAGTCAGTGTTTGCATGATTCCAAATGGGACAGACAACCTGTGTCTCTTAGTGCGATGCAATCGGCAGAACGTAGCATTGCCCACCCCCGTGATGTAATCCTGTCAGGACCGTAGTTGAGATGTTAGGTCTCATTTCCACTTTCTAGGAAATGCAAGTGATTGAGTAACAGGCTAAATGGCACTATGAGAAAGCAACTGGTCAATTTTAGAAGGTGAGACATCTCATAGGACACCACCTAAAAGCCCCAAATCTTAGACTCATGAGTAGTCCTAAATTGGCTAAGCCTGATAAAGGATATTTGGGAAACTGTTGGAGAGGATGGCTATGGACTATGATATTTGATGATTTCAGGAATTTTATAGGAGTGGCCTCCAGTGGGGTTTGACTAAGGGGAGGCACTGAAAGGCAGGAGGAGGAAGAGCTGGGCATTTCCTCCCACTCTGGTGCTTTGACAGTGGCTGTGCCCTGCACATCTGCAAATTCTGACTGATGGGTAGTCCTTCTGCCATAGCATCAGCTCTCAGGAGGCTCCAGCAACACCTTCCTCGCCCAGGTTCTGCAAGGCAACTGCCTCTGGTGATAGCACCTCCCCGCACAGCTTGTCTCTGGCGCTTCAAAATCCTTTAGTTCTCTCAGTCTTGCCTGCTCTCTTCAAGTGCTGATTTGAATTGTTTCCTACTGGACCCAGATGGAGATAACTGCCATTTGAATTTGTAATAAGCATTCATTTTCAGTGGGGTTCAAACTGCACTCAAAGGAAGGACCGCCTCCCCTCCCCTCCCCTCCCCTCCCCTCCCCTCCCCTCCCCTCCCCTCCCCTCCCTTCCCCTCCCTTCCCCTCCCCTCCCTTCCCCTCCTTTCCCCTTCCCTTCCCTTCCCTTCCCTTCCCTTCCCTTCCCTTCCCTTCCCTTCCCTTCCCTTCCCTTCTCTTCTCTTCTCTTCTCTCTTTCTTTGTTTTTCTCTCTTTCTTTGTTTTTTCTCTCTCTCTTATTTCTTTCTGGTGGTGGATGAAAAAATCTTGCTTCTTCTATGTAAAGAGTGTATATATATTTATATATATATATACTATATATATATATATATACATGGAAGAGTAAATACATAGAAGAGCATATATATACTATATATAGCATATATTTATATGCTATACATATATAGCATATAAACATACTCAGCATATCTGTAGGATTCAAATTTCATGGGGGGCATAGGGATAAAGTATGTACAATGTCTAAAAAAGGCTACTTAGGAGAATAATAATGTCAAAAAAAAAAAAGTTGAGAAACATTGTGATATCCTGCCAAATTTGCCTCCTCTTCTGAAATGTTACAGCATTTTACACTCCTACCAACAGGAGGAGTTTATTTCCTTTCTTTTATCAAATCCTAATCCAGAAAATGGAAAACTTACCTTCATTTAAGTTTCTTATTCTTAGTGGCAGTTCTTAAAAATGTAAGTCCTGTACTGCTCTCGTTCTGTGTTTCCAAGCCCAGGCTCTGGTGGGGTGGTGGGGCAAGGGCGCTTTCATTCTGAGAGACGGGCCAGCTGCTCATCACTGCTGTCTACTTTCTTGCAACTTTAACTTTGCCATCTCTCTCTCTTTTTTGTAAGAGTACAACTGTTTTTTATTGCAGCACAATTTTTAACAGCAAAAACAATGGGGAAATTACCTTCATTCCATCACTAGGGGACTGATGGAAAACCTATCATTGGAATACTATGTAACTGTGAATATATTAACGTGGAATAAAACCCTAGATAAATTTTTAAGTGAAAAAATGAGGTGAAGAAGATCTATGCACATCATATAATTGTATATATTTCACAGAAATAAATATTACACATGCATACATACAAAATATGAAGAAAAAGAACAAAATTCTCTGAGAAGGAACAAACAGGAGTTGTGATACGAGGTAGCAAGGGTAGTCCTTTCTGAGGACGTGCCGTCAGGGAATCAGAACACTCTATCAGAAAACTGAGTAGGAGTTAACCACGTGAAAATTGGGAACAAAACCATTGAAAGCTGGTGGATAAACCTGTGCATAAGTCCTAAGGCAGGAAAGAGTTCAGTGCATTAGAGGAAAAGAAGGAAGCCAAACTGACAAAAATGTACTGTGATCACCGGTGGTGGTGGCAGCAATCCCAGTGGTCATGGCCGTCACAGTTAACTGGAACGTCCCTTTCCCACTTTGATGGTAACTTTCAAGTCCTTGGTTTTAAATGACATTTGCCAGGCCTGGGCATGGTTTCCGCACTTGCTCCCATTTCCTTCCCACAACAGGTATAGGGTCTTGCGTTTCATGCATGAGGAACTGACACATGGAGTGATTTCAATATCTGTCTTTGGATCATGGGGAAGAACCAGAATAAAAAGTGTTGTTTCTGTTGCAAGTAGCTCTTTTCTGAAATTACAAATTTAATAAACATACATGATGCAATTAGTTAAGGATAAAATAACATGCCGTCAAATGATTTCCTTCTCAATCCTGGCCTTTGTGGGCTCCCCACTTCCCAGCCTCAAAGGCCATAACTATAACCAACTTGTGTATCCTTCCAGAACGTTCTGTTTGCCGTAGCTTCTTGAATCTCTTCGCAATCCTACTTAGCCACCTCCCATTTATGGTCATGCTCTTGTTTCCTCACTTCAGCTTGTTCTTGCCTTGTGGACATAATGCAGGTGCTTCTAAATAGCCAGCCCTTCTTGCATTCTGCTGAAGATGCCAATAATGACTGACAGGTTCAACTGTCTAATGCAGAAGATTTGTCAAAGATCCGTTCCTCCATGGATCTTTCCAGTGTTTGAAGTAGTGTTTTTATTGATACTCATCACCAAGCAAGGCACCACCTGTTCCAATCCAGGGCTTGGGAAGGGAGAAGGCAAGGGGAGCGTTCTTGAGTCTTCCCTCTGCCCACTTGTGGAGTGAATGTGAATCGCTTCTGGAATCTACAGGTAGAAGAGGCTGCTGCTTGGTGTGCAGAGCTCCTGCTGGGATTCCCAGGCTCTAAGTCTCTCACCTAATGTCCATCTGTCCCCGCTGAGTTGTTTTCTTATATTTAGAACCAATAAAGTACATGCAAGGCTACAATTCTTGGCCTGCACGCTGTCAGGTTTCTCTCTGTCTCTTTTCCATCTATAAAGCTTTCCCTCTGAGATAGCGTCAGCCAGAAAGCACTAAGGTTCTGCTGGCTTTCTCCTCTTCCCGACTTCCTGCCGAGTTCTTTCCTGGGATTTGCATTTCCCTATAGATGCAGGCCGACCATGGCAGGAGAGCGCAGGAATGTTGGCGGGAAAGGAGACGCAGCTCCTCTCCCAGTGCCGGAAGGGTGGCCTGGGACTCCGGGCCAGATGCTAATAGTTCAGGGCCTTGGGACAGATGTTTGGGGGATGAGAAATGTCTGCTTGTTTTTGTTCTTTTTGTTTTTATTTTCAGGAGGAATTTGTTTCATAAAGCAGAGTTTGGGTTTGCTATGAAGTAAGCCTGGGTGGATTTGTCTTCATCAAACTCTTCGTGCTGCCTGTGGTTATTTCCTCTGGGACTGTGGAATCGTCTCGCTCTCAGCCCCAGTTTTCAGGGCTGTGAGTTTCTGTGCTTTGTAGGTATATAAGAGAGAACGTGATCATGTGATCTCGGTAACCAAACTTTCTGGTGATTCTACATTATTTTATTAAGCTGATATCACATAATTGACCATGATTTCGCTATTGTTGGCCACTTAATGTGTTTTCAAGTTTTTACTATTATTATGAATAATTCTACAATGAACGCTTTTGTGCATAAAACTTCCTATAGGTCATAAACCAAGATAGATGTTCCAACAAAGCTGGGTTATGGCAGAAATTTCTTCTTGTCCTACAATTTCTGTTTCTCTTTCTTCCTAGAAATTCAGCCCCCATGTCAGTCTAGAATAGAGACTGTATTTTCCGGTCTCTGTTTCTAGTGACTTCCTTTCCATGTGACTAAGGTCCCGCCAAAGTAACGTGACTGGAAGAAATGTGTCCAAACTCCAGGGAGTTTCCTTAAAAGAAGGAGCTATTTGCTTTGTCGTTCCCTTTACTCCTATCTTCTGCTTAGGATGTGGATGTGATGACTGGAGCCCCAATTCTACTTTATACCATGAGGTTGAGGCATGGCAAGTCGGTTAGAGGGGAAGAGCTGGGTCCCTTAGGTTTCATGGTGTTGACTTGTCATGCCAGCATTGAGGTGCTTACGTGGGAACAAATGCATTTCTATCTTGTTTACTCTTTTTTGGATGTGTTTTAACTTGAAGCTGTATGTAATTCTACATACTTGGAGTAACATGAAGAAACTGTATTTTACTGAGTGATCAGTAGATAACAAGAGACCGAAAATAGCGATCTTAGAAAGTAAGGTAGAAATGTGCCCAACATAAGCTTGCATGCCTCAGAGATTTTTGTTTGTTTGTTGCTTTCTGTCTGTGATTAGCCTGACTTAAGGATCTGCTCTAACGCACCTCAAACCAACACGCTGCATCCACCCGTGTCTGTTGGTGCATTCCTCGAAGCCAGACAGAGCAGATACAATTATCCCCATTTCTTACCTAATAAAACTAAACTCACCCAGACAATCTGGGAAGCTTGCTAAAATTACAAGTTTCTGCACTAAACCCCAAACCTACTGAATCACAGAGCCTGAGGATGGAGCCTGAGGGGTAGCGTTTTCAATAAGTTTACTGAACAGTTCTGAAGTGCAGAGGTATTTGGGGACTTCTGCCCAATTCTACTGTATGTAGAGATCATTGCTTTGTTTTCCCAGTTGCCTTGATCCTCACCCTAAAAAATAAAGCCCACATGAAATGAGTCTGAGGAAACATGACTTCACCAGATATTTTCATCTTTGAGTGACAGCGAACTCAAGCACGTCAGCAGTCTTTTGCTTTCAGAACCTTCCCTGGACTTGTACTCACTTAGGAGTCTTTGGTCTCCACTTCCCATGTCTAGTCCTCTCATCAGTCCTCCTTGGAGGGTGTATAAGGGCCACAGCCTCCCTTTGTGTTGAATAAAACTCTCTTTTATCCACCTGAAAGCTAACCGAGGGCTTTGAGGAGGGGGAAGGAAGGACAGAGTAATGAGGATGCATGCAGATGTGTTTCAATTCACTTGGGGATGTTTCCTCTGGTGAAAACTCTTCCTCTTTGAATAATATATGGCTTTGAAGTCACTAAATCATTACGTTCCTTGAGTCCCACTGGGAAGATTAGCTCTGTGAGTTGAGAGCCCTCGAATGTTTATTTCTTTTATAATTTTGGAATCTACGTTGTTAGGGCTTTGTGGTGGGTGGTTTCCAAACACCATTCTCATCCTGTATCCTACATCTTGCACCAGGACTCTGTGCTTCCTCCACCGCGAGGTGGAGCCTATCTCCCCACTCCACAGGCCTGGTGGACTCATGACTCAATTTGACCACGAGGATGTGGATGAAGTGGCCTGTGGCAGTTCTGGGTCTTGGCTTAAGAGACCTTGTGCACTTCACTTGCTGTCTTGCAAGCCCTCTACACTGGGAGAACAAGCCTGGGCTCGCCTGCTGGGAGAAGAGGAGCGATGGCCCAGTCACCCATCACCGCGGCCCACAGCCAGCCCGCTGACCTGAGCACCGGCAGCTGAGCCCAGAAGAGCCTCAGCCCCAGTGGTTGACCTGCACGATCAGGAGCTACATAAATGTCATTGTCTTAAGCCACTAAACCTGGGGATGGTTAGTTATGCAGCAAAAGCCAGTGGAGAGAGGCATCCACACAAAGGCTCCAGAGGGTGGGGGAAAGCTTTGGGGGACCACATGGAAGGAAGAGGCTCTGGAGGGGGAATCTCACAAAAGTCTCCAACTCTGAGCAAGCGAGGACATTTCCTGTCTTAATGAGGTAAGACGGTGTCTTCTCTGAGAGCCTCCCCTCAATGTGGCCACCTGTGTCCACTTGTACAATACAGTGGGATTGAAGAAAAACACTTAGTTGTGGGTGAGCTGTCTCTGAGGCTGTGACAGCCTCTGCTGACCATCCCAAGTGTCCTGCATCTGGACCTCATTCTTCCCTCTCTGGCCGGGAGGAGACACCGTGATTATGGGGGAAACGGGCCCAGGTAATTCAGTCCTAAAGCTGATGCTCCTTCTTCAGTGTCTTCTGGGTGGTTTTATTTTGTTTTGTTTTAAGATATAATTCACATGTAATAAAACTCTCCATTTTAAAGTATAACGTTCTGTGGTTTTTAGCCTATTCACAAGGTTGTACAACCACCACCACAGTCTAATTCTAGAACATTTCCGTTGCCCCAAAAAGAACCCCCCCTACTCGTTCCCTCTGTGGCTTACACTTTTCTTTAGTTTGAAGACTATCAAAGTCTAATGTTTTTAGATCATTTTCTACTGTGCAATCAAAAAAATGTATAATTTATGAATCATGTAGAAATTTCATTAAACTGTCAAACTTTGATGTTTTTTTTTTTTTCCAAATGAAAGAAATACAGAAATAAAAGCAATGTAGACATTTTTAAAAATGGGTTTGTGCAAAATTTAAAGTAAACTTTACGGTCACTCTCATCTCTACCACACAACTGCTGTTTGGGGGGCATCTTTTTTTAAAAGATGTTTTTATAGATATTAAAGCTCATCAACTGAGGGTTTAAGTAGGATGTGTTCCTTTGGCTTGTGACCTGTGGGTTTAAATTAATTTTTCTGATATTGCTTACCTTTGTAGACTCAGAATCCTATAGAAAACTTTGACTCACAAAGATACAGTGGAGAACTATGTTTAGGGAAACACTCTGCAAGTAGTGAAAATATTAGTAAGTTTGGAAAAAGTTAAGAATCATATCAAAATGTTTATTATAGCAGTATTAACAATATATTGCAAACATTTTGGAGGGTAGAGAATATGAAAGAAAAATGATTCTTAATCAGACCCACTCCAATCACTATTATCATCTTAATGAATTTTATTTAAACATTTCTTTTGCATTACCTGAACTTAAACTTCAAGAATTGTGACAAGCTTGGTAGAAGGTTATATTTAAAATGTGTAAATTACCAATTATGTTGTTATTAGAATGATGAACTGATTTGATGTTTCATTGCTCTCATGCGTACTTGTGGATAACTTTTACCAAAGACCTTCCAAAACGAGCTAAGAGCACTTGATGATTAGAATGCTTCCAGTAACATTGCTTTTCATTACACCTGGTAATGAAATGCTTCTCCCTGAGATACATTATTTCTGACTATTTCTGATAACCATCTCCCGTGAATGGTAGTATGACACTATCCTGAGGAATATCTACAGAAAGAAGCAATAGATTTTTCAATTTATGTTCATCTGTGATTCAAAGACTGTTTTTATTACAGAGATTTTATATTGTGCTTTAATTCTGCTCCATTCCTGGTCGTTGCTTTATGTCTACTTCAGTTTTTGAAACTGTATTTTAACAACAGAATGCTTCAGATCGTCACTGTCTTTGTTTGAAAGACAATGAGCCAAAAATCGATTGTAATTGATTACCTCCCATTCTAATATATTGTTTTATGGCAGATTAACATCGTATACTGTCTTTTCAAAAGTAGTGTGCTAGAGTGGAGACTTCGTAGCATATTTGATCATGGTGAAAAGAGGAAAGCAAATAATTGAAACAGTGTGCAGTGGCAGTTGATAAGCTATAGATCTTAAAATATTTACTTTTTAATGGAAACTCATGATTTTGTTTTATGATTTTTATGATAAAGACAATCCTTGAGAGAGGAAGTTTACAGCTTGATGAATTCCTCTCTATTGCTACGTAAGAATTAACCCCACAATCAGTTCAAAGTCGGGTCCCTCTATGTGTTCAGGCTGTTGATTAGCTGGGACATGCACATCTATATTTAAAAAAGGATGAGAATGCCTGTTTCTTTGAAGGGTGAATTTCTGGAGCATTAATGACCCTGAGAAGGTGACCATTTCCCATCCTTGCCATTTCAAAGCAAGTGGAATTATAGAGCCCTGAGACAGAAAGACAGTTTCACTTTAGCTTGAATATCCTGAAGGGTAAGAATTTTGGAACAAATACAAAGCATGTTTATTTTGTGGGGTTTACTAACTAGTTTTCAATTACAACCTGATTATAAGCTAAAAACATATGTGGGGTGTTGAGTCTTTATATTCATAGTTATCCTTTCCCTACTGTGGTCCTAGCTTTTGGTTAGGGACCAGATTTTAACAAATGAACAATACAGACTCTTGAGTGGATATTATTTGCTGTGGATTCTCTGCTACCCTTGGTAGCCTGCATATGTAACAGAAGGAAATCTTTCTCTAGGGGTCTGCAGATCTGTAGGGCTCACACTCACTCTCTCTCTCTCTCTCTCTCTCTCTCTCTCTCTCTCTCTCTCTTTGTGGTTTTATACTGATATCTTGGCTTTTAATCATTAAATAAAAACATAGGAGATGCATACACATATACATGAGAAATATAGAAATACACATTTAATTCTGCATGAAAAGGAAAGCAAAAGAACGAGAGAGAGAGAGAGAGAGAGAGCACTCACTCACACCAACTGTAAATCTGAGCCCAAGGCTTCAGACGTGGTACATGTGTGCTTCTTGGTGCTGACCAGCATCTGACCCATGTTGCTGGTTCATTCCCTCCATCCAGTGACATCTCTGGCTTCCACTACCGTTGATTCTCTGCTGGCTACCTTACTCTAGCCTTCGCCTCCATGTGTCAAGGAATCTGGTGTGCTACTTTGATCAGTTATCACCTCCTTTGCCAGCCCTTCATTAAGGGAAGTTTATTTGCAAGGCATTTAGGGAGCTTAGTTACATTTTCTTTTATCCATTTGAAAATAAATTAAACAGCATTTCGTTTACATCACTCATGTGTTCACCGTGCTGCCTCGCCTTCTCCGACAGCCCGTGTGAGAGAGAGAAGGAGAAACACTGCATTAAGTTGTATATTTCATGCAGAAATTTCAAAACATCCTGACAGATTGCAGAAATAAATGCTAAACAATAACAGTGTTTACACTCAGTAATGAGATAATTTATTACTAAATTAGTGGAACTTAGCTTTCCTTGTTTTGCAAATGAGGAAGCAAAGTCAGAGAAAGGATATTTCCCCCTCCCCAAGGTCATACATTCACTCTCTGACAGATTCAGGGAATAAAATATGATTTTTCCATATTTCATCTTCTGCTGAGTCCATTGAGCCACTAAAAAGTGAGCAAGTAAAAATGGGTCGTGGAGAAGGTAAGTTATATCATTGTTGGATGATTCAGGTGTATCCCACATTGCCCTTCGTTCTAGAGTAAAAAAAGAACATAGGACTGACTGATTAGTTTGTATTTGTAGACCAATGCTCCAGTGATTTTGAATTTTGATCTGTAATGTAGAATGGATCCTCTATTTGAACTTTCATGAGAATCTGGATGGAAAAAAAAGTCTCAGGAACAATGGAATAGATCATAATAAAAACCCTGAAGGAAATGGTGTTTGATGTTCAAAATTTTCACTTTGTATATTCAAGCTTAGATAAGAGAAAATTCTTGCCGTGGACTTTCCTTAAAGTAAGGTAGAATTTAGTTAGCATTTTGTGTTAGAATTTCTTTTTTTTTCTTCTTTTCTTTTACTTCTATTGACTAAGAAAAGTCAGGCATATAGATATCAATTCAAATAAATCTGTATTTTAATGTCAACATTAAAAAAGTTAAAAAAGAATCTCAGCCAAATCCCACTGTCTCTGATTTCTAACACTTGAAAAAGTCCCTTTAACATCAAAGGGGGGTCTTTGCCCAGTGAAAGACAGAGCAATGGTACATGAGTTTTGAGAAAGCACTTTACCTATAATGATGATAGCTGAGTCACATCCAGTTGTGTCTGGGTTGGAAAGAAAAGAATTGTGCAGGCCAGGCGCGGTGGCTCATGCCTATAATCCTAGCACTCTGGGAGGCCGAGTCAGGGGTTTGAAACCAGCCTGAGCAAGAGCGAGACCCCATCTCTACTAGAAAGAAATTAATTGGCCACCTAATATATATAGAAAAAATTAGCCGGGCATGGTGGCGCATGCCTGTAGTCCCAGCTACTCGGGAGGCTGAGGCAGCAGGATTGCTTGAGCCCAGGAGTTTGAGGTTGCTGTGAGCTAGGCTGATGCCACAGCAACAAAGTGAAACTCTGTCTAAAAAAAAAGAGAGAGAGAGGAGAGGGGAGGGGAGGGGAGGGGAAGGAAGGGGAGGAGAGAGGAGAGGAGAGAGGAGAGAAGAAAAGAATTGTGCATTGGCAGGCTTGCATTCCAGAAAGCATTTTGAACTTGACAACCAGACTGGAGTGAAATAAAGGGAATGTGATGGCTAAGGGATATGAAGGGAACATCTTGGAAGAGATGTTTTGAGTGGTCTACAAATGGGAAAAGAGATGAAGTCGACAATGTAAACCAAGTTAGAGTTGACAAGACCAACCAGAGGCTTAGGAGGCTGGGACGGCTATGGCAGGATACACTTTAACTTCTATGAATATGGTGTAGCATATGCAATGATGGTAAGAGGTCAAGTATAATTCATTTCAAACTTTCTTTGGAAGTCACACATGAGTTTATTTACAGCTAGCCATGGCCTTTATGCAAGATGTATCAGGATATAGATTAAAGAAACTACATGGTAACAAAGAGACCCAAAACACTGTGGTTTAGAAAAATAGACCTTTGTCTTTTCTATAACTGTCCAGAGGGTGCAGTCCAGGGTGCTCTGTCAGCAGGGGCATGGCTCTGACAAACCCAACACGTGGCTTCTACCTTTGGCTGCTATAGTCAGATCTATAGTCATTCTCAGGCCAGCAAGGAGGGAAAAAGAAGTCCCTGTGCCTCCCTCTCTAGAGTCACCAACTGGAAGTGGTTTCTGTGTTAGTTTCTAGGGCTGCTATAACAAAGTATCATGGACTGGTTGTTCAAACCATGTAAGTTTATTATCCCCAATTCTGGAAGCTGGAAGTCCAAGACCAAGTGTTGGAGGTAGGTTCTTTCTGAGGCCGTGAGGGAAGGGCTGGCTCACAGATGGCTGTTTCTCCCTCTGTCTCTACATCGTCTTCCCATCGTGGGCATCTGTGGGTCCAATTCTCCCCTTTTTATAAGGATACCGGTCATGTTGGGTAAGGTCCTCATTTAAAATGACCTCATTTTAACTTGATCACCTCTATAAAGACCCTGTCTCCAAATAAGTTCACATTCTGAGGTACCAGCATTTGGGATTTCAACTTGGATTTTGAGGGACACAGTTCAACCCACTGACATCCCTCACTTCTGCTCACACCCCGTTGCTCTACGCCACACCACACTGCAAGGGAGGCTGGGAAATGTAGTTTCTTTCTAGGTAGTCACATGCCGAACTGACACCAAGGAGAAAGAGACTAACTAGGAGGCACAGTCTCCACTACCCGGTCACAGTCTTCATTGGCCACCTTCGCTGACCACCAGCTGTCCACAGGCTGTGACCACCTGTGTTCTGGTCACTGCTCATTCCCTGCACCTACCATGGTGACTCACACCAAGGGGTTCCTGAATTTTTTGGATGATGGGCTGACAAGAACAAGTGGCCTCAGTGCCTGATAGGGTTAATGTCACCTTTTCCCCTTAGCTCTCGTGGAGGTTCACACACAATGTGGACTTAGACATCCCAGCGGCTCGGTCTGCTTCTGCTGGAAATAGGCATAAGGTGGGGGAGAAAGAATGCATAGAGGGTCTCTGTCACTATTTCTGCTGGTATTTCTTCCCTGTTTAAAGTTCCTGGCTTCATATTCTAGACAAAACAGAGGGGTTGGGTGGGAGGAGTTGGTGGAAGTGGTAGGACAGTGGTGATCCCCTCTAGGTAGATTTCCATGGGGTTCTCTTCTAGGTTCCCTATTCTTCTCGCTCTACTGACTTTGCTCAAGCCATCTCATCCTCATCCATGGCTTTGGCCACAGTTTTGTGTACCTCCTTTATCTCTACCCTCCCATTCACATGCATATGCCCAATCATCTCCTGGATTTGTCCATCCATCTGTACTCTAGGCTCTCCAAGGCCAACACCTGTAAAGTGAAATTCATCATCCTACTTACACTGCCCCAATTTCTTCTCCCCCTTTATATCCGTCTTAGCTGCAATCGCCATCATTCCTTCATTAATAAATATTTGTCAAACAGCTTCTATGGACCAAGCAGTGTTCCAAGTACTAACAATGTAGTATAGACTTTGCCCTCATGAAATTTATGGGTTAGTGGGAAGTGAAAGACAATATGGTTAAATACACATAGTGACTAATGCTGTAGAGGGTGCATTCATAAAAAAGAACAGAGGCATGCTTTAGATACAGAGTGGCAGAGAAAGTTCCTCTGAGGAGGTGACAGTTCAAATAATGACACAAAGAGCAAGTAATGTGGGGTGGAGGAGGTTGGGGGCAGAAGCAATATCATGCACAAAGGCCCTATGGTGAAAAAGGATATGTTGTGCTAATGAACTGAAAGAATGCCCAAGATGCTCTTATGTTGGAGGGATGAGGGGGAGAATGGCTTGACAACTGGTGGAGAGATGGGTAGGAACATGTCGTAAGGGCCCTGTTATCTTGGACGTGTTAAGTTGGAGATGTCTGTGAGACACACAGGTGTGGACATGGAGTAAGTAGCTGGGTATCTAAACCTGGGGTGAAGCCTGAATGTGTCAATTTGGAGTCCTCAGAATGTGGATATTGTTAAAGTCATGATAATGGATGTGCATATCTAGGTAGGAGAGGAAGAAACAAGGATAAGTCTTGAGGGACTCACCATTTAGGGGTCAGAGGAAGGGGAAGAGTCAGCAAAGGAGACAGAGCAAAGCATCCTGCAAAGTCAGAGGAGGAGCTGAGGAGGCAGCGTAAGAGGAGGCTTACAAACAAACGTCCTAGCTCGTGGACCTCAATCTTGTGTATTTTGTCCTCTCCCCTACTAAGTTTAGGGAGCAGGGGACATCGATTTTGTGATCAGACACCACTCTTTGAGTTTATGGGTATGGGTTTTTTTCTAACTATTTAGGGAGATTCTTAGCCCATTTGGCTGCTATAACAAAAGGCCCTAGATTGCTGATAAATGCAGAATTTATTTCTCACAGTTCTGGAGGCTGGGGAGTCCAAGATCAAGGTGCCAGCAGATTCAGTGTCTGGTGGGGGCCAATTCCTGGTTCATAGATGGCCCTTCTTGCCACATCCTCACGTGATGGAAGCAAGAAGACAACTAACTCCCTGAAGTCTCTTCTACAAAGGTATTAATCCCATTTGTGAGGGCTCCACCCACATGACCTAATCCTCTCCCCAAAGCCTCTACCTCATGATACTGCCACCTTGGAGATTAGGTTTTAACATGAAGTTTGGGGGCACACAAACATTTAGGACATAGCGGGGAATATCCACGTGAAGTCCTGGGATGGGACTCCAGCCACAGTCTTGGGGCATGTCTGGGAGCCTTCTTGCTGGTCAGTCACTGGGTAAATGTGCTGATAACAGACAGAGGGAGTTCCCTCTGGTGTGGACGTAGACAAAGGGAAGCCATTTGTGTGCAGGTAGTAGAAAATTCTCCCTAGAAAGAAGGCTGGTGATCGTCAGGCAAGGCTCATTTCTCACCGGCCTCCTGGGCACACAAGCAATGCCTCTTGACATGGCATTCTGATGAGTCCACTTCCCAGTGCTTCCTGGATGTGAGTCCTCCCCCTTCTCAGCAGCTCCCAGATGTCAGCTCCTCACTGCCAGGAGTCCCACCTGACAGCAATCTCTCCACTGCTTTACCTTTTCCCCAGTTCTCTTGTGCATCCTCAGCCCAAACCTTCTTTATTCCTCCAAGGCCCCTGAAATCCACTTTCTTCTTATTCCTCATGGCCCATTGAACTCAGGGCCAGAGTAGTGAAGGTATGGTTTGCCTTTCCTTGGAGGCCAAGGAGGCCTACATCTTCCAACTTCCCTGGGAAGTGAGGGGAGGCCCTCCTATTTCATCCCACGGATGCAGCATAAAACGAGCATAATAAAACTCAGAATGGTTAAGTTTTTGTATTCATACAGGCTGAGACTTTCACGTCCTGCCTCAGGGACTCAGAAATCAAGAGAACAGGATGTTTTCAAAGATAGGAATATGTCAAATGCTAATGACAGGTCAAGTAATATCTCACTCACATCCTTTGGATTTGGCAGACGAAGACATTGGTGACTTGTCTTTTATCAGATGGTAGAAATAGGACTGATTGGTGTCCATAGAAGAGTGGTGGGTATAGCTCTTTCTCGCACACATGCTAAAAGTGGGCTCATGCTGCCTCCCCTGAGACCAAGGCAAATTCAAGCCTCTGGTCTACATGTGTTTCACACACTTGAGAATCAGTAGGAGAAGGATAAAAGTGAAAGAGAGGGAAAAGCACTAATGGGAGAGGTTCCACGCAAGGTCTGTGATCACAAGTGAGCCTGATAGAGGCTCCAGAGACTTTAATTCTTCACTTTTGGGCACACAGACTGTTGTCATCATCCAGGATTTAGGTGTGTTTTTTTAAATTACATCTTTTATTTTGAGACATTTGTAGATTTGAATTCAGCTATAAGAAGGAATACAGAAAGATTCTGGTTAAGAATGAAAGTATTAATAGGCATTGCTAATGAAAGGAGAGAGGGGAAAAGGAATGAGAGTTTGATGAAGGTGGTGATTTTTATTGGTTCAAGGATTCTAAGGTGGTCATGGAGAACAGTGAAAAGTAGAGAGGGTCTGTCTTAGTCTGTTCATGCTGCTAAAAGAAAATATCATAGATTGCCTGACTTACACAACAGACACTTATTTCTCATGGTTCTGGAGGCCTGACATCAGGATGCCAGCATGGTTGGGTCTGGACAGGGCCCTCTTTCTCATTTGCAGATGGATACATTTTTTCTGTGTCCTCACAGGGCCTAGTGTGTCCTTCCTCTTCTTATAAAGACACTAATTTCATAGTGGGGCTCCACCCTCATGACTTCATCTAAACCTAATTTCCTCCCAAAGGCCCCACCTCCTATCACCATCACATAATAGGTTAGGGCTCTGACTTATGAATTTTGGGGGGATATAAACATTCAGTCCATAGCATTCTACCTTTGCCCCCCTCCAAATTCATGTCTTTTTTACATGCAAAATACATTCATTCCATCTCAACAGCCCCCAAAGTCTACACTTGTTCCAGCATTAACATTAAAGTTGAAAGTCCATAGTCTAATCTCAATGTCATCTCAATCAGATATGGGTAGGACTCGAGGTAGGATTCATCCTGAGACAAAATTTCTCTCTAGCTATGAGCTTATTATGTGCTTCCAGACAACTTATGTGCTTCCAAAATTTAATCACGGGTCGAGGGTAAGATAGACATGCTCATTCCAAGAGAGAGAAATAAAAAAGAAGAAAGGAGTGGTGGGTCCCAAGGAAGTCTAAAACCTAGCAAGGCAAATTCTACTGGACCTTAAGGCTGGAGAATAATCCTCTTGGATGCAATGCTCTGCTGTCCTGGCCCTCTGGCCTGCTGGCAGCATCATTCCAACAGCATGATAGGGTGGCCCAGCTCCCTCAGCTCCATGGGGCCCCACCCACAAGGCATTAGGTGGGAGCATCCTGGCCTATTGAATGAGACAGGCAGCCCCACCCTTTGAAACCATGGAGGAGCGAGGTTAACCCCCTGAGTTTTTGGTGAGAGTGGCAGCATCTGGATCCTTTTCCACACCATTTCACCCCTCCTGAGCAATGGCAAGTTTTCAGCCTTCCTTCATTCCGTCCTCTCTGTTTCCTTTAGTTCCAGCTGGCAGTGTTGCTGCTAGTATAATCCCATCTACACGTCTGGTGTCTGCTGGGTTGGCTGATTTGGTCCATGGTTCATACTCACATTAGTCACATTATCAAATGGTCGATTAGCCACTCCTCTTCCTAATATTCTATCTCAGGTTTCTTTTTTTTTTTTATTTTTTTCAATATAGTAGGCTGAGACTTTTCCAGGTCTTCTGGTTCTGGTTCTTTTTTGCATAACAATTGCTTCTTCAATTCATTTCTCTCTGTTTACATTTTACAATATGATGTCAGGAGGAACCAAGCTGCTCCTTCAGCACTTTGCTCAGAGATCTCCTCAGCTAAACATTCAATTTCATTGCTGGCAAGTTCTACGTTCCACCAAACACTAGAACATGAACACAAGTTAGCCAAGTTCTTTCCCAATTTATAATAAAGATTGCTTTTCCTCATTGCTTGGCAACATGTTCCTCATTGCCATCTGAGACTTCATCAGAATGGCCTTTATTGTGTACATTTCTATGAACATCTTGTTCGTGATTATTTACGTTTTCTCTAAGAGGATGGATGCTCTCTCTGCAGCTCCCCTCTCTTTGTTCTGAGCCCTCTTCAGAACCCCCTTTGGTGTCCCTTTCCTGGCAATCCCGGCCTTTCCCAGCCCCTACCCGTTACCAGGTCCAAAGCTGCTTTCACATTTTTAGGTATTTATGACAGCGGCATTCCACTTCTTGGTAAAAATTTCTCCTTGGTTAACTTGGGCTTCTATAACAAAATATCACAGACTTAGTTGCTTAAACAACAGTCATTTATTTCTCACGGTCCTGGAGGTCTGATATCAAGGTGTCAGTTTCTGGGTAGGGCTTTCTTTCTTCCTGGCCTAAAGATGGCTGCCTTTGTGCTACACAGTGGAGAGAAGATGAGCTGGATTCTCTTCTTTTTCTTATGAGGGTGATAGTCTTATCATGGGGAAATTCTACCATAATGACTTCATCTAAATAGAATCATTTCCGAAGGGCCCCACCTCCTAATACAGTCACACTGTGGGGCAGGGCTTCCACATATGAATTTTTTTGGGGGGGCACAAGCGCTTGGTCTATAAAGAGCCAGTGGATAGTGAGAAGGAGGTGGCATGAGAGGGCCAAGAAGTGATGACATCCAGGCTCACAACTCTTGGGACCATGACCCACCAGAGAAAGCCCGGCTTGCATCCCAGCTGGACTTTCCTTTCCTTCCCTTACACCTGGCCAGTTACCGCTGCCTGGAGGTGCCCATATGTCTTGTCCTTCCCACCCTCCTTAGTTTGGCCAGTTTTTACTCATCTTCCATTGCAGGCCCATGTCCTCTGGGAGGCCCTTCCTTAGCCCTTAACTGTGTCAAGTACATCCTCCCCATTTTTTCCAAGATGGAGCTCCCAGTGCAAGGGCCCCTGTATTGGAGAGCCACGTACACAACACTGGGAATGTGTGTTTATGCGTCTGCCCTAAGATTAAACTGTAAGCTCAGCATAGACCGAAAACATGTCTTGTTCACAGTGGTCTGAACCCAGATGCAGTTATATTCTGTCTATACCAGGGTTTCCCAACCTCCACACTATTGATGCCTTGGGCTAGATAGTTCTGTCGTGTGAAGGTTTCCTGTGCATTGTAGGGTTTAGAGCAGCTTCTCTGGCCTTCACCCACTAGATGCTGGTAGCAACCCCAGTTGTGACAGCCAAAAATGTCATCAGCCATTGCCCAATGTTTCTTTGGGGACAAATCACCCCCTGGTTCAGAACCTCTGGTCTATCCCAGGAGCAATCAGGAGGAGGTGTGCCGAAAGAGGCGAGAAATGGGCCTGTTCTAGGGTTCATGTCCAAGTTTGTACGTGAAGAAGCTCTCTTTTGTAGTTGCTATCATTTCCTACATTGCAGAATCTCATTTGTTGTTTCCTGTAGCCCAACATACATTCACAAATGCTTGTTGATGTTTTTTTTTATGGTAACAAAATAATCTTTAAAAAAAAATGCTTCCACTGAAATCCTGTGTCGGGAAGTTTATAATACCCTCGAAATGCCATTGAGAGGAAAATGTGGTTGAGAACAAACATCTGTTAGCTTGTTTGAAGCTGTGACAGCCCTTGGGATTTAGCACTTACCGTTTGGCAGGAACAAGTCTTCAGTTTCTTTAAAGTTTAGCAAAAGATGCCGGGAGATGTTTCTTTCTTCCCCTTCTTCTTGTTTGACTTAAATGCTTAATTGGGAGAATTATGCCCCCTAATTTAGTGATGTAGTGACAGAGCTGCAAATTATTTCAGAGGATCCGTGAAGCGATATGGTAGGAAAGGACACAGATGGGTTGTTCTAGTAAAAGAAATAATTCGGTACTTCTGGACTGCTGTTTATCTCCCAGTCTGCTGTTCCCATCACAACACGCTCTGTAATCAGTGTTGGCACCAGCTGCTACGCTGGGTGGACCCTCTGCCTAACGATTCCAGGTATAAAGCAAGGGAAGGAGGGCTTTCGTAGCTCACCTTCCCAATTGGACACAGCCTGATTGAATCTCCTCACCTTGCTAAGGGAATTCTCCTTGTCAGATCATCTCGCTAGATAAATGGGGGTCCCTGATTGTCACTGATACTTGATTATTGAGTTGACACTGTGTGTGACACAGGCGGGAATTCATGAATGGAAAAGCGATTGTATTTTGGAAAATATTTGGACTTAGGGTGGCCCCTTGTTTTGTTGTTGTCGTTTTTGTTACCTGAAAATGATACAGGGTAGATCCGTGCTCTTCTGCCCAGCAAGTGGCACGTGGTGAACTAGTGAGACAATCTAACAGGCATTGGTGAGGGCAGCACTGTCCTGCCAAGGCACTGGGCTCTGGTTTACACTGCACGTCCTAGCTATTGTCCAGAGCAGGTAAATTGACACCATGGCCAGCCTTGGAAAGGGGAGAGGAGCCTTCATGGATAAGTACATACCTGTCCCAGAAGCAGGAAGCATGGACGAGAGACCCTGTCCTGGCCCTTCCCTGCAGCCATCCTCTGCCTGTGACCCTGTGGGATATTGGCCGGAAGGAGAGCCCCTCCTGATGTCTGGCAGGGTGAGTCTTGGGGAGAGATTGCTTCAGCTATCCAGTGGTCCTGGACTTTACTTGTGTTGGAACAATCACTCCGTTCTCTATAAACCAAAGTCGCTTCAAGCATGATTTAATCGTTGTGAAGTGATGACCCAGGCTTGTGAGTTAAGGTACAGCCATCTGCTCTTCCTATCGAAACGTGAGCAGTCAGTTAACCAAATCTCATGGTGCGAGAGGCAAACAGTACCTCAGGGGCTGTCATCACTGTACAGATGGGGAAACTGAGTCCAGGAGTAAATCGGTGCCTTGCCTTCAGTAATGCAATTAATTATGGGCAGACTCAGGGCTAGGACATAGATGTAATTTTTTCTAGTTAAGTGTTCTTTCTACAACATTTGCTTCCAAATATCAGAAAAAAAATCCTTCCAAGTTCAGTAGGTTTTTGGTAAGAGCTTTCGTGAGGTATAATTTACATATCATGAAAGTTCACCTGTCTTAAGTAAATAATTTAATAATCTTTAGTAAATTTACAGAGTTGTGCAATTTTATCACCACAGTCCAATTGTAGAACATTTCTACTACTCCAAACATATCCTTCATGCCCATTTGTCATCAGTCTCCACTCCAACCCTAGGGACCCTCTCCCAATGTGAGGCAAACACTAATCTGCTCTTTCTATAGATTTGCTTTTTTAAAAATATGTTTCATATTAATCAAATCATACAATATGTGACCTTTTCTGTCTGGCTCCTTTCACTTAGCATTGTATTTTTGAAGTTCATTCATGTTGCCATTCCTTTTTATTACCAAATAGTATTCCATTGTGACAGTTTACCATATTTTGATTATCAGTTCCCCACCTGATGTGTATTTGGACTGTTTTCACTTTTTGACTACTGTGAGTAATGCTTCTGTGAACATCCACATACACGGCTTTGGAGGTATCAGTAGATTTTTAAAAAATGACTTTGCAAAGGATTCCAAAGAGAGTTCAATATTAAACTAAAAATAGCACCCTACACAACTCAACAGAGGGACAAGTTGCAAAATCATTGGCGGTGT
Organism: Microcebus murinus; assembly: GCF_040939455.1. Classification (NCBI taxonomy): domain Eukaryota; kingdom Metazoa; phylum Chordata; class Mammalia; order Primates; family Cheirogaleidae; genus Microcebus; species Microcebus murinus. Next base: position 7,174,891 of record NC_134114.1, on the reverse strand, counting down.
CATTAACATTATTGCCATCATCATCAACATCCTTTATTAGGCACTAATCGCTCCTAATTTCTGGCATGGGTAGGAGATATTTTTTATTCTCTAGGCTAGAATCTTTTAATTCATACTCTCTCCTTTCTCCCTCTAAAAAGAAGATGTTTTTCTTATTCAGAAATAGTGAGAACGTGTCTCAGGGGTGATAAATGTTCAAGCTTTGGTTGCCTTGTCTTCAAAGTACCCTAAGTGTTGTAGGGCCAGCCTCTGAGAGTCCCCTCATTGACCTAGTGACATTGACCTTGGATTCTTTGTTGGGAGGGGTTGTCCTGTGCATGATAGTGTGTGTTAGCAGCACCCCTGGCTTATACCCACTATAGTCTAGCAGTAAGACCGCCAGTCCTGATAATCAATAATGTCTCTAAACATCACCAAACATCCCCAGGGAGGGGGCACAATTGTCTGGGTTGGAAGCATTGGTGTAGGGCTATGGGCTCCAACCCCCGGGCCTGTTAGGAATCGGGCCGCACAACAGGAGGTGAGCGCCAGGCAAGTGAGTGAAGCTTCATCTGTGTTTTCAGCTGCTTCCCATCACCCACATCACCGCCTGAGCTCCGCCTCCTGTCAGTCAGCAGCGGCATTCGATTCTCATAGGAGCACGAACCCTACCGTAAACTGCACATGCAAGGGATCTGTTGTGTGCTCCTTATGAGAATCTAATGCCTGATGACCTGAGGTGGAGCTGAGGCGGTGATACCAGTGCTGGGGAGTGGGCTGCAAATACAGATCATCATTAGCGGAGAGGTCTGACTGCACAGAGACCACAATACATCAATTGCTTGCACACTCAAAACCCTTTCAGTGAGGGGAAAGTGAAAATGAAGCTGCATCTGGGGGCAGGCTTTATAGTGGCAAGTGAGCACTTACCTCAATTGTACATCTGCATCTGGTGGCAGCTTTGAGTCAGAATCAGTACTTATTTTAGTCCTCACATGGCCTGCCCATTATTTTACTTTCCACTTCCATCTGTGCCTCTTTCCCACACTGTTCAGTCGTCTTAGTTTTTGGTAAGACCACAAGCTATCCATAGCAAAGATGAGTAAAAAATGTCGCTAGAGAGCTTCTTTGAAAAAGGGGAAAGACCAAATGATGAGACAGAAAAAGACTCTAAGATGGCCAACAAAATGAAAGCTTTATTTAAAGGAAAATATCAAGAGTCCTACTTAAATTACAGGTTCATTGCAATAGGCGATTCACATTCTCCAAGCCCGCTTTGTATAATATGTGGTGACCGGCCATCTAATGAAGCCATGGAACCTTCAAAACTGCTTCACCACATGGAGACCAAGCACCCTGCATTGAAAGACAAGCCTTTGGAGTTTTCCAAAAGGAAAAAACGTGAACATGAAAAACAGAAGCAATTATCGAAGGCCACCTCTTCATCAAATGCATCTGCACTGAGAGCATCATTCTTAGTGGCTAAACCACATTGCTAAAGCCAGGAAACCCTTTACCATTGTGAAGGGTTGGTCCTCCCTGCTGCTGCAGACATTTGCTGTGATCTTTTAGGAGAGGCTGCAGTTCAAAAGGTGGCACGTGTTCCTCTTTGGGCTAGCACCATAACTAGATGAATTGATAAAATAGCAGAGGATACTGAGGCACAATTGTTAGAGAAGATTAATGAGTCACTGTGGTATGCAATCCAAGGTGATGAATCTACTACTGATGTTGACAAGAAGGCAACAATGCTTATTGTTGTGCCATATATTTTTTAGGATAATGTGCATGAGGATAGGTTATGTGCACTTTTGTTGCCAACCAACACTACAGCAGCAGAACTATTCAAGTCTTTGCAGGATCACATATCAGGAAAACTGAACTGGTCATTTTGTGTGGGTCTATGCACCGATGGAGCAGATGCCATGACTGGTCGGCTTTCTGGTTTTGCTACTTGGGTCAAGGAGATCGCTTCTGAATGTGAGTCTACACACCACGTCATCGTTAGAGAAATGCTGGCTAGCCGAGAAATGTCACCTGAGCTAAAAGACATGTTACAGGATGTGATTAAAATTGTCAACCCCATCAAAGCACATGCCCTTAACTCGCATCTGTTCACGCAGCTCTGTGAGGAGGTGGACGCAGAGCACACACGTCTTCTCTTACACACAGAAGTGAGATGGCTTTCCAAAGGCAGATGACTGGCCAGAGTGTTTGAGTTACGAGAACCACTCCAGAAATTTCTTTTAGGAAAACAGTCACCACTGGCAGCACATTTCAGCAACACAGGATGGGTCACAAAACTTGCTTACTTGTGTGACGTATTCAACCTGCTCACTGAACTCAGTCTGTCACTTTAGGGGAGAACACAACTGTGTTCAAGCAGGCAGGTAAACTGGCTGCATTCAAAGCCAAACTGGGATTATGGGGGCGATGAGTGAACATTGGGATTTTTGGCATGTTTCAAACATTAGCAGAGATATTGAAAGAGACTGAGGCAGGGCCTTCTTTCTCCCAGCTGGTGCATGACCACCTATCTCAGCACTCAAAAGAGTTTGAGCATTACTTCCCAACCACAAAAGACTCCTGAACTGGGAAGGAATGGATCCGTGACCTATTTGTTAATTAGCCAGGTGAATCGACTTTGTGCTAGAAGAGGATCAACTGCTTAAGACCACAAATGATGGTGGCCTTAAAAGTATGTTTGAGACAACTTCAAACCTCCATATGTTCTGGGTCAAAGTCAAGATGGAATATCCTGAGATTGCCACAAAAGCACTGAAAACCCTGCTTCCATTTCCAAAATCCTATCTTTGTAACACAGGGTTTTCTGCAGTGACAGCTACCAAAGCAAGATTATAGAGTAGACTGGACATAAGCAACACACTTTGGGAGTCACTGTCTCCCATCACCCCTAGATGGGACTGGATTGTTGCAGAAACACAGGCTTAGGGCTCCCACTGATTCTGCATTATGGTGAGTTGTACAATTATTTAATTATATATTACAATATAATAATAATAGAAATAAAGTGCATAATAAATGTCATGCACTCTAATCATCCTGAAACCATCTCCCCCCCGCCCCCACTGGCCATCTATGGAAAAACTGTCTTCCATGAAACCAACTGGTCCCTGGTACCAAACAGTTTGGGGACTGTTGGTTTAGGGGACAGGTGTGATATCTTCCCCACCCATAAAATTCTCTTCATCTAGTGGAGTTGGAGATTAATGAGCCCATCAAGCCTCTCCCAGCCCCCCCAGGAAGTTCCAGGAGGAGGCTGAAGAGAAGACCATGTGGCTCCAAAACAAGGCAGTCTACAAATGGGACAATGGTGCCCAGTGACTGTAGCGACATTAGCATCATTTAAAATTCGATGTCTTTCAGGCTAAGTCAGAATAGTCCTCTGATGGATAGCAGGTTTAGGCTAATAGGAGGCTGTTAACGGGAAACCTATAGGTGAAAATACCTGAAGGGGAAATAACTCTTTATTTAACTCTGATTTGAAGTCCAGTGCTGCTTGAGTCAAAAATGGCCTCCCACCAGCTGGCCACGTCTGCCACTTAGCAAGGAACTGGTGTGGCGTGTCTGGCAGAGGAACACTGTGCTCTTTTGCATGAAAGAACAGAGCTCCACACAAAAGGTTTTCCTATATGTGCTCAAATGATGCATCATTAAATGACTTCTAGGCCATTCCTTTGTTCCTTTAGCTTATGATGGAGCTCTACATACTTCCCAGAAGAAGGAAATTTGGGACTTTTCATATGCAGGGCAACCCACCATCCCAGTTTGTAAGGACTGAGAGGTTTTCTAGGATGCAGGACTTTCAGTGCTGAAACTGAGACAGTTGGTCATCTTAGGCAATACGGTGCATGAAGTCCTCTCTGTGACCCCTGCTGGCCACAGAGTCCTCTCCCTACCCTGAAGCTGCTCATGGAGAGTGGCTGGGAGTCACCTGCCTTCCTGCTGGGACTGGTGCCTGGGGCCAGGGGACGGATGTGAGCAATGAGTCAGTGAAAGACTTTTGTCCTCAGTGGAGAGCTACTGAAGACACATTCATTCAGCGACCACTTGTGTGCCTTCTGTGTGGTCTCGTCAACATTAAATAACTATTCTACCATATTCAAATCCTTGACCTACAATCTTAAAACACCTTCAGTGTCCTGATCGGTGTGACTGACATGCCGCACTGATGACTCCTCTGCGTGAAGTCTGTGCTGGCTCTTGAAGAGCAGCCTGAGGTCCCTGTAGCCATCTGCTCTCATCGTTGGGTTCGTTTATCCACTTGCCTGCAGTGTCCGCTCACGGGGTCCCAGGAAACAGAGGTCAGTGTGTCTGGCAATGAGGAGTGGCTGGGTAGTATCCACAGTGGCTGATCTTAACTTTTCTGGCAATAGGACCCTTGGAGGATAGGATAGAAGCTGTGGTTCTCTCCTTCTCTGTAAAATGACAATATTACATTTATCCCAAACTAATCACACAAATTCCAACACCCTCCCCCCACCCCCGAAGCACAGCCATGGTCCCCTGGGTATAGGGTCAGGATAAGGACCCTGAACTAGAGCTTGGGTGCTCTCCAGACCCTATGGAGTCCCCAAACGAGGAGCTGGAGAGAGAGCACAAGGCAAACCAAGAGGGGAGGAACTTGAACAAAGGGCCTGAGTCTCTGCTTGAGAAAACTGTTCCTGCTTTGCCTGGAATGGGCCCTCAGGGGCCGAGTGTGACCAGGGAAGGGAAATTATGCCTGAGCCTCTAGAGCAGCCACATCATCTGAATACTGGAAACACCGTCTGAAATCCTCCAAGGGCCTGCTGACTCCCAGACTGGGCTCCTACTATTTTTTTCTCTTAGAGGAAGAAGGCAATTAAGGCTTGATGTTAGGGAGATGAGAATAGGGGAGCCCGGCATATTGAGCACCTACTATGTGCTAGACATGGTGCTGGGCCCTTTTCATGTTAAATAGGTGTTAGCTTTTGAAGCAATTGCTTTTTTATCCAGCCCCACGGGGAAAAATCCCACCTAGAAATGGAATACTGTCAGCTGACAAGTCCAAGGACACTTCACAGTGATGTTAGTGAGGTGCATGTGGGTCCAGTTTTCAAGCAGACCTACAGAAAAGCCAGACTGTAAATAGCTTCCGGTTGCTATGTAGAAAGTCTTGATTAGACAGGCCAATGCACGTGCTTTAAAAACCAAAATGCTACAGTTGTCATTATTTCACTATTATATTATTATTAGTGAATGTATGCTGAATAGTTGTAAGCTTGTTGCTATACTAAAAAAGGTTGTATCAATACAGGAGGGACTGTGAAATTAGCTGTGATATTGGGGTCATATTTTTCTCCCTTCAGATGGTTAAATAAAATAACCAAAAGACTTTAATTATATTTCAAAGTGATATGTGACAACTTTCTGAGTTCATTGTACAATAGTTACAATGTTTTAAAAGAACATTTTAGTACAGATTTTTGTCTCAGAAAAGACTAGGAAAATTTTCATTGAAATCATTGCCCAATTTTTACAGTTGAAAATTAATTTCTTCCTTAGCTGTTAAGTTAAAATGTCAAATTTTGTTTTAACTAATACACTTAGTAATTTTAGTATAAAAATAAAAACGATTGCTTGCATTTGTTTCTTAAAATTTGTTTAACTCACAAATTGAACAAATGAGATAAGCATTTTTTAAGTATTTTCAAAATTTAGTATATCTATAACACTTCATATGCCTAACAGGACAGACTTACAAACCCCACACACAAATTCCTTTTAATCACTTATTCCCCCCTTATAAAGATAATAAATGTTATAAATAAATCAAATTCTCTTAAACTCCAAGCACTCTTTACAAACTTAAACCCTCTTATTGCTTTCAAATTAAAGCCCAAGTCTAGAATCAACTAAAAATTTCAAATTTAAACCCAAGGCCAGTACGTCACATGTTCTCATATGCTGAAATCCCACAGATGCTTCAAATGTCTTAAATGATGCAGAGGTTTACGTTTTATGATGGTTACATAAACTGAATGCAGAATTATTAACAATGTGGGTTAGTTTTGCTTCATTATCTCTGAAATTTTTCTGCCCCTTCCTGATTGCAACATTACTCAGAGTCCCAGGGGAAGGGACTTCCGTCTGAGGCTCACTTCTGAAATTCAGTTCTGGAAACGGGGTCTGGGCACCATATACAGAATGACCTGCTCACAGGGTGGCGGGACTTCTCAAAGCCTCATTCTTCATGCCTCCTGGTGTTTCATGTTGTCTCCTTACTCACTTTTTTTTTATTTTAGTTTATTATGGGGGTACAAGTGTTAAGGTTACATATATTGCCCATGCCCCCCTCCCCCCTTGAGGAAGAGCTTCAAGCGTGTCCATCCCCCAAATGTTGCACATCTCACTCGTAGTGTTTGTATATACCCATCTCCTCCTCCCCCCTCCCACCCTCCTGACACCTGATAAATGTTACTCCTATATGTCCACTTAGGTGTTGGTTCGTTAATACCAATTTGCTGATGAGTATATGTGGTGCTTATTTTTTCATTCTTGAGATACTTCACTTAGTAGCATGGGTTCCAGCTCTATCCAGGAATATACAAAAGGTGCTATATCACCATTGTTTAACAACCTAATAATTCACAACATTCCATTCTCTGACTTGAATGAGTGAGACCCTGCACCCCAAGGCTGCATGTGGTTTCTCTTCTGCCCGACCACACGCTTCACCCAAGGCTGAAGAGCGCATCACCCCCAGATGGCAGGCCTGGTGACATGTTCACCTGAGGACCACAGTGGAGCACCTACACTGCAGGTGCTTTGGGGTATTTGGGCTTATTTTGCCAAGGGCTTCTGTGTTATTACACCCTTGCAAACTTAATACTCTCTTTCTCCATCTGTCCTTAAGATTTTCCCATTACCATCTTTGGTTTCCTTTGAACTGATCAAAGCTTAATTTTTGCTTTGTTGCTTGAGTTGGAAGAGCTACCTTTCTACTGATTATCCTGTAGCACCACAGGTAGTATTGAGTTATTTTGAAACCCAAATTCCCTAACATGAGTGTTTTCTTTATTTTCTTCCCTTTTATCTGCAATTACTTATGCCCTTCTTATTTTCTAGAACATACTTCAAATCATTTCCTAACCCCTTGTGCCCCCTCTCACCACCTCCCACCACCACCCTGCCCCCCCCACCCTCCCCCCCAAAAAATAAAAAACACAAGGAAAAAAAAGTCTGGTCTATTCCGAGTAGCTCTTCCTCCTGGTACTGCCTTTTCAGCACATGGTCTGCTGGGTGTGTGGGAAGCAGATTGCCTTCATGCTACGCTCATATGCGAGCTTGAGCAACCTCTGTTCCGTGAAGGCGCCCTCTGGGAAGTACACCTTTTACCCATGTAGCCATCCCATCAGCACAGGGATGAGATCTCGACTTTTTGCTTTTAATTGCAGGATCATCTTTGCTTCCAAGAGCCTGTGCTTGGAGTTGAGGCAGGATGAACATGTTGATCAGAGTATCACCGGTTTACAGATGAAAAGTGAAACTGAGTGTAGGAGATAGGATCCCACAGAGACCTTCATCTTCTTCCTCCCGGTAAGTCTTATTTTTTATCTCCCAAAGTAGAAGTCAGGATTCATACACAGATCTTGTTTCATCTTGCTCACCACTTTCCCGTGAGATTAACGATTGCTGCCGTGTTTCCTCCCAAATTGTCAAGCAGGAGTAGTCATTTGGGAACTTCCCGGAGATGGAGCATTGACACCTGAGCAAAGAAATATGGGACCCCCCAACATCCACACTCACTCTTGCATTTTATATCCTTCTGGAATGAAAGGCCTGTTGTCAGTCGCTGCAGTGCAAGTCATTTTTCCCCTTCAAAAATCTGGCTGATTGTTGCCAACACTCGTAACCCAACTCAAGATGGGTTAGACATTTCCTGCTAGGACGCAGGAAGAGAGTCTACTCCCCCCAGTAATAATGTCATCAATCCCAGGTTGATATTGATAGGCTAACAAATAGGAAAGATGGGTCCATTCTGTATTGATGACTCCTGACAATCTGGGAGTCTTGTAAAACAGCAGAGGGTCACAATGCCTTCAAAATTGCTACATAAATATAGGTGTTGCTGCATCTATGTATGTGTGTGCACACGTATGTACACATGTTTGACACTGAGGCTCAGGGAGTATAGATGGTGATACAGTTTGTATATTTATCTCCTCCAAATTTCATGCTGAAATTTGATCCCAGTGTTGGAGGTGGGGCTAGCGGGAGGTGTTTGGTTGGGTCATAGGGGAGGATCCCTTGTGAGTGGCTTGGTGAGTTTTCCCTCTACTAGTTCCTGTGAGAACTGATTGTTAAAAAGACACCTCTCTCCCCTCTCTCTCCTGCTTTCTTCCTCTGGCCATGTCACACCTGCCACTCTTCCTCTTCTACCATGAGCGGAGGCTTCCTGGGGCCTCACCGGAAGCAGATGCTGGTCCTATGCTTCTAGCACAGCCTGCAGAACTGTAGAATAAGCCTCTTTTCTTTATAAATCACCCAGCCTCAGGTATTCCTTTACAGCGGCACAAAAACACTAAGGTTATTGAAGGGCGAAGAAGAGAGGATCGATAGGAACAGGTTCCAGATCTAGGTCTTCAGACTTCAAGTTTGTGTGTTTTCCCCATGTCGGATGTGTGCTGGACACTTCCACAGACATTTGCAATCAAATGAGATCTGGAGCCCTTGTAATACTGCTCGAATCCATACTGCCAGTGGCTCTAAACCCTATCCAACACATCTCTTTCCTTCGCCAGCCCCTAAATCATAATATAGTCACATAGTGATCCTGAGACTGAAGAAGAGAACTCATTGGCTCAGAGGAGAGCTTCGGCGGCATTGCTCCTAGTTCGTAAACACAAAGGGACCTTCCACCCCTTCCCCACCCCTGCACGCATCCCTCCACAGCAGAAGCCCCTCACTTGGGCTGCACAACAGGGTCACCTGGAGCAGTATTTAAAAACATGGGTGCCCCAAACCAATGAATCTCCTAGGGCAGGGCCCAGGTACAAGTATTTTGAAAAAACTTCCCCAGGTGATTTTAATGTGTAGCCAAGGTTGAGATATTCAACCTGCCCTTGTCACCACACTTCTGCTGAATGGAATGATCCTCTGATGCGCTTTCCTCTTGGCCCACATGTGGGACTGTAGGCTGCAGGAGCAGTTCCAATGGAGCCATCTGGATGTGCCCGAGATCCATGCATGTGTGTGTTCACCCTACGATAGCTAGTGCACTTCCCAGCTATGTGACTAATAGCGTTTAGGATATTACTTACCTAACTGTAATGGGCATTTGGACCACCTGTGGATCTTGTTACTGTTCTGAGCAAGGAGTCTTGGTTGGGGCCTGAGATTTTGCATTTTTGACCCACCTTTGCATTTCTAATCCAGCCAGAAGACATCAATAGTTCTGGCCACAGACCACTTTGGGAAGCAAGGATGCCGAGCAAACCTTTAGATGAGGGCCGACCAATGAACCTTAGTATACACACACACACACACACACACACACACACACACACACACCTGTACTGTAGTTCATGGATTGTAGGATTCGTTATTTTCACAACTCAGTAAACATCAAACATACAACTGGAGTTGCATCTTGCAGATGAGGATGTTTATGCTTGCTGTCCACAGGAAATAGCTGTGACACAGTTGACATTGTCTGTGTATGAGTGGACTTAAGTCTTGGCTGCCACACTGATGTTGCTTCAGTTGGGTCATGTGTGCTGTTGGTAACTACATGGTTGAGTTCAAGTGATGTTTAACCCTTTGCACTCGGATGTCGTGTGTGACTCGACACGGTTAGCATCGGTAGCAGCTCACACCATGAAAAATTATAGAGATTAAAATTACTCTTTGAATGTATCAATAATTTGAAATATAAAAAAATCCAGATAAATAAGTTTATATGAAAAGAAACTCCAGTATTTATTATTCTGGGGTATTTAAAAAATTAAATCCCAAGTAGAATAAAGGAATCGAGAAAAAAGCAAGCGAGTACAAAGGGTTAAAGTATCTCCAAAAATTACATATTTTTTTGGCATTCAAAGGAAAAATTGTTAAATACACAAAAAGGCATGAAAATGGAGCAGCCAGGTATAAATGTGTTATTAGTAGAGCAAATACTGATCTTTAGTAAGTAAGCACATTCTCGATATTCCTGCAAAGTGACCACCGAAAGCTTAATGATAGATTGTCACATTTGTTCAAAATACTCATTGCCCCTCTCTGCTGACTCCCTCCCTCGCTCCCTCCCGGCGCCCCCTTTGTGTGTCCACCTGTGAGAGGAGGATGCTTCACGCTCTAGTGATGTCATGCTTGACCATGTGACTTCCTTGGCAAAGGAGTGTGAGCAGAAAGCTGAGGAGCCATCACACCATTCTGCTGTTCCTCTTTGTCCTCTGCCATGAGAGTGGCACATCCCTGCGAGGAGTGTTCTTTCAGCCTGGACCCCAGAACCATGACTTGTGGAGCAGAGCCACAGCCAGCCTGCAAAGTGCCGTGGCAAGAGCAAGAACTGAACTTGTGTTGTTGGAAGCGGAAAGCAGCAGGTGGAAATGAATGGCTGCTGAGGTGCACGGGGCAGGATTGCCCGCACGCAACCACCAGTGCAACGGAAGGCAGGAGGAATGGCCACGTCTTCAAAAACAGAATGAAGATGCTCAAAGCAAGGAGACATGGTGTGATCAATTCACGTATCTTATGCACAGATGATCATTGACCCATCCTGCTACAGCTTAATTTATACATTTCTTTTCTCAGTCATCTGAAAAATGAAAGTGTGTCTTCCAATCAGAGTTGTCTTAGAATCCATGAAACACCACAACGGGTTCCACCCTGAAGCTCCGTGTTTTGTTTGGGGGATCCTGCCCCACTTCACTTGCTCAGTCACTTGAGCTCATTTCCCAAGCATTTCGATTTAAAAGTCTGCTAAAGGGTTTGTTCATTTCAAGACAGTTTAATGAAGAAAAGGACTCTGTATGTACATCAAATGAGGAACAAATTGTGCCATTTTTAAAGCAAAAGTCCAACCGTTCCTGGAGGGGAAGATCTAAAGCTTCCTGCGGTCACTTTGCTTTTGAAGTCGATACTTTGTATCAAATGGCTGCAGAATTTGAGCTTTGTATCAAATGTCTCTCCCAGGGTCCTGGGTTGGTGCTCCTTTTTCTCCTTTGGATGGCAATTCTTTCAAAACAGTGGATATGTTATTTGGGGGTCAGGGCGGGAGTGGTATCTACCAGCTCACTTTTGTTATATTTGCTCATTTTTGTTGTATTTGCTTGACAGGTTGTTAAGCAGGAGGGGACAGGTATTACCTTTAGGAAACCATGATACAAATAAGATATGGAGACTCAGGGTGCACAGGTGCATGTGTAAATGAATGTGTTATCCAAACTGTCCTTGTTTTGTGGGTAGGGGAGGCAATCATTAATTTGAGAACATACTTCTATTTTCTTTTCTCTCTTAATTTTGTCTCTATATGATGCAGAATTTTTACATCAAAATTTACTCTACTTTTAGAATAAAGACATTTTTAATATTTCACTTATAACCTCCCATCTGTGTTCTTTTCAGAAATATTCCATCTAATAGCTTCTAATGAGTTTGCTTTTGTTCAGCTGAAGTCACCCCACATGCTACACACAAGACTCCAAATTTCTCTTTGAGATGAAAGGCAAGGCAAATAGAGCTGTAATTACATTTCCTTTTGGCTCTCTATCTCCTCCTCTATTCCCATTTTTAATGAAAGAGACAAAGATCTTAATAGAAGTGCTTCTACTCTCACCTACCTGTTGCGAACTCTTTAAATTCCAAGAATGAGCTCTCAAGGATTTTTAGGTCGAAGATAAGAGTCGGCCAGACGTAGTGAGTGACAGCACAGTGACTGGATGCTGGCGGGGATTGCCTGGTGGCTCTGGGCCACGTTAGGAAAGCGCGGCGGGCGGGAGCCACAGAGAGAGACATTCCAGCAGCCACAGCTTGACTCCCGGAAGTCGATGCAGTCAGTCATCCTTAAGCTGCTTACTGGGTGAAGAGTCAAAGCAAGTTCTGAAAATCACCTGGTGCGTTTGGACAGTGCAAATAGCCAATTTAGATTAGGCAGGCAGAGAACTCGAGTTTAAGCCCGTGAATTTGGATTGGACACGCATGTACCTATCTGCGTGATCCTTCAGCAAGAAATCATTAAGCTCTCTGGGCTCGCTTAGTTTATCTGCGGCACAGAAGGGGCTGAGGAGATGACCTCTGAGCTGTCTTTGAATGTCGACCACCCTGGGGTTCTGCTGAAACCTTGCCCTGCTCGGCTGTCTACAGCCCTCAGTGGGATTGTAGTGTGCCCAGCTTCACGAAATCGCCCGGATGGTGCCACATCAACTTGACAGTGTACACAAAGCATTTGCCACTCAGGCACTGTTGGTCAAATTTTTGTCATTCTGCAAAGCCTAATTCAGAGTGCCACGAGATTGCCAGAAACCTCAGACAAGAAATGCATCTTTAAAAACATGCACACATGGCAGAAGTTTGCCCTTGTCTGGCCTGGGCATCTTGCACTCAAGTGCGGGCACTGCCTGGAATTGTCTCTTTCAGAATTGATTGTTTTTAAAGAGTTCTGATGGAGTCTCTTGCAAAGCTGCTGGAAAGCAGTAGTACAGGATTATTTAGCACACAGGCCATATTAGGTACTTAACTTGTCTGGGAAGACAGTCAAGGAATAAATTACTAGGTTCTGATATTTCTGAAGTATCGCTGCCATTTGGCTAGTGAGTTTGCGAGGGATTGATCAGTGAGGCCAGCGAACATTTGCAGTGCCGTGGTACAAGGCATTTCAATCTTCTAAAGGGAAAAGAGTTCTTCTGTAGGACCACTTGTAGAAATTAAGTATCTTGTATTTTCTTCAGACTGAAAAAAATGTGACTATTAAGATACTTTAGTGTTACTTAGTCTTTAAAAATAGGAACAAAGAGAAAAATGGAGACAAATGTATAAACACCATATAAGGTGCAATTAGTTTTATTTCACCCTTCTTTTTTCCTAATGTTTTCTTTTAAGCTTTTGGGCATTCTCATCTACAAAGCAAATTTTCTCTTACATCAGTCTGACTGTCAAGACCATACATTTCTTAACCACTTCGGTACGAGCGTCGACCACAGTCGACAGCCACAGATGAACGCGCACAGCGACTGTAGCCGACAGCCGTGATATGACTTTTCTAATTTTTCATTTATCAAAATAAAATTGTGAACATTTAAAAATAACGTAATGAAAACATACATGTATATGTTACCTATTCTGATTTACATCACAAGTAAATCTGCCTGTAAAGTAAAACAAGCTTTCAGTGCTTTCAAGTTTTCCTCATCACACAAGAGCAAGACGGATCCGTCGCCAATGCACAGCACAGACTGTCGTGCGGACTGTGAGTGCCGGCTGTGGGCGAGGGTTCGCGGCCAGTGAGCGCAGTATCTAAGTGGTTAATACTACAATTGTGAGCCTTGACTTGTTGCCTGACTTCATCTCCCAGGCAGTTTGTTGACCGTGTGATGTGCCTGCCACCTGGGTAGGTGATAAAGCCCAAACGAATGGGCAACACCTCTGCTTCTTTGGTGTTCACTGAGGTCAAGCGGAGAAACTTGCACTGAAACATGTAATCACATGCAATGTAGTGAGTCCATACTGTGTGGGATCACGAGGAGGCGCCACCGAGGGGAACCACTTGGGGTGAAGATCAAGAATGAGCAGGAGTCGTTAAGATAAAGATTTCCTGGAGCTGTGCAAGTATTTGCAAAGCACCAGAGGAGAGAAATGATGTGTCTTATATGGAGAAAGTGCATATATTTCTGAAAGTGCAATTTCAGCTGCTGCAAGAAAGTGCAGGGAAGAATGGGAGGTAAGGCTGGAGAGTAATAGGGGCAGATCATAGAAGGCCATGTTGCCAACTGAAGGAGGTTATTTGTCCTTCTTAATTTTATCTTATTTCACAAACAGCCCTTCTAATTTCTAGCAGTTTTAATGCTTCTCACTTGAATCCTCTAAAGGTATGGGTCTCAACTTCGGCTGCCTATTAGAGTCACTTGAAGAGCTTTATAGAATGTTCATGCTCAACTACATCCTACACCAGTTAAATCAATTCCTTGAAACACAGGCATCAGCACTTTTAAGCTTCCTAGGTGGTTGTGATATTCAGCCCAGGTTGAGAACCACATTATTGTCTGTGCTATTTAAGGAAGGTAAGAGAGGTAAATTTTAGGTACCACTCACTCACCTTGGACATTCACATCCCTTCATTATTGTGATGGTACTTGGTCACTTTGTGCACCGAAGTTTACAGAATCTGTAACTTAATAAGTCACAAGCAAATTTATAGGCCATTAAAGGAAAAACGTACTGCAATGGAACTTTCATCTGGCAGCTTTGTCAAAGGCCCCCAAACATCTTCCATAAGAAATAGGCTCTCAGAGGTGGCCAGCATGCATGACAATTTTAGCCATGGTCTAATTTCACAGGACACCACTGTCTTCCCTCACTCTGGGGCCCAGAACCCTTGGTTTCCACCGCCCTCACCACTTCCTAACGACTCCCCGCCCACTCGTGTGTGAACTGACGTTTGTAGTCTGCTCCTAGAGACTAGATCACTTTTGTGTAATGCATCTGACTCTCAAGACACTGATTATAAGCAAAGGAGAATTGGAACAGTTCTCTGCAGTGTGGCAAGGTTGCGGATTGCTAAAACTTTTTATTTGTTTGCTTTTTTGCTCTGCTTCATTACTTTGTCTATTTTCAATGGTTGTGTGACTTTGGAGGGTGGGTTTGGGAACAAGCAAAACCAGGCTTTCTGAGCCGAGTCTAGCAGATGAGATGGTGTTTAACCTCTGAAAGCTGATGTAGTGGAGAGTGATGGGCATGGGAGAGCCGTAGATGGGGGTTGGACCCTTGCTAAGCTGTGTGTCCCTGCCCTCATCTCTCTGAACCTCCCACCCTGCCTCCAGGGGGAGACTTTACCCTCGCTCGGGCTGGGCAGGTAACTGAATGTAATGGCTTATATGCAATGTTAAACATAGCCCTTGGGACCCTGAAATGCCAGTGTCCTTCTCAAGCAGGAAGAAGATTATGTAACTGGCACCAGTGCTACTAGAGTTGGAGTTGAGATTTCTGAAAATGCTCTACAAAGACGCATGTGTTTATTGAGCAGCTGTCATATCTCAGGCACTGTGCTAACCTCAGCTTGCAAACAAAAATTATAGAAGAGAGACCCTAGCCCCCTCATATCTTAAGATAATCACTGTTAATTTTTGGTCAGTGCCCACACTGCAGAATATATAGTACAAGCATTAAAAATAGCACTTTAGAGCCTTATAAGATGGCTTGGTGTGACTTCCAACAGATGTTATTGTGTGAGAAAAGCAAGATTCAGAAAAGGCACATAGAATGATTGATTCTATTTTTGTAAAACAGTGACAAAAACCTCCCCTGAATGCACATTTACACAATGGGTACCTGCCTACACAGGCGGGTACAGGAACACATGAGGAAAGAGAGGAGGTGGCATGTGCTGAAGATGGTGTGTAGGGTAAGATCTCATTCAGGTAAAACTATGAGCTTGTGTCTTTATAAAGAGATGCATTTAGGGTTTTTTTTTTTTTTTGGTGAAAAATGTATAGCTTCTTGAATTTAACATAGGATACTGTTCAGGATTGAATTGTGTCTCCCAAGAATGTTATGTTGAGATACTAAATCCTGGTCACTCAGAATGTGAAACTATCTAGAAATAGTCTCATTGTGGATAGAATTAGTTGAGATGAGGTCATACCGGAGTAGGGTGGGCCCCTAATCCAGCACGACTGGTGTCCCTGTATGAAGGTGGCCACGTGAAGGCACAGAGACACACAGGGAGAGGCCAGGCGAGGACAGAGGCAAAGCTTGGAGTGATGCCCCCACAAGCCAAGGACCACCAAGGATTGCTGGAAGACACCAGAGCTAGAAGATTCAAGGAAGGATCCTCCTGAGTTCAGAGGGAGCGTGGCCCTAGTGACACCTTGAGTTTTGACATCTGGCTTCTGGGACCATAGGACAATACATTTCTGTTGTGAGCCCTGAAACTTTCTACTCCAGTTGGTTTCTTGGTGGCTGGATGGGAGTTTGGGGATGGGGCCTTTTTCATGAAGGTGAGCAGAAGGCTGGGACCCTGTGCTATTCTCACGGGCTGTCTGTTCTCCTTTCTCTTGCACCTGCATTGAGTGGCTGCTGCCTATGTACTAGGCACATGCCTAGGCCCTGTGCCAGGTGCTGGGGACACTGCACATGACCAGGGGTTTGAGACATGTGTCCTTGCACACGGACCTTTGGGAGACCCAAGAACTGTGGAGCATCGTGGGCCTATGGGACAGCCCAAGTGGTCTCAGGAGGGTCCTACATGGACAGACCTTGGCCTGGTGCTGGCCTGGGGAAGTGGAGGCTCTCCTTTTCCCAGAGGAACCCACGAAGACCAGAAATTTCCTACTAGCCTGGTCGAATACTCAGAGTCACAGTTATATGCATTTATAGAAAATTAAGAGCTAACATTCAAGTAAACCCTCACATGGCACACAATGTTCAGTACCATCCAATGTTCTTTAAGTTTGCTAACTTATTTAAACCACATCATATCCTAATTCTTTAGGTACTATTATCATTGCTTTTTTTTTTTTTTTTACTGATGGAAAGCTGAAGCACTGAGAGGTTAAGTCACTTACCCAAGGTCACACAGCCAGTAAGAGATGCCTCTGGGATTCGAATCCAGGTATCACAGCTCTGGAGGCTGTGCTCATGGCTGAGGGTGACACTACCCTCCAGGCCTCTGGACAGTCTCGTGCTGAGCTAGTCCCCATCCTAAATGCTTCATATTCACTAACTCATTAACTGTGCACAGTTCTTCCAAAATATGATTTGTCTTGGCTATGCACATTTTTAGCAACATTTTAACCTTTCTGGTATAATAACATAGAGTTTTGGTGTTCATGCTCTAAAGCACTAGAAATAACAAAGAGAAAAATTGAAAAAAATCGTATTCCATTAAAAAGCCACAAGATTCTCTCCCTCTGGAGAAAATCAGGCTGAAAATCCTATTCAGTGGTTTACCGTGTGGTCATGAAAGAACAGTCCCAGCAGGTCCAAAGGTGCTTAACAGAACCCCAGTCCTGAGGGCCGAGCACAGATGGACACACTCTCGAGGCCATCTGGTTCTGGAAGGATGACACTCTGGCGGGGCCCACTCCAGGCCCACTCCGTTGCATCAGCTGAGCTGGCCAGATGCTATTAGCACAGCTGCTGATTCCAAGGGCCAGTGTGTACTATTGACGTTACCGCCTTTCCTAATAGCTAAGGAGTTAAAGTAGAATCACCGAGATTATCTTTCTAGATGCCTGAGTGAGATGATTTAAGTATACGAGGAGAGACACAATGTCGTAATGATTCTTTTAGGTAAAGGGGAGCTAGGCTATGCAAGCATTTAAATGGCTGGATTTAAAAGTTAATGAAGTATTCAAAAGCCAATAGAGTAAGGCTGGGAGAAGGCAATGGGGCTGCAGAGATTTGATGAAGACAGGAGACAGGCCCCCTTCTGCAGCCCCGGGGGAGGAGAGGACAGAGATATCTGCAAACCACACAAACGCCTGCCGTTTGTCAACTCCAGCAACACCCACTAAACAGCCAGGACTTTGGCCTCCCTCTCGCTCGTGAATTTGTACCCTCCCTCGCTGTCCTCACTCTGAGAGGTTTTCCTGGTGTTTACTGCAGCTTATAAAATGTTAGCCCTTTTGCCTCATCGGTTTCCAGATAAGAATCACTCCCTCTTTCCCCAAAGCATGTTTTTATAAGTAGGAATTTTTTTTTTCATTTGACAATGCAACATTTAGTTCCAGCATTAGAAAGAAAAGAAAAAAAGCTTATTGCCTTTAAAAGTGTTTTTAAGTTACAGATGAGGTGGACTCGAATTCTCAGATGAACAACACTTAGTTCTGGTTAATGTGCTCATCAGTGATGGAAAGACAAGGTCCCCGGGGGCTAAAGACCGCGCAGCAGCTAGAGCCAGAGGTCTAAAGCAGTGCCTGGCCTGGCGAGAGGGCCTCTCGCTTTGACTTGCTCTGAGGCTCAAAGGTTCAGATCAGTCTGAGCAAGGTGTGGGTGTGACCCCCCACTGCCCGGCCAGGATGCCCAGCCAGGGGAAATCAGCTTGGTACGAGCACTGGGTGTTAAAGGGCAAAGGGCAGAGTGGAGGTTGTCTATGATCTGCATATTGTCGGGTTAAAAGTGGAATGCTCATTCCAAAATCTTCCAGAAATCTGCAAAGCCCAGCCTACTGAACCCTGCCTGGGCAAAGAAAACCATGAGATCCTTTAACTTGTAGGAACTGGCTTCTCTTTCATCTCCAAAGACCTTCATTGGTCTGAGGGCCCCCGACAAAGATTTGCCATGCCTGCTCTGTGCACGGACTGTTGCATGTGTCTTAATGAGAGAGGCAAGCCCTTGTCCTCATGGAGCTTCCGTGCTAATGCATGAGAGACGAGGAACAGTGCATCAAGAAGATACCTTCACACGTGACTCATTCATTCCACAAGTATTTATTGAGGGCCCACAGGAGCCCGGTGCCATTCTATGTGCTTGGGAGACATCAGTGTGAAAACCAGAAAGGCATCCGTCCCCATTTCAGTGGAGGAGAAGAGCTAGATGATAAGCGTAATGAGGCAGTGCAATGGCGAGTGTGTGTGCAGGTGAGAAGGCTCCAGACACAAGGAGAAGTCAGAGCTGGGTGCGCACAGTCAGGCACATGGTGGGCACACTCAGGGAGGCGTTGCTGAGAAGGGCTTCCAGTAGACTTGAAGGAGGAGGGGCCAGCATGTGGGTCCCAGGCAGAGGGACCATCACAGGGTCAAGGCCCTGAGCAGAGCCTGTCTGTTGTGTCACAGAAACACGGGGAGGCTGGTGTGGTCCTGTTGGTCCACACGCAGGGCAGAGTGGGTGACTAGGTCAGCAAGGAAAAGGGGGCAGCTCGTGTAAGGTCTGGTGGCCGTGGCAAGGACTATGGATTTTATTCTGAATGCAGGTGCAGATGCCCAAGAAATGACTTGTCTCAGGTTACATGGTAAGGGGTTTACTCTCATTGCTGTGTTGAGATCATACCCCAGCAAGCAAGGGTAGAAGCAGTTTTGAAGCCTACTGCAGAAGTCCAAGCAAGATATCATGGTGCTGGAGCCAAAGGTGGAGCAGGGGAGAAGGTGAGGTGGTGGAGCCAACAAACTGTAACTGTGGGAGAGAGTAAGGATGATTCAGAGGCTTTAGGATTTCAGGACTGGAGGATGAAGTTGCTACCAAATGAGAGGGAGAAGTCTGCAGGTAAAGTTCAACTTTAAAGATTGTGTTGGATATCCAAGTGGAGACGTTGAGTGAGCAAGCAGAGACTCAAAATCATTTGGACTAAAAATATGAATTGGGGGTCATGGTACATGGATAGTTTGGTGGTAAGTTTTATGTATCAACTTGGCTAACCAATAGTGTGTGTATACATTAATATTATATATGAAAAGATTTACTTTAAGAGATTGCCTCACATAATTGTAGGGGCTGGCAAGTTTGAAAAGCCTATAGCAAGCTGGCAGGCTGGAAACTCAGATAGGAGTTGATGCTGTAGTCTTGAGGCAGAATTCCTTCTTCCCTGGGAAACCTCAGTTTTTGCTCTTCAGGCTATCAACTGACTGGATGTGTCCTACTCATATATTGGAGGTGATCCTCTTTAACTAAAGTTAACAGATTTTAGATGTCAACAATATCTACAAAAATACCTCGATTGGTGTTTGATTAAATAACTGTGTACTATAGCGTCACCTGTACATATACATGTCCTATTGGTTCTGTTTCTCTGGAGAACCCTGACTAACACACATGGTGTTAAAGCTATGAAAGTGGCTGGAGTTACCAAGGGAGTGGGTATATTTAGGGAAGAAGGGAGAATCCCTTTTCCTTGCCTGTTAATGTTGGTGCACAAGGACGTGGAGATGGAGAAGGAGGGGCCAGTGAGGTAGCAGGGACACTTGCAGAGTGAGGAGAGTACACCAGTGAGGAGGGGGCCCAGCTATGTCAAACGCAGCTGATGGCCAAGTAACTGAAAGGATTCACACTGCAGAATTGGCCTCTGGACTTTAGAGAGGTCCTTGGTGACCATGACAACCGTCCTTTCAGTGTAGTGGAAAAGGTGGGCATGGAATCTGGTGCAAGTGGGTCTAGAAGAGAATTTCAGAAGAGAAGTCAAGAATAGTTAAGCAAAGCAATCCTTCCAGGAAAATTGCTGTATAGGGACCAATGGAGGTGGGAAGGGTCAATCGGTTTTTTTGTTTTTTGTTTTTTAGATGAAAGATGAGATGCTTAACAGCAGATTTCTGTGCTGAAGGAAATGATCTTGTAGGAAGGGGGAAAGCCGATGATGCAGGAGAGAAAGGGGACCTTGCTAGACAATGTCCTTATGGAAGTTAAGGGGATGTGGCACATGAAATGATTAGCCTTTGATAGGAGCATGGGTTTATCTCTAGCAGTTGGTGAGCTTGAGAAGTCACGTGAGGATATGTATAGGCATTCTTCGTGTGCTTTGCAGATTATATATATATATATATATTTTTTTGTTGTTGTTGTTGTTTACAAATTGAAGGTTTATGGCAACCATGTATGGTGCAACTCTATTGGTACCATTCTTCCAACAGCACATGCTCACTTCACATCTGTGTCATATTTTGGCAACTCTTGCAATATTTTAAACTTTTTCATTATTAGTATATCTGTTAGCATGATCTGTGATCAGTGATATTTGATGTTACTTTGCAATTGTTTTGAGGCACCATGAGCTACACGCATGTAAGATGGCAAATTTAATCAATATAGTGTGTGTTCCAGTTGCTCCACTAACTGGCTATTCCCCTATTTCTCTTCTTTTCCTCTGGCCTTATTTTCTGAGACATAAGAATATAGAAATTAGGCCAATTAATAACCCTGAAATGGCCTGTTAGTGTTCAAGTGAAAGGAAGAATCACACTTCTCTTACTTTAGATAAAAGATTAAGCTTACTGAGGAAGGCATGCTAAAAGTCAAATTAGGCTGAAAGCTAGACCTCTTGCGGTCAACAGTTAGCCAAGGTGTGAATGCAAAAGAACAGCTCTTGAAGGAAACTAAAAGTGCTGCTCCAGTGAACACACAAATTATAAGAAAGCAAAAGAGCCTTATTGATGATGTGAAGAAAGTTTTAATGGTCTGGACAGAAGATCAAACGAGTCATAATATTCTCCTAAGCCAAAGCCTAATTAGAGCAAGGCCCTACCTTTCTTCAATGCTATGAAGGCTGAGAGAGGTGAAGAAACTGTAGAAGAAAAGTTTGAACTTAGCAGAGGTTGGTTCATGAGGTTTAAGGAAAGAAGTCATCTCCATAACAAAGTGCAAGGTGAAGCAGCAAGTGCTGATATGGAAACTACAGAAAGCTACCCAGAAGATCTAGCTAAGATCATTGATGAAGGTGGTTGCACTAAGCAACAGATTTTCAATGTTGTTTTTGCCAGGAGCATTCAATGGATGGAGAACTGGATGTCAGGGTGACTGTTCTGCCAAGCAAGTATGATCAAGCATGAGGGCCAAGAGATTGGGGGTGCCGGCAGAGAAAAGAGATAGTGACTATCCAAGCAGTGGGGGTGGAGTGAGGAGGGGAGAGAGGATACCCAGGAGGTGAAGAAGGGAAGGCTAAGGGACCAAGAGGCCATGGGGTGACCAAGCATTGAATAGGAGTGGTCTTAGGAGAGCTGGACATGAAATCTTCTGGACATGTGGGGGTGAGTTGACAGCCTCATTAATGTTAGCAGGCAATATGATTTGATGGCATGTTTAAGTCTGTCACCAACCCTATGAGATGAGTAATATTATTTTCCTCATTTTGCTGCTAGGGAAAACTGAGGCACAAAGACTGACTCTGTGAGTAAGTGGCAGAGCCAGATTCAAGCCCTGGCAGGCTGGGTCCAGATTTGAGCTCAGCATGTGTGTGATGGTGCATTTTCCTGGGCACCAGATCTGAGCAGCTCAGATGAGGGGAAGAGGCAGGAGAGCTGGGGGAGCGAGCAGGCCAGGGTATGGCAGTGAGGTGAAGACAGAAATGAAGGACGCTTTCCAGACTGGGGGCCTGGGTGATACCTGGGTGGCGGAGCTGTTTGCAGAGATGGGAAGACTTGACCATGGAGCATGTTGGGTGGAGGAAATAACATGCTGTGAATACGTTAAGTCAGATGCTTTCCAGAAACACCAGTGCACCTGTCGGGTAGGCAGCTGCAGGAGCTGAAGCAGGAGAGGTGGATCCGGGCTTGGTCCACGTGTAGATGGTGTTTAGACCCATGGAAGAAAGAGTGTGTGGATGGGCGCAGAGAGAGCTTAGTGCGGAGGCTGAGGCACACCACGTTCAGAGGTCAGTGAGAAGAGGGGATTTCAGGAAATGGGATCAAGGGGGAGCAGCCAGGAGTTGGAGGAATCCAAAAGAGAATTCTTTGAGCTCCTGGCTGTGACCAGGTTCCCAACTTAGGCATACTCCCCACAGGGATTTGCTAACTTCCCTCCTCTCAATGTGCTTTGATTTCTGCCAACATCCTGTACTTGTGCAGCCCAATTTACGGGACCACTTCTTTGGCTATTACCTGAATTTTCAGACAGAGAGTGGCCATTGGTCTACATCAACCCTCCCGTGTATGGGGTTGCCCAGACAGGAGAATGGACGCCGGGCTTGCCCAGGTAAGGGCATCTCCGCGATGGCGTAAGGTCCAGCCCGCCTTGGGAACAGCAGCCTGACTCTGTATTGGGTTGACAGCTGTGTCCTCTGGGGTCCTTTGGAGAATTTAGAACGGCCCCAGGCAGGAGTGCCTGTGGGAAGTCCTACATCCCCGCTGTTCTGTGTTGATCACTCTGCCTCCTTCCTTCCTTCCAGCTTTTGTTTTGCTTCTCTAAAAAGGGTCCGAAGTCTGTTCCAGTCTTGATCCTCAGCCAGCTTCAAATTTAAAAAATTATTCTGGATCCATCTTTCCTACGTGTTTTGGCTTCATGTTGAAACTGATTTTGAATTTAGAGTAAACATTCGTAACATTTATTTAGCATCTTTCTGCATTGGAAACATTAAATACCGATGTATTCAGCATTATCCAGGTTTGCTAAAAGTTTTTACTGGCAAAATTTAAATATTCCATTATGTTGCCCTTTCTACATGGATGGTAATGATTTACTTTTAAAAATACATTACAAGATCTTTGGCTTTTGTGCTGTATCCCTGCGTGAAATTTAATTATTTTATTTGGAGACAATGAAGAATAAATCTGAAAGGCCAAGTCATATCCTGGCTATGAATAACGTAGCCCAGTGTGATCAGAGAACACCAGACAAGGAGAAATGCAATGCAGATGAAATATTAATAGAATGAAACGAAAACCTATTTCTCAATGTCTTAGACCACCTGTATGTGGGCATCTGACATATTGATGCTTTTGTCTTCAGGTAATCGAGTCCGTGTCCTTGTCATAGCATACGAAAACACAATGTTAACGATATGCTCTCAATTTATTACAGGGCCATTGACGTGACAACTTGTTATAGAATTAGGTACTGGATCATTCATTCTTGTATTAGGTCTTCTGTTATTTTCATCTCTGTGTGTCTTTGTCGTGTTTCTGCCACCGTTACGAAGCATCTCTTCAACACTTTCCATGCCATCTGGGATCCATTAAAGGGACAGTCCTCACCTGCGTTTGGAAGCATCTTCCAAATGGTTGAGGTGCCAGAGACCAACAAGGTGGTGGGATCTTTCCCTGCTGTGGAGAACTAGCAACTGAAACGCTGATTGGGAAGGGGGTTTTGTTTTTGTGTTTTCGACAGGTCACTGGCTGCTTCTGTTGTGTGTGTGTTCAGATTCGACTAGCATTTATTCATACTAACTTTGTGCTACAGTTGTACTTGGCATTTAATATACATTATTTTAATTAAATTATTTCACTTAATACCATCTCAACCCCAGAGGGGCATTATGAGCTGAGATTCAGAAATGAGCAATTAACTTGTCTCTGTTAATACAAGGATAAGCGATAGAGGTAGACAAGTTCAATGTTGTTCTAAGCCTCACGATAGGCATTGCATTTATTTTTTATTTAAGCAATAATATTTATGCCATTTTTATTATGATAAAAAAGTCATATGCTCAGTGTAGAGAAATTTTAATGGTGTTATTGTGTTTCTACTACCCAGAGACAACCACTATTAACTCATTTATTTATTGACTTCCAGGCTTTTTTTAGAGGTGGGTGTGTGTGTGTGTGTGTGTGTGCGTGTATGTGTATGTGTGTGTGAAAGAGAGAGAGAGAGAGATTTTAATATAACTGGCTTTATATTATAAATAAATTTTATATTCTACTTTTTATCACCAGATATTGTATTGTGAGCATATGCCCATGTTGTCAAACTTTTCCCCAAGATAGTTTTTATAAGTAATCTCATGGCTATGTCATAATTTATTTAACCCTTCCATAGCTGTGACTGTTTAAGTGGTTGCCAATTTCTTCATTTGATTTTAAAAAGGTTCTGTAAACAACTTTATGCATAAATCTTGGTCTAAATCTCTGGCTCTTTCTTCAGGCGTGGCTTCTAGAACTGAGATGGTTAGATCCCATGCCCTGTTCTTTTGTTCGCTATATCTAGAGAGATTGTTTCCCATACAAAATGATTCTCTGAGACAGGCCAGAGAGTGTGAAGAACCTGATGTCTCCCTCCCTTCTTTGAGGCTGACCATGTTTGCATGTATGTCTATATGTGCAGAGGACCTGCATGTTAGTGAGCACATCCTAATTTTCCCAGATTCGCCTTTTTCTCAGCAGAAATTCCTCCAAGATCCAAGCCATATTGGCCAAGTATGAGTCTTAGTTTGTTGGAAGTGTGAGTTTCAGTCTTCTGTTTTTTAATTTATTATTATTATTTTTAAATTTCAGCATATCATGGGGGTACAAATGTTTAGGTTACATATATTGCCTTTGCCCCGCCTGACTCAGAGCTTCAAGCGTGTCCATCCCCCAGACCAGGGGTCCTCAAACTTTTTAAACAGGGGGCCAGTTCGCTGTCCCTCAGACCATTGGAGGGCCAGACTATAGTTTAAAAAAAAAAGCTATGAACAAATTCCCATGCACACTGAGCATATCTTATTTTGAAATAAAAAAACAAATGGGCAAAAACACCCGCATGTGGCCCATGGGCCATAGTTTGAGGACGCCTGTCCCAGACGGTGTGCAGCGCACCTGTCAGGTGTGAATATACCCATCCCCTCCCCCCCCATCTGCCCGACACCCGATGAATGTTACTACTATATGTGCACATAAGTGTTGATCAGTTAAGTCTTTATAGGTGGTTTTTGAAGGTGTTTGAGTAAGATGTTGGGAACAGCTCAAAAATGCTAGCCAGAAATTATTTTAATCTTCAAAACCTCAGTCCTCTTAGGGCACTTGAATCTTAGAGATACTCACATTCAAAAGGTGCTCTCTGAACTCTCTGTATAACTGAGTGACATAGGTGTGTCATACATGACCCTAAGTCCTGTTGGGTGGCAGCAAAGTGAATGCCATATTGGTACACTCTAACAAAGCTTTCAGATGCAGAAGCAATATAACCTTTCCCAGAATTAGGGAAAAATAATTAGGAATTTAGCATTTCATTTTTTTGAAACATAACTTTGTTTTCTGTGGATTTCAAATCATTCAAATCATCCCTCTGCCCAGAAGACCGCCTGCCCTCCTTCTGCAGTCTGACTGTCAAACACTCAGCCTTTTAATTTGTTATTGAACAGCATTCCTATGGAAATCCAGGAGGATAGAGACCTACGAGGTCGTTTCAATTTTCCCTTCAATCTTTTGTGTCTTCTGTTTTATCCTCCCTAAATTGTGAAGTCATTAGATTCTTGCATTATTTTCCTTTCTGAATTTCTACAAACATTAACTTTTATTTTCCATATTGTTTTACTGGCTAAACAACACTCCTCTGGATTGGTAGGAGCACACAGCAATTCATTTGAGAATGGTCTGTTTTACGTTTATTTCCTACTTCTTTATTCCTGGCAGAGCCTGAGTCCCCATCCCAGGGTTCTGATATCGTCAATTCCTTGTGGTATGCCGGGTTCAGGGCACTTTGCTCTACCCTCACTTTCCATTTGTTTTTCTTCCCACTATGCCCCTTGGCAGAGCAGGTTTTCAGACATTGTTGCACATCTGGTCCATTTATAGACAATAACTTCCTGTCGTGTGTTTCCTTTTTTAGGTTTTCGTGCCAATGCATGGAGCCATAGAACAAATGCTGGCATTGCTGTTTTCTTCCATACATGATATTTCTTCTAACGCTCCTTTTGTGTAACTTTTTTGATTCTACTTCTTCAGCTTAATTTCAAATCTTTCAAAACTAATTCTCCAAGGCTAAGATTTAACAAGGTTTCAATATGGTTGTTATTTTAGGAAAAGCAAAAAGTTAATTTATACTTGTGCTTTCAGTGATTATCTTCTGTTTTTAAAAATTTGTGTATTTTTTTTTCTCTTTTTATGGGGTTCCTGGAGGATCATCCCTTGTTATCTTGGTACGTGTTTGTAGAAGAGAATTCCATTGAGAAATGGCAATGGGCATGTTTTTTTTTTTCTTTCTTTCTTTTAGATAGTAATTCTGCAAAGAGAATTCTTTCTGTTTCCAATTTGGGCAAAGCGTTCCATCCCAGAGGAATTATTTCCTAAGTGAGGTTAGAGACAAGGACTGCTTACAAATTGCAGAGCATTCTCCTTTGCCACAAGGCTATTTTTGAAAGAGATCCTCTGCTCCAGGGGTGCGAACTTTGTCACTCTTCCCTTTTCCAGTTCTAACTAGTAGGTGTCAAGCCTGGATTTGTTAGCACCTTTTGTGTTACCTTTTAAACATGGGGGATGAAAGGAAAAGGTACAGATCATCGCAAACTTTCACACAGACGTTCGTTTTGGAAAATTCAACGTTTCCAGGACATCTTACCAGGTCTGTATGGTGACATTCAGAACATAGACATAGTGACACACACGGTGTCTTTGTTGTAGCTGGGAAAGCTGCAATATACCAGCAATATACTTTAGTATGAAATGCTGTGCAACTTAATCTCATTTTTCCCTGTGAATCTGGTGATATTAACCGGATTGTAGTAATTTTAATAATTCAAGACTGGAGTTCTTTGACTCTCCTGAAAAAATATAAAAGGTACAATATACTGTTTTGTGCCTTTATGTGCAGAAATTCCTTTGAACAGGTATTTTTCTTCTTGGGCTTCTTTTATTTTGGGGGCTGTGTGGGTGGAGGTGGAACAGTGGAAAGACTAGAGGCTGGGCTAGTGACTCACCCCGGGCAGCTGCGGCGTCCTTGGTCAGAGCAGGAGTTTAGATGGCATATTCCTTTGTCACTGCCAGCGTCAGACTGGAGAAAAGGTCTCCACGTTCACATTATGCAGGGCAGGCTGTGAGGTGTTGCTCTTGGGCTGTTGGGCTCCTTGGGGGCTCTGGAGCATTCAGGCAAAGATGGGGAGTGGGGTGCAAGGGTCATGGGGGCCCCGTGAGCCAGGCTCAAAGCAGTCACCCCAGCTTCCACTGTGGCACCTATCCTGAGGAGCCCTGGGATTGGGGAATTGTGGTAGATTTTAGCATTTTGGAAAACTGTGCAGCGGAGCCACAGAAAACTGAGAAAAGTGAGCTTCGTAAATGCAAACTGTCCAGAGCCAGGCTGAGCCGAGGTCTGAACCTTTACGCCAGGTTTCACTGTAGTGATTACGGGGCCGTGGAGTAACAGGGTAGTGATTACCACTGTGACCCTTGCTTTGATGACATGCCCACGTTGTCACAGAGCGGACGCAGAGAATCACAGCCCGCTGGATAACTGAGCAACGGCACTAACAGTCTTTATAAAAATATTTCAAAGTAGGGCAGGTGGCATTTGAAGAAAATGACAAATAGCTTTTGTTTTAAACTGAATGCATAGGAAAGAAAAAATTATCAATGTTTTTTGTTGTTTTTTTTTTTTTTTTTTTTTTGCAAAGGCATTAACACAATTTACTCCAGCCTTCTGGAGTTTTAAAGTGGAGTAGAGATTTAAGCCTTCCATTTTACGATTTTTATAAAGCAGGCATAAGTCTTCATTTTCCTTTATCAAATTATATAGTTGTTTTTCTTTCTGGTATTTAAGTGTAACCATGAAGACCATCTCCTTTAGATAGGCTACTTGCCCTTTAATACCTGATTCTTAGCTAGCATCCCTGTCCCATTCAACTCCAGAGGAAAAATAAATAAAATTTATTTGATGTTACTTACTGGTTTTTTGGAGATGTCTTTAAATCAACTTGAGAAAGTTTCTCTCTATTTTTAGTATGCGGAGAATTTTTATCATGACTGGGTGTTAGATTTTGTCGAATGCCTTTTCTGCATCAATTGAGATGATTACATGGTTTTTCTTCTTAACCTGTTGACATGGTGGATTATAATGATTGATTTTCAAATGTTGAAACAGCCTTGCATACCTGGAACATTCTCTACTAGGTTGTAATATATATAATTATTTTTATACTTCATTGGATTTTGTTTGCTAATATCTTGCTGAGGATTTGTAAGTCTGTGTACATGGTAGACATTGATCTAAAGACCTAAAGACATTGATCTAAAGATTCCCTTCCTTATAATGTCTCTGTCGGGTTTTGATATTAGGGCAATGCTGGCCTCAGAATGAGTCAGGAAGTATTCTCTCTACTTCTATCTTCTGGAAGGGATTGAAGGGAATTAGAATTATTTATTCCTTAAATGTTTGGTAGAATTTACCTCTGACCCCATCTGGGCCACGCACTTTCTTTTTAGAAGGGTATTCCTTATTGATTTAATTTCTTTAATAACATAGGCTTATTCAAATCACTTCTAATATGAGTTTTGATAATTTGTGTTTTTCAAAGAATTGGTCCATTTCATCCAAGTTTCATCAAATTTGTGAGTAGAGCATTATTCATAGTATTCTATTATTAACCTTTTAACATTCACAGGACCAGTAGAGATGACCCCTCTTTAAGTTCTGAATTGGTAACTTGTGTCTTGCTTTTTTTGTTGGTTAGTGTAATGAGAGCTTACCAAGTTTATTAAACTTTTCAAAGAAGCTGGTTTGGGTTTTATTCATTTTCTCTAAACCATCATTAAGAAAGAAGGACGTGAAAAGCAAGAGGGCTGGGTTGATGGCACAGCACGGTGTTTGGCAGCTGTTCATTGGTGAAACTGAGCTTATGCTCTCAATCTTACACTGGGTACAACAAACCGTGTACCATCATAAACTACCATTTTTAAAGTAGTGGCAACATGGTTCCTTTTAAACATCATTTCAGACAATTTTTGATGTAGTAGCTTTTACTTTGAAGGCACTGAGTACTGTACCATTTACCAGAAAAACTCAACAACTATTTTTTAGTCGTAACTGGTTTTTGCCCAGGAAAAAAAACAATCTTTACATTAATAATGTTCAAACTTTAGTTTGTGTAAGAATAACGTGGATAGTATTTAAAATGCAGATTCCTGTATCACACCCAGATTCAACTTGGTGTACCTGTGCAAGGGGCCAGAAATTTATTAACCGCACAAACACCCCTGTGAGTGCAATGCACCGACCTGCTGACCTTTCATTGACAACCTGCCGTCGCCCTTGTAGCTGAGAAGGCCCTCAAAGAGCATCCATCCTGGCCCCTACATAGTACAGATAACACTGGACCTCCAGCACAGGGGTGCAGAGCTGGGCAGTGTCAGTGCTAGAAACTGAGCCCGTGATTTCCGCCTCCTGCACCACGACGCACTACTACAACAGACTGTCCCGGTCAATCACCCAACTTATTTAGCCAACTGCATTTTGAATGTAGTTTGACAGTTATAAAAATCAAATTTCAAATAGTGAATGTTTACAGTTACTTTACAACAAAGAGCGTGTGGCAGGTATGTTGTTTCAGCAGTAAGATTAAGAGAATGGGGTCGCCGCCTGCCTTGACAACTTTCGGTCCCCACAGCTGTGACCCGAGGAAGCTGTGCAAGATCATGTGGCTCAGCATTCCAGCTTTATGTCCCAGGTGTAGATGCTTAAAGATCAGTGTTCCCTCACGCATTGAGGAGGAAAATAAAATCCTTCATGACAGTTTATTTTTGTGTGTGTCTGAGAGTCATGATTTTACCATTCTAAGATTATTCTTTACTAGTTTGGAGTCCCAGTGAGGTGTCAGGATTTACCCGACAGACTGTGGCTGGACAGGTGCGTCTTATGGGCTGCTTAAGCCCGGGTGTGTCTTTTCTTGGACTCAATCTAAGTTTCCAAGTGGCTGCAGGACTTGGACACTGCCAATGTCCTGTTTTGTTTTCTTCTCTTTTCCTGATTTTGTGTTTTCTCTTTGTTTCTTGTTCACATGGATGCTAATTTATTTCCCATCGGAGACAGTAACAATTGGAAATTTGGTTCTATTGTTTATAGTCTGTTGACATATATATATAGAGGGATGATAGTGATATATTGTTGGGTGACAGACAACTGAGAATTTGTTCTGTTAGGGTTTTTTTTGAGACGGAGTCTCACTTTGTTGCCCAGACTAGAGTGAGTGCCCTGGCGTCAGCCTAGCTCACAGCAACCTCAAACTCCTGGGCTCAAGCGATCCTCCTGCCTCTGCCTCCCGAGTAGCTGGGACTACAGGCATACGCCACCATGCCCGGCTAATATTTTCTATATATTTTAGTTGGCCAATTAGTTTCTTTCTACTTACAGTAGAGATGGGGTCTCGCTCTTGCTCAGGCAAGAGCTCCTGAGCTTGAGCAATCCGCCCGCCTTGGCCTCCCAGAGTGCTGGGATTATAGGTGTGAGCCACCGCACCCGGCCCTGTTAGGTATTTTTGTTTGTCAATTTTAATTCCAGTCAATTAAAAATTTCTGTGAAGGAGAACAGCTCTTTGAAACCTGGACCACAGAGTTTCAATGTGTCTGTATTTACTTTGGACCTGGGGCTGATGTTGTAGAACTGAAGCTATAAATGCTCTGTACTGTCCTCATTTCTATATGTTTGTGTGCATGTAATTGAGAAAGGCCTTCACCTCTCATACTTGTATAGGTATTATCGTTTCCCCTATCTCCAGAGCACATTAATAAATTAGGTGGTTATGTCTCTTCAGTTAAGGGAGCTATGCTTTGATTTATTTGTAGAGATCAATACACATATATGAATCAAATAGTCTTAGAGTTTCTTCAAAGTAATGAAATTGATTTTCTAATACTTTAAAAGTGCTATACTTAAAAAATTATGTTTATACAAAATGCTACATCAAAAACATTTTAAGGGATGTAAGTTCACATAATTAAGATATGTCTTTGGCACATTTGACTGATTTATTTAATAATTATGGTTTTCAAAGTATATCTATATCCTTTGCCTAAGTTACTGGTATTAACTATATATATATAACTATATATAACTATATATAACTATACATGTTATTTTACTTGGTTAGCTTTCTCATAAAGAAAATAGTCTAAACATTCTAAAATTATATAGGTTTTTATGATAAAATAAGCTAATAGTACTCCTGCACAATTTTAAAGATTATGAAAAAAGTAATTTATGTTCAACTAAATTGAATCATTATTCTATTATAATGAACTTTTATATCAATAGTAATTATGTTTTTTAGTGTGCCAGCTTAAACATAATTTTTAAGGTCTTTAGGTAATTTAAAGCCTTGCACTAATATTAAATTAAGCTAATTAATGGGTAATTCTTAGATACCCAGATATATTTTAAGTAATATGGAATACTGTAATATTGATGTCTAAGCATAACTTTAAGCTTCATATTTCTACATGCTATAAGAGTCTATATTTTTGGGTCATGTTGAGGAATATGTTCTTTTTTGCCACTTTAAGAAGTTGTAAAAAGGGCCGGGCACAGTAGCTCATGTCTGTAATTCTAGCACTTTGGAATGCCAAGGTGGGAGGATTGCTTGATGTCAGGAGTTTGAGACCAGCCTGAGTAAGAGTGAGACCCCACCTCTACAAAAAAAAAAAAAATAGAAAAATTAGCCAAGCGTAGTGGCGCATGCCTGTAGTCCCAGCTACTTGGGAGGCTGAGGCAAGAGGATCACTTGAGCTCAGGAGTTTGAGGTTGATGTGAGCTATGATGACACCATTGTACTGTAGCCCAGGAGATAGAGCAAGACAGGAGGAGGAAAAAGAGGAGGAGGAGGAGAGGGAGAGGGAGGGGGAGGAATGGCTAAGGCTGTAGAAAGCTATATTAAATGTATTCATGAGCTGTGTTATTCTGCTAAAATGTTGCAGAATTATAGATTTCTCAGTCATATGCCCTGTAGTTTTCTCTATGAAATAGAAGATTTTCACTTTGGTGAGAAGCTATAATCTATATACGTGATTGAGACTAAGCTAGGAGTGACAATGACAGAGAAATGCAGGTGGGTATGTGGCTTTGTTTTGTAAGGAAAAGGACAGTAGTTGTGCCCTAATATAAGAGTCAGTTTGTTCTAGAATATGAAACAGCTTAGTAAAAGACAAGACCTAGAAAATGAATCTTATTTTCTTTGGTTTCTAATAAATGAATCTGAAAAGAAGGCATAAAATAAGTTGAGAGTTTTAGCTGTTTGTTCATTTTCGATGGGTTTGTTTATTTTCTTAGTTTACTGACTAATGCCTTTGTTTACAAGATGAAAAATTATTCTTTACCATCTGTTCAATCTGTTTAGAGAGCAGAGAACCTATGCCTACCAGAACAACATTTTTGTTCTTTGTGTGTGTGCTTTATGTTGATTTTATTATGTCCTTGATTGTTAAAAAAAAAAAAATTAAAAGAACAAGGTTTTCTCACTTGTGAAAGAACTAAGGTTCTTTATAGGGGTCTTACCATTTCTTATGTTTATTTCAAAATATTTTGTTATCACATTGATTAAATAGTTCACCATGAAGTTGGTTCTCAGACATGGAGGATTCAATCAAAATCAAGTGCCTAAAATCTCCTTTCACAACTCGTTTGACTTTGCCTTGCCAAGATCAGCTCCTATATTTAGAAAAAATAAAATAAAAATGTCAGGATATCTTTTACACGTAAACCTGTCTTGAGATTTCCCAAAAGCCCTGGAGAAATCATAAAGATTTATTTTTACTGTACAAAAAGACAACCACTTAAAATAATTAAGTTTGTTTAATGTGCTGTCTATTTCTTAAATTAGCTCAACGGTATTGCTAGAGCTACATGGGAAAAGTAGTCAAACTAGAAGAGATACGTAGCCTTCTCTTAAGTTTGTTGAGGTACAGTGTTATGAATATAAATATTTCAGAAAGTATCTGCCTTCTAAGAAGGCCCTGGGGATTTTTCTTACTCTCAGGGGAAGCATTGATCAAACTCTTCTGAAATAATTATGCTCTATACTCTAATGGGGAATTTTATCCTCCTACATTCTGACATTATTAATTACAATAATAAATTGACCATAACCGTATGTCTTTGTCATCTCCAGATAATTTTTGTTTCACTCTGATGCTTCCCTGAAGGCTTTGCCATAAGGCGATGGCCAGCGGTTAGGTTAGCCTTTAGCCTGAGAGCCCGTGGAAAGGGCTACAGCAGGTATTTTGAACTATTGATGCTCCCAAGTGTAGACTCGTGGGCACAGGCATCTGAACCGACATCATCAGATGCTGTCAAACTGTACCCCTGGGTTAGGGCAGGATCTCAGGACTCTTCCTAGTCTGGAAGCAGATGGCCTCGTAAACCAGGCTGGGGATTCCCGATCCAGCGAAACAGGAGACTGAATAACATGTCGTTGGGATTTGTTGCTTAGGCTCCGCTGCTGTTTTTTTTTTTTTTGTATATATTAAGAAGCCCTTTCTCCTTTCTTTTCTGAATCATCTCTAACACTCAGTTAAGTAGATGCTGTTTTTGTAAAGGAATGTTAAACATTTTAAAATGTTATCTGAGTCTCACCGATCCCTTGGAATTCACCAACTCTTAGGAGTCCCTTTATTTTTCATGGCGATACAATCGCTTATGCAGGTTTAGTACAAATGTCCGCCCTTTTACCAAAATACAATTGAATTTTGCAACCAAGGCCATACAAAGATTGTCATATTTGAAAATAATTCTTATTTAACCAGGAATGACAAGCCGTTTTAAAGAAAAAGGGTACATTCTTAGGGTTAACCTGGCTCAGGGGCTGGCCTTACAGATGGTAAAGAAAGTCACTTTTTGGCAGGATGAAAACCTTAGCAAGTGACTTTTGGGACTTTGAGAAGGGAGTAATTCACTCAAATTTATTGGCACTACACATGACATCTGACAGAGAGAATTTCTTGGACTTGCTTTCCCAGCCTCTGGATAGCAAGTAATAGAGGCTTTGGACAATAAAATTCAATCTCCTTAGGAAATCTTCCAGACAGAAGTCAATTCGGTGGCCTTATTAGTAGCTGAGTCCTGCATGGTCCTCAATTTATAGAACAAATATATGGTTAATTAACACTCTTGTGGCACCTATTGAAATAAACAGGCCAAACCTAATGAGACCAACACTTTTGTGTTCAAGCGTATTAGGAGATGGCATCAGTGATCTCCACGGTGAGCTTGTTGGGAAAAAATTTTGAAAGATTTTGAAATGGGCAAGAGATTACAGGTTGTCTTTTTAATGAAATGCTAGGAGTTGTCAAATAGATCTTCCAAGGTTATCTGACTCTATAGGGATCTGTGCCTTTGATTGTCTTTGACTAGACTATATTACAACTCAGTAAGTTCTAAAAAAATTGGTAGGAATGCAAAAGGTGCTTGTCTGTAGAAATGTAAATGGGTTTTGTCTGGTAGAACAATTGATTTCCACCCTGTAGAAAAGATGGTTCAAGCATAGTTACAAAGACTACGTTTGGGGCCTGGTGTTGCATCTGTTGACAAATCCATTTCAGCATTTTTGATGGTCTGTCCTTCAGATTCTTCTTTGGACCAGTTAAATATGTTCACTTTATATTTGTACAATAGACATGATTTTGTGAATTTGAAAATGATCCTTTTGAAAATCCATCCTTTAGCAGTTTATAGGTGAACTAGGGCCTGTAGGTACAGGGCTGGATTATACAGAGAGTCAGAGGCTGGGCCAGAATGCCCTGGTGTTCCAAATCATAACCAGATCTTGTCTGGCTCATGTTACTCATCTAGGCTTGAGCAGCTCAGGGAGTTTGCTTAGAGCACTCGTGCAACAATTCTGCTTCGGGGGTATATAGGAATGGGCAAGTGGGCCATAAACCCTGGAATTAACCCCTTTGACTAATCCCCTACCTTACCAAAAAATGTTAAAACCTAAAGTGGAAACCTTAGAGGAAGACCACCTTAGACAAGTCTCTATAGCTAAGGATCCCTAAGTGGGAGTTCTTGGTTCCTGCACGGAAACAGTATGTGATCAGACAGAGGCCGGAGGCTGGAGCACCAGACAACACCATCCTTCAAGTGATTGTTGGGGAAAGAGGAAAATCAGGCACTCAGGTGTTAGAGAAGGCAGGGCGGAGGAAAGAGCATGCACAGAAAAAGCAAGTGGTTGGTAAAGCCGCAGTACTTTGGTGCACAGAGGCCCCTGGTACTTATTTTATAACATTGCCAGAGCTAACCTTGGCTGATGGGATGGGAAGTACCAGGGTCATGTACTCCCTCCCATGTTCTTGTAAGAATCTGCACATTGAACCTCTCTCTGTAGCCCGAAGATGTAGTTGGCCTCACCCCAAATGCACTCTGAAAATGCCAGGATGGAAAGTGTTCTTAAGTAAACACAAAACTTTATTTAAAGATTTCCCATCTCTGATGTATGCCCGTGGGTATTCATCACGCTCTTGAGTCATTTGAAATCTTTTCCTCCTTCCTTGTTTCCATGGGAAACTACCAACCGCAACATTCTGACACCCTAAGCCTTCTCAGATAGGTTTCTATGTGCAAACGAGAGTTGGGAGAAGCGAAGACTTTGCAAGATTATCTGCAGGGTACTGCCAAGTATTTAATGCACAATTAGTCAAGGACCCAATTAGAATGTGAGTAAAACAGAGCCTACGGTTAATTAAAGCAACTGGATGGTGAGGCTGAGAGCTGGTGGTTTAGGGACCTTAGGACATTAAACTTAGAAAATTTGGTCCATTAAGAGTTGCTCATAGCCATTTTAAAGTTTGTTCTTTAGACAAGATTTTGTGCAGAACACTTGCTAGTTATTTAAATAGTTATTTTAAGATCTTGGTTTGAAGTTGAGAAGTTTAACTAAAATGTGTCCTCTAACCACATTTGGAGGGAATTCTTGTCAACCCCTTATTTTATATTGAATCACTGAGAGCAAAACGTAAACATGAAAGGCAAAGTAAATAACAAACAAACAAAAAACCCCAGAAAAGATCATTTATAGCAGATGTTTCTATGACCTTCTAAAAATGACATGTTCAAAAATTAAGAAATATAAGATGCAGATTTAGATTTACATCCCTCTGTTGAGCCCCACCTGCATGCTGTCTCCGTACTGAGACAGGTTCATTGCTTTATGAGACTAGACTGTATGTTCTTCTCATCAGACCAATGCATTGGCCAGAAACGACCATCGGGTCATCAAATGTTGGATCTGAAAGAACCCAGTGACATCATCTAGCCCTGCATTTCTAACATTTTTAAGGGGGATTTAGGATGTTTTGGTGTTTTATGAAACCTATAAATCCTTTCCATAAAAAAAAATCACACATGCAAATATAACCCCAAATCTGTAGTTTTAGCAGATCTCATGAGATACATCCACATATCACAGATTGAAAACCCTTGAACTAGTTGCCTGAATTGACCTGTAGGAACCAGATGGAAATAAGTGGCCAACACATGCAGCTCTTTACCGGGGTAGCATGCTCAGGGACCCCTGACTCCAGTCCCTACTTTTACTATCCCACATGCCCCAGCATTTCTGGACTCATCAGCATTGGGTATCACATCTACCTCTGGTTGTTTTAATCAATCAGCAGACAAAGTATTTAAAGACAGCATGGTGTCTCTGCCCCGTCTGTGACAGTTGTGTAATAGCTCTTGGAGAGCCGTGCTACGGCATTTGTATGTGAGGACACAGCCCATCGATACTGCATGAGGTCTGTGACTGCCCTGCTTACTCTTCTAAAGAGCTCGTGGTTAATCTTCTCTAACCTGAGAGGAAACAAGTCAATCTGATTGCCAATTTGGGGATTAATTTGGCAATTTTGTATTTGATCACTGCTTTTGGAAGTGCTCCAACTGTCTGCAACCATACCGTGAAGGAATTCTAATGAGTTATGCGCTGTTGTTTCCAATGATGAAAGCAGCAAAGTGACCAGTTTCTCTATAATTATCACGTAAATCACATTACATCTATTGCGGGGCCTCTGCCATAGACTTCTAATCTTCACCAGTATCTGGGGCTCCCTTCTCTTGGGTAATTGAGAGGATTAGACCTCCCGGTCCTGTTGGAGTCAAGCAGGGCATGCAACTAATTCTGGTCAGTGATTTCAAGTGGAAGTGATGTTGGCCACTCTCAGACCAAATCATTAAGGATCTGGGTAGTGGAAAAGAGTTGAACGAAAGGGGCCAGGCTGACTAAAAGGTGTTTGCAAAGGTGTGAGCTGTGTTTTAAGAAAGCAACAGGGATGGTGGGACACTGTGGGTCTAGCAACATTGGGGAGGCATTACAGCACCTAGGTTTGAAAAGACCAGGGAAGGAGCAGTGATGAGAATGCAGAGAGAGAGAGAGAGAGAGAGAGAGAGAGAGACAGACAGACAGACAGACAGACAGACAGACAGACAGACAGACAGTATGCAAGCAAGTGCTGGTCCTCAGTAGAGGAACGTAGCCAGGCCACTGTGATCCCATAGGAAATGAGTGGAAGAATAACACTCTGAACTCACCCAGCTTCTCCCCTTAGATCTCTTGGTGCATGTTGTTGGTCAAATCCAATGAGAAGCCAGAGGACAAGTGAGCTTATTTGTGTATTGTACACAGGTCAACCTCCTGTGACCCAGAGTAGCCTGGAGAATGTAGGTGAAGGCCTTTGAAGGGGCACAGGGGGGTGTCCAGCACAGAAACCCTCCAGTACTTTCTTCCCTTCAGTGGCCATTATTGATACCTGTGCTGAGTGGGAGGGGACACAGGTTCAGAGCAGCCTGGGAGCTGAGACACTGTTTGCAGGACACCTGTCCCAAAGGTTTGCTGGATCAACACACAGTTTTGCATGAATAAGAAATGAATTTGTCGTGTTAAGCCACTGAGATTTTGTTGTTGTTTGTACGTGACCAATAAGATAACTTCTCTGAACTGTCGCTTTGTGGGGGAGGAGTTTTGCTGTTCCTCTTGTTTGTGTTCACAAATAACGGTCCCTTCAATGGCTAGATGGAGATGTAAAATGCATGCCCACCTTTCCCTGCAGGTTTGCTGAGCTTCATTAGCCTATAGAGGGATTTTGATACTGGCTCACCCTAACCTCTGGTCTCCAGCGAGTCATGCGGTCAACATTCCTGCTCATTCCTGCTCATTTGGAATCTTTCAGTTTCTGGAGATTTAATGCCTGAAATGTGCATATGCCAGGCATGGTCAATAATTCAAATTTTGTCCAGTGTCAGCCACAGCACTGTGCCTTGGTCAATGTTTCAGAGTTATTGATCACCCTTTTATCCACTTAATCCCTGTCCTTTTGGGGGGCAGCTGTCAGCATTTAAGGTCTACACTCTGAGAGCGATAGCCATGCCAGGCCATTCTCCAACTCAAACATCACATCCTGCAAGGGCAGCCTGTTTCTTATTGGTAAGAGGGCAGTGCCACACTTAATAATATGTGAGTCTTTTTCTCTGTTCATTCACTTTCCTTTACTATTCCAGTGCTAGTAAAATTCTATATTTGCTAGACCTGTTCCTGGAACTGTTGTGAGACAAACCTTTGAATCTAAAGAATAGATAAAGAGAAAAAAGCCTAAGAAATAAGAGGAAAGAGAGAAAGACTTAGCTAAAGGGCTCCAGTTTATTTTCATAGCACAGTGAGCTGGAGAGCAAAGAATGGGAAGAGAGAAAGGAGAGTGGGCACAGGCTGGGCTTAGAGAGGCATTCTTGGCATTTGAAGGGTTCTGGAGAAGCTACAGAAGTGGGGGATTTGGGGAAGGGGTAGAAAGGGGCTTGAGAACTCTTGCTGTGCATTATGAGTGAGCTCTGCTGTGGTTTGGATATTTGTTCTCTCCAAACCTCATGTTGAAATTTTATCTCCAGTGTTAAGATGGGGCCTAATGAGAGGTGTTTGGGTAATGGGGGTGGGTCCCTCATGAATAGATTAATGCCTTTCTTTGGGGCTGAGTGTTCTCTCCTGGTTCTCATAGTTCTTGTTTAAACAACGAGCTGGTTGTTTAAAAGAGCCTGGCACCTCCCTCTCTTATTCTTTCTTCCTCTCTCGCCATGTGATCTCTGCACATCCTGTCTACCCTTCCTCCGTCTGCCGTGAGTAGTAGTCTGATGCCCTCACCAGTGCAGACGCCCAATCTTGAACTTTCCAGCCAGCAGAATCATGAGCAGAATCATGACTCTCTTTTATTTATAAACTACTCAGTCTCAGGAATTGTGTTATAGCAACATTAAATGGACTAAGACAAGTTCTTTTATAATGCTGAGCATCAAATAATATTGCAATCCCTTTTTCAATTACTTTAAACCACTGGCTTATGGTTGTATAAATTAAAACCTGTGCATAGATGGCACCCCTTGAGAATCATGGATTTATTTGTACTAAAAATGTGGTTTAATTGCTGGAATACTTCTCTTTTCAAAATTAAGCATTTAGATAATTTTATCTCCTGCTTAACAGAAGAATAAAAAACCAGCAGATGGTAACAGCTTCAGTTTTCTTCCATCAGATTTGAAACCTCACCTGCAGCCACCACTTCCATCCCTTCCTCACACCTTCCCATTATGGTGAAGATACATCTCATGCCACCATCCACAGCACAGCCCTCCACCTCCATGCTGGATCCATCACAGCTTTGCAGGGACCTCGTGGCACTAGTTATCCCTTTGCTGATTTGAATGGTCAACCTTGTCCTCTCTACTGGTCTCTTCAGATTAGCATTTCTCTCTTTTCAAAAAAAAATTGCAAATATCTACCATCACATTTTTTGATTCTCATTTTTAGCTAAACTTCTTGAAAAAGGAGTTCCACTTGTTTTTCTTACTTTTTCACCTTGCACTCTACTATAGTTTGTATATTTCACCCTCCAAGCCTCCTGTTGAAATTTGATCCCCATGTTGGTGGTGGGGCCTAATGGGAGGTGTCTGGCTCATGGGGGCAGATCCCTCATGAGTGGCTTGGTGCTGTCCTTGCAGTAATGAGTGATTTCTGTTCTTGCTCTGTTAGTTCAGAGCAAGAGAAGAGAGGCTGGCCACTTCCTTCTCCTTTTTCTTGCTTCTTGTCTTGCTGTGTGATCTCTGCACACATTGTCTCTCCTTCCACTTCTACCACGAGTGGAATCAGCCAGAGCCCTCAAAAGAAGCAGATGCTAGTGCCATGCTTCTTGTACAGCCTGCAGAACTGTGAGCCAAACAAACCACTTTCCTTTATAAATTACCCAGCCTCAGGCATTCCTTTATAGCAACATGAACACACTAAGACACACTCTAATATTCACCCCCTCTTTAAACACCTTTCAGGCTGATCACTCTCCCCACTACTCCACTAAAATATTCTCAACCAGGTTGATTAATGGTATCTCTATCACAAAATCCAATGCCCACCCTTTTATTTTGCTTCATCTTCTAGCAGTGTTTGGCACCTTGGGGGATACCCACTACTAGAAATAGTCTGTGTTAGCTGTCACCACACTACATTCTCCTTGCTTTTGTTCTCTCTGGCCATGAACTTAGTCTCCTTTGTCTTGTCCCTTAAAAATGGTGTTCCCCAGAGCTTTTCCCTAGGTCTTCAATCGATACACTTACCTGGATGGTATACCCAAGGACCTCCATCTGTATTCATGTATCAATGACTCCCAAATCTGAGTATCTAACAAAATCTCTCCCTTGAGCTTCAGACCGATATATCTAATTATTTATTATTACCTCCCACAATTATTATCACTCTTTCCATTACAAACACATGTCCAAATCAGAACTCATTATATTATACCCAACTATAATATATTTCATACTCAATCATAATATCTCATGCTGTGCACTTTACTGAATGGCTGCTATCTGCCCTGTTGTCCAGGCCTTATTAATTTCTTTCTCTCCCTCCTTCAGATGCCAACTCCTGTTAATTCAACCTCTTGACCTTCTCTGGCATTCATCTTCTTCTTTCCAGCCCCACTGCCATTATCCAAGGTCAGGCCATTCCATCTCTCATTGGAGTTAATGCAACAGCTTTTTACCTGGTCGGCTCACAGCCTTTTTCAGTTAATTCATTCTCTACAAGGTACCCAGAATGAGTTTCCACAAGCTCAGATGTCATCGTGTCAATTGCTTTGTATCACTTTAAACCTTGTAAGATGAAATTTCAACCTTCTATCCCTCCAGCCTCATCTCTCAAACAGAAATCTATATGTTGAACTATGAACAGGTGAATTTATGTTTTGTCTAATGCAGTTGTACATTTCAATGGTTTGCTAAAACTCTAACCATGGCATTGTACAAATATTCAAAAAGCATGATAACTGAGTCAAAATAAAGAATTTAGATATGGCAAACACCTTCTAGATCTTGAGATTAGAGGAAAAAGGAGTGCTTTGTGCTTTGTTTTTTCCTTATATTTAATCTAACATAGTCACAAGTTCCAGGGATTGACAATGTGAACATCTTTGGGGGCCATTACTCTACCTACCACAGCTATGAACCAGACACCACTCACTTTCCTCATAGATCTGATCATCTAGTGAAGTCATGTAAGACCCAGCTGCTCCTTACTATACATCCAAGCTTGTGGTAAGCAGTCTCTCTAATTAGGAAGATATTTTCCAACCCCTATTGTCAAGTTCAATGACCATGCTGACCACCTTTTGGTGTATGGATGTTTCTGATTTCCAGGGATATAATCTCACCCTGCTTAAAAGAATACCAGGGCTCCATCCAATATTTTTTCATTCCCATCTTATTTTCCATAGAAACTAATAAACATGCCCATATAATTAAATAATTTTCTTACATATTTAAGGACTGCCCATGACCTCTCAGCTCAGTGATGGGCACTGAGAAGGGGACGGTTTATAGAAGTGTGACAATTCCAAAGCCATAATTTACATAAGCAAGAAGAGTTTGATAGCCATAATTTAGAGAGCCTAAGAAGAGTCCAAGTGGTTGCTTTGCAGAGTCTGGCCGTTAGAAATTCAAAGAAAGGAAACAGCAGTG
Source organism: Microcebus murinus (assembly GCF_040939455.1). Lineage (NCBI taxonomy): Eukaryota > Metazoa > Chordata > Mammalia > Primates > Cheirogaleidae > Microcebus > Microcebus murinus. The sequence continues at coordinate 7,132,417 of NC_134114.1, read as the reverse complement.
TGGCTTGAGCTGGGCTTGAGCAGAGGGAAAGGGAGGAGTTCACCCCAGGTAGGGTGGTCACAGGCAACTTGGGTGCAGAGCAGTCTGCTCTAACGTATTTGTCAGCACATTCCAACATGCATCATGGAATAGTAGGTGATACAAAATTAGATGCATTTTTGCTTTAAACTCTGCTATTTAAAAAAAATTTTTTTAAAATTATATTCTGTTTAGGAAAATATAAAAATGGAATTGCATGTCTTAAACATAATAATATGCTTATAATTTAATGTTTTTAAAAATCAGTTCCAACTGGAATATTTCCCCTCCTCTCCTCCCCAGCACTTGCCTTCAGTAACATCCACCCAGGAACATCTTTCAAAGCTTTATCATAAGACGGTGAACTTAGTCTAGGTGAGCGATCTCAAGATCCGCTGGATGCAAGTGCCAAAGGCATGTCATGTACAATTTGTGACATTGCTTAGGTACCATAAAATATTCATATTTATGCAATTTTGTGTTGTATAATCCATACTCATTTATATTTTCATGACTTACTGGTAATGACACTAATTATGCAGTTGGCAGAGAGGCGTGAAGTGACAGTTATGATGATTTTGTCAACAGTGGGGCGTTTGATTGTAAACTGTTTCCATCAAGAAATCCTCCAAGTAATTTATTTTTTCCATATTGTAGAAAAGAATAGCACTGCTCAACTGAGACTGTGAAACTTTGAAATCTCTCCACTTCATTAGCATCCAGAGGGGAATCCCTGGAGACAGAAGGACAAAAAAAAAAAAAAAGGAGTTGCCTCTGTCACTAATGAACAGTAGAGACAAGATAGTTGGTAAAGTTAAACTTTTTGCATGTGCAGTGTCTTTCTGGGGTTGTCTGGTCAGAGAAATGGAAAAGAAATGAGCTCAGTCATACTGTTGTTTGTTTTTGCATCATCTATTGCTTTTCCTGTGTCAGCAAATGCAGGTTGGCCTTCCTGATTGGTTCCTGATGGCATCTTGTTTTTGCTCAGTGGTTCCTCACCCTTAAAGTTGCCACTTTCCTCTCTGTCTCTCGGTCTCCTTCCCTGGAGTCTGCTTTTCAGGTTCAGGTGTAGTGTGGTGGTGCATCATTCATTTATCTCTGGGCTTTTTCCTCTTCTACTGTTAAGGACGCCAGGCAGATAAAGATTTTTAACTTTTCATGGGAATGACACTGAACTAGTGGTAGCCAAGCCCCACCTAACTGATGAAACTTCCCTTTTCATGTCTTCCCGGCACTTGAGATTATTGATGTGGCACCTGATAACAGCAGAAATGTGAGTTAAAATAAAGTCCATCTATGAAAAAACAAAACAAAACAACAACCTTAGGTATTTTCTTTTGCTAAGAAAATCAACACTAAACCTTGCAGGCATTGTTTTTCACAGATGTTAAATTAGATATAAAAGTGAGAAAAAGTTAGGGACGCATTCGACAGCATTTTGCCCTTCTGAAAATGTTTACCAAAAAAAACGTAGTGTGTTTTCTGTGTTTGCATGTACCTGGGAAAACAGGCAAATGTCACGTTAGGCAGACTGAGATCACGGTGTAGAAATATTTCCGGGGAGTCCAGCTGCTTTGCTAAGGACTCACAGCGTGTGTTCCGCACGGTGCTCCAGGAGTCGGGATGCGGTGATAAGTTCATTCCTACGGCGCCTGCCTGGAGTGTTCGGGAGGCTGGTTCTCAGCAGGGGATTGAAGCAAGCCCAAGTGAGGGCTCTCTTTCCATGTCTGTTCTTGAGGAATGATCTGTTAGCAAAACACTGGGGGTGTAACAGGAAATCTTTTATTTAAAATCTTGCTGGTGCTGCCATGTGTTATATGACATAGGAGAGAAAGCCTCGTGCACAGTGATATTTACGCTATAGAACAAGGAAGGCATGAAGGCATTGGAATAGAAGCCCAGTTCCCAGAGCAGGAGGGGGATTTTAGGGGGTGATTAGCCCACCCCAGCTGCATTCCAACCGGGGCCAGCTGGCCTGTTTTACAGACCCGAGGACCAGTGGTCACTGGGCATCCTCGAATTCAGAGAACAGATGAGAAACCAGTCCCCTTCTGCTATGGATGCTGCTCAACTCCTAGCTCTGTTTTCCAACATACCACTCACTAAACCACTCATTTTTTCATGTAAATCTTCTTTTTAGTTATCTTCTAAGAGTCCACAAATTTTCTCATTGTAATACATTTTATGTTGACATTCAACAGCAGAAACATTTGTCATTCTGCGGAAAGAGTGGGTATTTTGCCATCGATCGGTCACTTAGAACCTTCGGAATCCATGGGTGACTGTCAGGTGCTGGTTGCGGGGGGACACTTTGGAATGTCCTGGGATGGAAAATCTACTAGAGTGAGAGATGGAAGATGTGGATCCCACTGACCAACTGTAAGCTTTGAGGAAATCTCTTTATTTACTGGGAACTCTGTCTCTGACCAGCCAAATGAGAAGATTAAGGCAGAGGTTGTCCAAAAGTCCCTTCTGATAGCACAGTTCTGAGCCTGCAATCCCTGACGGAGTTCTGATTATTTTCCGGCTCCCTTTGGGACTTAACATTAGCAGTGATTTTTGTGGTATTTTAGTGGTGTAAAAGATATAATATTCCTATCCAAGTGGCAGGGGTTGGTTGATGAAGAATGACATGGAAAGAGAGAACTACCTAATTTTGGGTCAGGATTTAATGAGAGGTTGCTCTGGGGCTAAGCTCTGTTTATAGCAAGTCTCACCTGGGATTGATTATATTGTTAATAAACCTCTTTGAGGTCTGCAGCTGCCACCAGGACGCATCAAAAGAACTAATTACTCAGATTTTTGTTTAACAGTGCTTATCTAAATAACTTAGGAGCTTTTGAGTGAAAACAATAAAAATGCAAATGATTATGGTACAGTGCAGTGTAATAAGGATATTTTCATAATCAGAAGTGAAGGAGTTGTAAAGCTAGAAGCAGCACACCCCCCCCCTGGGTGTTACCTGCCCAAGGCCCAGGTCAGATTCAGGGCACTGGGGGCCTGTGCTAAAGGCAGATGTCTCATAGTCTCTTGTCTCTTGGCTCCTGCCCTTTGGTCTCTTACCTGCTGTGAATTGCTTGGGTGCTCCAGCAGCTACCCTGGGGTTTGGGAAGGCAATTGGGTAACAAATTCCAATGGACATCACAGCACACTAAAGAATTCCACAGCTTAGGTGGTTGTTGATTTCCAGTATAAATTTGTCTTTAACTAGCTGTCATTAACGTGTTAGTTTTGAAATTCTTAGAGAAGTGCATTAGACAAGAGTTAATTACACCGTGGTGCCTTACTCATTTCGTTAAAAACTGATGCATGAGATCGGGCTGTGTGGTGGAAGATTTGGAACTAGAATCCGGAGACCCAGACTGCATTACTGGCTTTACTCCTTCTGAGCTGGGTTTTGGGGCAAATCGTGTAAGGTTTCAAGACCTCCCTTTTCTCAGCATTTTGATTCACCTACAAATCAGTCCTAAGAAGAAAAGCCTAGTGGTCGAATAAACAAGAGAAATCCTCATGATTAGAACACTCTCTTAACAAATTGATAATTTTTATTAGGGTAGAAAAGGCTTGGAGAAAACTTAGAAAGGACATTTTCCAAACTTGATGGTTTGGGAAATCAGAGGCCTTTTCGTTAAAGTCTGTCACCAAGAACATCCCTGGGAATATGGGGCTAGATGACCTCTACCATCCCTCTCAGCTTTATGAATAGGTCAGCAGCGTGCAATTTCTACAAATTTTGGGAAAAGCTACCGAGATATGAATTAAATCCAATATCAAAGTTAACCTGCTTTTAAAAGACCTTGAATTCTGAAAGAACTCATTGAGTTGCTATATTTCATTGAATCTAAAATGCCACTGATTATAAAATGCACCATTATTTTATGTACTTCTAAGACGTGGCTTAGATTGTAAAACTCATCCTGATTTAGAGATAATCTTAAATTCCCTGAATTCAAGGTGTACTCCTGTATTCCAAGTTAGGAAGGCTTTTGCCACCAGGCTTTAAAAGAAGGAGCATAACAAGGGCATTAGAAAGAAATTTTCAGCCATAAAGGACTGTTATGCTTGAATTGGTTAACAAATATAATTTTTGCATGAATAACTTTTACCATAACTCTAAGGAATTGCTTGGCATTTTACCTGTCTTTTATGGATTAAGCAACAAAGCTGCAATAAGGTTGTGCATTGCCAAGGATCACAGATTGAATTCCAGTAGTGTTTTGGATGCTAGCATGAGTTTGCATGGCATGTTGCAATGGTGACTCTGTTTAAAATATTGTTATTCATTAATCCTTAGTTTTACTAAATCCATTTTCAAGTAAACGAATCTGGAATGTAGTCTGGGTTTCCCAGTGCCCACCAAGTAGCCCCTCCAAAGATGACAGGTGTCACCCCTCCTGGGCACTGTTGACCCCTTTGACCCTCAGAGGGCAGACAGAGCCCGAGAAGGTGACGGAGGGACCGATGAATCTGCATGCTATTCACAGTTCACAGTTGACTATGAGAAGCTACAACTTCATCAGAAAAAGCACCAAAGTGGAAAGACAACTGGATTTGAACTTGTAGGGTGAGGGGACAGGTGCCCTGCAAATAGGGGAATATCAATTAGGTCTCTTGGGAAAAGAAGTGATGTACTTGGAAATGATGTGACCACATTCCCATTACGGAAGCAGCCAAATGCCATCTTCCTTATTTCTGATTTCCAGATAGCTTTTTCTAGAAATGTACAGGCATTGGGAAAATATTGTTTTTGTTTTTTCAAACATAGACCAAAAAAAAAAACAAAAAAAAAAACCTGTGATGATGTTAGATTGACGCTTGCCAGCAGCTTGACGTGGGAACCACCAGCAGAGCTTATCTCTACAATCTGAGGGAAAAAATGAAACCAAAGCCTTGACATATGTTTGCATGGGGAGGCAGAGGCCTGGCGGGATATTTGGGGTTTGCCTAAAGACCCATTTCCATGGAGGTCTCTAGGCTTCTCCTCGGGCTCCTGTCTGCTGATGTTGGGTTTAGTAGTCATTATTTTGAGTCAAGACGTTAAACGTTGGGCGTCAAGGCAAAGTTGGTGTCCCAAGGAGTGGGCAGTAACTGTCGTTCTCCATCACTACTGTGGCAGGAATTGGTTCATTAGCCAGCAGGTTGGTCTCCTATTATTGGTACCCTGAAAAAATAGAAATGGCTGGTAAATTTAAATAACGTGATAGTCATCGCTGGATTGGCTAGTGACAGAAACCATGCCCTGTTGGAGACTAAGACCCTCCACATCCCAACGACTTGTTCTACGCACGGGCCTCGCCCGGAAAATAGCCTAAGACGAAAACAGCACCCAGCCCTCCAGCTATAGTTCCGAGAAGAATGCATTCCATGACGTGCTTGCTCCAGGGCATGCTACCTGCAATTGTTCCCGACCCCCTGCCAGGTTGGGGTTGAGTGATCCATCACAAAGAGCTTCCGGTGCCATTGGGATGCTGATTGGGGCTGATTGGCCCACACCCAAACCTCATCATCCCCCCACTCTATTTTTCTGTTTCTACTTCCTTGTTTCTGTATATAAAACCTACTAAAAATCCAAGTAAAGTAGACCTTGACAACCCTTTGCTTGGTCTCGTTCCTTTCTCTTGCCCATCTCTTTCAGGCACGGTCCCCCTCGCCCCCGCGAGTAACAGAAGGTCCCGCGGGCCGGGACAATGCCCCAGTTAGACTACACAAAGGTGGTATTATTAAAATTATTAGATAATGGATTGCCTTTTGGAACCCAAAGTAAGAAATATGCTTTGGCTCCAGGATGTGAAGACAAATCCTTTTTCTTTGGGCTCCCCTGTTCTTCTCTGTTTCCTCCATTTTCTGGTTCACTTATCAGGAAACATGTCAGCTACCAGGTTTCAAGTGTTCCCTCTCCCAGCCCAGCTGACTCCCATGGCAGGTCTTTGAACACAAGCCCTTTATTTGTGAGAGCATTCCAACAAACACCAGTTAGGAAGTGGGATTTGCTGGGCACAACAAGGATACAAGGATATAAGGTGCTTCATCAAGCAAGGTACCCCTGTGGCCAACCGGAGCCCCATGGGGGAGCTCTGGGAGCCAGTGCAGAGTGAACCTGACAGTCACCCACAAGGAGGGAAAGGGAATTGTGATGTTGATCCACCCACTCTTGGCCCAAGGAGTATGAATTCCTGGACACTTTTGGTCTCTTTCACAAGAGAGTAGAGTGGGCTTGTGGTTGGATGCTGAGCCAGAGTGCACAGAATTGGGGGATATGGCCAGGGCACTGACAATACCTGCACCTTTCTATGGCCCCAAAACCATGGAAGCTAAGAGGCTAGTCCTGTCAAGAAGGCTGGGGTCTCTGAAGAATAAATTCCAACTCTTCCGTGGCAAGGGAAGAAGGAAAAAAGGGATATTAGGCAGGGGTCAGATTTCAACAGAACCTGTGGAAAACATTGGGAGGAGCAGTATTATCTATGACTATGTCTTAATATAAATTTTTACATTAAGTGAATTCTAGAATAAGCTGAAGGTAGCAAAAATGCAAACAACAGCACGAGATGCTTTGTGAGTGATGCTCAGGGTAAGAAAACAAGGAAGCTGCGCGTCCGCTAATTGGAATGGATGGAGCCTTGTCGGGGTGGCGGTGAAAGTTGGATGTGCGGGTCCCAATTTGCTTCTGTCTTCTCGTCACCCGCTGGAGAAAGTGGAGCAAATATTAGATGAAAAGATCGTTACAGTGGTATCCCCGTAGAGGATAATGACACTAAAGTTGCAATGTGAGACGGCTTTGCAAGTTCTTTAAAAAAAATTTACATTTACATTAAAAATTTACATTAAAAAGTTACCTTCCTAAATAAAAAATAAACAGTATCCAGATGAGTCAAGAGGAATATAAATATGTAATGTACTTCTGAGTAGCAATTTTCTGTTCTTGCAGTGGTGGAAGGTGTGGGCTGTGCAGAGAAGGGGGCCTGGCTGGAAGTCCAGGTTGCCTTGGTTTCTCATCCGTAAACCTGAGATGAAAATGCACGCACCTTCCAGGGTTACTGTGGGAGTTACGGGCATTTTGTATGCTCAAAACTTGGCAAATAGTAAAGGTACAATACATGGTAGATAAATTACCCAAGTAATATTTGACCAAACATTGCAGAGCTTTTTTGTCTTTTGTAAAGATTTATCTTATCTTGTCTCTGTGTTATCATATATTTTCTCACACATTGGGAATCAAAACATTTTAAATCTTATAAATGTCCATTCGGTCAGTATTAAAAGAAGATTCTCAAGCAAACATTATTTTGGCTCAAATGCAGGCTAATGAATTGAGATGTTAGAGTTGGTTTGTTGCAAAGTTTATTCCACTTCCCCCCCCCAAAAAAAAATAGGAGAGAGTTCTATTGATAAGATAAAATATTTCAAGATATTAAGTTGTCTTAGTTCGGGCTGCTATAACAAAATACCTTAGTAATTTATAAAACAACAGAAATTCTTTTATCACAGCTTTGGAGGCTGGAAGTCCAAGATTGAGGAGCCAACCGATTGGGTGTGTGGTGAAGACCCCCTGCTTCTCCCATCTTCTGGCAGCATCTTCTTGTCACGTCTTCTCGTGGCATCCTAGCATGGCAAACAGGCTCTTTCACACCTCTTTTATAAGAGTACCCATCCCTTTCAAGAGAGCTCTGCCCTTGTGACTTAATCATTTCTCCAAAGCCTTGACCTCTTAGTACTATCCCCTTGAGGGTTAGGTTTCAGCATATGAGTTTCCTTTGTTTTTTTTTGAGAGGGGCTCAACAACATTCAGTCCATAGCACAAATGGTAGATAAAACTTAGAAAGCATTATGTTGGGAAACTACTTTCTTAAAAGTTTGAAACTTCACACTACACTCTTTTCAGGAAAAAAAAAAAAAAAGGCAATGCAATTTTTCAAATGTTAATTTTCCCATTTTTGGAGGTGATGATTAGCTGCTTAAAATTTAGGTGGAAACCTGAGCCCAATTGCTACTTGCAATATTAAGCAACTGGGCTGTGTTTTGCCTTCCCAGTGCTATTTTCTCGCACATACAAATTGCTACGTCCTGTGTGTGAGATTTATTGGGGGGTTGGACTTACACAGGGGCTCCAAGCTTCCATTTTTGAGCAATGAGGTAACAGTTGTCTAAGGCCAGAATGTGAGCTTCTTGGAAGCCAAATGCAAATGTTTTGGGTTTCTTTTCTCCAATGATACCTCTGTATCATTATGTTTCACTATTCCTTTAAAATTTTCACAGATCTTCACTGGTTTTCAGACCTGTTCACTATTTAGACTCTTGAATTTTTTCCACTGAGTACCAGCAATCATCTGCTTGAATAACCCTACAAAAAGGAGTTATACCAGGGCTCAGCAAACTTACTCTGTGAAGAGCCAGATAGTTGCTTCGCTTTGCTGACCATTTGGTCTCTGTCATAACCACTCAACTCTGTGGTTGTCACATAAAAGCAGCCATAGACAATGCACAAATAAATAGGCATGCCTGTGTTCCAATAAAACTTTATTCACAAAAACAGGTGGTGAGCAGAATTTGGCCTATAGACTCTAGTTTGTCGATCCCTGAGATACATCATTAGTAAAAATCTATTGGTTTCCAGAGAACAGTCACTTGGAGTTGTGATGATTATTTTTCTGTGTCAACTTGGCCAGGCTATACTGCCAAGTCATTTACTCAAACACTAATCTAGGTGTTGCTGTGAAGGGTATTTTGTAGCTGTGGCTGATGTCTACATCAGATGACTGTGAGAAAGGGAGATTATCTTCAATAGCCTGTGTGGGCCCCATTCAATCGATGGAAGGCTTTAAGAAAAAAAAAAATCCTGAGTTTTCCTGGGAAGGAAAAATTCTTCCTCAAGACTGCAATATCAACTCCTGCCTGAGTTTCCATCCTGCTGACCTGCCCTGCACATATCAAACTTGCCCCCACAGCCAGTGAGCTCATTCCTTTAAAGAAATCTCTTTTATGTCCATATCCCGTTGGTTCTGTTTCTCTGGAGAACACTGACCGCTATCGACGCCAATATGCCTTATGAATATTTCTCATCCTGAAGGCTCACTCTTCTTTATTGTATTATTTATCTTTACATATTAATACTTGTGTGCTTATCCATCCATCTACCCATCCACTCTTTCAACAGTTTTCCCCATCTTAGGAAACGGTGCCACCATCCACCCTGATATTAAAACCCTAACTCGTAAGGACACCCAGCCTCCTGTCTTTGCCTCTGAAACATCTCTCCTCCTAGCTTCACCTGGTTTCCATAGCGCCCCCATCCCTAGCACCCTCCACTGTGGCTGCCTGACTAGCTCCAGCCCATTCTCCATAAAGTTCACCTGGAGAGCCTTAGAAAATGTCAATCAGACCTGGTCACTCTCCTGCCTTAGTCTTCTCCGTGGCTCCCCATTCACTCAGAACAACATTCAAACTCTTCCTCCTGTGCAGCTCTGCTGATCTTTCCAACTGTACCACAAACCGTGTTTCCTTCAATGCTCCAAGAACTGCACATCCGTAAGGGCCACCCTTGTCCGTCCCTGCTTCAGGGTCTCAGATCTTGCTGTTTCCAGTGTCTTGCCTGGTCTGTGCATATCTAGCCCTTTCTCAGCCACCAGATGGGATGCTTTCCGAGGCCTTTGCCAACTACTCCATCTATCCCTCTGTTATTCTCAATCACAGCATCCCTCGTTTTTAAACGTCATAATCCCTAATGATGGTGTTTATTTGTTTACTATCTATCTCCTGCACTAAAATAAAAACTTTATGAATGCAAGGGCCTTGCCTGGCTAGTTTACTGTTTAAATCCCAGGGCTTTAGCACAGTTTTAAGCACAACTTGGTAAATGAATTAAAAAGTGCCAACTGTATGTCGTCAACTAAACTAAGTACCAGGGTTACCGTGATTTGCCAAATCAGACAGGTCCTGCCCAACGGAAGCTCCTGGTCTAGCAGGGAGGACAGCCAATCGTGGAAAAGTGGTACAAAGCTAAAATAAAAATCATGTAAATGCTGCAAAGAGACACATGTAGAGTATATAATGGGGACTATGACCTTTTCTGGGATCCAGGAACATTTTCCTGAAAGATTGGAAGTCAACTGTATTTGAAAGATGCATAACAATTTATTAAGTAAAGAGTGTTGAAGGGACGTTTTAGAAAGAGGAAAACTGCAGATGTGCCAATGGCTGGTGGCAGAGGGAGCATGAAATGCTCAGGGCACAGGAGGCGGCCACGCGGTGCCAGCACAGAGCAGAGGGGAGGGTGCCTTGGGGTGTCGGTGGAGTGGGGGTGTGTGGGGGCCATATTTAGGGCGTTGCTTCCCCCACGAGGGCAGTGGAAGACACAGGCACGGGGAGGGAGGGCATTGTGGGGGAGGCGCCCTCATCAAGTCTGAATTCCCCGAAGTGGAATAACGTTTGGCACAGTCACGGTACACACGTTATAGGGAAATGTCCCGGGGTGTCGCCAGGAAAAGTGAGGAGAAAGAGGAAAAGCAGGAACACTCGATAAACTGCAACGCAAAACATTATACACATTTCACTTTTCAGCAGAGGGTCGCGAGCCAGCCCACACACTGGCAGGCACTCTTGTGCTTTCTATCAGTTAAGTCGCAGAGGATAAAAGTCAAGGTAGACTTTAAAATGGTGTTTAAAAAAAATGCATGTTCCTTGTTGCTAAGCAGTGCCTCTGGTTTCACATGTGCCTGCTCTAAATTAGTTGTCTCCGTTCAAATCAAGAAAGGGCCTTTTGGTTTCTGGAAGCTTCCCTGCAGCTTGCCAGACACGACTCTTGGGCGGGAGGGCGGTGGCGGTGTGTCTCTCGGGGAGGCGTCCAGGAATACACAGGGGCCCTGGATTAGAAGAGAGGCGAGTGTGTCGAATGTGGTCATGAAGGCAGAAAGTACAACTGGCCGAGAGTGCTGCCTTTGCCAAGCTGCTGAGTGGGAGGAGAGGGCGGGTAGGGCTGAGGCCTGGGGAAGGGGCAGGAGCAAGTGTCCTGTGCAGCCTGGGTGACCGCTTGCTGGCCAACCACGAGGGCAAGAGCCGGCTTTGTGGAGAGGCCAGACGGATTGTCCCATGCCTGGGACAGAGCCTCCCTCGTGACTGGCCTGTGCTCCTCCCCAGCAGAGGCTGTCCCCGGGGGTGGACAGTGCATCTCTTCCTGAGACATCCTCATGTCACTCTCTCCACCAGCCATGCCCTGCCAAATGCTCACATGCATACACAGCCAGGGGCCATCCTGGCTTTACCCCCAAGTGTGAGTTGCTATACATTGACATGAAAAGGCCAGGGGCTGAGGGTGAGGCAGAGGCAGAAGTACCTGCACGAGTGGATGCTGGTTTTCCTTCTCACCTGCACTTCCTCTCTGAGCCGGAAGACAGCGCCGGGCCCGGGGCCTCATCCCCTGAGCGGACGCTGACCTGCCCTTGGCCCGCATCAAGGAAGCCTCCTCAGTCCTGAACAAGAATGCTGATCACACCTTCCTGCGGGGCCGCAGGCTTCCCTGCCAGGATAGAGACAGTGTGGGGTCTTCCTTCTCTGGGCTCCAGGGAGCTGCTGCTTTCCCCCAAGAAGGAAGTATGTTGAGTCTTTCAAACTCCACGTTCCCAAATCTGCCACTAAGAGCTGGCAAAGAGGACGAGAGCTCGACTGTCAGATGTGCCGGTTGTCTTGGATTTTATTCTCCTTATCTTGGGCTCAAGTGGGAACGGCCTTCTCTCTCCCTCCACCCTGACTTCCCAGCAGCAGTCATTGCTCTTTGAGCTGTTTACATCCACAAGCAATGGGCCACCCCCCTGGGGCAAGCTCTCCAGAAATTTGGCTAAATTAGGTTTTTGCAAACTTGACTTCTACCAGACTTCTTCTCCCACCTTGCATATTTGAAAACACAAGCCACCTGGTGGCATTCTGCCAAGAGTGGCAGTGTGTGAAGACTGGGGCCATTCTGTCTAAAAGCACTTGGATTTCAGGTAGTGAAAACACTATTTAAACGGAATGTTGTATTGAAATTTTGTTTATCTCCCTTATTTTTGAAATGTCTCAGTTATGCAACCAACAAAAACAATGCTAAAATCAGATTTGATGTACCTCTATTTGTGTATTGCAGGCAACATAGCAGTTGTTAGTATAGGAGTCAGTTTTCATTAACACTATCTCCATGTGCAAGAAATGATTTTTGTTTTTGTTTTTTCTATAATCTGACTTTGAGACACCATTCCGTTGGGGTGGTGGAAATGTAGTCTACCAGTTGGGTTTTCCCAAGCCTTCTGGGGGTGTATTTGATCTCTAGGGGGAGCAGATGGCAGAAGACCTATCTGGCACTTAGTTGTCCATTGGAATCCTGAGTCTCTTGTATCTCTGGTCTGGTATTTGTTTTCCAGGCTTCACCTTCTCTCTGTCACCCCCCCCCATTCCTGCTTGGCTCATCTGTAGACCAACTGGCGACTGTCCTATTATATCCATGCCCAGGACTCATTCTCCCTTTCCTGCCCACACCAGCTGGGCCAGGGCAACCTCACGAGGCCAGGTGCTTGCATGCATGGAGTGTGCAGCTATTCCTACCCCTCCCTGGGACCGTGCCAACTCTGCGAGGCTGTCTCAGGCCTGCCACCAAGAAACCCACCTCGTAGACATTTCTACTCTGGCTCTTGCTACTTCCCTGGCCTCTCCCTGGGGCTTGGTCTCTGCCGTTCGCAAAGCCCCAGCTGTTCTGCGGTCCTGGTCAGCAGCCCCGAGGCTTGGCCTGGGCCGGGCATCAGAGCCACCCTTTGCTCTGAGCCCAGCTGGTGTCTTAGCTCCTTTATTTTTAATCTAGTTTTTCTTCTCCCTCCAGTCTGGGGAATCCCTTCCCGTCCTCAGTGTGAAGGTAAAAGACAGGCTTTTACTTGAGACCCGCACCTGTGAGTCTCCGAAGCATCGTCATTGCTTTGTGCTGCAACATGACTTAACTGAGTTCATGGATTGTGCCCTTTCTGGTTTCTCAGAGTAAAAGGACAGAAAGTCCTAGTAAACATGGAGGGATAATGTCACTTAACACTGAAACGTTTTATCTGAGATAAATGGTAGTTTCTTTCCTGTTAGTTCTAGATTAAATAACCACTCATTGAATGTCTGCTTCCTGGTGGAAATGTACTAGGATCTCAGGAACAAAGATGACTACAACACAATCCCTCATCTCTCTGAGACCTAACAATTCAAGGGTGGAATGGAGAAAAAATGAGCCACCTCTGATGTGCAAAGCTTGTTAATTGGATGTGAACAAAATACGTTGACAGTGCAGGTAAGATCACACACCATCTGAGCATTGTTTCTTGGGTATGTTTGGAGCTCAGGAATAGCTGCAACCAGACTTTGAATCTACTACTTTTTCCACTGACATGAAGCGATTGGGTCACACATACTTCCCAGAGAGGCTGAGCAACACAATGTACACATCCCATTCTAAACACTCAAAATGTGCCCCTCAGCAGCTCACAGTCTACATGAGAACTTTATCTATAGGTAAATCAGTGTGAAAACAGGTCTTCTATAGAGAACATGTGGTGCTAATTAGCACTTTCTCTTCAGAAGGAAAATTGCTTGATTAAGCCTTACTGTTCAGCCTCTCTGCTTAGACGTCCTAGTTTTGAACTTGGAAAATCTGTGAGATGCCATCACCTGGTTCATGCCATTCTCTCATGAGTCCCCTCGTCATCATGTACACTACGTATTTTAGGCAGCTCAATGACTCAGGTGACCCTGCGACTGCTGGTTACCAAATCTCAAAAGCACGGCACCAACATGTTCCAAGTGGGCCACCCAACAAAATGCCTCCATCACTCCCAGGATTTAGTGCATGCCTCTGCACGATTCTTTAATTCCGAATTGATTAATTTTATCATTGCTTCTGGAAGAATGACATTGCAATCAGGATTTGTTTCCTAAATTGTAAAGTCCTTTGAAAGCAGTGCCTCCATACCTGTTTTCCAACTCTACATCCAGGGTCTAGCCAAATGTCGCCTAAGCTGTACCCACAGGGAAGACTTGCTTGTGAAACTCCCTTGAGGGAAACCTGTGTTTATTGAAGAAAGGAAGTCACTCCTGTACTCAGCCTGACTCCATGACGTTAGAGATTTGCCAGTTAGAACCTGTATTCTGCACAAGGATATAAGTTGCCTCAATGGCTTTCCAGAACATGCTTTATCTTATTGATAGATCTGCTTACTGACAACAACACAAAGACTACATTTGTAGTCTATACATGTGTGGTTGGTTGGCTTTAAAATTGATTTTTTTTTCTTGGACATAACAATTGGTGGAAAAGTTTGTTAGCATATTAAGTAAGTTATTTATGTTCTATCTCATTGGAAAAGAACAGGGAAAATGGCTTAAAAAGATACAATATTTCACCATAATAAAAAAAAAAATCAAGAAATATCTAAGACAGGCATTTTTAAAAGGCCAAAAGAAGGATAAAAGATCTGAAGTTAAAGTAGAGCCAGAAGCGGGTTTCCTGAGCAGCCGAACAGTCTTGCACATGGTGAGAGGTGGCCACACATTTGGCTCTGGGCCTAATGTGGCCAACAGGAAGATGCAAATGAAATCAGCCACAGAGTTGCATTTCAATAAAGCACACTCTGGTCAGATTTTCGGGAAGATGTCTATTCCTCCTGACACTGAAAGAAGAGCTATTTCTCCCTTCAATCTTCACGGGGAAGCCTTTCGGTAAAGAGGTAAATGCAATTCCTAACCGCTTCCCTACAGGAGAAAGGCTGAGGTGTGCTCCATGTTCCACAAGTCACAGGGTGCACGGTCATTCCAAAGGGACAACAGGGCAGAACAAAGAGAGAGCACTCCGCTTTGTTTCAGTGACACCAGCCCCAGTGTCTGGGCACTAGTCCTTTCTTCCGTTGTCCATGGATCCTTCTCCCAGGAATGAGAGTCCAAAGAGCAGTCTGGAGTCCAGCGCCCAACAGCACAACCAGCTTTGTGAGTTTGTCAACCAGTCTAGCTCACCGGGGGACACAGCAGCTGGAAGAGCCTGTGAAGACATGGACAGCAGGACCAGCCAAGTTGCCGATGGCAGCTCATCCCTGGGCTCGAGGCCTCCTGGCACACTCGTGACTGTCCTTGGCAGAAGGGTGGGCATCTCCCTTCCTCCCGGCACTGCGCACCTGGGAGTGATCCCAAGAAAGGAGTCCTGAGAAGGGGACAGAATGTCTGTAAGATATCGTCCACGGCTGGCCCATGAGGAGCAGGCATGGCTGGAGCTAAGCTTAGCCTAATCTCTTCAATTTTATCATCTTGTCTTCATAAAAATGTGCTTTTGGGTCTGTGCGACACAACCTGAAGATGGGTAACAAGATTTTGCTCTTCAGAATCCACAATTACCAACGTCTTCCTCCCTTAGGAAAAGACTACAAGCCCATAATAATTAACTGGTAGCATCTTGGAGCCTTAGTGCTGTAGACCTCAGCTGCCTTTTGGCAGAGAACAAGCACAGTCTTCATGACAACGACAGAGAACCATCCAACTCTTCCCAGAGTTTAAGAAATTGAAAAATGCCAATCCATCTGCAAGCTGGATTAGCAAGCTCAGAAACCTGGGACAGCAGATGGTGGCCAGCTCCCGGATGCCGATATGGCCCTGGACTAACATATTTCTGTGCTCGCTCTGCATCTCCAACCTGCTTTCACTCTGCCCATCTGCTCTGGAGGCAGGCTGCCCGCTCAGGAATGAGGCACGACCTCCGAGGCAGGGGGTTTGTCACGCAGCAGAGGCTCCTAGGTGGTGAGCTGCTCTGTGTGGCCGTTTCGTGGCTGGAATGACCGCCTCTTTGCAAGCAGCAGAGGCGAGCAGAGTCCACGGCAGCTGTCTGTGGCTTCTTCTGCAGCGGCTGCGCCAGGCATATTCCAGGCACCAGTTATTCAGCCTTGGCACAAGTAGGGGCTGTGAATCCGCCTGCTCAAGAGCTTTGAACATTCTAAATAAGAGGTATTTTTCCATAGTAAGCTGAGATGGTTGCGTGAGGGATCAGTAATGCAGAAAATAGCTCAGGCAATGGAAAGGAAGAAGATAGAACCCTAGATCCTGAATATAAGTAAAAAGAATATGCAGATTTAAACTTTTGCTTTTGCCAATTTGAGGCCAACCCATGATGTTGAAGCTTAGCATTTCAATTTCTAAGAATACTGCACAACGATCGTTGCTCTAAAGGACAAGGAAAGAAGAGTGTTTTGGTGAGAAAGAGACCCACTGGGTTTTTCCAGAAAGCAGCAAATTCGCCCTTTTCATCTCTTGCATATTAAATCCAAACTTTCCTATAGTGTTTAGTGTAATGTAGATGTATTAGCTATCTATGGATGCATTAAAAAATTGCCCTTAACTTGGTAGCTTAAAACGACAACATTATTTCCGCATTTCCATGGGTCAGGAGTCTGGGCACAGTTAAGTTGAGTCCAGTTGTGCAGAGTCTTTCATGAGTTTGCAACCCAGGTCTTGGCTGGAGCTACATGACCTCAAGGTTCAACTGGGGCATTCAGTTCCTCCTGGGCTGTAGGCCGGAGTCCATCATCATTGTCATTTCTTTGACCCTGGGGTCTGTCCGTCAAATGGCAGCCTGCTTCATCAAAGCAAGCAAGCAAGGAAGAAGACAGAGACACAGAGAAAGAGAGAAGGCAGGAGCGAAGAGTGTCTTGCAAGCCTCATCTCAGAGGTAGTAAGTTACTGGTCAGCCACCCACAAGGAGGTGAGAAAGTTTCCAAATCAGTCCATACATCCCTGCTTCCAGAGGGTTCCAGTTTTTCACCCTTCTTGCAGCCACACTGTTTCTCATAAGACTTTGCAGTCCTTCCAACTAGAAATGGAATGGCCTGCCCTGCCCTGCCCCTTGACACTGGGCTTGACATGTGATTTTCTTTGGGTTGAAATGACACTGAGCCAGTTCTGGGCTTAGGATTTCAGACACATTACACATTTCCATTTTCTCTCTTGCCTTCTGCCACTGCCATGAGAATGCATCCCAGCTATTCCACTGCCCCATGCAGGACAGGAGGCACGTGGAGCAGACCTGAAACTACCCTGCAGCTTAGAGCCTTGCCCAGGAAAGCTCAGCTCATGTCAGCCAAACTCTGCCAACTCACAGATCCATGAGAACAAATGCTTTTCGTTGAATGCTACAGGGATCTTATGGTTGTGTTATATACAGCAAGAGCTAAATGATATAATCACATTAATCAATTTTTAATGATCACCTATTTAACTACCTATTCAGTTTGGGGTTTTTGGAGTCACAAAAATGGAAGAATATTCTCAGGGAAAACATGTTGAGTGAGAAGAGATCCAAATAAAAAATCTTGGGAGACTCTTACATTTAAGGGATCATCGGAGGAAGAAAAGGAAAGAAAGGAAGGCTGAAGAGGAGAAGCCATGATGATAAGAAGGGAAAATGGCAGAGAAGTCTAGGAAGTACAGATTTTTAAGAAGGGGCAACAAGGGGCCAAAAGAGTCTAATGCTGCCACCAACCCAAGCAAGAAGAGGAATTAAAGAACTGCCATTGGATCTCCCATTCAGGAAGCCTGGGGGCCTTTTGCCCTAGTAGATTGCAGTGTAGGAGGGGTGACCCAGGCTGGAGAACAGTGAATTTTAGGTTAGATGGAAAGTGAGGAAGTGGGGAGAGTAAAGAGTGAATGGCGGTATTGTTCCTAGGATTTTTATTGCAAATAATTTCAGATTTCCCAAAATTGCAAAAACAAAAATAGTTTACCCAGATTCACTTTTTTTTTTTTTTTTTACTGTATTTGCCTTATCATTTGTGCTTTCTCAGTTTCTCTCTCTCTGTATGTAGACACACATACACACACGCACTATTTTTTCTGAACCATTTGAGAATAAGTTGCATATATCATGGTCCATTCTACTAAACACTTCAGTGTGTATTTCTCAAAAACAGGAAAATATCTTTTATCACCACAGTACATGAATGATTTTACATTACTGATTTACATTGATGCAATACCTTTAACTAATCCGGTGTCCATATTCCACTTTTGTCAGCTGACCCAATAATTAATGCCCTTTATAGCACTTTCCCTGCAGTACAGGGTCAGTTCAGGATTGCATTTGGTTAGAGATACGGAAAGGTATTAGAAACCATCATGACTCTTTAGCTTCTGCTAATCCGGAGCCGTTCCATAGTTTTTCTTTGCCTTTTAAGGCATTGAGTGTCTTGAAGAATGCAGCATCCACCCTTGACTTTTCAAATGGAATGTTGCCATTTTATGCTTGACTGGAGTTTTTCCTTGTGATCGGGTTGAGGGGCTTTCTTGGCCAGCACACAGTGTAAGTGATGCTGTGTCCTAAGTCACCATTTCTGGAAGTGTGTGATGTGACCCACTATTTCACATAGGTGGTGTCATTTTGATCACCTGCTCAAGGTGTTGACTATTTTTCCCACTGTCTAGTAACTATTACCTTCCTCCCTTACAGCAAAGTCTGTGTGGAGATACTTTATGATTACACAAGTAGCCTGGTCCTCATCAAAGTTTTCTCCTAGAGTAAGTCACATTGGTGATCATTGATGATTTTTCGCTTGATCCAACCTCTGCCATGATAGTTGCAAAATGATGTTTTTTTTTCTTGACTACACTTTTTACTAGTCAGCCTTCAGTATCCTCCTATAAGCAAGAACACTTCCTTCTTCCTTCCCTTCCTCCCTCTCTCTCTACCTCCCTTCCTTCCTTTATGTATTATGGATTCATAAATTTCTATTTTAATAGACTATAATTCATTACTGCACATAATTATTTTTGTGTTCAAATTGTCCATATTAAGCCAGGGAAGTCCCTTCCATTGGTTCCTGTGTCCTTGTGACATGCCCATCATTTTTTAAAAACACTTGTATGTTTTGACATAACAAAATATTCCAAGCTCATCTTATATCCACCCTTCCTCCGGCCTGGAATTAGCCATTTATCCAAGATGAACTGCTTGCTTTTGGTGGGGAGGAGTATTAGAGATCAATATTTGAACACAAAGGATATTCATTGATACTGGGGTGCCCTTGACTCTTTCAGTGGGTAGAATCTAGAAATACACGCTTGTATTTACACATACATAAGTATACATACCCACAGATATACATAAAATATATACACATATTCATGTGCATGTGAGCTTGCATATACACACATATACAGGTATAATTTTAATGCCAATCCATCCCTAAAGGGTTCTTTCTTGACTTCCTCTTTTCCATATACATGTGTTCCCTCTTCCACATTGAAAATCCTGGCTTCCAAAAACATCAACACGTTTGCTCAATCCTAGGCAGAATTGCTTTGCCCATGTCACTGCAATAAATAAACATACTAAAAATGGTTCAGGATTTTTTTTTTTGCCAATCTCTGTTGTACCCCTTCTCCCTCACCACCTCCTAGGACTGAGAATGTGTGATTAAATACTGTATTCATTGGCTACTTGGACTGGGTCTTTCTTTTTCCATTTTCACTGTGGGTATGGTATTTATTTTAGATATAATTAGGATCATCTGTTTCAATTTGGTTTTCATTTTAGGGTTTTCTACCTTTCCATTCTTATTGCTTTAATTTTATTTTTTGAATATGTAGGATATTAATATGCTCAACAGCTATAACTATACAAAGAAATGCTACTCCTTGCCATAGTCCATCCCATTCCCCCCACTCTTTGTAGGTAATCAATTTCATTGTTTTCCAGTTTATATTTTAGTGATAGGATCTATGCAACTTTTATTTTTCCTTATTTTTTATGCAAAAGATGACATATTATATATATTCCTTTTTACTTGGATTTTTTCACCCAATAATATCTCCTGAATCTTTCCTTATCAGTTCATAGAGATCTTCCTTGTTACTTTTTCTAGCTGCATGGTATTCTACTGTGTGAAGTAACATGATCAGTGAATCTAACTAATCTCCTATGTTTGGACTTTTTGGTAATTTTCTGTATTTTGCTATTATAAATGATGCTGCAATAAATAATCTTATGCATATGAATTTTCATATTGCTGGATTATATTTGGGATAATGTGATTCCTGGGTGACATGTATAGTTTTATGGCATTGCCAAATGCCCTTCCAAAGAGATTTGTACCAATTTGCATTCCCATGAACAATAGTGTAGAAGAGCACCTGTTTCCCCATAATCTTGACAACAGAGGGTATCATCAAGCCTTTGTATTTGTGACAGCTGAGAAATGATATTTCAGTGTATTTTTAACTTGCATTTCTCTTATTAGGAGTGAAGTTGAACACCTTTTCATATGGCTCTGGGATATTTATATATTACTTTTTGTGAATAGTTTTTTCATATCTTTGCCCATTGTTCTGTAGGACTTTTGATATTTTGATCCTGGATTTTATAAGATTTTTTATACATGAGTCACATTGAGCCTTTTATTTGCAATGTACATGGTGAATATTTCCTTTCATTTTGTCATTTAAAAAATTTTTTTACTTATGATGTAGTTATACTATGCAAACTTTTTAAAAAATTGTTTATATACAAATAAGCATATTAAGATTTTATTTTATTGCATTTATAGGTTAAGTCAGTTAGCCTTTTACTATATACACAGGTTATAGGAGAATTCATCTATGTTTTCTGCTAGTGTATGTACTACTATTATTATATTTACATTTCTGATGTATTCAAGGTTACTCTTACATATGGGTTGAGGAATGGATCTACTTTTATCTTTTTCAGATTTTTTTTTACAGAAAAAAAATTTTCCTGTATTTCACCTTTTCCTTGACATTACCCCATGTCTTTGATCTATCAGTCTGTGTTTATGCCAGTACAACTGTTTTTTTTTTGTTGTTGTTGTTTGTTTGTTTGTTTGAGACAGAGTCTCACTCTGTTGCCTGGACTAGAGTGCCGTGGCATCAGCCTAGCTCACAGTAACCTCAAACTCCTGGGCTCAAGCAATCCTCCTGCCTCAGCCTCCCGAGTAGCTGGGACTACAACCATGTGCCACCATGCCCGGCTAATTTTTTCTCTATATTTTTAGTTGTCCAGCTAATTTCTTTCTATTTTTAGTAGAGACAGGGTCTCACTCTTGCTCAGGCTGGCCTCGAACTCCTTGAGCTCAAACAATCCACCTGCCTCGGCCTCCCAGAGTGCTAGGATTACAGGTGTGAGCCACTGCGCCTGACCCAAATACAACTGTTTTAATCATAGAGAATTTGTGTTATGTTTTAATAGCCGTTTTAATAGAAGGCTGGTATCCCCTTCTTACCCACTCCACATTCTTCCATTCTAATGTTTTCCTAATATTCTTGTTTGTTGATTTCTAATTTGCCTAGCTCCATATAAAGGCTCCTTAGAATTTTCGCTGGGATTGCAGTATGTTTACGAATTAGGGAGGGCTGACATCTCCATAACATTGAAACACCGAATCAAGGGCAGAGATATTCCCCCATTTGTTCAAGTCTCTTGCTGTGCTCCTGCGAGGTCCTTCTTTTCCCCTCTTCTGTCCTTTCCATTCAGTGCCTCATCTCCAAGGGGCACCACCTCTTTTCTTTAGATTTGATTGCCCCCCACCAGTAATGCTTTTCGGGGCCACCCTTCTAGTTGTACTCATTTTCCAGTGCCCCTCCCACGGCAGGGCTGAGCACCTCCAGCTCCTGACTGGCGCTCGGTGTGTTTTGCATTTGCTATTTCACTTCCTCTTTCCAGGGGTGAATTTGTGCTTTCCAAGGCTCTCAGCTGCCTCTGCTCCTTTCCACAGCTCTTTCCGGCTTCTCCTCTCTGGTCTCTGCATCCACAGGCTCTCAGCAGTCGCAAGCCGGCAGCTAGAAGAGAGCTCTGTTGGAATTTGTTGCCTTTCCCCTCTACTTTCAGGCAGTTTGAGGTTGCAGTGTTCTTGTCATTTGGTCATGCTGCAGGCATGAGCCCTGCGTGGTTTTATTTGCCTTCCTTATTGATTTCATGGCTGTTTCAAAGGGGCGGGGGTGAGGTTCAGAATGAGCCCACTCTCATTCTCCAAACCCTGAAGACCATACTTTAACAAGCTTGACTTCTAGGCAAATCTAGAGATGGATTTCAATTCTAAAGTTGTCTTTTCCTCCATTAGAGGAAATGTGCATGATCATAGATCACAGCATTAAGAGAAAGTACAATTTCAGCCGGTGAGGAAATTCTGTACCCCTAGAGAAAGAGGCTTGTTCAAGGAAATTCTAAGGGCAGAACTAGGGGATCCATTAGTCCATGTTCAGGAGATTACGAGAAAGGGAGGGATAGAAGTAACTGTAGGCAAAAGCTATAAAGTATAGACTTGGTGGAAATCTGTACTGGCTTAATCTGTTGTTCCTGGGGCTTTGTCCCACTATAATGTAATAATTTGGGCACCTACATTAGGTTGTGTTGAAGTGACTGTGACAGTCACAAATAGATGGAACAGAGACAGTAGGGAGACCTCCCTCCCCCACCCCTCCGTAGTTGGCAATAAAAGAGCATCTGACTTGTGAAATCGGACCTGCCACCCCCATTTGGAGATTGCCGTAATAGCACAGTAGTACGCAGCTGGTTTATCGTGGTCTCTGAATGCTAAGATATATAAATAAGAAATGACTTTGTTTTTCTCCCACTTACATTTTCAGTCTTGCTCGGGTGAGTTTCCCTTCCCGGCTCATTGAAGACATTTCAGGCAGGTTCCTAGTTTTCTTGCTGCTCTGGCTCATTTTGGAGGAGGAGATTCACTCACAGGTATTCACAATCTAGTTAGAGCGAAAGTTTCCATCTCATTTCCAGCTCAAAGCTACTCTGCTCCCTGGCTCTGGGCTATATTCCTTCTCCCCACCTCTCCAGGGCAAGGGTTGGGGCAAAACAGATGGGAGAAAAAAAAAAACAAGTCTTCAGTGCATCGTGCTATTGTAGTCCGCCTGTCCCCTGTGTGTGTGGCTGGTCTCCAAGCTGGCACTCCCTTGGGAGCACCCCACAGAGGCCTCTGCAAATAAATCAATAAACAGTGCGGAGGGTGTTTTGCAATATTTGCAATTCTCCCTTTGCTTTTGCTTCCGATGGTATTCACACAGCCTCCCGGTGCTGACTCCGCGCACCCCACCAAGCTGCCCTACAGGGTGGGTGTGTTTGAACTGCAGGGCCCAACCACCTTCCTCCAAGACCCCCATCTTCACAGGTACCCAGGAGAGGAGCAGGCAGCAGCCTCTGCTTCCATACGCGCCAAACTCCTGGGCATGCACGCATGCATCCCGCTCTCCCGGGAGCTGCCTTCACGCTCTGCTCGGCACGCAGCGTCTTAGCTGTGCTGGGGAGGAAGGGCCAATCTCACCCTTTTAAAGGGTGTCTAGTTTCTTGTGGGGTCTCTCCCTGGAGCCCCCTTTCCTGAGCTTGAGAGGTAGACAAGCACCCTAAATCCCTCCCTCGTGGTGGAAGGAGAATCCACAGCAATTCCTTATGGGCTGACAGATCTTGTTTTGGTGCATCTCCTTTAACAAAGTTGTTTATTCACATATGTGTACATAGGTGTCACATGTCTATACACACATAATGCAGGCACATACACACACGCAAGTTGAATATTGCACACAAATTGCATATACTGTGCTAGACTCGCAGCTTGGTTGCTAGACTGGCCCTTCCATATTTTAGTAAGTCCTGAGGGAATGTGTTTAGCACTTTACTTTGGAACATGAGGGGCTTTTCTCCTGTTCTCAGTTTGAAGCTTCAGCCAAAATCCAGAACCAATAGGAGCAGTGTCAACCATATTCTATTACAAGCATGGTCTATGTATTGTTTTCAGTCATCTCATACGTGTCAGTCCCTGCTCCAAAGACTTGAATTCATTGTATCTAATTTCTGTGTTGATCTTCCACAGAGATTTTAATTAACCTCCTTTTCCGGAGTGCAGTATTGGGGGTCAATGAGGCAAATCGCCCTGCCTGAGATCACACATCTGGGCAGGGGGCTGACGGGCAACCCTGGCTGGGGACGTGGCGCTGTCTGGTGACAAAGCCCGTGTGCTGTGCCTCATCAGAGCATCAGATGGCTATATCCCATCAAATGCGTCTGCTAAACCGAAACAGACTGGCTTCTCCCAAAAGCACTGATTAAAAAGTTCAGTTGGGACGCTGTGTTTGTTATCGTGAACGCTGATGTGGATAACACTATATTCCCTGGAAATATGGAGATATTATCTCCGCCCCATTTGTAGATGCAATACCAAGTGAAGACTGCACACCACTACCCGAGGGAAGAAAATCAGTCAACCTGTCACTGGGGACCTGTTCAAATTTCTGGTGTCTCAGTGGAGGTTGAATGTTTTACAAAAAGCCCTTTGTGCACACGAGGACAATATTGCAGGAGGCATTTGGGGAGTGCTGCTGCAGGCGAGGCTCCGTGCTAGGTGGGGAAAGTGTTTCAATGTGTGGGTCTGCCACTCCAAGAGCGGAACCAGCCACCACCATTGCTTCTGTATGTTGATGCGAACATACACCTTTATTGGCCTTACATGAAATAACTTTTAAACAAACGATTCTATTTGTAATAGAGTTACTAAAGGAATTCTGCTCATTGAGGTTCTTAATTGTTCTACCTTTTTGCGGCTATAAACCAGTGTTTGGTCTTTAGCTGAAACAGACATTTAGCCATAAACCACTGACCAGAAAGATCATAAATGATCAATTTCCCCCGTTATTTTAACTCCCTTGTCTCTCCTAACTGTACCACGTGCATTTTTCCTCACTGACCTTCCAACACATTCCTGGCTTTCATGAGCTTTGTACTTTAGTTATTAAACTACAAAAGAAATGGAGCAAAAGGACTAAAATATATTTCTCAGAAATACAGCTGTGCCAGCAACGGGCGCCGCGTGTGAAGTATGTCTCTTATCCCACTTCTCCTCATCACATTTCAGCAAATAAATCCAACCCTCTGTGGAACAATTTTGGTGTTAGCACAAAGTAATTCAAAACAGCGGGGGGTGGGAGGCGCATAATTATGACCAGCAGAAGACGCGTTTGCAAAAGCTGTGGCTGAAATGATTTAGTTAGGAAAAAGCTTTGCCAGAAGCCCAGAAAAGCCTTCTGTTTCCCCCTAAATTACAAAGCATTTATTCTATTCTACAGTGATTTACATGATAATTCTATGAAACTACTTGTGTCTAAGATTATTCTCTGTTTATCCTCCTCTGTAATAATACGTTAGGATTCATCCATTTGCTTGTTCGTGCATTCGGCAGAATAAGGCACAGTTCCTGTTCTGGTGGGCCGAGTATGGGAGGTCATTATATTGCAGTCTAATGCGTGGATGGGGACGGCTGCACAAGGGGCCCGCAGCAGGGAGGACAGCATCTCCCAGTCTGCGTGCTTGTGGGAAGCTTCCGGGCAAGGCGATGGCTGGACTGAGTCTTAAAGGAGGAGGAGGCATGGCTGGGGACAGGGAGGGCAAGATGTCCCAATGGAAGGGACCAAGGGCATGACCAAGGGCATAGCAGCTAGAAACTGGCAGCGTAAGGGATGTGGGAGGGTGGGTGTGTTAGTCGGAGTTCTCTAGAGATACAGAGCCACTTCATAAGAAATGACCCCAAAACTTGCTCTCTCAACATAACAAACATTTATTATCTCACAGTGCCTATTGACTGTGAGATGCCCAGATTAGCAGGGTGTTTGTGGCTCAGAGCTTCTCACGAGATGCTGGTCGTGGTGTTAGCTGAGGGCTCGACTGGGGCAGAGGATGGAAGGATAGACATCCCAGATCACAAGTGTGGCTGTTGGCAGGAGCCTCCGTCCCTCACTCTGTGGACCTGTCCGTAGAGCTGATGAAGATCCTCAGGATGTGCCAGTGGGCTGTCTGCAGAGCTGGGTGAGTGACACCAAAATGAGAGCCACAGTGTCTTTTATAATCTAACCTCAGAAGTAACATCCCACCACTTCTGCCATGTCCTATCCACGCAGAACAAAGTGCGTGTGTATGGGGGGAATGACACAAGGATGTGAGTCACAGGAGGCGGAGGTTATTGGTGGCCGTCCTGAAGACTGGCTGCTTTCACTAAGCATTGGAGCGGCATTTGTGTGGTGGGCGGATTTGAGACAGGTACATTTTAGGAGGATACTGGTTCAGTGGAATGATGATGTGAGGGTACAGGGCAATTAGAAAGAAGGGAAAGAAACTGAATTGACAATCACTTAAAAAATAAAATCGGTGAGACCCTATAATTGATTCAGTGACTCATTTGTAACCAATGGGCAAGTCTGCTACAGGTGTTTCTGGAAAGGATTTTCCATACTGACAAAGGAAAGAGCTGAAAGATAAAGGCAGGTTCACTTCCCTGGCTTCCCCCAGAATTGTCTTGCTTTTGAATATAACCCCAGGGGCTGTGGCAGCTGTTTTGTGACAATGAGGTGAGAAATCATGCTTGATGTGGTTGAGTGGGAGAATGGACAGAGCCTGGGTGTTGGGTGACACTGCTGAGTCACCAATCAATCCTAGGACTCTTTTGTTACGTAAACAGTAAATATCTTCAGAGGGAAAGTCACCGCAGGTGGGGCATTCTGTGACTTGCTGCTGAAAGCATTCCTGACACACAGAGAAAGTTGTGACTTCCAAGCTCCAAGACTGAGTGGTTTCATGCTGGCTGAAATAGCAGCTGTGAAAGGAAGAGCAGGCTCAGGTCTGTGTGGGTTCTGCTGAATGTGGTCTGCTTGTGGGATGTTCAGCCTAAAAAAAAAAAAAAAAAAATTGAAAAAGCAAAACAAAAAACCCAGTAGACCACGGTTAAAGGCGAGGCCCACGCTTAGCCTGCCTTTGTGTTCCTAACGTCTTGCAGGATGTTTGAACGCGTGTCAGGGCTTTCTTTAATCAGCGTGTGCTGAGGAGGTGAACAAATGAGTGACTGGAGGGTTGGCAAGGGTGTGAACCGAGGTAGCAGTCGTGGGATAAAAAGAAACAACGTTTGTCTCTGTTCTGGGACAAGCCACCACGTATGCGGCACGTGACAGATGCTGGTGGTGCTTAGAATCAAGGTATGTGCAAGTTAGCCGGTACAAAAAGGGAGGTGAAAAGCCACTGCTTTATAAGTATATTAATGTTCTTTTACCCTCTTTGTATGTGTTTCTTTATATGGTGAGCAGCTCTTGAAGGAAATGGTAGCTCCACTTGTGCAGAGAGGAAAACGAAGCGGACAAAATCGAATCTGCTGTGTAGCCAGACGCAGCACCTTAAGGATTCTTGTTCGAGAACCAGAAGGAAGTGACAGTCTGTGGCCAGGCAGACTGGCCCTGCAGTTAAGCCGGATAGCCTGAAATCTTCAAAGCATTTGTTGGTCAGTTAATTTCATTTGAAGAATATTCTATGGGCCCCTCTTTTTTTTTTTTTTTTAACTCTTTGGACCTTGAAGTTTGTTTCAGTTTTCTAGGCTGCCTTCCAATGATGATGTGGGTCGGCCAGAAGCTTGCACCATGAAGACAGAGCATTTGTGATCCAGTCCTTTCTGTTTCCTCACTTTCATTAAACGCTAGAGACAAAGTTGCAAACTGAGGCCCCCTGAGGGAGCTCGGCCAGCGACAATGGCTGGGAGACGCCCCAGGCAGAGAGTGGCCTGTGTGTGCAGGCACAAGCTGCGAGCAGATAGTGTTGATTGGATCGGCCAGTGGCGGGGTCTTCGTGGCTCCAGGGCGGTGGTTAACTTTAGCTATTTTGCATCGATTCCCTCCCTGGGTTGGGTCACGATTCCAGGACACCACGGAGAGCAGACATTCCGGGAGGGCCTGTGCCGAGTCACAAGGTGGGCTGTTGAGGCATCACTTAGCTCTGTCTCTGCAGTTCCTCCAGGCCACAGGGTTCTCTGGTCTCTTAAGATTACCTGGGCATGGAGACTTTTCTGAGGCCGTTTAGAGTCCTGGGTGATGGGGACAGACATGCTCCGCCATGGTCCCCTCCTGGGGGTCCGGAGGCTCGGCCTGGGATTTGGGGTGTATGGGGGAGTTAGGGGTCGAGTCATTGTGCACCTGCAAGGCCCCGCACCCCCAGTGAAGCTGGAAGCAACATCCGGCTTCTGGAAACTGTTGCTTGCTTGCTTGTTTGTGCCAACTTTGCATTGTTCGAACCCCTGTATAGTGGGGCTACCAGCCAACCAATCATGTTAAAGGTCAATGCATGATCCACGCGTGATCAGCCACTGCATAGCGTATGCACCATAGGGATAAAAGGCACGCTGCAACCCCGGTTGGGGTCCTTGCCTACCAGAGTGGCCACTGCGTTGGTGCTCAAGGCTTGGACCCTGGCTAGCCAGAAAATAAACTCCTCTTGTGTTTTTGCATCCTCGGTGTCTCTGTCTCTCTGTGGGTAGGGTGGTGAGAGGTAGTCGACTCCCAACAGGAGATTGGAGGCCACAGGACACACTTGTCCCTCCGTTCTCATCTTCCTGCCCCCTCATTCCTTTTCCTTGAGGAATCCCCTTCCTGGCCAGGTTCCGGATGTCTTATCTCTGCTTAGAGCCCTCTCTTGGCTCCGGGGCAGTGACTGCTGTTAGAAATACAAACCTCAAGGATCTTAGGACTTTTCTGTCCATCCCACCTCATCCCTCCCCTAAGGTGACAGGGATTTATTAGAGTAACTAATAAATACCTGCTGGCATGGGGAGACGTTGGAGAAGAGGGAAATAAGGTGACTTAAAAAAATATAACCTTAAAAAAATTGTTTAATACTTCAAAATATTTCCCTTAATGTCAGGGCCTACTTTCCCCAGCCCTGCTAGGAGGAGTTCAAAATTTTTCACCACCTGGTTCTTAAGCCAGGCCTGCCACACCTGAAGTCCCCTTCCTGCCAGTACCAGGTGCAGAACGAACCCTGATGCTCTTTGCTCTCCAGCTGGTAGCGTGGGATGCGTTCTGAGCACTCAAACACCCTCTGAGCTCTCTTTTCCTGCCTGCCCTTCTCTCTCCTTCCCTTCTCGTCCACTCAAGTACACCTGGATTTGCATATCTGTACAACTCCAGTTCTTCTTTGGTTTCTGATAGTGTCTCTCCCTCAGTGAGAAAGATGGTTTTCCCTAAGCCCTTGCGTAGTGGCATGGAGTTTGTGGAGCCGTCTGACGCTCACTGGCCTGGCCCCTACCAGCGCGTTGGGTTTTGCTCAGAATATAACAGAGCAGCTGGAACACAGAACACACTGTGGCCTCTGTGACTCCAGGAGTTGCTTAGAAGCCCCCGTCTACCCCCTGGACAGTTCCTCCTGGTGTACGTCTCGGCCTGATGGGGCCTGTCTAGAGCCCCAGGGTTTAGGGTGCTGGCTTTGCAGGCCAGGCCTGGTCCCCAGTACGACCACAGCCCCACTCCCTCCCTTCCCCCACTGGCCAGAGGTGGCCTCAGCATTCCTTAAGGCTGGGGCAAGGACATTTAAATTGTCACCATGAAAAATGGTGCTAGTTTGTAGCAGCAAGCCTAGAATTGTTAGTTTTGAATTCAAAGAAGGCTTGAAAGATAACATATCCATCTTCTTCTGGCCCTAAGTTGTGATGGGGATCAAGATATTGTATTTATATCTAATGCACTTGATTTTGGAGAATGTGGCTTAGGTATGAGAGCCAAAGGGACTTGCTACCTCCTTCCCTCAGATCCAAACTAGACCTTAGAAAAGTCTACCCAGGCAGAATTTAATCTTTGTGGAGGAAACTTGCTCACTCAAATCTCTGCCTCTCACTGGGCCCAATAAGCTGTCCTTCTTGTCCATGGACTGTCTTGGCTTCAGCACCAAAAGTCCTGTATCCTAGAAACCCCTCGGTCCTGGACACGCCAGCAAATTTGGTGACTCTAGACTCCCCTGGGCTCAGGACTAAGTTGACCAAAGTGACACAGCATTTCACACAATGAACCAGAACTGAATTTTGTTTTTATTTCATTTCTCTGAGGTTATATGATTTCTCTTCATTAAGCAACTTAGTTATTAGGAAAGCAATATATTCATGCTCACAAGAAATAGTTTAAACAGGACAAAGGACCATAGTGTAAAAATTGAAGATTGTTTTTCATTTTCACGGGCAACCCTCCCCCGCCCCTGCAACACACAGAATTTCTAACCAGGAGCAGCTGCTCTCAAGACTTTCCTGGTGTTAGTCTATTAATGTTCTTTGCAGATAGAAGCCTCTTTATACACATGTATGTATGCATTCCAAATAATTTTCTGAGTTGTTTTTTCTCTTTTTGAAATAATGTTAATGTGAAGTTCCAACCCTAAGAACACATATACATTTATCTAAATTTTAATAAACAACCGTGTCGTTTTCCTCCTGCAGAAGAACAACATCCAATTGGCCACCAGTGAATGTTAAGCTGGTGCTTAGTCTTCTGCTATTACAAATAATCTTGCAACGGATAAACCTGTAAGCTCATTTGTGAGTGTATACCTGTTGGATAAATTGCTAGAATTGAAATGCTAACACCACCCACAGAGTGTGTCCATTTTTCATTCTGATAGTTACTTCCAAATTTTCCTTCAAGAAGTTTGTACCAATTTACATTCTTATTATCAATGCATAAGAATGTCTGTTTTCCAGCTCTTTTATTATTCCCATGTTATTATACTTCTTAGTCTTTGGCAATCTAACTGTGAAAATGAGAAACTAGAATTTTATTTGCATTATTTTAGTTATAAGTTGGGGTGAATCTAATTGTACATTAATTAGCCACGTATCCAATACTTTTGCATGTGTGCACTAATTTTTCATGTCCTCTGTTCATTTTTTTGCCCTCTCCTTGTGTAATGTGCATGTTTCTGCTTCTTAAAAAACCTATAATTTTAGGATGAATTTATTTGGAGTCTTCATCGTGGATTTCCTTTTGTTGTACTTTGAGGGTATTAACCATATACATTTAAGCACTTTAAGCTTCCTATAGCTCACGAACAGCCAGCCTGCGGCTCGTGGGAACCATCTCACATTACCAAATTAGATCTGTAATATCTGAATATTTTTTCTCAGTGGAGCTGTTGCTGTAGGAAGTAAATAAAGAACGTGGGTCAATAAAAAAAGAAGATACCCTGGGGAGGAGTAAGTATTTGAGGGAAGAAATGGTAATGCAGAAAATTAGGATGAACATAACATAAAACAAAAAAATTAAGGTGCTTTTAAGCTCATGGGGTGCAGCACTTATGATCTGGGCATGAATTTCATCCCAGCTCTTTCTAGCTATAAGGAAATCACTGCACTTCAGTTTTTGTCCTATAATTTCTTTGCCTGTGTATCAGAATGTCAATTAATATTTTCTTTTTACTCTAAATTGAACATAGTGCAGTGAAAAAATTTCTAGCCTAGGGATTCAGGGCAAATGAATATTTTGTATGATTTAAGTACAAATCGTTTTATAACTTTGGCCACTTTGGAATCAGTTTCCATTACTGCAAAGTTGAATCTCTCGGTCCTAAATAAAATCTCGGTCTTATGGGATATTAGTTGTTATAAGAGCATGAATTTAGTCTAGTTGCTAAAAGAGCAAATGTGCTTCGTCTTTGAAGACTATGGACAAAAATCTCCTCCTAATTGTCAGTCCTGCCTCATTCACTCAAACTGACCTGGGCAGTTGTCAGCCCCGAAGCAAGGTCAGCAAGCCTGGAAGTCTTCACCCTGAGAGTGACAGGAACTCCGAGTGTCCCCAGCACCTTGTTCTTTTGTGTTTTAAGGAGGGCCACGTGGTTTCTTGGTGGCCATTTCAGTTCAATTCGGTAGCTGGCCCTCATAACCTACCAAGGATTGGCCTGCCTCATTCTGTGTGTCACTCCTGCTGAGCACTTGACCCTTTGCCTATGTGTGGCTGGAGCCCTCTGTGGGTGTGATACCGACCCCCCCCCCTGTCTCCATGTGGCTGTGTTGCTCCCCCGGGGTGAGTGCTCTCATTTCTACAAAGTACACACTCCTCTACTGAATGACCAGGCTGGTGAGCTCTATAGCCTAAAGCACCCATTAATATGGCAGACTTGTTTATGGATTTTGTTTTTAGCCTTCTCTTTGGAGGATGCAGGTTTTTAGAGTTCTAGAGTCTATGGCCCTATCACATTCCAGAGCGTTCCTGCTGCTGACAAGCCAGGGCCTGCTGAATCTTGGCGACTAAACGTGAGATGTACCCTATCCAATAAGAATGCCCTCTAGCTGTTGCAGAGGGGATTGCCCTTAATTCTGAGATTATGGACACTGACCAGAATCCCAAGTATCCACCCATTCTCTAAAGAGGCCCGTGGACAGTCAGCTCGATGCTGGTACCTGTGCCTAGAAACAAACTCCTGGGCTCTGGCTTTGTGTTTTTCTTTAAGGTAATGATGCAGAAGAAAGTATCATTTAACAGGCCCTTTCCAGTTCTTCTCTTTCTGGCCCCTCCATCTCATTTGATCATTTTCCCCTCCTTTCTCAAAGCTCTGTCCCTGTTGGCTCCCTTATCACTGTCAGTCTTGTTTCTTCCCTCCCCTGTCTGACACCTCCTCAACCTCTGCTGGCTCCTCCCCTCTCTCAGCATCCCTCTGACCCCTGCCTCTCCCCAGAGTTCTCTCTTTCTGCTCTTAGCACCTCTGGTTTGACGAGCTCATTCTGGGTGCTCTTATCTAGGCCGATTGTTTTAATCACCAATTTGTATCAATTAGCTATTTCTGTGTAACAAGTCAACGCTAAACTTAGTTGTTGGAAACAATAGCTGTTTAACTGAAAGCTTTAGGGTTGACAATTTAGGCTGGGCTCAGCTGGGTGGTTTTCTATCCACTTTTTAGTCTATGAGTTTCTTTTTATTTCCAAGTTTTTCCTCTTTGGCACTATTGGCAGTTTGGGTGAGATATTTCTTTGTTGGAGGGGGTGTCCTGTGTACTGTAGAATGTTTGGCAGCATTCCTTGTCTATACCTGTTGCACGCCAGTTGCAAACCTTCCTCCTCAGTGTGACAATCAAAATGTCTGTAGACCTTGCAAATGTGCCAGAGTGTGTGGGAAGCAAAATGGCCGCTAGTCCAGAAGCATTAATTTAGCACAATGCTAAATTAATAAATGCATGGTTAATGAATAAATGCAGAGTTTTTATTCCCACATATTATGCAAAACTTTTGGAAGCATTTGGCACTTATTGGACAGATCTTTGGTAGGTTTTTACTAGGAAGAGTATTTCAAGGTTTAAGAGAAAGAAAGGAAGTGGCCTTGTACCTGGGTGCCTTGGAAACATGACAGAACCTGAAACATAAACATACAGCTCTAGCCATGGATTCAATGCTCAACATCCCTTCTGATTTTTTCTGGAGATGGGAAATCTAAATTCCATTTTCTTATCTATATAAAGTGACCTTTTGGTTAGTTTTGACTTTGTAAGTCAGATTCATCTTACTCTGGCAGAAACTTTATATAAAGAAATAGTCCATTCTAAAAAAAAAAAAGAATTCTCTTTCATATTTGTGAAAATTTGATCATGAATGGTAACAATATGATTTCAAGAAAGAAGAGGAACTATAAATTTGATGTATAAATTTAATTTTGGAAAAGTTGAGTAATCTTGTAAAACATGAAAACCTGTGAAAAACTTTTACAGTAGGAATTGGAGAAAACTTTCCAATATATGAGGAGACAACTTTACAAAAGTATTTGGAGTTAATATATAAATACATGTGCTTTAAAATCAGCATGTGTCACATCATCATCGATTCTAATTTCTAGTATTTAGATTTCCTTTGGTTCATGTGAGTCCATTGATTATTGGCTTCTTGTTTCCCAGAGACATAGGTATTTTTTTCTCTTTTCATTATCCCAGGTAATACCCATACATAATATTATTCAGATATTAAGAAGGGTTCCAGAAACACCCAGTATCACCTATTCACATTTCATTCTTCTTGTCAGCAAAGCAGTGTGCTCCCTGCAGTAACTCCAAGTTACTCAACCTAGTCCCAGCTAGAAAACCTGCATTCATCTTGTTGCTAGATGAAGGAAAGGAATTTCACTAAAAGAAGGGTTTAGTGAAGAAATAGATGAATATCATTGCAAGACTGTGTGTATGTCTGCCATGTCGTTAATGTAATTCCTTTCGGCAACAATCACTCACACTCATACTTAAAGAAATGTAATTTGTTTTTCCCATTTCTACTTTTGAGAGACTAATTGGCCAGTGATGTTCACCTATGTCAGAAGCGTTGAACAACCCAATTATTCCTTCAAGAAATGTTGTTGCAATGCTGATGCTTCCTGCATGTTATGGGGTGAATTATGCCCCTCTCCATTCATATGCTCATATGTTCATATAAATTCCCAGACCCCTAGAGTGTGACTGTATTTGGATATAGGGTTTTTTTTTTTTTTTTTTTTTTTTTTTTTTTTTGGTTGTCAAGGTCTACTTTACTTGTATTTTTAGTAGGTTTTATGTACAGAAACAAGGAAGTAGAAACAGAAAAATAGAGTGGGGGGATGATGAGGTTTGGGTGTGGGCCAATCAGCCCCAATCAGCATCCCAATGGCACCGGAAGCTATTTGTGATGGACCACTCAACCCCAACCTGGCAGGGGGTCGGGAACAATTGCAGGTAGCATGCCCTGGAGCAAGCACGTCATGGAATGCATTCTTCTCGGATGGGTGCTATTTTCGTCTTAGGCTATTTTCCGGGGTGAGGCCCGTGCGTAGGACAAGTCGTTGGGATGTGGAGGGTCTTAGTCTCCAACATCTCCCCCTATCTTTATTAATATGAGGGAGATTTACACAGGTTGGTGGAGAGCCTGTCTTAGGCTACGCGATGGGCTTCCGCGACCAGCACCCCAAATGTAAGATCGGGAGATAAACGTGAAGGTGAGGCCTCTGTCTTAGGCTATGTAGGTGGCATCCAGCTCCAGCACTTCTGATTATGAAGTGTGCCCCCGGGCATGGACCTACAATATTCCCGTCATGGAGTTACCTCACAGCTGGCGGGGTGTGCTCCTGGTACGCGGCATCACGATAATCCCGTCATGGGCGTCTCCACAGCCTTTGGAACCAACTGCGTTCCATGTGGGAGGCAAGGTTAGAAAAATTTAGACCCTCTGTGGCTGGATGGGGAGACTCTGTATGGAGGTCTTCTCTGGAGCCTCTTTGTTCTAGCCATTGGTAAAACACGGAGACCGATTTTTGTGTGGCTGCGTCTACCTGCGACTTGACAAAGTTGGTTAGTTTTTTGAATGCCCAAGGCCCAAAAGTGAGAAGCAACAAAAAACCTACACACGGCCCTAAGACACTGGGAAGCAATGTGGATAGCCAGGGGGATGTAGAAAACCAATTTTGATACCATGCCTCACTTTGTTCTCTCCGTTTTTTCTATCTTCTAGGCTCTAACTCTCTCAATGCTATCTTCTACCAGACCTGTTTTGTCTGCGTAAAAGCAACATTCTTCTTTGAGTGTTGCGCACAAGCCTCCCTCTTGGAGGAACACTAAGTCTAGGCCTCTTCTATTTTGCAACACTATCTCAGAAAGCGAAGCGAGGGATTCTTTGAGATATTTTAGGCCCTGCTGTAGCTCTCGGAGATTATTATTGATGGCAGCAGAGAGCTTCAGGTACTGCTGGTTGGAGGTGACTAGAGAGGCTATGCCTATTCCAGCCCCTGTGGCACCAAGGCCTAGAACAACTGCGAGTGTTATGGCCGTGATGGGCTCTCTCTTTTCTCGGGGCATTGTGGTGCCGTGCTCCCAAAATTTAAGCAATTCGTCAGCAGGATGTACAGTGAGTCTGGGGAAAAGCATGACTAACACACAATATTCTCTATGCTCAAGAAACGTTGCAGTGACTACATACGGGGTAAGGCCAGAAGAACAAGCAAAATAGGAGGTATTAGATGCCTGAATATACTGAAAAGTGGAGTTGACAGTAATTGATTGATTGCATATTTTCTCTAAGGGTGCGAGAGGGAGCATTCTTGGGCTAAGAAGGCAAAGGCCTAGGCCTGTGACCTGGCTGAGTGTCAGGCCACCATGGGTCTCTAGGCCCCATTTGAGTCTGCTGGTGTTGTTAGTAAATAATAGTTTATCAAATGTAGCGACACCCTCATAGAAGGGAGGCTGGGGGGAGTAGCATACCCAACACTCCTGATATTCTGAATTATTGGCCTCTCGGATGGTCCTGATAGAGGCGTTGACTAAGGTGAGAATTAGTTTTGCAGAGGAGGGGGGCAAACCTGAATCTTTTCAGGGGACAAGCGGAGGCCT
The DNA here is from genome assembly GCF_040939455.1 of Microcebus murinus. Lineage (NCBI taxonomy): Eukaryota > Metazoa > Chordata > Mammalia > Primates > Cheirogaleidae > Microcebus > Microcebus murinus. The sequence goes on along the minus strand of NC_134114.1, from coordinate 7,096,236 downwards.
CGAGCTTGTAAGGCCGAGACAACCTGCATGGTAACTTGATGTAAGGTTGCCTCGTCGGCTCCGGCAAAAAGAATGTCATCTATATAATGAATTATATATATTTGAGGATGTTGAATTCCAAAAGAATCAATTGTCTGAGCTACATATTTTCGGCAAAGGGTAGGGCTGTTGGCCATGCCTTGAGGCAATACTCGCCACTGGAAACGCGGGGAGGGTCCTATACAATTTACTACCAGAAGACTGAAGGCAAAGCGCTTACAGTCATCTGGGTGCAATGGTATGGAGAAAAAGCAGTCTTTCAGGTCAATGACTATCTTATAGTAGCCTCTGGGGATAGCTACGGGCGAAGGCAAACCAGGCTGGAGTGCCCCCATGGGAACCATTGTTTGGTTAACAGCCCGTAAGTCTTGTAGCAGCCGCCATTTGCCAGTCCTTTTTTGGATGACGAAAATGGGGGTGTTCCATGGTGAAGTAGAGGGCTCTATGTGTCCGGCAGCTAATTGTTCCTGCACTAACGCTGTAGCTGCGGCTAGCTTGTTAGATGGGAGGGGCCACTGATCGATCCAGACAGGTGAGTCACTCTTTTAAGTGATTTTATCTGCCCGAAGTGCAGGGGGATCAATGGCCCTTATGAAAAATGGTCTTTGAACCCTAGTCCTGATCTGTCTGACTTAGGGAGGGTGGTTAGGGGTGCTCTTAGTCCCTGACCCTCTTTGCCTAAACCCTGTCCTGGGAGGAATCCCTGTTTAAGCATTTGGCTGGCTACAACTTCATTGGGGCTGCACATAATGACATTCATCTGTGCCAGGATATCACGCCCCCATAAGTTAACAGGTAGGCTCAGGACTGCGAAGGGTTGAGTGGTACCCCTGTTTCCCTCAGGGTCTTCCCATGTTAAAATTTTTGAGCTCTGGAGAGTATTTCTAGACTGTCCTATACCTTGTAAGTGCGTAAGGGAGGGCTGCAGTGGCCATGAATCGGGCCAGGCGTCTTGGGCAATAACCGTGGAATCGGCACCTGAATCAAGAAGGCCTTCAAAAAGTTTACCATCTAATTTTAGTCGCAGGGTGGGCCGTTCTTTGGTGATAGTTTGGACCCAATAGAGATCAGAAGAGCCAGGGCAGGAAGCACCTCGGTTAGAGGCGATGGCTGGGAAGGATGTATTAAGAGGCAAGGGTAATGCCTGAGCTAAGCGCTGTCCCTTAGAGGCACACACAGGGCCGGTAAGCGCACTGGCTAAGATGTTAATCTCCCCGGTAAAGTCACTATCTACTATGGAGGGGTGGACTATGAGCCCCGCAAGAGTAGAGGAGGCTCGGCCCAAAATAAAAAAGAACATGTTAGCCGGTGGGGGTCCAAATGAGCCAGTAGGCAAAATTTGAACACCATCCTCAGGTCTTAATATTGTGTCGGAGGAGGCACACAAGTCCACTCCTGCGCTCCCTGTGGTTGCTCGGAGGAGTCTAGAGTCTGGGGGCTCTCTTGTTGGCTGTTCCCCGAGGCTGACTGAAATTGAATAGGACAGGGGGCCCGGGGCTGGCCCCTCAGGCCGTTTCCCGAAAGGGGGGACAAGGGGTTTCCAAGACATCAGTCTTGGAGCGGCACTGATTGGCCCAATGCTTTCCCCTCTTACAGCGAGGACAGAGGGAGGGGGGCTGGGCTGGCCTGCCTGGCGGCTCACTGAGGTTAGGGGTAGCAAAGGAGGCGGCTAAGGGGCACTGCCTCGCAAAGTGCCCTGGTTGACCGCATTTAAAGCAGTCTCTCTGTGCCGCGGTCCCTTGGATGGCGGCCCCAACTGCAAGCTGCACGGCCTGCAATACCTTATGGGCGAAGGGGTCAACATCATTACACATTCTAATCATGTCATTAAGGTCTTTGTTTTTGAGTTTGCCCCTGAGGATGGCCCTACAGGTGCTGTTGGCATTTTCATAGGCTAATTGTTTAAGAAGCCTATTATTCTCATCCTCGTGCCCGAGGGTTCGTTCAGCAGACTCTAAAAGCCTGCCCACAAATTCACTAAAACCCTCTTGAGCTCCCTGGGTGATTTTTGTCAGGGGAGTGAGAACAGATCCCGTAGAGGGAAGTGTTCGCCAAGCGCCGAAGGCAGCCGAGGCGGTCTGAGACAAAAGTCCAATTGGGAGTCTCCTTTGGTGCCGTTCAGTGGCAAACTTCCCTTGTCCGCTAAGTTTTTCAAGGGTCCAAGATGCAGAATTGGGGTTTTTTAAATTATTAGCAGCCGTAGTCTGACAGCGGTCGAGAAAATCGGCTTTCCATGAGAGGAACTTCCCGCGAGAAATAACCGCCTGTACTAGTTTGATCCACTCTCCGGGGAGCAGGTAGCCGCCCCCCGAGGCTGCCTCTAGGAGGGAGTAGGTAAAGGGTGCATTGGGCCCATAAGCCCTAACGGCAGAGTTCAGTTCTTTTAAGGTTTTGAATTTTCTTCTGCGAAATTCAGTGGGCTCTGAGTCTGTTTCTTCTGGGAGGTCATTGCTCTCGCTTTCTCTCTCCCTCCCTTCCGTATCCTCATTATCTGAATCTTGGGGCGGGGACTGGCTCGAAGAAGGGGTGGTAAGGTTTTTCTGCCACCAGACCGGGTAACTACCGGGAATGCTAAGACCTTATGGGAGGATTTTAAGGATTTCTTATGTAAGGTGACGTGAGACTGGGCGGTCTCATGACGTGGGTGGCTAATGAAAACCGAATCTTTAAGTGTATCTTGGAGGGAGGACAAGTCTTTGGAAAGCTGGGCAAACTCTTTTTGAAGTTGTAAAACATCTCTTAATTGCGTAACCCTTTGACTTAAGTCTTTTTTGGTACGCAAAAGCAAGGGCATTGTAAGGGGAGGCATTAACGAAGGTGCATAAATCTGGGGCGTGTAAGAGGCAGCCATTCGGGATCATGATATCGGGCCGCTTCCTCTCCGAGGGTTGCCTCTTCTGCGGGGTCGAGGGACTCTCGGAGGGGTTGTTTCTTGAATACCGGGTAATTAAATGCATGAGGGGCTGTACTCTCGGGTAAGGGAGGATAGAGGGTCTTGGTGTCTGGCCTACTAATCGGGGGCTCGTCCCTAGATGTCTGGAGCTCAGCCGATGGGTCTGGAGGGGGTATATTAATACAAACCGAGGGGCAAGGGAAAGGGCATGTTGGTCCCTCAGGATCATTAGGAGAAGCCGACTCTCCGGTCGCCTCTAAAGACGTCCTCGAAGCAGACCGCGACACGGGTCGGAGGCAGAATTCTGCTACTGAGAGCAGCTGCTTTTTATTGGGGTCTGAATCTGCTCCCTCAACAATATCTCTGATTAGTCCCCAGTAGGAGAAAACGGATACAGGGACGGCATCTGGGCCCTGATTCAGAAGTAAATTGTTTAAATCTCTGCCTACCTTCTGCCATTTGCGTGGGTGAATCTCAGGTCCACCAACAATGAACCAAGGACAAGCACGATCAATGAACACAAAAAACTTTACTAGATCCTTTTTCTTAACTCTAATTCCTCTCTCTCTGAGTGAGGCCTTGAGATCCTTGATAAAAACGGCCTCTTTAGACAATGAATGGCCCGTCTCGATGGGGTGACAATGTAAAAATTTACTCACCAGACCGTCGACTCTGTGAGCGGCAGAACGAGGGTCTCTGTAGGGTTTCCTTCGGCCGAAGAGCGCACCGCGGCGTCACCCGACAAAGGTCCGTACCTCGGGCCCCACGTTGGGCGCCACTTGTCCCGGCCCGCGGGACCTTCTGTTACTCGAGGGGGACGAGGGGGACCGTGCCTGAAAGAGATGGGCGAGAGAAAGGAACGAGACCAAGCAAATGGTTGTCAAGGTCTCTGTATTTGGATATAGGGTTTTTAAAGAGGTAATTAAGTTAAAAATGAGGTTATGAGGCGGAGATGTAAGTCCCATGTGACTGGTATTCTTACAAGAAGAGGAGATCAGAACACGGACATGCAGAGGGAAGACCGTGTGAAGCCATGAGGAGAAGACAGCCATCTACACATCAAGAAAAGAGCCCTTGGGAGAAAGCAACCCTGCTGACATCTTGATCTTGGATTTCTATTCTCCAGATCTATGCGACAATAAATTTCTGTTGTTTAAGCCACCCAGTCTGTGGTGGTTTATTATGGCAGCCCTAGCCAAAAACAATACACCATGTCCCAAGTCTCCTGTGTGATATAGGAGTCGCAATTGTGTGATATAGATTTGAGTTCCTGAGAGTGACGCTCCTGCTCCATCTACCCTATGCCTCCATGGCAAGTGCATGAGTTGAAAATAAGGACAAGGACAGCGAAGGTCACCTCCAGGGAGGCATGTATATTTTCCAGTAACCTATGGCTGGTCTGTAACAGAATTCTATGTGGCCTAAGATCACAATTTTCATTATTTGTTAAATTGGACCTAAAATGGAACTAGAGTTAGACACATAGTTTCTAGTCCAGAAACCTCATTACTTCAAAATCGTGAACTTGATGAATGATTCAATTTCAATATTAGGAAACAGAAGCTGGATACTGAATCAGGGTCATTTTTAAAATCAACTCACTTAGAATCTTGATGAGAAGACAATGATGAAAGAGATGAGAGAAAATATCTCATTGTGTTCAGGATTTTATGGATTAGTTTTGTTTGAGTAAGGCAATGAGAAGTTCTGTTTTTCACACATGGAGATTAAGTTAAACACCAGAATTTCTCTGGAGTTGATAAAGACACCAGAATAGGTTACCTGAGAAGCAATGGGATAGCTTCCTCTAAAGAATTCAGGAAAAACAGGCTTGATATGTTCTTGCCGAGGGTGCATAGCTGAGGTTCTTTTTTGGGCTAATTATGCTCCGGCGACTCTGCTAACTTTATGTTGAAATAAGAAAAAAGTGAATTATTACTTCAAAGATGCTACAGGCCTTTCCCTAATAATGTCTTTGTAGAGGGCAAAGTAGTTAAGAATCAGGAACAGAGTATTGCAATTAAAAGAATATGGGCTTGCAGAAAGAAGAAAGGCAAGGTGGCTGACAGCTGGTCAGCTTGCAGTGCATCAGGCTCCTATCACAACCGTCCACAGATATGACCCAACATCACAGACTTCATAAAAGCAGCACTTTGTTCTCCCACGAGTAATTAGGGTCCACAGGCAAGGTGTGTTTAGAGGCAGAGTTTTAAATGCCAGAAGAAAAAAAAAATCACAGAATCCCCGAGACCATGTGAGTTTTGGTGATAGAATCTGACTCTGGCTTTTGATGCGAATCTTTGTTATTTGGTAGTGACTCAAGGGCATTAGGCACAAGTAATGAATCAGGAATGTATCATTTCAACTCATCTAAATCTTCCCCAGAGGAATGAACCGTCCTTAGAAGTCAGGAAGCTCCATCAGCTACATATTAATGGGAGCATGAAAGAATACCAGGGAATTGATTCAATCCATGGATGTTTGGCTTCATCGCTTTGATTTTGGGTCCACAGAGTTAATTGCATCTCTGATTGAACTTACATGTTAGATCACTTAGTATGTTTACATGAAATAAATGCTTCTAATCATTGTGTTTATTCTATAGTTTGTCAGAACGAAATTATGTTCATGCGTCTTGTTCTATTCTCCCTGCCTTCACAATTTACCTCTACTCTTTGGTATTGTACCATCTGACATTTATCTTCTTGAAATTCCTCCAGTGGAGTGCTGAGTACACGGATGTTAGCTGGGACCTGTTTTTAGCTTAGTTCCTAAGTAGGTAAGTCTCCGTTATTGTAAAAATCCTTTATTATAAAAACAGGAACAGAATGCCACTCCATTTTCACCATGTAAACTTTATCTACTGTATAGAGAATATTTAGATGAAAGGCAAAGTTGAAATACACACAGAAAGAATGTATACAAAGTTATTTTCTTTGAAAACATTTTTTTTTAAAATAATATTCTTGTATGAAGTTTTTGATGATTAGCCATGTCTGGGTGCAATTGAGTCACTGTCTCTGGCACTCATAAGAATTTCATATACCGTACCGCGTAAGATGGCATTTCCGGGATATTCTTTGTCTTTATGGGATATAATTACTAAGAATTTGTTGTCCTCCTTGTTGTTGTTAAAACAGAATTTGCCGACTTCTCATATGTATCTATATATCATGAGGATATCTCCCTCCCACTCTTTTTAGTTTCCTTGTGAGAGCACATTTTTGAACTTTGAAAGTCAATAGGAAAATCTGTCACAAGTTTGTGAAAAACAAAACACTGCATATTTACAGCATGGTGCTTTTTGCACAACCACTGAAAAATATTACGCAGGGATTTGGGGATTCCAACTTTGACATATGCTGACAACATTTGAGAATGGCACACATGTTAGTTTAAGATACTGCTAGAGGAATCAAACATAAATACTTCACTTGAAAACCATTAATCCAAGATACCCAAGCTATTTGAACAAGCCTTATTCTTTTGGTTTTTGAATCATATTTTTGAAGGTCCAAGAGAAAACACATTTAGGTTTGATTTTGAATATCATTAGAAATATGTTAATATATTTACTGAGGAAAATGGACATATTAAAATATTCATCTTGTTCTGGCCTGAGAAGGTAGCCTTTTGCTCCTTTAGTTTTTCAAAACCATTTCATTTTTAAAAATAAAATTGTCTTCTCTTAATGAGATTATTCCTTGATGCTTTATGTTACAAATGTGCTATGAACATGATCTTTACCTATTAAAATTTTTTTATATTGCAGGAGCATAGGCTAATGATTACTTTTGTCAACTTTATTGAGTTCTCTTTCTAATTCTCAGAGATTTTTTTTTAGATTTAAAAAAATATTTAAATCTATTTTCTGCAGTTGCTAATAACTTTTGCCTTAACCTTCTTGATGATTGTATTTTTATTTTTTCCATATCTTATTGTGTGGACCAGAATTATATAAAATAATAACAACGATGACTGTTTTATTCCTGATTTAACCAGAATATGTTTAACATTTTAAACTTAAGGATAATAGCTGCTGGTTTGAGACTTAAAATCATCATATTAAGAATATATTCTATTTGTAGTTTACTGCATATTTTTTTTAAAAAAAATAGCAAATAGGGTTACAATCCATTGAACATTTTTGGCAAATAGTTTTTCATTAGTTTTTAGTTTAGGATTCTCAGTTTTTCATATTCCCTCTCTTGATGTATAAAATTATACAATACATTTTGTAATACTAAACCAGTCTTACATTCATGGGATCAATAATTCTTTATGGGGTAGATAATTTTTTCATGCATAATTGAACTATGTTCAACACTTGTATTTCCAAGTGAAATAGGACTTGAATTTTAATTTATTCTGTGTTATATTTGTTACTTATTGGCCTAATGCTCCTCTACTAGCTCAATAAAATGAGATGGGTAGATTGGTCCTATTTTTCTATCCTCTGAATAATTTACATATTATTTTATATAAACTTCTTCTTTCTTTGAAGATTCATAGAACTCATCTGTAAAATGGTCTAGCTCTAAAGGCTTTCTGCCGTGCAGTTTCTTCTTTTGTGTGTGGCTTCTTCTGTCTCATCCAAATATATGTACATATATGTGTATATGTATATATATATATATATATATATGAGCATATATGTATGTTTGTGTTTGATATTTTTGCAGAATATAATTCAGTTTGTTAAAAAAACAAAGTTCCATTGTGAGCTATCATATGCTTTATTCTCTGAACTTGAATAAAATTTTCTTTGTGTTTTTGCAGACAATTTCCATCTTTCTTTTTCCTCATTTTTAAAGTTTTTGTTTTATGTCTTTTTTGTTGTTGTTTCAAGAGGTTGTCTTTTTTATTTTTAACAAAAAGCACCTTTTAGATTTAATTTGAATTCAGGGACTTCTACTGCAATTGTGTTATTTCCTTGCCTCCTCCTTTCCTTCCTTCTTTTCCTCCTCCTTCTCCTCCTTCCTGGGGGTTGCTTTTTTTGAAGTTCTTTTGTCAATTGCTTAGTTCACTTTGTGTGTCTCATTTGTAATGAAAGCATTTAAAGCTGTGAAGCTTCCTCTGATTACATCCTTGGCTATATACTTTCATTCTGTATATATTCTATTCTCATTTTTATTTTATTTATAGTTTATAATTATGGTTTTGATTTCATTTTAAACTAATAGTCATGTCAAATATTTCACAATTCTGAAGTTCTTCCAAAAATTGCTTAACCTCTTATTTTCGAAGGTAATACGAAAAATTTATTTACCTGGACTCCACCAAGTTATAGGAGAAACTGCAAATCTTTTACTCTCCTTCTGGCTTTGTTTACATAATCTGAAACTTTCCAAATAGGTTATTCATTAAAGTATCATTTTTGGTCTTGCCTGTGTGTCTTCTGCACGGCCAGTAGCCCATTTAAATTCATTCACCACATATTAATAATTTCTTTTATTTTCCACCCTGTTAATGGGGCTCATTACTTCTTCTAATGTGACCTTATCGCACATGTATACAAAAAAAGAAAAGTTCATGTAATCTCTCTCTGTTTCTCCCACTTCCTTGTCCCTGAAGTCTTTCTCTCTTCATCTTCCCGGGTCTTCTGGCTGCCCTGGGTTCTGCCTCCCAAACACCCTCGTCTGAGCCATGCTTCCTTTGCTGCAGTTAACGTGTCACTGAGGCATGTCCCCTTAGTGCGGCTCCAGATGATGTCCTGCTGGCTTGTGCTCAGGGACTTCCTCACAGACCTCGGCTGGGGGTGAGGTCTTTCCTTCCCGTGGTCATCCTCAGGGGCACAGTCACCGAGCCCTGCCATTTCCCTAAGTTTGAATCTTTGGATTCCACACAGCCATACCCCCATCCCCTGGGCACACTCAGGCAGCTTTTTAGATGTTCGTAGGGAGGTCTGTGGACCTTTAGAGCTCCGGTTGGTCTGCAGCATCTGGAACTGTCTAGCCCCCGCCCTCCTTGGTGGATTCTCTAGGGAATACCAAAGGTCACCCAACCTTTCTTTTAGCCCTGATGTATCTCAACCCAGCCCCATGCACCTTAGAGTTGGTGCAAACTTCTTCCAAATGCCAGAAATGGAAGAGTAGGTCAGACTTAGTCCTAGACATTTTGGTTTTGTTTTTAATGCATTTTCATGTTTCCCTGGATCTTCAAAGTTGTTTTAGAGAGAAAGGAATAGGAGCTTTCTCAGGACTATAGCAAGATAGCAACCAAAACCACAAAAACAATAATCATGTTACTACTAATTATCGTTAACAGCAGCAATAATAGCAGCAATTTCGTCCGTGTACTCAGCACTAGGCATGAATGACTAAATTCTTTTATGTAACCTTCTCTGTGTGATAGACAACATTATTCCCTCCTTTTTATAGATAGAAAAGGGTCACAGGTTGGCTAGGTCCCACAGCGGGTAAACAGTGCCCGTGGGATTTGACGCAGGCAGTTAAACCTGGAATCGGCACTGCTAGCCGTGAAGTGGAAGGAGAGAGGCTTTTACACACCACCTAATCAACTCCTAGAGCTCCAGAATAAAACTCTGAACCAAGTCATGGATTTGAGAAAAGTTTTGTAACAGCAAACCAGTGAAATGAAATGATAAAAACTAAAACCAGTGAATTCTACAGAAGGAGGTAGATCCCTGCAAATGACTCTCATGGGGTAGTAGTGATGGAAATTTAGGCTAATTAAGCAATGTGAGAGAAAGAATAAAAAAAAATTGTTTCACCAGTTTTTAAGTTAATTTTTACATATAGCCTCATCAATGCTTATGTTATAACTGACATAACTTTCTTAGCAAAGTGTCATGGCTTATGAAACTGCATTTAAAATAAGATTGTACAAAAGACCTAGGATCAGACAATAGACACTCATTAGAAAGAAAATGGCCCTTTGGCATTTTTGTTTCACAGATTTACAGGTGGCAAGAGCAGGACACTTCCAACACAAAAGGACACCTGTTAAAATGTTTGAAGACAAAATTAAGAAAACCTTTGTTTTATTAGAAGGGTAAAAAAAAAAAAATCCTATTTTCGAATTCTTTTACCTTTATTGTGGAAGAAAACACTTTTTTCAAGGCTCTGGTTTGGTGGCCCTTAAGCTAAAGACAAGAAGTCACTTTGGGTTCATCCCCCTCGTTTGACTTGCAGCTACTAAAAATCAATTCTCTTTGATCTCATCTTAATTTCTTTCACATTTTCAGACGTTACAAACTTGCTTGGGTTTTTCTGTCCCGATTGTTACAATTTATCATCTGCTTTCTTGTTGTCAACAGCTGAAAACATCTTTGATGCTGCACTTAAAAGGGTCAATGCTGTGATTCATTTGTGTCTTAATTTTGGCAAAGAGGACCTAATTAGTTACAAATCTTTCTTTGTGAATCACTAGGAAGCAGTTTCCCTGTGTGGTAACACTAGACCAGTAATGGCTTTGTTAAAATTGGATACTCTCGGGGGGAAAAATTAAAAGTTCCTTCTTCTCAATTCACCGTTGTAATTTCTTTGAAGGTACACCTAGAGGGGAGGGTTACTGAGTTATAAGAGCCAGTTTAACTCTACTTAAACATATTGGCTTGTAACTTGTTGTTGAGCATGGTGACAACTGGCCATGTTATGTGAACTGCTATGTGACGGCCAGCACCGTGTACAAACCAATCTGCAAACGGACCGAGCATCAGTTAACTGCTAGCTATGTGATTAAAAAAAAAGAAAAATAGGAAACATAGTGGGCAATCTCAGTTTGGGAACAGAAAGCATCATGACAAAGATCGTGGTATTACTGGACAAGGGATATAGATCAGAGGAAATTTAAAATATGTATTTGTTTATGATGCCTGTTTAAAAAATAGATTTAAGGAAGCTTTTAAAAATGCCTACAAGAAGCCAGATTTTTTAAAAAGTCATTGTATAATCCATGTATCCATCTGGATTTATATTAATATATACTTATTTTTCACTTTAGGGACCGAAAGCCACCTCTGCTTCACCCATCAGTCTTTGTGGAGTGTTTTGCTCCTGTGGGGAGAGGTTCATCCCAGCCTTGGAAAGCTCTTCTTCTGGGAGGACCTGGGGCTTATTTTTGAGTGGTCTGTGCTGATTTCTGGTAGAGTGGGTGGTGGAAACCATGCTTTGTTTTGTTTTTAACGACCTCCCTTTTCAATGACCTCCCTTCTCTCCCCTGATTGTTGGCAAAGGATGCCTTGCTCAGGACACCGAGGCAGAGGTATCAGTACGGAAAAGAGTCGCCCCTCGTTTCATGTACTAACAGTTTGCAATCTGCAGCAAGCATCTCATCCTTATTTATCTCCCCCTGTCCAATTTCAAATTCAGAAGTAAGTCGGTTGGTCAAGGGATGCATATTAACACTTTTAATTAAAAATTAAGTCAGACTTCTTTTTTCCCTGGCAGAAATTAAGGCTGACTTGATTGGGTTGATAATGATGACTCATTTGGCTAATTAGATAACATGAAGGCTATTTTCCATAAACTGAGTCATGTTCTAAATTTTAATGAGAATATATTTTAAGTACCTGATAAGACAAAAGCATTTTAGAGCCACCATATTGTGCATGTCCAGAGACTGCCGTCTGCATTACAGTCCATGTGGATGTCTTTCCCATAAGTTGCACAGTGCCCAACCTGTGGGACCATCATCACAGACCCCGAGAGTCTATTTAAACATTATGCTATAATTTATTATAATTCACAAAATTTGATTTTCCTAAATGTTTATAAGTGTACCAAATTAAGCAAGGAACCTCTTCTGGAAAGTCATTTGATAAGTCCTGGCAAATATTTTTGGGGGGATATATGTTCTAAAAATTATAAAAATGCTTTTTAATAACGGGGCAACAAATGCTGTTACCACTTAGGTAGATTCTAATATTTCGCTTTCAAGAAAGTTGAAGAAGATCTTAGTCATGCTTTAGGTTTTCAAAATAATTTCAGATGCTAGAGTACTGTGTGATTTTTGGTCATATACTTTAGAAAGAGTTTGATTAATTGAGTGAAAAATATTTTAACAAAACATCTATTCCTATCTACTTATTTATGCAAATAATTTTTCAACATTTACCATTAAATAAGAATACAATTGATACTGACTCCCCGCTCATTCGTGCAGTAAGCAAGATGATTAATTCAAAGGATATGTGAGCTACTGAGAATAAAAATATTCCCACTCATCTTATTAGAAGATGAATTTATAATATTTTGTTGAATAATATTTATCAAAAGTTTCTATCACATTATTCTTATCAATTATTTATTGTAATGCTGCAATTGTAATAATTCAGCTAGAAGAAATGTTGAATATTTAGAACCTTATAGACAGAGAAAATTTTCAAAAATGATTATATATATAATTATGTGTAGCATTTTATTCCAGAGAAGTGTGAGACAGTAACCAATAAAAGACTGTCGAGCCTGGAAAATGCATTATGTTATGATAAAAATCTGCGGAAGAAGAAACTAAGGAGCAAAAAGAACAATACAAATTTTCTAACTGTTAAAAAAAAAAGCTTATGATCATCTATATATCTGTCTAACTATATTTAAATGGATGATGGTGGGTGTTAGCATAAATCCCTGTGGTGACAGTTCTCAATCTTGAGCAAGAATCTGAATCACCTGGGTGGTTTACTAAACACTCCCAGAGTTTCTAATTCAGTAGTAGATCTGGGGTGGAACTTGCAAATTTGCATTTCTAACATGGTCCCAGATAATTCTGATGCTATTGGCCCAGGAACAACACTTTGAGAAGGAGTGTCCCATGGTATTAGGAGTTCACTGGATATCTTTATAAGAGTGGTAAATTGGGTATGAGGGAAAAAATATTAAAGGTCACAGCAATAGATAGATGATGGTGAGGCAGACAATAGCTAGCTAGCTAGCTAGATGGCAAGACAGACAAACAAACAGAATTAGCTAGCCAGGTCAGAGCAGAGCCATGGAGTTGGTAAAAGTAAGTGTGCAGGAATCGAAGTCCTCCATTCAGATGGTCCTGGAAGGGATTCTTGGAGACCCTGAATTTGCTGGAGCCTTTAAATGTCCTGTGTTAGCAGATGAAGATGGTGCTGATGCTGTGCTCAGCCCATCTCTGCCCAGCCCTTTTCCCAGTGACTGGTTCTGATGAAAAAAATTTCTGTCCAGTCCCAGAGCCACCAGTTCCCAAGCAGGAAGCTGCGAGCACGGGAGAGGTCCCTGCTACTCCATCCCCGCCCCGGCGTGCCTCGCTGCAGCCCAGCCACAGACTTTACAAGGCCTGTGTGTGGGCTGCTGGGACCCAGTGGAGCTTCAGAGGCTGTGTGACATGAAGCAGGCGGCTCTGGAAAACATGCTGTCATCAGACCAGCATGTCTGCCCTGCCCTGCACATGGCCCACGTAGATCCCCAGGGAATGAGCTGGTGGCACCGTGGACTTGGTGGGCACAAGGAGTAGGAAGACAGAGAGTAGAAAGAGAGGGTCCACACTGGGACCCTTGAATCTTCTTCTGCGCACAGAGCACCACCTCGCCGGGCCCTTCCACCCGTCTGTCCAAAGATCACCCCAGCTACCAGCTCTTACGGGGCAGCTCTGCGCGAGGCAGCCATGAAGGGGGCATGAAATGAAACTTCAGTGTAGATGCCAGCATTGCCTGAAAGTTAGAAGCATTTCCTGAGTAGATCGAAAGCATCCATGTGTCTCCCTTTCCCGGGGAGCTTGTGGATATTTATAAAGCTCATTTTTGGTGCTGTTACTGGTCTTAGTGTGCTAGATTCTGAGAGATGATCAGATATACTAGACCAGTGGTCCCCAGCCTTTTTGGCACCAGGGACCAGGTTTCATGGAAGACAATCTTCCCATGGACCGAGGGTGAGGGATGGGGAGTCATGGGTGGGGGGTAGGTGGTACAGAGCTCAGGCAGTGACAGGGGACCCATTTCCTAATAGGCTAAGGTCCAGGGGTTATAGCATTGGACTTTGTAGACTCTGTAAAAAGACACACTGTATCAAGTTCCATGAGTTCTGTGAATCCCATTTGAAATATATATATTAATGATATAATATATTATAGTCTAATATATTATAGTCTAATGTTCCTAATTGGTCTATATCCTATACATTAGGGCATATATTTTAATAATTCAAGTTATCTTTCTGTTGTTGCTCAAAGAAACATCACAATTTTTAATCTTGGTTGGATATTTTACCTGTGTTTAAAAAACACAGAAAATAATCAGATGTTTAAACCCTTTGCACTCGGATGTCGAGTGTGGATAATGTCGAGTGGATAATGAGAAAAAAAGCAAGTGAGTGCCAAGGGTTAAAGTATATACCATTTGTTATTTTACTTCTTAAAGTAATACATGTTTTCATGGAGAGCAATACAGAATAATAAAGACAATGACACAGAAGAAAATAGAATCATCCACAGATATTGTTACCAAGATATAATTAACTATGGTTTTATTTTTATAGTCATTTTCTGTATAATAAATGTTTTCAAATAAAATTGCAATTATCTAGTATACACTACCTTAAATTCTGCTTTAAAAATTTAACAATTTCAGTAGAAGGATTTCCTTATAATGTTAAGTCTTTTGAAAAGTAAATTTTAGCAGGCACATGATTTCTATTATATGAATGTAACATAATTTGTTTGGCCATTTCCTCCTATGTTGGCCCATTAGATGACATCTTTTCTTCCTGTTTTCTTCCCTCTTCCCTACTCTCTTTCCCTTCCCCATTTCCTCCCTTCCCCCCAAATCTTATGTCCCCCCCCCTCTTTTTCCTACTCCTGTAAATAAAGCTACAGTGAACATGAGACTGCAGGCTCAGTGTGTGATTAACTACACAACAAAGCAAAGTTCCAGGGAAATTCTTGGGATTAATGGCCACTAGGTAAGAGTTCACCATGGGCTGGAACTCCCCTCTGGTTACCAATTCCCGGAGAAGTCCCTAGGGATAATGTCCTTATTGGGGGATCAATATTTTTTTTTCTTCATTAATAATACTTTTTTTAAAAAGTAGTATTTTCCCAGGGGGCCACAGCTTTTTCTTGTGGGTGACACACTGGTATTCAGGACAGTCATGTTTTAAGTGCTGGTGAATAAATTTAAGATGAGCAATAAATGAAGAGCTTATGTAACAGATTCATCCAATTGTAGCATAAAAGATACAATCAAATTGGTGTTTTTGCATAAAGGATTTGCCTATGTAATTTGACAAAATTTCTGTGTATAGTATTATGCACTATGGTTTTTTTTAAAAAAATGATTTATAGAAATACTTAATAGTCTTCTTTGGGCCCACAGCACAGCATGCCCGAGGCTGGGGTATGTCATCTTATCGACAGCCCTCAGACCTGGAGAGGTGCTTGCCTGGGAGCTGTACAAAGTTCTGTGGGCTCAGTTGTGAATCCTTATCAATCTCACCAGCCTGCCTACACCTGGACACAAGGTATTAAACATGTGAGTATTCACAGTGGGCTTGTGGTTCTAGAGTACTTGATTTTCCAAAGATATTTTGCTCAGTTTTATTTTTATAAATATATTTTTAACATAACATAATATATGTGATATTATAAATATGATGATAAATATACAGTATAAAACTGTTATTTTAAATATACTATGAAATATTAATTACTATATTATTATATCCATAGCTAAAGGTCTTTCTCCTTGGTATATTTTAGTTAAGTGGGGTGTTTTCTATGCTTCTGTAAGGTCATATTATACGGCCAGTTAATCCATTTCGAAGAGCAAAGGTTCCTGTGTTTTCTTATAGTCTCAGGTTGGCTGAAAAACGATAAAACTGAATGTTCTCCAGCACTTTCATCAGTGAGGAATTATTTCATTTGCCCCCAGAGCTTTCTCTATTGACTGTACCTTGGTGCCCCTCATATCCGTGGTGCTAATCCAGACCCTTCTGCTCTCTGAACACATTCACGCCATGGACTCGCGCACAGCCCCTGCGAATTCATCCTCCGCCAACAAACGCTGACGGGGCCTGGGGCGCTGGCAGCCCCTGCTCTGAGCCACACGGAGCCCCTGTGCTCTGGGAGGGGAGGAAGATGCTTCATGGAGACCTCAGGCTCATTCAGTCTGAACCTCAACTCTTCCTCTTGTTGTTATTTTGGCTTTAGAACTTGTCTTCTTTTTTTTTTTTCCTTTTTTAGTTGACACGTAATAATTGTACATATTTATGGGGTACAGAGTAATACTTTGATATGCTTATACAATGTGTAATGATCAAATCAGAGCAATTAGCATATTCATCACCTTAAATATTTGTCGTTTTTTGTGTTGGGAACATTCAAAATCGTCTCTTCCAGCTCTTTGAAAATCTACAATAAATTATTGTTAACCATAGTCACCCTGCAGTGCTACAGAACACTAGAACTCATTCCCCCATCTGGCTGTAATTTTGTACCCATTAACCACCCCCTTCACATCCTCCCTCCCTTACCCTTCTCAGCCCCTAGTACCCACTATTCTCCTCTCTACTTCTATGAGATCAACCTCCTATTACAGCTTCCACACATGTGTGAGAACACGTGGTATTCATCTCTCTGTGCCTGACTGATTTCCCATGACGTCGTGTTCCCAGCCTCATTCATGTGGCCATAAAAAGATGGGATTTCATTCTTTTTAAAAGCTAAATAGTGTTCCGCTGTGTATATATACCACATTTTCTTTATCCATCCATCTGTTGGTGGGCAGTTAGGTCGGCTGCGTATTCTGGCTGTTGTGAACAGTATTGCAGTAGATATGGGGGTGCAGATGTCTTTGCCCAGACCTGGTCCTCTCTCTAAGTCCCTGTGTTAGTTTTTGGTACCTCCCTTTACCTATTCCTCCATTTTTTGTGACAAAAATGTGCCACACACTTGTGTAGATGCTGGGAACCTGTAAAGAACACAGGCTTTGAGCTGACATTCAGAAAAGATCACACAGCAAAAACAGGCTGCTGAGATATCCATATACAACTATGTGTGCTTGAGTAGTGGGGGGAAGTAGGGAGAAGTAGGATGAGAGAGGAAGGTTCCGGCTCACACAGGCTCACAGGGCATCTGATAGTTTTTCACTTCACGTGGAAACTCCAATCAATTAATAGTGGCTGGCCTGAGCTCTGGATTGAGAGTGCTACACCTAGGTCAAGGCAGAAGTCTGCTGTGATCAATTAATAATGCCTGCCAGTGACAGAGCTGGAGGTATATGGCCTTGAATGCTAAGTATTCTGTATCCTATATTGCTAACATAGGTCTTTTCCCAAAGGGCCAGGCAAACAAGCTCTGGATGTCTGCTCGAGTGTCAGGACAGGTTGCTGGGCTATGGGTAAAGCCACCAGCTGCAGGAAAACTCTTTTCCCCCTGGACAATGACATCAGCAATCAAAAGTTTCAAAATTGTGGCTGTTGATGAGCTATACTGCATGTGATTTTTAAAAATGTATATGATTAGTGAATATCATCATCTTAATTTCTTAGGATAATATGGATCTCAAATCATATGTGTTAAATGGCATTCCAAAAAGTCTTGGGAACTTTCAGAATATGTCATTCTGCCTGATCGAGGATAATAATATGAGATTATCATAATATACAATATTGCATTATTAGAATATGTATTATAATATATATTGCCCAAAGATTTTGGGGAGGGGAAACAAGCTTTCTGTGTTTGATGGTACAGAAAAGGTAAAGAATAAATGATACTTTAAGCAACAAGACTCTGAGCCCTGGTAGTTTTGTGTTAATATTAAAAGATCTTTTCATGTTCCTGGCTCCCTCACAATTCAGCTTTTTACTGTTGGTTGCTTAGAGTTTATATTTATTGCATAGATTAGGGATGCCATTATATTTCATATCACGTAATTTTCTAGTCAATAGAGGAAGAGCTTGTTGGAAAACCCTGAGCCAGATGGAAGAAGTTAAACACAATGATTGTTCCCACACCCTTCAGTTTGGGGTGGCCTAGCTGGGGCGATAGGTCAAGGTAGGCATTTTGACCACCTGGAAACCACCGGGCAGGTCTAGTTTGGTTCACAGAGGTACAGTATTCTATCTTAGTGTCAGTTGCATGGTCTTCCCCGTGAAATGTTTAGTTCTTTGCAATCATAGCTGATGTGTTGTATTTCTCTTTTCTCTTTTGTTCCTACTCGCTCCTTTCCCCCTCTAGACTTCCCACTGTGTATAGGGAGTACTTATTTCTTCATCAGAGTAACAGCACAGAAGCAAGTGTGCAGGGCTATGAGCTTGGGAAAGGAAGCTGAGCAGGGTGACAGGCACTTCTGTTCTGCTCTCTTTGGACTCTGCCTGCAGAAAGCACAAGGCAGAGCTGTTCCTTCATGCCTTGGGTTTTATAAGAGCAGATCCCCACGCTCCAGGGGAAACCTCTCTGGTAAGCTTGTTGTCTGCCTAATTCTGGGCAAAGTATAAAACAGCTGCTTAGCTGTACAGCAAAGCCATGTTCTGCCAAACCAGCTTTGTAAGCAATAAATTTGATGTTTTGTACATCATCTGCCTGACCCTAGCCTATCTGTCAGTTGTTCACAAACTTTGGCAAAGAAAAATAGACTGTTAGATATTAACGTATAAAAACTGTAAAACTTTATAATACAGTCTCTCATTTAATGTGTCCTTGAGCCAGTTACTAATTCAGTTTGGTTCCCATGAATGTTCCAGATACTGTGATCATATTGAAGATAAAGAGAAAAAAAAAATGAAACACAGCCTTTGTCCTCAGTGAGTTCATAACTTGGCAAGGACATGGACAATTAAAAAAACCCAGAGAGCCATGTGCTTCGGGCTTGGGGTGAACTCAATTCTAGATACTGAAGGCATTTTAGACTGTAATATGGCTATAAATAATCTGGAGATCTTGTTAAAATGCCACTTTCAATTCTGTTGGTTCGGGGTGAGGTGAGATTCAGCATTTCTAATAAGCTCCCAGGCAATGCAACACTGTTGGTCGGTGGACCACACTGAGGAGGGAGGCAGTTGACTATATTACGCTCCACAGCAGCCATATTGCAGAAAGGAGGTACCCAATCAGCCCACTTTGGAAGGGTCTGAGGAGGGGACAGCCAAACCGCATCTTCAAAGATGAGCTATTTGCCAGGAAAGATGTGGGGTGATGCAATGTCATGCAGAAGGAATATGTCCACAGTAAAGAATTGTGGGACAGCATCCTGTGTTTTCGTTTGTTTCGTTTTTGTTTTTGAGGAAGCATGAGAAGTCCCCTACAAGCGTTGAACAGAGTGTGAGCTGGAAAGGGGAGAAAGATAAGAGATTTGGTATTTGGTACTTAAGGGTGGCGTTTCCATTTTATCCTGCAAGTAATAGTAAGCATTAAAGGACTTAAAGGGAGTTTTCATTATCTAATTTAAATTTTTAATAGACTTTTATTTTTTTAGAACAGTTTCAGGCTTACGGAGTAATTCAGAAGATATTACAGTGGGTCCTCATATATCCCACACCTCATTTTTCCCTGTTATTAACATTTTATGTTAATATAGTATATTCGTTATAATCAATGAACCAGTGGGATGCATTATTGTTTATTCAAATCCATACCTTATTCAGATTTCCTTCACTTATACCTCATGTCCTTTGTTCTGATCTGGGATCCCATCCAGAACACCACATTAGATTTAGTTGTCCTGTCTCCTTAGGTTACTTTTACTCCCGACTGTGGCAGTTTCTGATCCTTTGCGTGTTTTTTATGACCTTGGCAGTTTGAGGAATACTGGTGAGGTTCTTTGTAGGATGCCCCTTTTTGGGATTTTTCTGATGCTTTTCTCATGATAGGACAGGAGCTATGGGTTATTGGAAGAATGGCCACAGAGGTGAAGTGCCCTTTTCTTGCACTTTTTCAAGAGAACACACTATCAATGTGATTTATGGCTGTCCATGTTGACCTTGAAGACCTGGCTGAGGTGGTGGTTGCCAGGTTTCTCCTCTATAAAGTTACTCTTCTTTTCCCTCCTTCCCATCCTGCAGTTTTTGGAAGACAGTTACCATGCACAATTCACACCTTAAGAGTCGTATGCTCCCTCACCTTGAGGAAAGAATATCTATTAATACAAAAGTTATTAGTAATGCCTCTGCATGGAAGATTGCCTCATCTCCTCATTTATAACTTTATTGAGTCTTTTATTTATACTGGTATGGACTCATGGATATTTATTTTACACCTTGTTTTATAACATAATACTATTTTGTTTTATATTTTTGTTCAGATTGGTCATTGAGAACTCTGTCAGTATATACAATCTTTAAAAGCTCTTGGTTATTGGGAACTCTTTCAGCAGCTCCTGGGACCCTTTAACAGCTCCCATCAATGTGGGGTTTCCCTTTTCGTGCTTCCTTACTACCTGGCTCTACAAGATACTCCAGGCTCATCTTGTGTATTTCCTGCCCCAGTAGGAGAGTTAGCCATTTCTCCAAGGAGCCCTGGTTTCTTTCACTGGAGAATTATACTAACCCTATGATCTGGGTGCTAGATGTGCTCATTGCTACTGGGGTGTTGTTTCTTTAGAACGTCTTAGCTGACAGAGCAAGGATATATAGGGGCATATATTAACCTTTGTATGTATATATTTATAAATATTTCTATATGTAACTATTTGTGTATATTTTAAGTTAAATTTGAGTTTATACTGATGTATCTAACTCATTTCCACATGTGTCATTCTTATATGTCTATAAATCCCCACTTTTATAGTGAGAAACCTGAATTTTACCTGCTACTCATTTATCTGATTGTTTGATAATATATGTATAATAGTATTAGCACTGGTAACCCATTCTCTTTGGGAAATAACTTTATCAACTAAAGTACAGTGTTTATGTGCAGTATGTACTGCCTTTAGTTTTACAGACTTTACTCATGTCCAAAGTCACTTAAGTCAAAACTTTTTACTTTCATCGAGGAGGTAATATTATACATTTGTAGCACTGTTAGATTCTCTATTCATGATCTGAAGTCCTTCCTGGAATTTCTCAACCTTAAAAATGATCTTTTGAATTTTCATTTACTAAAGTTCATTCTTTGTACTATAAAATTCCGAGTTTTGAAAATGTATAATGTCATGTATTTTCCATTACCAGGGGTGGGGAACCTTTTCATGTTGGAAGCCTGCATTAATTTAGCTGTAATCAAATAAGACCCATTCAAGAAACTTCAATTAGATATACTTAAAAATGTACATTATTTTATAAAAATCTAACTACTATATACTCAATCATTTCAAAAACTGAAAACTATTTGTTAATTTTAAAGTTAACTAACCTTTTAATGACTTTGTTGTGTCTGCTTTTTGTTGGAAAGCATTTGAATATTTGGTTGCCACATTGAGGTCCACAGTTTCAGTTGATCCTCTAGATGGGTATCAGTCGTTTGTGACCTTAAGGGCATCCTGATTTGGGTTAGGTAGGAGACTGTAGATTCACAACAGTAAGTGGTTGAAAAGCAAGAAAGCAGTTTTGGGGCATGTTGCTGAAGACATGGGTATTCTGCATTTTTCCATATTTCAATGGGATCTTTCTCAGTGTGAAACAATGATGTTAAGTGTCATCTACTCAGAAAGCTCAATTAATACCATCTGTAGTTCTTTAGGTGCATCTATGATATCAACTGGGTGAGGCTTAAATGCTAACTTGAGTGTGATATCATGATTGTCAAAGTCAGTGAACCTTTCATTGTATTCTCTAATTAATAAGTCTAAAACAGTTGTGTATTCTTCAAATGATTCACATATATCATCCTGCTCACCAGTGACCTTTGCTAACTGGGGAAAAAGTTCATCCAAAATTTCCTTTTGAAGAAATACTTTGAAAAAAGATAGCTTTTTTTCAAGAGGCTTGGATTTTTGGCTACATATCATATATAGACTTAGTTTTATCTTGCAAAGAAATATTCAAGTCCTTTTGATCAGACATGATATCACACAGAAAATACTGCATTCCTATAGAAATCTTCTTCCAATAATTCACATTGCTGATTCTGTTCTCCATAAAATTTAATTATCTGTTCTCACAGAGATAAAATTTTGGCTACCTCTTGTCCCTGTGATAGCCAACACACTTTAGAATGATACAGCAAATCCACACTAAATACCTCATTATTCCACTTTAGCATGTTATGAAACTGATGAAGCCATGTTGTGTTCACACGAATATAGTTAACAATACTTATAACTTTTTGCAAAGTGTAGATTTTGCTAATGTAAGATATAAAAAAAGAAATGACAGTGTCTGGATCTGTTAATACTTTTTTAAATCTGTGTAATAAACCCTTCATATTTTCCTGTCATAGAAGGTACACTGTCTGCACATATACTCAATAAATTTACCAAATTCAGTCCAGCTTCACAGCATTTATCTTGAAAGTTGTTGAAGATATCTATTCCCTGTGTTCTGTTTGCAAGAGTGCCCAAAGTGAGTAACCCTTCCTAGCAAAGAAAATCTGTTATGACCCCAATGAAGTATAAAACTTCACAAGTCAGCATTATCAGTTGATTCATCCAAAGCAATTGAATAGTATATACTTTCCTTCTAAAGTATTGCATGAAGTTGTTCTGTTAAGTTGATGGCCAAGTCATGCTGCTGATCAGTTATGGTTCTACTTAACAGAGGCAGTTGTTTGTGCTTTGAAATGTTATCAGGGTCTAAGCATCCTACAACTTTGACAATGCATTCTTTCACAATTTCTACATCACTGAATGGCTTCCCTTTTTTTCCTCCCGAATATATGAGCTACTTTATAAGTTATTTCACTAGAATTATTTCTAGGTCTTATTGCTGCTTGAAAGAATTGTCTTTGCTTTTGCTTTTCATCTTTTAATTTCTGCAATACAACCTTTTGTTCCTTTCCCTCTAATTTAAAATATTCAGAGCTGCTCCATTGAACAGGGGAGGGGCTGTGCACAGGGGTGAGGAGGAGGACTTTGTTTGCTTAGAGGTGAAATTCCATGTACCTATTGTCTTCATCATTGATCCCCCAAAGTGAGATCTGAATGGGAAAAGCAAATCATGGCATCACTAAGCTTTTTCGTCTCCTTTTTTCTGGATTGAAATATTCTAAAGAAGCTCATACGATCTCTGAATGAATATTTTTCAGTTCCTTTTATTGGTCAAAAAATGAAAGAAAAAATATAATCTTAAAAATATTTTATTAATAAAATAGTTAGGGGGAGAAGTGGACATTTATTGAAACCTTAAAATATGTACCCCCATAATATGCTGAAATAAAAAAAAAGAAAAAAAATAGTTATTTTGATTTTTATACTCTTTGGAATTTCAGTATTTATAAATAAGAGGAAATATAGTGAGTAGGGTTTAAAGAATAGACATAGCAGCCACAAGTATCATATAATGATTTTGTAGTATTAATTGTGTAGAAAATTGTCAAGTAGGTAAAACCACAAATCAAGGCATAAATGACAGAAAGAAACCATAGTGCCATACAGTTAACCTTTGTGTATCTCCTTCTAATCTCTTTCTTCTGCATGTATGTATAAGCTATAAGCATATTAATTTACTGTTTTAAACCTAAATTTTTAAAGCTCTGACTGTGCTGGTGTCTCTTTTAAATGTTTGTTTCTAGCTTTTAATAAAATCCGAGGCAATAATATGTATGCATTAAAAGTTGTAGAAAGAAATGGACTCAACAATCAATAAAGATTATCTTATGCATTTTTAATCATTTTTAAAATTTTTGCCTTAGACTTTTTAGTTAATATTGCTATCACTACTTTTCTTTGGTTTCATTTGCCTAATATGTTTTGCCCATTGTTTTATTTTTAAACCATGTTATTTTATTTTAGGTGGGTGGCTGCTCTTTGACTAGTGTATAGTAGAATTTGCTTTACGACACTGTGAATCTTTTGTTTTATAATTGGATTCAACCTTTATATTTATTGTTGTAACTGATGTTAACTCTTATTCTGCTCTCTTGTTTCTTGCTTTCTGGTTCCCTTTTTCCCCATTTCTCTATCATCTGCTGACCTAGATTTTGTTTCCTTTGCCCCTACCTTGCCTTGTGCTATGAAGAAGCACAGCCTATTTTTTTTTTCTGCTATTACTTAGTGCTATGATTTTTGCCAGCAAATTTGAATCTATTATCTGTAAGTATCAGCACCAGCAAAAGAATTGGTCTTGTGTGCCCTTCATCTGATAAATTCCTGGGTGCTGGTTCCTTGATGAGGGCCCCTGGTCCTCCCAGATGTCATGAATATTACTGGAGATATTTTGTAGACATTAAGAGGATAGCTCTGGCCAGCCAAGGAAATGGCGTTTTAGGGGCAGATGCCAGTTTTGTAGATTCCTTCAGATTATACATCAGAGTCGTCCCTCTGTTGTAATGTCAGCGATAATACCAGTCACAACAAGGGCCTTTCAATCACAGAGGTTGTTTCAACTATTTCTTAATTATGTTATTATTTTGCTCTCAGAGTAGCTGCTTCAATAATTAGAACTATCTCCAAATTATTTTGAAAAACAAAAACTTTTTCTTAAAAAAAACAGAAAAATTCTAGAAAATTTTCTTCTTATAATTATTTTTTTCCCACCTAGTAATCTGTCTGGAAATAGGCAACATCAAAAAAAAAAAAATCATGAAGTTTCTGTTATATAATTTCCCTGAATCCAATTCCACTCCCTGATTGATTAGTGAGGATCCAATGCATATAAATCATATTCCCTGCCCAAAAGTAGGTTGAAACCTAGTGATGATACATTTTACACTATTACCTCAAAAAATAGGACAATGTTATAATCACAAGTATTTTA
This sequence comes from Microcebus murinus, assembly GCF_040939455.1. Classification (NCBI taxonomy): domain Eukaryota; kingdom Metazoa; phylum Chordata; class Mammalia; order Primates; family Cheirogaleidae; genus Microcebus; species Microcebus murinus. The sequence continues at coordinate 7,071,528 of NC_134114.1, read as the reverse complement.
CCTTTTAAAAGAGTTATGGATTATCATTGTGTAATAAAATGGGCAAAATGCCTTCTCCACTGCTGAGCTCTTTCTTTCCTGCCTTATGTTCATGTGTTTTTATTTATTTAAAATCTCTTCTGAAATGCTTACCATATGCCAGGCAATGTGGCATACAAGCCCTTTACAAATATTAAGTCATTTATTTCTCATAACAACCCTAGAGGTAGGCGTCGATATTATACCTATTGCACAGATGAGAGGACTGGGGTTTGCCCACAGGCAGGACTGCCCAGAGTCAAGATTCTCGGACATCACACCCTACTGCCTCCCCAGCGCCTGCAGCTGTAGGTTAAGGTGGGTCTTGGGGAGGAAGTAAGGCATGGTACAAACACTAAAATTCGAACTTAAAGCCTTGGTCTGTCCCTCACTAATTGTGAATGACTGTGAGAGACAGAAGTATGGCCCGGGAACATTCCACACCCTAGCCACTGGGAGTGTGGAAGATGATGAGATGCCACACCCAAGGATATGTTACCTTGCATGGCAGAAGGCACTTAGCAGATGCAATTAGGCTTACTAATCAGTTAATTGTAAAATGAGGAGATTATCCTGGATTATCCAGATGAGCCCAATGTCATCAGCGGAGCCCTTAAAAGCAGAGGCAGGAGAGGAAGCCAGAGAGAGCCAAAGCACGAGGAGCATTCAATGTGCCCTGCTGGCTTCCAGGTGGGAGTCATGTGTGGAGAACTGGGACCTCAGTCCTACAACTGCTAGAGACTGCATCCTGCCATCAAGAAGAATGAGCTTGGAAGCACTTTCCTCTGGAGACCCTCCAGGAAAGAACACAGCCCAGCTGACACCTTGTAAGATCGTGAGCAAAGAATCCAGTCATTTTGCATTGGACTTCTGACCTGCAGAACTGCAAGATAATAAATTGGTGTTGTAAGCTGCTAAATCTGTAGGACTTGGTTATGCATCAATAGTGTACTAATGCAATGACTTTAGACAAGTTCCTGAAAGCCACTGAGTTTGTTTCCTCATCTGTAAAGAGGGGCTAATGGGAGGTGCATTGAAACAAAATCCACAGGATGGTTCCATCATGGTGCATGAAGTACAGTGAAGAGTTCCATTCACGTAGCCACATTTCTCAGGTATAAAAAATACATTGTACGAGTGAGAAGAGGGTAAGAGGGAAACCCTGAATGATGGAAGTGGTGCTTTGTCTGAATTTCAAGGAATAGGCTGAGTTTTGCTAGCCAATTCAGATTAAAATCGAACCAGTAAAGAATTGAGAGGCAAACACTTCATGGTTTATCTAAATCTATCACACATGGCATAGAAGTATCAATTTGTGTTTTAACACGTGGAAGAAAACAACGGATACGAGACTTTGGCATCTTCCAGAGGCAACTTTCAATTCTGGAAAACAGAACAGGAGCAAAGAAGACAGAAATCAATACAGAATATATGCTGTGGTTCATACAGCTGCATGGCTGGGGCAGGACCACTGCATGGCTCACTTCTCTTTCAACCCGTCCCCTGTGCTCTGTATGTGCAGCTGAGAGCTACGATGTTGCTATGTGAAGCACATCACTGCACACTTTAAAGCAAAGTGTGATTACAAATGCACATTTGTAATTGACATCTGATGTATTGGATGTAACAAGAGAACCTCTGCTTCTCTACAGAACGCAAAGGAAGCTGGACTGTGAAGTGAAGCCACCAAGATTTTACGTCGTCTTAATTCAGAGATTACAGCACTCTGGCTTGTTGGGAAATGCCAGTAAAGAGGAGGGAGCAGGGAAGGCGAAGGAGGAGGGATGGCGTGGGATGGTTTGGCTTCCTAAGGCTCCCACAGCAAAGTGGGTGTCCTAAAGCAACAGAAACGGATCCTCTCGGTTCTGGAGGCACGTAGTCCAAAAGCAGGGTGTTGGCAGACACCCTTTGGAGGCTCCCAGGGAAATCTGTTCCATGCCTCTTGCTAGCTTCTGGGAGCTGCTCTGGTCTCTGCCTCTCTTCGTCCCTTTCTGTCTCTTACAAGGACACTGGTCATTGGGTGCTGGGCCCACGCCCCCCTGCCAGCTAATCCAGGATTATCCCATCTCAAAATTCTTAACTACATTTGCAAAACTCTTTATCCAAATAAGGTCACATACACAGGTTCCAGAGGTTAGGACTTGGATGTGACTTTTCTAGGGGTCACCATTCAACTCATCACAGGGATTTTCACCTAAAACTTATTGAGAAATAGCACACATCTTTATAAATGTAGAATAATAAAAGAAAATAAGAACGCAAGCTCAGTGTGGCTAATTGATGTGGATGGTATATGAAGTTAAACAACAACATAAATCTCCTCTAATTAGGATTTCAGGTAAATGTTAGTATAATCTTCTACTTGAGGAGAAAAGCTTATTTTTAGAAGAAAAAAAGTTTATATCCCTGAAAAAGTCAAGCCATTATAGGCAGCTGGAATTCATAAACTTTCCCCCTCCTTTTCAGACTTGCAAATATTCTAACCTCAAAAATAGGAAAACGTTAAGAAATATAGTACATGTAAAATATATGTCATTTTTCAACTTTGATTTTCATTTTTAGAAACTATTGCCGTTGTGGGGTCTGACAATCTCAGTTGGTGATTGTAGTTATTCAGCATTGTTTGTTTTGCCTTTTTTTTCTTTTATCACATGTTTTTTTATCGAATCATCTTTATTTAGCAAGGTTTGCATGAGATTAAGCTAACTTCTAATTATTGTCTTAATAATTTCCTTGTGAGTTAACATATGTAATAGTGGTTTATAATGTAGCATAGCATGCAGATATAAAGTAGAATTTCATTGGCCAGAGCAAGTCACATGCTGCATTTAATTTTAAGGTATAACCAGAACTTGGAAGAAAAGGCTAGACTATTTGTGAACAGCCCTAACTACCAGGGCTTGGAATTCCAAACTCTATATGCCAAAAAAATGATCATGTACTAACTACAATCAATTTTTGGCTTCAGTTCGTAGATTAAATCCCTCCAAGTCTGATCAAAAGTAATGGGGTATTGACAAGTAAATCCTATTTACATCATTATCTCTGGAACAAACAAGAAAGAGTATAGAGTATTCTTATCAAAATTTCTTATGGAAATGACAAAATCACTGCCAATCTTGTTGTTCTTCATTCTTAGCTGAGATTTATTAATAGTTAGAGAATATAATTTCCAGAACATGATAGTGTCCTGTAGTTCCAAACATTTGAGGTGTCTGTATGGAACTAACAGATTGGCGTGTGTGGGTGTGGGTGTGGGTGTGTGTGGATATGGGACTTGAGGCTTATGATGGATCATAAGCACAGCCACAAATTCCTCCCTTCGTATAGTGACTGCCCCTTTGCAATGTCATTTGTTGCTTTTCTTATCAAGGAGTAGATTCTCTTTCTCTACCCCCTTGAAAGTAGGTTGGATTTCTGCCCAGTCCCACCTTCTGGCTGCAGAACTGTGAAGGAATGAAATTGGGCTGTTTTGAGCCACTAAGTTTGGGTGGTTTGTTTGTGGCAGTAGATAGCAAGGCAGCATTAACCAACTTATCCTGACTAATATGTGTGTATGTAATATACATCTGTGTATATACTTTGTATGCACACACTGATATATATATATATATCATATATATATATCACATTCACTCTTTCAGCATGAGAAATAAGGAATGTGATTCAGTGTTCATTTTATAAACAAGGAAACTCAGATGTTCACTGAAATTTTCCTCATTTGTATCAAGATAATTTAGCAGATGGCTAGATTAAAGGGGTCTTACAAAATGGACTTGAGGAAATCATTCTCAAATAGCTGATTCTTCTGTAGACAAATGATATTAAAACCAGATTGTGAGGCTGGAAGATAAGTATCTTTGTTGCTTTTTCCTTCATCCTGATGCATTCCAGAAGACATTATTCAGTCAGTGCCAGATGTGATCAAGACCACCTTCGGGGTCAGAAAAGATAGCATCCATTCGCCCTTAGGAGTTTAGGATTACATCACTCCTAACTAACCCTGCTGTGATTAGTCAAGCCCAACTCATTTGGGCTCAAATGCAACAAGGAAATTCACTGATGCTTCTAATATAGATATATATAAAGTCTACTATAAAAAGTTATTTAAAAACTTTCAAGTTATTTTATCTGAGGAACAGGGTTGCTTTACAAGAAAAAACGATAATTCATGCTGATTGAAGTGTATGGCTAGAAAGAATAGAATTGGTTTAGGTAGAAAGCTTTTAATTAAAAGGGAAATTTGGATGGAAACTATGTATTAGTTTTATGTTACTGTTATAACAAATGGACAAAACCATGATGTGTGAAAACAACACAAATGTGTCCTGCAGTTTTATAGGTCAGAAGTCTGCTACAGATCTTTCCAGACAGAAATCAAGGTGTTGGCTGGGCTGGGTTTCTTTCTTGAGACTCTAAGGGGAAACTATTTCCTTGCTCATTCAGGTGTTGGCAAAATTTAGTTCCCAGTGGTTGTAGGACTGAGATCTCCACGTTCTTACTGGCTCTCAGCTAGAAGCGGCCCTTAGCTCCACCAGCCTCTCTCAGACTCGTGTGTTGATATTCCTTGGTTTTCCATTCTCTAGATCCCCAGCAGGCTTGCATGAGAACACATTTTCTCATACTCGCTGCAATCCTGTTGAATAAGTAGCAGCTTTTAAATTGGATTACCAACCAATGTTGCTACCAATTACTTGCATATCAATAGCAAGTCATTTGGGGTAAATTAATTTGATCTGTGGGTAACTCATCCATTATTGATCGTTTGCTAGATTTTATTCCAGAAAGTAACTGGGGTGCTTTATTGCAGCACTTACACGCCACACAGCATGCGATTCTCAGCCTAGCAGTGCTGCACCGCCTGTGAGCTTGTCTGAGATGCGCATGCATGGGCCCTACCGCCAGCTACTGGTTGAGACGCTCTGGGGGTGGAGTCCAGGAAACAGCATCAACAAAGCTTTCTGGTGATCCTTCTGCAAATGCAAGTGTGAGGATAGTGTCGCTATCATGGTTGAGAGACTGGATTCTAGGGCCAGGCTGCCTCGGTTTACATCCTGGCTATTCCACCGCGGGCCAGATGCCCTGGGGAGAAGCACTTAGCCTCTGTGAGACTCGGGTTCTGCATCTGTGAAATGAGATTCATAATAATTCTTACCTCCCAGAGTCTTTGAGAGAATTAACTGAGTCAGTACAAGTCAAGCGTGTTCTGAACGGTACCACGCAAATAGTAAACACCCTCTCAGTGTTTGCTATTAGTGTTGCTTTCATTCCAGGTGAGAGAGTGGGGGTGTAGAACTGTCTGTCTTACTTGCTATGGCATGTCTAGAGCCCAGCATGGGGACGGCGGTGGGATGGAGGGAGGACCCCGCACCAGGCACCAGGAAGGCTGGGCGAGCATTCTGCCCCTCACTCCTCACTTCCACGTCCTTGAACAAGTAGAGTCTGTGTGACCCCTGCTTTTTTTTAAGTTATGGTACAACACACATAGCATAAAACTTACCTTTTTAATCACTTTTAAGCGTGCAGTTCAGGAGCATTAAGTACTTTCACATTGTCGTGCGACAGAGCTCCAGGACTCTTTTCATCTTGCAAAACTGAGACTCTGTACGGATTAAATTATGACTCCCCCAGCCCCTGGCAATCCCCACCCTACTCTCTGTCTCTGAGACCCCGACTACGCCAGGCACTTCACAGTATTGAAGCCACACAGTGTTTGTGTTTATGCGTCTGGCTTATTCACTCCCCTCAATGTCCTCGAGGTTCATCCAGGTTGTAGCATGTGTCAAAATGTTCTTCCTTTTGAGGCTGGATGATATTCCACCCTGTGGCTGGACCACCCTATGGATGTCTGTTTTGAAGATGGCTTGCCTTCAAGTCTGTACCTAAACATCACCCTGTCTCCTGTCCTGCTGGGGCCTCCATAAGGAAGCATAGCGGATGGAGGCTGGTGACCGAGCCTCCAGAGCTGGGATATTTGCAGTAGACAGCAAATGGCGATTGGAAAAGGAGATCAGAGCCAGTTGCCCCACTGCCTGTTTCCAGACTCTGTGGGGAGTGGTCTGGAAACCCAAGAGACTGTGCCCTCAACCACAGTAAACATGGGTGATTGTAGAGACAAAGGGCAGGAGAATTCATTGAAGCCCCAGCCCTGCAGGGCTGGGGCTCAGTCTTGTTCAGAGACAGGGTGATATAAAAAAGGAAACAAGTAATAAAATGACTATTGTCTTTTTTTTTTTTTTTTTTTTTGAGACAGTCTCACTTTGTTGCCCAGGCTAGAGTGAGTGCCATGACGTCAGCCTAGCTCACAGCAACCTCAAACTCCTGGGTTCAAACGATCCTCATGCCTCAGCCTCCCAAGTAGCTGGGACTATTGGCATGAACCATCATGCCTGGCTAATATTTTCTATATATATTAGTTGGCCAATTAATTTCTTTCTATTTATAGTAGAGACGGGGTCTCACTCTTGCTCAGGCTGGTTTCGAACTCCTGACCTTGAGCAATCCTCCCGCCTCGGCCTCCCAGAGTGCTAGGATTATAGGCGTGAGCCACCGCACCCGGCCAAAATGACTATCTTGGTGTGGCCCCTGTGACGCAATAAAAATGTTGGCAACCTGTGTTTTTCCTCCTAATATTTTTAGATAATTGATATATGCCCCAAATCAAGTTTTCATGCTGCAGTAGACCTGACTGAGGGGCTGAGTGATGGCACATGACTCCTCATGTCCCCTGGCCACCACCATGGTGGATGGCTAGGTGCGCTCATACAGATGGAAGCTCTCAGGGACTGAGGAAACAGCTCCAAGCTACAGGGCTGGGCGGATTGTTCCTAGTGAGAGCCAAGCTGAGCCTGAGATCTGTCATTAAATGCAGGGCTGTCATTCTCCTCCTGAGGGTAGCTGGGCCAGGTCTTGCATGGTAAGACTCCATAATTGGGATGTTAAAGTGGCTTTTCAGAGCCCAGCCTCCCTCACTGCAGTCCCTCGTTCTCCTGGGGCAGAGTGCATGGGGTCCCTGAGCTTCCCTGAGTCACATGGGTGGGTCTGCGATTCAAATTGTGCGCTTTGAGAGTCTAGGAATGGATTTTGTCAGTTTTCTCAGGGGTTGCCAAACTTTGGGGAGATGAGCCTTGCTGGAAAGTTAATAACATACATATTTATTACACCTGGAGGGCAATTTGCTAATTTGCCACGGGGGATAGATTTTGCCGGTGTGATGATATGCGCGTCCAGGGCTACCCGTCCTGCAGAGGCGGGGTGCAGGCTGGGAGCACAGGGCATGAGAGGGTTCTTCGGGGACATGCTCTGGTTACACTGCGTGTTGCTAGACCCGAAATGACGCGCTCGTGATTAGAAGACGACGTCGTACTGTCATGATGGTTTTATATGGGAATTTATAACCGTCGTTCATTTTTCTTTTGAGGCCTTCAGTTTTGAGATTTATCTGCAAATTAAGTATATTAACTCACTCTCATATTCATTGAGCTTTTTCTCTGATTACTACTCATCTTTTAATATTGTAGCTTTCTTGATCTGATAAAAGTTTAAATTTTTAAGTCCTGTTATGTGTCAGTCTCCTCCTTTAAATATTAAATCCTTCCCCAGTTAATTTTTATCGAGATATACATGCAACATATGATAAGACTCATACTTTGATGGGTTTGGGCACATACATGCCTCCTGTAACCAGGACTAGAATCTAGATGTAGGGCATTCCCCTTGCCGGAGGAAGTGCCCCCCGGCCTTGCTGCAGCCCATTCTCCCAGGTTCCCGGTCGGGCCCCAGCCCCTCGCTGCTCTGATTCCTCTCACTGTGGACTAATCTTGCCTATCCTGAAACTTCATGTGAATGAAGTCACCTAGAGTGTTCTCTTTTACGTCTGCCTTTTTTTCTCCAACATAGTATGTTTGTGTTTCACCCATGTGGTTACATGTTTTGGGCTGTGATGAATAAAGCTGCTATGAACATCTCGTCCCCATCTTTGTGTGCACGTGCTTTCATTTCTTTTGGGGAAACAGCTAGGAGTGGAATTGCTGGATCACAGACAAAGCGTACGTTGAACTTTAGTTAAATGAGCTGACAAACTGTTTTCCAGAATAGCTGTGTTACTTTCAGCCTCACCAGCAAGGAATGAGAGTGCCAATTTTTCCATAGCTTCCCCTGCATTTATTTCATATTTTAATTAATTTCTATGTAAATTCTGAGACAATGGGAATCTAACTGTACATTTCCCTAGTGGCTTAGCCACTTATTCTAATAATACGGTCTTCATCGAATAGTCCATATTGCTCATTGCTCTATATACTGGACTGGTTTTATATATTTTTTTCTTTTTCTGGACCAGGCATTTCTTCCCTTATTTGTTCTGGGTCCATTATCACTCAGTTTGGTCATTGCTGCTTCATAATACACTTGAACATCTGATAGTGAAAGTGGAGCCTCTTTTCTTTTGTTCCAAAAGATTTCTGGCTATTCTCATGTTTTTAATCTTGCATGAAGTTCAGAATTCTTTTTCTAAAATTTTGATTTTTATAAGTCAAGGAATGATGGAGGGACAGAGAATAAAATTAAAGGATTGTTCCAGCCTTCTGAAAAATTTTGACTAAGATAATAATAGCACAAAATCTTATTTTTTTTAAAAAAAAAGCATTAAGAATATAGCAAATGCAGGAAGGGTTTTTAAAAAGTTATATACCTAGCTAGAGTTCAGAAGTCTTTTTAATTAGAGCTTCAGGCATCATGGAAAGTCCTATGGAAAGTAATTTTAAAAGTTCTCCACTTCCTGGAATCTATTTTTGGAGGGGAATTTACATTTCTTGTTAATCTGCTCCAGATATGACTGGGAGGCACTCGAGGCATGCCACCAAAATCACGCAGCTGAGCTCTGACTCTCAGACCTTGGCCTGACTTTGCAAAGTTGCCTACTAAGGAACCAGGTTGGTTACCAAGAGATCATTACGAACCATGAAGCCAGCTGCAACCTCACCTTCACACACAGAAATCACCTTACACCCTTGAAGTTTGGGTTTAGGAGAGAGAATGGTCGTGGCTCACATCAAGGAAAGAATAGCAGACTTTGAATATTTGGGACTAGTTCTTTGTTTGTAACTAATTTTTAGAGATATTCATTAAAATCTAAGACAGGGATTGATGTAATATCATATGGCTTCTTCTTCTTCTTCTTTTTTTTTTTTTTATGTATTTTTGGAAGCTTAATATTCTAGGGAACCCAAACAGAAAATAACAAGAGTTGGCAAGAATGTGGAGAAATTAGAAATTCTTGTGTATTATTGGTGGCAATGTAAAATAATGCACCTGCTGTGGAAAAACAGTGTAATGATTCCTCAAAAAATTAAAATAGAACTACCATATGATCCAGCAATCCCACTTCCGGACATATACTCAAAAGAACTGACGGCAGGGACACGCACAGATATTTGTATCCCATGTTTATAGTAACGTTATTCACAACAGCCGAAAGGGGGAAGCAACTGCGTGTCTGTGGACAGAGGACTGGATAAACAGAATGTGGTCCATGCATGCAACGGGATATTATTCAGCCATAAAAAGTAAAGAAATTCTGGCACATGCTACAGCACGGATAAACCCAGAGGACATTAAGCTAAGTGAAATAAGCTGCTCATGAAAGGACAAATACTACTCATAAGAGGTACTGAGAATAATCAAAATCATAGAGAAAGAAAGTGGAATAGTTATTGTCAGAGGCTGGGGCGGGAGGAGAGTGGGAAATGGGGAGCGATTGTTCAGTGGGTATACAGTTTCAGTTTGCAAGATGGAAAACGTTACACAAAAATGTGAATATACCTAATGCCACTGAATTGTTCACTTAAAATGATTAAAATGACAAATTTTGTTATAAATATTTATCACTATTAAAACATTTTTTTTTTAAAGTGAATGCAACAAACAAAAAAATGTCCAGATTCTGAAAAACTATTCAGGGTCACTGTATTATGTTAAATGTGGGTATGATAATAGTAAAACCAAACAAGCACAAAATTTGAATGTGTCAGTACAATAAAAGTTGATTTCTCATTTTTTCAGTCTACTGTAGGTTTGCTGGGGACAGGCGGAGGTGTTGAGTCTGCTCCATACAATCATTCTGGGAATGACATCTCTCCACCTTACAGCCGCACCTTCCTCCAGCTCCTTGGAATCCTCTCTAGTCAGCCAGGGGAGGAGGAAGACAGAGGGGAGGATGGCACTTGGGTATTTTTCATGGGCCAGGCCTCAGGGTGGCCCATGTTGGTCCTGATCTTGTTCCACTGGCAGGACTTTGTTGCAGGGACATGCATAATCCAAGGGACACAGGGAGACACCACCCAGCTGTGTGTCCAGGAGGAAGGAGTCTCAGTCCAGAGAACGGTGGGTCTCTGCTACAGACATTGTGCAGTTGAGTCCCACTATGAGGGCATATTTGATGAACGTATTTCTGGAAAGATCAGTGATCTTCCTAGCAGTTAGAATCCTGTAGGAGGGATATTTCTTATGGGGAGCAGAGAGATGTTAAGCATGATCAATCCTGCCTCTCAACATGGTAATACGTAGTCATGTGAACATACATGTAATTATTTTAATTAACCCACATTTTGATCTGAAAATATATTGCCTCAGCAACAGATCTCTAAATGTCCTCCTGACATTCAGGCAGAGGGACTTGCGGTGATAGTCCTACCTAAGATCAGATCAAGTTCATTGACCGGATAGTATAGACAGGTGATGCGTTCCACTGGCATCAGGTGAAACCATGGAAACCTGGCCACCAGGGGCTCGTTGCCAGGCTGTAGACGAGTTTCCAGTCTCCTCAGATGCTCTGGCAATGAAGTGGAACGAGAATGGTTGGAAGAGCTTGGGGAGCTACCGAGTCACAGCCCAAGCTTTAGTAAGTGGCTTCTCGCCCCTGGGGAGTTCATCGTCCTCAAACCCTCACCGGGGATGCTTAAGAAGGATCCCCGTCTACACAGCGCTGGATCTGCACTCACTCAGATAAGATACAGACTCATTCTATTGATATTTAATATTATACATATATTCATAAACTTGGGTTTGACTTAGAATCTTAAAAAAATGAAAGTTTTAAAATTGGTTACAGATTTCTCCATTAAATATGCTTACACGAACATAAAATATCTTTAGGAATGTGAATCATCACTTCTCAATTTATCTTCTTTGTCAGATCAGAATTTAGCATGTTGGGTGTTCTTAAGTAATGCTCCCATTATTGAAATATGTCACATTTTACTCTGGAAATTCCTTCATTGCCTATTTCTGGTTTGGCTGCCCCCCTCCAACACAAGTCCTATCTCCCTCCATAGCACGACCTATTTAAGCAGTAACTGACCCTGTTATTTAAAATATAAGTTAGATTTGATAGACACATGAGGATGCACTCAGCAGTGTCTATGTGAGACTGGAAGCACTGTCCCTCCCCAGGGCTGCCTAATTCATCATCTCGAGAGTGTCGTTGATCTGATGACAGAGTACGTGCAGGTTTTCCATTTGCAGTTTCTCCGCACGACAGCACAGTCTTCTGATGCTTTTTCTGCTCCAAGTCCACCGGAAGCACATAGAGGAAATCTTGATATTCACTAAGTCTTCAAAACCGTAGCCATTATACAAGCCATTTCCCAGCCAGCCTTCAGCTAGTTCTCTGTCACACCTTTCTGCAGTGGCATTCATGAGCAGGTATATTTTTATTTTAAACATCTAATTATTTGTTCATTTAATGAAAATTTGTGAGCACCTTAGTATGTGTCAGGTTACTGGGGATACAGCAGCGAACAAAAATCGTTTCTGTTCTAATGGAATTTTGCATTCTACGAAGAGGGACAGATAATTCAAAAATATGTTGGATAGAAGTAAGTACCAGTAAAACAGGAGAGTAAAGCAGGGAAAGGGGGCACAAAGTGCTGGTGACATGGGGTGGGGTCATCACATGAGGTCTTTTTGATGAGGAGGTGTTTGAGTAGAGATGTGAATTAAGAGAGGACACAAATCCTGTGTCTATGGAGGAAGGAATGTCCCGAGCATGTTAGACTTCACCCTTCACAGACGGCAGGATGCTCACACCGTGGGCTCCACCCTGGCATTCGGTGCACGGCCCCAACAAAGCCTAATGCAAAATCAGAGGCTTAGCGCTGGGTAAGCCCTAATGTGACAGATCTGGAGCTACACAGAGACTCTAGGCAATGCCATAGAAATGGGTCCTTCCATCCTACGTGGCCGGGAGTGTGTGGAAAATATACCACGCACAGGCAATTTGCATTTTGCCTTTTCCCTCCCATTTTTTGATTAGTGTTCTTAGAGGCAAATGCAGATGCTGATTTAGAAAAAAAAAATCAACTTCTTTAATTTGGGAAAAAAGTTTGGTAAAGGAAGGCATAAATGAGCCTAGCTGGTATGTAAGATTGTAACTCTTAAGTAATGTTAGAACAGGCTTCTGTTTCTATCATTTTAGAAAATAAAAATTTTCCTGTTGTCGTACTCTTCATTTATAAATTGTGAGCAAGAATTGGCTGTATCCAAAACCTCTTCTTGGAAATCACCAATTGTCTATTCCTCTATTATTAATTTTATTTTTCATATAAAAATTGCCAGGGCCAGTTGCAGACCAACTAACTATCTCCATTTGGGCTATAAACTGCTTATAATTAAGTCTGCTTTTTACTTGTAAATTTATGTGCTGGCCATTATATCTGAATTAAAGCAGCCATATTTGTTAAGTATTCCCAGTTTTAGATAAGAAATAAATGCCTATTATTAAAAAAAAACAAAGTACAGCCTCTCAAAACCTTTTTCCCAAAACGAAGGATATTAGCTGTTCTGTTGGTCATGAATCCAGCTTTACTTTAAAAATTTTTTTCTTTTGCTCAAGGGTATTGACAAGAGTGGATACAGTTTGCATATTTTAACCTCTTAAATAACAAATGCAAAACAAATGTAAATGTGGCTCCACTTTTAATACACTTTTGCATGGTGCAGAACAACTTACTGGAACATGCACGGGCATATTTGTGTTTCATTAAAATCCATATTTGAGATACAGCTTGCCTTTGGACATGTTACTGCGGACTTTTGATTGAATTATAGGAAATTGGGAAAATAGAAACCTATAAGGTTACATTCCAAAGAGGTTGTAGGGAAGCCATCACTCAGGAGGATTTTGGAAAAAAGATAAGATACAGCTGAGAAACTACACTGAGGCAATACATTAGAGTCAGCAGACCTCTGCACAAATCTTTTGTAAAGGTTTCCAAGTCTTACTAAATATTATACTTCTCTACATAACATTTGCCATATTATGGCCAGAAGAATAATGGCAGATAGCTTATTTCAAATGCAGCTGTGATCAGTTCTTTCTGAATCATTCTGCTGCTGCCAGACATTGCTAGTGATGCGTATGAATTCCACTCATGGCCTTTGGCAGGTGCCCGATAAGTATTTGTTCAATGGACAAATAAATAGATGCAACGCCAAAGGCCTGGGTGTGCCGTAATACTTAGCACGTTTGCTAAATGAGGTAAGGTTAAGGTTGTTTTTAGTTGTAAAATAGTTCCTATACCACCTTGGTCACATCTATTTTTAATGTCGACCCTCAGAATTAAGCAAGTGTTTCTAGTTTTCTTTTTAACAAACTAGGAGTTGTGGACCTCAGGTCAAGCTCACTATCAGACCTGCTGGAGAAAAGAGTATTAAATCAAATTTGCAGCAAGTTAAAGGAAGAGGGGCTTTCCAGATGGGAAGCGCTGGAGACAGAGCTGCTGCTTCAACAATGCCTGGGTACAGACCTGCTCCCTCCCTCTGCGTGGCCGTGTGGCCTTGCTAGAGCTGATTTGAGTCCAGATCTGAAGGTATCCAAGATGGCACTGGCCAGCCATGGTTTCTAGTTAAGGACAAAGATCGTTAGTATCTTTTTATAAGCCCCTAGTAGGAAAAAAAAGGCAAAGATGCTATAAGAAATTCACTTTTTCATTTTGATAGGACCCTTATTTTGCAAAGAACGTGTCATTCCTTGCCGCTGTCTTCTCAATGTGAGTACACGGCCACGGAAACCCAGCTGAGCTGTGTGACTCTGCTCCTGCTCTGGGTGGCTCTCTGGTGTTCCCCAAGATTCCGACGCCTTGGCTCAGTGCGCTGGGATCTGCATCTAACCCTTCAGAAGGCACGTGTGTGTCCTCTTCCTGTCAAACTTCCAGCCACCTGAGATGATGTGGGAACAATGCAAATAGGTTATCTTGTAGATCTAACAGATCAGGGGTCCTCAAACTTTTTAAACAGGGGGCCAGTTCACTGTCCTGCAGACCGTTGGAGAGTGCGCACTGTGGGCCCAGGACCAGTCGGCTGCTAAGCAGGACAGGCAGCTGCGGCAAAAACACCCAGAGGGCCGGATAAATGTGCTAGGCAGGTGGCATGTGGCCCGTGGGCCGTAGTTTGAGGACGCCTGTAATAGATTATTTGGAAAAAATAAAATGCATAGAAATAGGATTCTTAAATCAGGTTTAAAAGTCATTTGAAACTAAAATGTGACTTAAATGTCTGTTCTCATCAATCCGGGTCTACATAAGAGGCTTGAGCTGGGTCAATTATAAGTCATCACGTGTTTCTCTGTCATGTTAGCCTGTTCTTTCCCCACTCCACACTGCTGTATAGCTGTGGTCACATTTGCTTTCTCTGTCTTAGATCAAAGAATGATGCACTTTCAATATATCTGACGACAATTACCTTTGGTCTCATCCTGTTTTTATGGACAACAGTACTTATTTCATAGTTGTGTGAATTCTTAAGAAGTAAGCTTCATGAGTTACATCAAAACTAGAAAAAAAGAGTAGACTAAAACCAGCAAAAACCCCACTACTGATGGCTTAACTGTTAGCATCATTCAAATTTCCTCCTCTACAGTAGAATTTAGGATTATATAAATTATGTTTCATGCCAGGCAGGAAGAATGGATAATAAATTGGTATTATCTTTTTAAGTATAACAAGACAAAATTCAGATTTGTGAATAATTGAGAAAGAATATTTCACAATATGGAACTTCTATATTATCATGTCATATATATGTAGGGAGCCTGAAGTATACACAAATAAAAATTAATGACCACAGAAAATTATAATTAAAGGTTTCCTTTATATTTCATTTTCTAATATGTTATTATTACAATTTAAAATACATTGGACCAGTTTTACCTTATATAAATGGCTGAAAGTTCTTGGGTACCATTGTTAAGTGTTCTTTATTTTTCGTACATTTTAGCAAGGGTTGCAGAGTCTTCTGTCTAGGCTTTGCAGTCCAGAGTGGCGATATTCAGATGCATGTACGTGGGGTTTGCACAGCCCTGATCAAGAGCATGGTCACTAGTCTTGTCTTGGGAGGAAAACAGGCACCGTCGATCCAGCCACCCACTGT
Organism: Microcebus murinus; assembly: GCF_040939455.1. Lineage (NCBI taxonomy): Eukaryota > Metazoa > Chordata > Mammalia > Primates > Cheirogaleidae > Microcebus > Microcebus murinus. The sequence continues at coordinate 7,056,084 of NC_134114.1, read as the reverse complement.
GTCGCAGCGGAGGCTGCACCCGCCATGACTAAGAGAAATAAATCCACGGCAATCCCTTTGCTAGAATACCAGGCATTTGAATACTCCCTGGACCAAGGTACAGGGTACTATATATCTTTTCTGGAGTTCTGTTTTCTCTTTTCACATATAGCAAGAGTTGGCATGAAAAAAAATCACTAATATCTTTACAGATCCTATGCAATGTGGTTCTGTATTAAGTTTACAGTATTGAATTCAAAGAGCCAAGTTCGTGGTTTTTCATTCCCTCTGAATCAGTGGGACTCATGCTCTATCTTGGTCACAGTTCTTATCCTTCGTTCCACTTATTCGCCACCAACGTCCACAAAAGGTGGGTAGATGACATACTATGTCATACCCTGTGAAAAACATTACAAAGTTTAGGCAATAATAAAGTTCGACCAGAGTGCCTTTCTAAAGATGAGAAGCTTTATTTATTTTTCTTCATTCTTCGTTCAGCAGCTGTGTTGAGAGCATTCTTATTTTTACCCACACATACACGCTATTCCTGGATTCAAAGGACGACGGGTCAGTGTCCCCAAACCACATGAACCAAGAAACCACAAAGCGTGGTCCTGGGTTCTGAGGAAACAAAGAGCAACAATCTGAGTCTCCTGAGAAGTGACAAAATTGGGTCTTGATAAGGCTGCTTCCAGGGGGGGAAGATGACACAAGACCCAGGGCAGCCGCTACGCCTGAAAACCTAGAATGCCCAGTCCTACTGTTTGGCCATAGTTCTGAAATAATTATTGTATCTTTGAGGGGCAGAAAAAAAAATAAATTTGACTCCTAGCACAAAAGAGAGAACAATTTGATTTTGGACCAGGGCAGACATTATGCTATGGGTTTCAAGATCTCACATACGTCATCTTCTTCCATGTGTCCAGTCCAACGGTGGCAACCAACATATATGCAGATGTATATTAGGTTCTTTTTGACTATGCATCTTCTGGTAAAATGGAGCCATCAATGCCAAAGATATTCTATGCAGTTTAGAATGAATAAAACTTCGGATGCCCATATGGTAACCTTATGCTTTGAGAACTCTTCTATAGCACAATAAAAATCTGAGCTGTCGAAGTACATATGTGATAGGAAAGGAATAACTAAATGCAGAGGGAAAGACTTCAAAAAAAAGAAATTCATATTTCTTTTTTTTTAAAAAAATAAAATCTTCTATGTTTGAGAAAACTCTATGAGTTTAGTGAACAGAGCACTGAATTCTAATTTACTGATCACAGGTTTGGGCCATAGGTGTGTTACCAAATGACTTTAACCACTTCGGTACCAGCATCGACTATAGTCGACAGCCACAGATGGACTGAGCATTGACGTTAGCCTACCTACAGCCGTGACATGACTTTTCTAATTTTTCATTTATCAAAATAAAATTGTGAACATTTAAAAATAACGTAATGAAACCATATATGTATATGTTACCTATTCTGATCTACATCACAAGTAAAGCTGCCTGTAAAGTAAAACAGGCTTTCAGTGCTTCTCAGCTTTCCTCACCACACAAGAGCAAGACAGATGCGTCGTCCATGCTCAGCGCAGACTATCGTGCGGACTGTGAGTGCCGGCTGTGGGCAAGGGTTCGCGGCCAGTGAGCACCGTACCAAAATGGTTAGCAGATAACTTCTCTGGCTCCAATTCCTAAATAAGAAAAGTAGAAAGCACATCACTGCTTTTCTGTATAGCCCACAGCTATTGTAGTATACCCAACATGACAAAAACCCACGCCAAGCTCACTTTAGCAAACCTTGGGAATTTGGGGGTTCATTTTAAATGTCAAGACCAACAGTAAGTGAGGGCTGGTTCTGGGGCCGACATGTCCTGAGCAGAACTTGGTCTTGCTCTCTTTTCTGGGCACTTCTGTCCTCTATGTGATCTCCATTCTTGGGCAGGTTCAAGTCCTTCTTTCAGGGTGACAAGAAGGCTGCCAGCTTCTCCAGGCTAGCATTCTGTCTTTTCAGAGAACCTGCTCCATCAGAAGTTCTGGGATCAGTTCTGACCTGACAAATTTGGGCCTCATGTTCATCTCTGAGCGGATTTCCCCTGGTCAGTGAGTGGATGTGTTAACTTCCACCCTGGGTTGTGTGCCTACTCTTGGATTCACGGATGGAAGCAGCCCCCAATAAGGTCCATAAACAAGGGTGGAGGAGAGGTGGTTCTTCCAAAGAAAGTCAGGTAAAGACAGGGGAATGAATGCTGCATAGACAAAGCATGGCAGTTGTCCAACCTTTATGCAGGGACCCTTGGAAGGAATCTTCGTTATCGCTGCGGCTACTAACATGGGAGGCAGTGAGCACACACATAGGATTTGAGGTCAGATTGCGTTCACAACTTGGAAACGCTGATTTTTAACTGCATCACTGAGGATAATTTCCAGACCTCTGTGCACCTGAATTTAACAGTATCCAAAGAGGAGAGAATACTGATTTTGTGCAGTTGTCAAGAGGGCAAATTGATACTATGTGCTTCAATTGTTTAGCATTTTAAGCACTAAATAAGTGGCAAGTTTTCTGCCTTTTTCCAAAAGCCTCTGGCCCCAGATTTTTGCACTGTGAATTCTTTCCATCCCACAAAAACACAGATAATTCCCATGCTATTTAAATTGTTCTGGTGCATAGAAAGTAAAAAAAAAAGCTTAACCGTTTTTTGATAAATCCAGCATAATGTGGATAATCAAATTTATCAAATGTAGCACCACAAACATCTACAGACCAATCTTCTTTATGAATAAAGGAGCAAAATTTCTAAATGAAATAGCAAACACAATCAGCCACACATAAAGAGGTTAGGGTACCATGACTCATCGGGTTGCTTCCAGGAAAGCCGGTGTTGCCTCACTCACTCAGCTCTCACGGGGACTTCCTTCCACAGAGAGATGGCTTCACACAGGGCAGTCAAGGTGACGTGAATGCACAAAATATTCTGTTCCTTATTTACAGTGTTCGGATACTCGGATACTCCATTTGGCAATCTCTTCCCTACGTAATATTACCCAATCTTGTGGTTTTAAATATCATCTATGTGCTCGTAAATTCCAAACACATATTTGCAACCTTTGTGGTGCCCATAAGCTCCACTGCTTAATAATACCTCCACCTGCAGCAGGCATCTCAGATGGGTCATGTCCAGACAGAGCTCCCGACTGTAACCTTCCTCCAATCTTCTGCTTCTTGAAAAATGACTCCATCGCTCACCAAGTGGATCATGCCAATGACCCAAGAATGGTTCTTGATTTCTCTCCTCTCTTCATGCCCCTATTGAAGCCATCTGAAATTCTTGTTGGTTTTGCATTTAAAATATATTCCAAATTCAGACACGTCTTCCCATCTCTACCACCAACTTAATTTAAACCAACAGCACGCCTCGCCTGGTCTGTCGCAACAGCCTTCACACTGGTCTTTCTGCTTCCACCCTTGTTCTGTCCTAAACTCCAAGAATTTTTTCAAGAATAGATGCCTTTTGTAAAACAGAGGTAAATGAGTAAATGTTTTAGAACATAAATATGCTTACGATAAAATGTCCCCTCACCCAGACTTTGCAGTGGGTTCTCATTGCCCTGGGACGAGAGCCAGTCGCCATGCCTGCCTCACTCACTTCCTCCCCAGGGGTGGTCCCCTGGCCCACGCTGCCCAGGCGTTGCAGAGTTTTGGGCTGTGTTTTTTGGAAACACTTTAAGCTCGTTTATCTCCTGCTTTCTCTGCCTGGAATTTCATCCCATCCAGGTCTTCTATCACTTCCTTTCTGGAGGGGTCAGCCTTCCCTGCCCACACTCTGTGCAATAGCACCTCTTTCTACTCTGCTTGGAATTATTTATTTCTTCACTTGCTTAATTCTCATCTTCCCCACTACTACAATGTATTAATCATTTCCAAGATGACAGAGACTTTGACTGTCTTATTCATTACTACGGTCATGTGTCACATAATGACATTTCAGCCAATGGTGGAATATGTATATAATGAGACCCATATTATAATGGAGCTGAAAAATTTCTATCATCTAGTGACATGGTAGCAATTGTGACATTGTACATTTTTGGTTATATACATTTAGTGTAGGCTAAGCACACAGTGTTTATAAAGTCTACAGCAGTGTACAGGACCTTCACACTCACTCGCCACTCACTGGCTCAGACAGAGCATCTTCCAGTCCTGTAAGCGCCATTCATGGTAAGTGCCCTATACAAGTGTACCATTATAAAAAATATTTTAGACCAAATTTTTCTGTACCTTTTCTATGTTTAGATACATAACTACTTACCATTGTGTTACAGTTGCCTATAGTATTTAGCACAGGAACATGCTGTATAGGTTCATAGCCTAGGAGCAATAGGCTGCACCATATAGCCTAGGTGTGTAGCAGGCTGTATCATCTAGGTTTGTGTTTGCTAAACAACCAAATCGTCTAAGGATGCATTTCTCAGAAATTATCTCCTGTCCCCATCAAGTGTCTTGTGACTGTATATGCTCTTGCTAGAATAGTGCCAAGTTCAAGTTGAAGTATGAGATGGAAGGAGGAAGAAGGGAAGGAGAAGGATGGAGGCAGGGAGGGAAGAAAGGGTAGAAGAAGGGAGGGAGGGAAGAAGCAAGGAGGGGTTTGAAATTCCACAGAGGAGCTCAGTTTAGAGCTGATGACAAAATCGCGAGGACTAGAGACTATTCCTGTGACTCAAGTGCAGCATCTGTGGCTTCTGTTTCCTCACGGTAATGAACAAGGGATTCTTGTTTGTAAAGCGCTTTGAGTTCTCTGTGTGTAAGGCTTAAATTCAATGTATTGCATTGCTCCATTATTCTATTTGCTGCAATGCAAATACCTTTCAGAATATTGAGTGGAGTAAGAAAGAGCACAGAAATATGTTACTAGAATAAATGGAAGGAGAGAAGGACAAGTATAGGAAAGTGACCTGAATACTAAAGACAACAATTTTAGTCCAAAAGATCAACTGCAAATTCAAGTGGAGAGAAGAAAATGAATGGATTTAAAGAATGATTAGTCTGAAAGAGTCTAGTGCTTTTTAACCAAGATGTGAATTTCAAATGGGATAAATTCCATCCAGGCTTTACAAGGACTGAGCTCTGCTACATGGACGATTCAGGAGAGAAATGTCTGCATGTGTTTGCCCCGGGTCTATTTCTTTCTTATTTCAATGATCTTATTAAATATACAATAATGTTATTACATGTGCATGTTTCTTAAAGCAGAAATTGTTCCCTTCATAAGGAAGTGGGAGGACCCACTTGGGAAATGTATTAAAACTATCGCTCACTCTCACGATGACTCTAATACCAGAGTACACGTCTGTCTGTGTGCTGCCGGGGAGAGAAAGATGTGCATTACAGCTTCTATCTGGTGAGAGCTTGCCAGTGTCAATCTAATTGCTCGTGAAAAAAAAAATTGCACTTTCTATTGAGGCGCTAAATGATTTGAATATAAATAAGCAACTCTTTCCGCCTGTCAGTTTCCTCAAGAATATTTAGTGTTGTCTCCTTTAATGATTGCTCATTACCGATGAGTGCAAGTGAACGGATTTAATCAGGGCAATATGGGGTAATAATCGTGTGAATTTCTCCACACTGGGTCTTGTTCCATCTGTTCCAAACCATTTGTCCATGTAAAACTGTCAACGTTCCGAGCTACCGACTGACAGGTGAGACCAGACACCCATGTTTTTCATCTCAGAGCCAGAAAGTGTCTGACACATCCTTCTCACTAACACAAACAGTTTAAAGATCTAAATTTCTATGCTTACGACCATTTTTCTTTATTTTGTTTGTTGTTTTGATCTTTAAAATATTTAGCGCACTCTCTCTCTTAGCACAAGAGGTGACAAATGTCCTTGGCCACCTTGATGGATGGGGTAGATCCTAAGAGGCAGACAGAAGAACATGTCCCTGGAGGTTTTCACCCCAGCAATGAAAGGCAGCTGCCTGTTGGGCGCAGCGGCTGATAGTTCAGCAGTCACACAAATGCCACACTCCCACGCACAGACGTCTCGTACTCTGCCATCCTTCAGTGTAAGAAGTGCAAGTTTCAGGCAAGTTGGTGGCATTTGTCCTGGAATAGTGTGCCTTCAGCAGTCTCTGTGTGTGCTCAGGAAAGAGACAAGTGACAGAAATTATTTAATAAAAATAAAGGTAGCTTAAATCTCATGAATTTTTATTTTTTACTCCATGGGATTCCTACATCAGAAGACCTGTTCTAAACAAAATAAAGTTCTCCATGAAGAATTACCTCTGCTCCCCAAGCTAGTTCTAACAAGAGTTATAATATAATATCTGAGAACCAAACACCCTCTCCAGATGCTGGAATCCAAAAGACAAATAGCATGCTAATAAATAGAATTGGACATGGTTATTTCTTTTAAGTCTTTGGTGCACTATACATTATCTCTGCTAGTTTTCTGTGAGTGCTGAGAGACTATATTGCTATTCTAGACTCAGGATGTGAACTTTTTCTTTTTTCACTTTTCCCCCTTAGTGTTCCTGTTGCTTCCTTGCAATATTGACTGGCCCAGACCATGCTGCAGGCTCACCAAAGGCTCAGTTCGTAAATGTCACGGCAATGTTGGAGCAAACAGGAATGAGCTTCACGCTGGTGTCATGACCCGGGTTCTCTAGGAACAGAGAGAGTTAGAAAACAAAGTGTCTCTTTCAAAGTGATTTTGTAATCCTTGTTTTTCTTGTCTTCTGGTATGAAAACCCTTGTATAATTGAGTTTGGTTCTACTTATCAAACCTACCAGATGCCAAATACCAAATGAACAAAAAAGTGAATGAAGAGTGCTGAGGATGAGAAGAAAGCCCAGACCTGCCATCACCGAGCTGAATCTCACAGGGCACAGGCAGATTACTAAGATTTGCATTCACAAGGACAGGTATAATGATAGAAGTTTGACTGAGAAACCAAGGAAGCAGTGGTAACTGTCTTTTGAGAGTTCTTGGCGTCCCTATGGGCACATCTTATTTTATTGTGTTTCACTTCATTGCACATGGTAGAGATTGTGTTTTTTTACAAATTGAAGCTTTGTGGCAACCCTGCATTGATCAAATCTATTGGTGCTATTTTTTTTTTTTTCAACAGAACATGCTCACTTTGTGTCTCTGTGTCACATTTTGGTAATTCTCATAATATTTTAAATGTTTATATTATTTTTATATCTGTTATGGTGATTTGTGATCAGCAGTCTCTGATATTACTATTATAGTGGTTTGGGGGCACCACAGACTATGCCCATGTAAAACAGCAAACTGAATTGATAAATGTCGTGCGTGTTCTGACTGCTCCAGTGACAAGCCATCCCCCAATCTCTCTCCCTCTCCTTGGGCCTCACTATTTGCTAAAACACAATAATATTGAAATTAGGCCAGTGAAGACCCTGCAGTGGTCTCTAAGTGTTCAAGTGAAAGGAAAATTCACAAGCCTCTCACTTTCTATGAAGTTAGAAATGATTAATCTTAGTGAGGAAGGCATGTTGAAAGCTGAGATAGACCAAACACTGGGCCTCTTTCAACAGTTAGCCAAGCTGTGAATGCAAAAGAAAAGTCCCTGAAGGAAATTAGAAGTGCCACTCCAGTGAATACATGAACGATAAAAAAGCAAAACAGCCTTATTGCTGACATGGAGAAAGTTTTAGTGGCCTTGATAAATCAAACCAGTTTTCACATTCCCTGAAGCCAAAGCCTAATCCAGAGCAAGACCCAAACTGTCTTCAAGTCTATGAAGGCCGAGAGAGGTGAAGAAGCTGTAGGAGAAAAGTTGGAAGCTAGCAGAGGTTGGTTCAGGACGTTTAAGGAAAGAAGACACCTCTATAAAATAAAAGTGCAAGGTGAAGCAGCAAGTGCTGATGGAGAAGCTTTAGCAAGTCATCCAGAAGATCTAGCTAAGATCATTGATGAAAGTGGGTATACTAAATAACAGATTTTCAGTGTAGACAAAATGGCCTTCCATTGGAAGAAGATGCCATCTAGGACTTTCATAGCTAGAGAGGAAAGGCTTTAACACTTCAGAGGACAGGCCGATTCTCTTGTTAGGGGCAAATGCAGCTGGTGACTTTAAGCTAAATTCAGTGCTCATTTACCATTCCAAAAATGCCAGGGTCTTTAAGAATTATGCTAAATCTACTCTGTGCTCTATATGGAACATCAGAGCCTGGATGACAACACATCTGTTTACAACATGGTTTACTGAATATTTTAAGCCTACTGTTAAGACCTACTGCTCAGAGTAAAAGATGCCTTTCAAAATATTACTGCTCATTGACAATGTCCCTGATCACCCAAGAGTTCTGATGGAGATGTACAATGTTGTTTTCAGGCCTGCTCACACATTGATTCTGTGGCTCATGGATCAAGGAGTCATTTCAACTTTCAAGTCTTATTATTTAAGAAACACATTTCATAAGGCTTATAGCTGCCATAGGTAGTGATTCCTTTGATGGATGTGGGCAAAGTAGATTGAAAACCTTCTTGAGCAGATTCACCATTCTGAAATGCCATTAAAATATTCAATATTCATGGGAGGATGTCAAAAGTATGAATATCAACATGAACGGGAATTTGGCAGAAGTTGATTCCAACCCCCATGGGTGAATTTGAGGGGTGCAAGACTTCATTGGAAGGAGTAACTACAGATTAGGTAGAAATAGCAAGACAGCTAGAATTAGAAGTGGAGCCTGCAGATGTGAGTGAATTGCTGCAATCTCATGATACAATGTGAACGGATGAGGAGTTGCTTCTTACGGATGAACAATGAAAGTGGTTTCTTGAGATGGAATCTACTCCTGGTAAAGACATTGTGAATATCATTGAAATGACAACAAAGGATTTAGGATATTATATAAACTTAACTGAGCACCAGGTTCTGAGAGGATCAACTTCAATTTTGAAAGTTCTACTGTGGGTAAAATGCTATCAAACAGCATCACACGGTACAGAGAAAACTTTCGTGAAAAGAACAGTCAATCGATGTGGCAAATTTACTATTATCTTACTTTAAGGAATTGCCACAGTCATCCCAATGTTTAGTAACCACCACCCCGAGCAGTCAGCAGCCATCAGCATTGAGGCAAGACCCTCCACCAACACAAAGAGGATGACTCTCTGAAGGCTCAGATGATTGTTAGCATTTTTTAGCAAGAAAGTATCTTTGAATTAAGGAATGTACATTGCTTTTTTAGACATAATGCTATTGCACACTTAATAAGTTACTGCTATAAACATCACTTTTGTATGCACTGAGGAAGCAAAAACTTTTGTGTGACTGACTTCATTGTGATATTTGTTTTATGGCGGTGATCTGGAAGGGAACCTGCAATGTCTCAAAGGTATGCCTGTATTTCATAGGTGGATGCTTTTCCAGTTTTTGCTTTTCCAGTCTGTGGAATGTAAAATTGGAAAGTTTTTTTTAATACTTCTTTCTTTCTACCAGAGGGAGAAGAACAAGTCTCATTCTAATTGTCAGGCTTGAATTTGGATCTATTTTGATGGTATCTGCTCATGAATTGCCTTCCTCTTTGCCTCCTTGAATACACTCCTGTCTGTTCCCTTTATCTCATAACAGGAAGAACAAAGTAGAGTTCTACATGACACAGACATTGCATATTCAGAGAATGATAAAGTAACCAAGAGATTTATTCTAGCCAATAATTTTTTCTCATGGTTTCCCTTCCAGTGTTCTATGAATATGATTCATCCCAAGTATCTTTTATGACATGTTTAGACAAAGTATAACATACATCCATAAGGAGTGTGCCTCCTTATGGGGTGGCCAGCACATTTAGATCAAGTGCTAAGTTGGGAAGGCTTCAATCCCCTCAATGTTTAATAAATTGTTCCCCACCTTATGCTCTGGTGGTGAATTGTCTAAAGAACTAACTTAGTTTTACATCACATCATACATGTGGCTGGCTCTGCCTTTAGTCTTGGGATGCCTTGAGGACAGAAACTATATTCTATCCACCTTGGTTCCCCCCAGCGTTTAGGAGACTGGTTCTGCCACCCGAGACATCCAGCAATGTCTGGAAACATTTTTGGTGTCAAGGCCTAGGGAAGCGGGTGTGCTAATGTCATCTAGTGGGTAGAGGACAGGAATATGGGAGACATCATACATTTCCCACATTGCACAGAACAGAAAAGCCCCCCAACAAAGAATTATTCAGCACAAAAAGTCAATGGTGTTGAGGTTGAGAAAGCCTGGTTTAGCATAACATGTAGAGCAGTATTTATGTTAATAAATACTAATTTAATTATTTCCTAAATAATCTGTTAGTTACAGCAAAAAAAAAATGAATCATGTACTATTTTATCTTTACTTTTCCCCTATAAGTTCATATCACAGAATTCTCATAGTTTTAGAAAAACAACAGGGAAAAGTTTTCAATCCTTGAATTATCCTGTGGATAATTACTGGGATGAATGATGCTGAGTGAGTTCTTCATTTCATTGCATGTTAACTTCCCTTAGGGTTTTGACCTAGAGTATACACACACGTAAGGCACTTTGCTCTTATATTTAAGAGCACTTTTTGTTTTATAACATGTATTTTTATTACATAACTATTTTAAATTGTAGGAGTTTCTGAACTGCTCAACCATTGCATATCAGAGAACTACCATTTGGGAGCCTTATGTTGCTGATTATACTACAACATTACAGCAGAAGTGATAATTTTTTAAAAAAATGTTGTTTTTAAAAGAATGCATCAACAACATTAAGTAGAATAACATCTATAGGAAAAAATTAATTATTCATGGTAGAGATGAAACATTGAGTAGCTTTGGCTAATTAACTAGTGGCGAGCCCCTCCCCCAGCCATCCGAAGGTGTCTGACTCCACCATTTGCTTATGGTGACTTTGAAAGCCAGGTATACCTGGAAAATGCAAACACCATCACTAAGAAGCAAATTGTTGCTAGAGTATCTCTTTCTTATTTGACTGTCTCAGAACTCATTGAGAAAGCAGTGACATAAACCAATGTACCCACCCTTCTTTACCCCATTGCCTTCGTGGTTAAGTCTTGTTAACAGAGGAGTACTGATCGAATTGAAGAAAAGCGTGAATAAGCCAAAACTCAAACTGTCCAAAAACCTATAACTACATCATTTCTTAAAGTAACTGACTGTTTTTCTTTCTTAAAATGCTAGAGTCTCACCTTATTATCTATTTTATTTTGGGGGTGATACAGTTTCTTATCGGGATTTTTGCAAATAGCATCATCGTGGCGGTGAATGGCATTGGCGTGATCAAGCAGAGAAAAACGGCTCCACTGAATCTCCTCCTTTCCTGCCTGGCAGTTTCTAGAATTTTTCTGCAGTTGTTCATCTTTTTCACTCATCTGGCTGTTCTCTCCTTGATAGAATTCCTTACACTTTCTGAAGGCTTTGGAATCAGCCTGTTCATAAATGAATCGGAACTTTGGTTTGCCACATGGCTGGGTGTTTTCTACTGCACCAAGATTGCCAACATTTCTCACCCGCTCTTCTTGTGGTTGAAGATGAGGATATCCAAGCTGGTGCCGTGGCTGATCCTGGGGTCTCTGCTATGTGCATCTACCTCTTGTGTTTTCCACAGCAAATATATGTGGCCTATTCCCCAAAACCTCTCCGTGGGCTTTACCTCCAAAAATACGAGGACTCAAATGAAAGAAAATCTTGCTTTTCAGTATTTCTTTTTTGTTCTGGGGTTCCCTATGCCACTATTTATCTTCCTTGTTGCTATTCTACTCCTGGTTTTTTCCTTGGGGAGACACACATGGCAGATGAGAAATATGGCGGCAGGCACCAGGGACCCCCGCGTGAGTGCCCACATCCATGCCATGCTCTCCATCCTGTCCTTCCTAATCCTCTTCTTCTTCCATTACATAATGGAAATATTGGTCTCTTCTCAAACTCTTCGGCTCAGAAGCTTCAACTTTCTATTCTGCATGTCTGTGCTTGGTACATACCCTTCTGTACACTCTACCATCTTAATTTTGGGAAATCCTAAACTAAAACAAAACGCAAAGAAGTTCCTCCTCCACATTAAGTGCTGTCAGTGACAGAGAACTTTAATCGGTTCAATGGCTTACCAGTGCCTACCACACCTCCCTCAGCCAAGCAAAGCAGCCTGTTTATAAGTATATAAAATACTGGCTTAAGACTGTTTATCCAGCCTGAGGCATTTTTATGGATTTGCTGATTTTTCAAAGAGTTGAATTGATTTTCAAAGCACAACATGTGTCAGTGGATTACATCAACGTCAATATCCTGGTTGTGATGTCGTTGTTATCATCTTGCACGTTGTTACCCATTGGGGGAAACTGATTAAATGGTATAGGGGTCTTTTGGCATTATTTCTTACAAATGCATGCAAATCTACAATTATTTCAGAATCAAAAGTTTAAAGAGAAAACCACATGTGTGAACTTGTGACGTCAGAAGGACACAAGAATGCCATCCGGTTTCTGTGTGTCTGATGCCTAGTCTTAGATGATGTATCCTGGCTTGGCTCTCATCTTTTGTTTACCCAGATATAATTTCTACTCTCTTTGTTGGAGTCTCAGACAATGGAGCTATTCTTCCTCTTCAGATCAGAAAGGAAGCTGAGGGAAGGCAGCCCTTCTAGGTCCTTGTAAGCATGTTGGCTTCCTCCATCCTGCAGAGGGCCTCGATGCCATGGTGACATGTCCCATCAACTGAAGAAAGGCAGACAGATGGAAGAGGAGGAGGAGGAATGGAAAGAGGAGGAAGAGGAAGTTGCAGTGTGGCTGTGTAGTAGCATCAGGGGTTGAATGCTGCTTTTGCATTTCCCCTAATTGGGTACCCTGAACAGACAACAACTTCCAAGATGTTTGTTTCATTTTGCATTTGTGTGCTTGACTTTGGGACCTTTTCAAGTGAAGGTGGCGATTTGGAACTCTAACCACATAGCAAGTCTTCCCAATATAGCAACATCAATAGGTGGGTGGGGTTGGGGCTGTCTCCATCTGCTTGGAGTCACAGATGCATTTTCTGTTTGGTTGATGATTTTGAATACTAAGATATATATGTATGTTTCTAAAAGAGCTTCAGAACCCCGTTTGCTTCTAGGCAAGTAAGTAAAGTAAAAGATGTTCTTAAGTTTAGCTATAATTTGTAGTTCAGGTGTGATGATGCAAAGTGTGTTTAGATTTGCCAGTCTCCAGTAATATGGACTCAAATATTGGTTTCGAGCCCAAGATGTGCAGGCTTGATTGTAATAAACTGATGGAAGACTTTGCTTCAGAAGATCCAGAGCTGCATTTATCTTCTTGGACATGGGAATTAAGCTCTTCAACTTCCCACAGGTTTCATACTTCATTCCCCAAGGAGCAAAATAACAGCTTCCGTCTTCCTGCTATTTCCTTTTCCCACGCCCCACTAGGTGGGAGGGTTCATAGCTAATCGTGTGCTCAGGCAGCCAGCTCTGGGAAGAGCAGTTGTGTCCTAGATATAATTATTGCTTCTGCCTGGGGAAGGGACAATGAAGAATCACTTTTATTTTTCTCACATCCCAAGTTCAATACCTGCTTCTTGAATTCATGATGTGTGCACCTGCAGGTAGATAGAGGCAGGGTCAGAGCAATTTCAAACATTCAGGGAGAAATTTGTCGTTATACAACTCTCTTGAGATTTTTTTCTCATCCTATTTCATGTAACTCCTGCATCAACAGTGCTAGTTAATGAGATGAATATTAAGGTATGACTAAGTTTGTATACTATCACCAAAAGTTGTAAAAAAAAAAAAAAAGAATGCATAGTAAAGCAAACTATTCTAAAAACATTTTCTACTTTCCTAGAAATATATTTCTTGCAGAAATGTTGTCTAGCTAGCATGTTGATGAGCATTGCGTAGGACACTAATTGCTCAATTTTAGAATCAAAACAGACTGAGCCTTTGTCTCTCAGGAGCTGCCCTTATCTGCACTTGCCAGCCTTGCCAAATTGGTTTTGTCCTCATCTAGCAGTGGGTTGACCTCTGTCATGGTGCGCCGTCCTCCTTTCCCCACCCCAGGACTTTGAGAGATGGGGGGATGGGCACTGGGGCCCCTGGTTGCCTTGGCTATGGGATCGCAGGCCTGTGGGTCAGAATAGAGGACTGCTGATGGCAGGGCATGGTGCTGCACCCCCTTTCTCCAATCCTGAGGCTCCCCGAGGAGATCCAGCACATACAGCCAAGTGAAGGCCAAGTAGAGAGTCTGGCCTGTGCGGCAGGCTCTTACTGAAGTGTGACCAACAGTAATATTCCAGATGGAGGTTCAATGAACAGCCCTAAACCAGGACAAGCACTATCTAACTGTGTCCCACTCTCTACTCTGAAGTGGCTTCTGCAGCCCCTAATCCTAGGGGTTCTCTACTCTGTCTAGTGGCTAAAGATGGGACACCAACTGAGAAGGCTCAATCCAGGTGCTTGGAGAAATAGACTTTTAATAATATAAATGTTATAACAATTTGAATATTAAAAAAAAAACCACAATCTCAAAAGTCTCACGAGTCATAAATGCCTTTTTTTTCTTTTTTTAATTTCAGCATATTATGGAGGTACAAATGTTAAGGTTGCGTATATTTCCCTTGCCCTCCTCCCCCCTCGAGTCAGAGCTTCGAGCATGACCAGCCCCCAGACGGTGCACATCTCACTCACTATGTATGTAAATGCTCAGTCGCTCATTCAAATGCAACCACCACTTGAAGATAGAATACTCCGGACCTGAACGTGCTAGAAAGACACTTGGTGTCTACGGTTGATCTTTAGGCTAATGACCACCCATCCGAGATACTTCATTGTATGTATGTATGTATGTTGTATGTATGTATGTTGTATGTATAAGGACAGCCATACTTTTCAGGCTGTGCATATTCCCATTTTAAGTTTTAAAAATAGGGGTTCCATAACTTTTGTCCACACAGAGCTATACTTCTTTGAATGAGAAAGGAGAAAGGTGGTCAGAAACTGTCCAGATCATCCAAATTTGACTTTGGCAACCACTGGAATGACAGCTGTTACAGACAGATGGTACCAATATTGGAGGAAAATCCAAATGATCAGGGTAGGGAGAACCACATGTTTTAAAGAGAGTCTTGCTTAGCATAAACTTAAGATCGGTGGTGTATACCTTTTTTATTATTTGCTACCAGATAACTATAGACCCTTATAAGAAACTTCTATGCCAGGGGAAGTTGTAGGTACTAAGAAAATCTCCTCAGTGAGCTAGAAATATTAAGCCTTGGGGGAGAAGCAATGTAAATTTAAGATAGCTTGTGGGCATTTGTTTCACTGCTATCTTTCTAAACAATACTAACATCTCTCTTTCTCCTTGATACGTTAGACTACCTGATACTATCCATACTTTTGTAGGATTAAACAATGGTTGTTTTTAATATGTGATGCAAACATTTGAATTCATAACTGTGACATCTGTATCTACTTAATCTTTTTACTAAGGATCAGGAGTGGGCAATTTTATCCTAAAATTAAACATATCAATGAATTGTGGGTTTCCTTTTATTATTTTTCAGCATAACATCAAATCAAATATCTACTTATATTTCTGAAGACATATCAATTTTTTTAAATGACTGAAGGTTCATTTTGTTTAAACTTCAACATTCCTGATAAGAAAGATACCTTGTAACTCTGTTTCTACTTTTGAGGCTGGGATGTGTGTTCTTAAGAGGGGGCATTAGCTTCCATTAATTAAACTCTTCTTCCTATGGATTTGTGTAAGTAACACAACATAAGTGCACACATATGTTTACCAGGTAGAATTTGAATTCGGGAGCACACAGGGACAAAGTCCTGTAACTAGATAGGACTCTGTGCTTGGTGAACACCCACGGATGACCCAAATTCCAGAACAGCTGAGAAAACTTCAGATTCCTCTGAATATGGGCAAGTGAAAAAGGGTGTAGAAAATAAGTGGCTAACGATGGGCTAGGATCTTGTAGTACTAAATATATGGAGTGTTCTTTGGCCATAAGCCCACTCATTTGCACGGCAGATGCTGCACTTGTGATTGTAAATGAGTAAGTCTTACTTTACTTGAAACCTAGTCCACTGGCTTCTAGAAACATTGACCAGATATAGTACTTGGTCAGGGAGCTCAGTTTCATAATTCTCCAAAATGATCACCACTGCTTGTTTGCTACAACACTTGAAATTCTTGAACTGAGGATTTGTGACTTTGATCACGAGGTGCAATGCTCTTGGACGCACTGGTTGATGACAGGCCTGGAGAATTGCTCTATGGGACGAGAGAGGGGACCCTGCGCACAGCATTTCAAAATGGGAGGTGAAGTAGATTTGTGTGGTACTGCAGAAAGGTAGGTCGTTAGTCCACGGGCAAGCCCTGTGCTCACAGAGCCTGGTCTCAGCTCTCCTCACTAGACCTGCACCTGCTTATTTCGGTGATTTTGGCAGCTTTTGTGCAATGCAGGGAGCACTGCAATGAGCTGAGCCTCAGTTTCTCCATCTGTACATGTGGGTTAAGTATGATACACACCACACGCTTGGCAAAGCTTCTCCATCATTGTGAGCACAAAATGAATGTAACCTCCAGCCACATTCATTGGAGCTTGTGACAACAGTAAGTACTGTCACCGGTAATCCTAGCAGCCCCTCTGGAGGGGAGGAGAGGGCATAGGAAGGGACATGTTGAACAAAGGAGGGTCTTAAGAAAGAGGATGGTTTGGAATCTAGATCCAGCACTAATGAGCTGAGTGACTTGAGCAGCCCGAGCCTCACATTTCCTCATCTTTGAAATGGGTATAGGGGTAATTCCAAGCCTAACGAGAGGCTTTGAGGGGCTAGTGGACCCGAGTCCCTAGAGCAATACCTGGCTGGCACCACTGTTGTTTTCAGTTATGTTAGCCACGTGAAACTGCCGAACTTTGATGACCTTTGATCTGCAGCAATGACAGTTTTGTACGATTCCCCCTAATCAATCAATCAACCAGTCAACCTCCAATCAGGTTTTTTTGTTTTCTTTTTTTGAGACAGAGTCTCACTTTGTTGCCTAGGCTAGAGTGAGTGCCGTGGCGTCAGCCTAGCTCACAGCAACCTCAAACTCCTGGGCTCAAGCAATCCTCCTGCCTCAGCCTCCCGAGTAGCTGGGACTACAGGCATGCGCCACCATGCCCGGCTAATTCTTTCTATATATATTAGTTGGCCAATTAATTTCTTTCTATTTATAGCAGAGATGGGGGTCTCGCTCTTGCTCAGGCTGGTTTCGAACTCCTGACCTTGAGCAATCCTCCCGCCTCAGCCTCCCAGAGTGCTAGGATGACAGGCGTGAGCCCCCGCGCCCGGCCTCCAATCAGGTTTTGGAGGAGATCTAATTCTAGAAAAGGAAACAGTGTGTTCAAAAGTACCTGGCAAAGAAAAGAAGAAAAAAAAAAAAAACAAAGAATGGTGCAAAAGTGAAGGGAGGGGCGGTGAAAGGCAGAACAGGGGACGTATGGAGCTGCCGTGCTGAGTAATAACTGCCAGCATTGCAGCGCCTCACAGACACCAGCTCCTTCCCACGCCGCGCAGGCAGCAGGTGGGCCGCAGCCGGCCGCTGTCCCCAGTCCTGGAGGAGCAGCTCCCGTATGGGACGGGCTGTTCTCGAGAACTGGGAAGAGTGACGATGACGGGCGGGTGGCGGAGGGGCCGTGGGTCTGGGCTTTCGCTGTCTCCTCACACACATCAGGTGGCCAAGCCCTACACAGAGGCGGGGAGAGACATGGGACACCCCCCTACAGAAGGCAGCAGATATTTGGGAATAAAATAATTCTGCCATATGAGAATGTGAAATGGTGCAACCACCGCGGAAAGCAGCTTGGTGGCTCCTCAAATAGGTCGACACAGAACTAGCACAAGACTCGGCAGTTTCACTCCTGGGTATCTACCCAGGAGCAGGGACAACAGGAACTCGAGCAGACGTCGGTATACCCAGAGAGCAGCACTGTTCTCGATAGTCAGAAGGTGGGAGCAACCCAAGTGTCCTCCCACAGATAAATGGACAAAGTGGTGTGGTCCCATGGCGGGATGTCGTTCGCCCTTAGAAAGGAATAAAGTTCCGATAGAAGCCACGACATGGATGAACCTTGAGGACACTGTGCTAAAATAAATAAGTCAGATGCAAAGGACAAATGTAGTACAATTCAATTTATATGAGAAACCCAGAGAGGGCAAATTCACTGAAAGACAGAAAGTAGAATAGGGGTAACGAGGTGCTAGGGGGAAGGGGAAACCAGGAGTTATTGTTTAATGGGTACAGAGTCTCTGTTTGGGATGATGAGAAAGTTCTGGAAATAGTTACACAACTTAATGCCACTAGATTGTACACTAAAACGGTTAAAATGCAAATGTTATATATATAAAATATATATATATATGCACACACACACATATATGTCTAAAAACACCACAATAAAAAAATTCTACCGAAAAAGAAAAGAAGCAGGGCTGGGTGTACTTCTGTCATTATATTCTGGTCCCCTTCGTGGACAAATACAGGGGACTGAGTCTCCATTGTGAATTAACTCACAGTGAAACTTCAATTAGCTTTCCCCATTAGAATCAGGTTGTGTGTAGTTCAGGCTAATAGATAAATATTGTGAACTGACATACTTTTAGAATCTAAACAGAAAATTGCCGTTCCAAGATGAACACCTCCTCTTTTCAGAGTACAGAGACATTTTACAGGCCATTGAACACAAGAATGTGCAGTGGCTGTTTAAAATATAGCAAGAAAAAACCGTGTCCTCAGCCGTCATTTTTAAAAAGAGGTGAGTTTGAAACTCATCCTAAGGGTCAAACCCAAAGAAAACTAAAAAACATATTTCTTTTCTCTTCTTCTTTGTCTTTGTAAAAAAAAATTTTTAATGAACAGAAGGTGCACGGGGCAAATGGTCAGGGCATAGCAATTCTAACCCCTCGGGGCATTAAAGTTATGATTGATTGATTGCCCGCAGCAAAGAATTTTAAAGACTGATTTAATCATTTGCAGCTAATTCAGAGTGAACAAACTCTGATTACAGATGGCATGCTTCCAGAATGTTAAAAATAAAAATGTCTCCATGGGTGGGACCAGTTTCCGTGTGTGTGGATATAAACCCTCTAAAAGGAGCTCTCAGATGCCTTAACTTGGGGCATAGCTGTCTTTGCCCAAATCTGAGTTTAGCCAGGGCTTAGTTCAGCTAGCTGAGCTGGGCAATTCCATTTGAAAATGCAACCCTTTTTAATTTTGTTTTTTTTTTTTCTGCTACGCTTTGTGTTTTATTGCACTCCAGGTTTCTACCCTTGCAAATCACAGCCACTCTGTCAGCCTTTGCACCCAGGGCCCCTGGAATGTGTTTCGTGGTGAGCTTGTCAGCTACAGGCTGAGTGCCGCTGCCGCTAAAGAATTCCCAGAGGGACCCCGAGTATGAATAGCTCTCTGTCTCCCTGTTTTTACAGCAGGAGAATGAATGGACTTCTTGTGAAATAACTCTCCGACGTGTTCTCTTTCAGGTTTTAAATCATATTTGAAAGAGCAAAAAATAAAATAAAGCAGAAGGGTCCGGACAAACAAGCAGGGACTCCCTGGGAAAGTGGCCGCAGGTCCATGGGGCTGAGGACACTGATGGCCGAGGTCAAGCAAGCCCTGGCGGTTTCTGCCTCTCCCGTGCAGCGTCCTCATCGTCATCGCCATCAGGAGAGCGAGCCCCAGAGCAGGTCAAGTGGCTGCTCACACTGGGCTGCAAGAGTGCGGAATTTTACATTTTTAATTAGATTTTTTTTTCTTCATTGCAAATCATGTGATAACGAATAACAAATGGGGAAGAAAATCATCCAGAATTCGCCATCCTAATAAATCATCAATTTTGCTTTGTCTCTGTGTTTTCCATTCAAATGCTGCAAATAAAAATATTTAATTTTTGCATCCTTATTATCATGGCGAAAAGTATATTTTCGTAACTTTCATTTCTTTTCTTGTGCGTAACAGCTCCAAAATAGTTTATTGAGCTGGTGTAGCACAGTACCCAGAAATAGAGGCATTTAGTAAAGATTCATTGAAAAGATGAATTAATGTATTTATTTAGCTACTTCTCTATTTGGAGGTATTGAGTTTGCTTCCATTTTTACTATTGTAAGTAATATTTAACAAGCACCTTTGTGTAGTTTTTTTCTACTCTTCACAATTTTATCAGGAAAAGTTCTGAGAGTTAGGATTGCTGGGTCAGTGGCTGTGAAATGCACTGGCAAACTCCTTCTTATTGCAACTGTATGGATTTGCATTTCTGCCAGCAACGCCCCAGTGTGCTGGGGCTTTATATCTTGGCCGGCACGGCTGGTTAATGTCTTTAAAAACAATTTGCTAATTTAATAGGTGCAAAGAGAGAGACTTTAATTTGCAAATCTCTCTCTTAAAATAGTTATTGAGTAACTTCTGCTTTCATCTTCATTTTATAAGCCTTTTCCTTATGGTCTGACACAGAACCTAATTAGCTTTTAAGCTTTCGCAATAAACCTCATTTCAGCAAGTTAGAGAACTTCGAAATGAGCATGTGGAGAATTCTGCAGCAGATCTGTCCTGCCAAGAGTCCCCGAGTCACTGGACCCTCCTGAACTGGGCTTGGCACCGAGCTTGGCACGTGGTGGCTGCCAGAGCCTCCTTCTCGAAGGAGACACGAATGCTCCAGGTGGCAGAGCAGAGGCTGAATCTCACTCCAGGGCTGCTCACAGGTTGGCAGGTCCGTCGCAGGCAGGGATGTTGTTACCGCAAGTCCTGCCAGGAGCTGTGGTAAGCTGGGCAACGAACCTCATGTGTCGGATGGGCTGGGCTCTGTCTTCAGCAAGTCACAACGATTAATTTATTATAAATCCTCACAACATTGTGGACGGCATCCTTTTTTCATCCTCAGTTTCCAGATAAGCGGGGCACTGGAGGATGTTGTCATTTGCCTGTGATCACTCAGCTGCCAGGATTCCGGCTCCAGTGACCCAGTTGCATAGTCCCTACTGTGAGGGCTTGTCCTGGCTGGGCTGGGGCACAGGGAGACAGACCCTGGGCTAAGTGCGATTCCTTCAAAGTCTTGATGCAGATAGAAGGTCAGGGATATGTTAAACGACTACACCTTATCGCCTTTGGTTTCTTTAGAAATTAACATCGAATCTACAATACATTGAAGTACCCGTGATGATGGTAATGATGATGTGCATTCATTGACTTGATCCTCATATTTTAAAAACTTGAGACCCATGGCAGGTATTATTGATCCCATTATAAATGGGGAATCTGAGACTTAAGAGATTGAGTGACGGGTGCAGCCACAATGTGGACCCGGGTATTCTAACTCACCTGTACAATAGCCTGAATAGCAATGCTGACCTTGTTGGGGACCAAGTGCTTATCATAGTGTGTGGCACATATTATCATCAGTGACAGTGGAGACAGCAGGCAGAAACTGCATTGCAAGGTGAGATGGAAGCTTGGGGAGAGGAGCGGAGATGGGCAACGTTTGCTTCATCGGAGACCAGAGGTGGGAGGAGAAGGAGCCCGTGGGAAGGGAGGGATGGAGCAGACCAGGCGAGAGATGCTTAGGCCTTCCTGGAGCAGGGACAGAGGGGACTGGGGGCTCAGGGCCAGCTTCCCCTTGCCCGGGAGAAGGAGAGGAGGGTGGAGTGGGAGGAAGGAGTGAGCGAGCAGGAGCTGAAGCTGGCGCCGTGGGAACAGCAGCTGGGCTGAGCCGCCCTGAACCCGAGCTTCAGCCGCCCAGCGCTCGGACCCACAGACAGCCTGGAAAGTTCCACGCAGCATTTGCCGGTGGATTTTTACAGCGTGGAGGACACTGAAATCACAATGTGGGGGTGACAAGACCAGCCAGTGCAGCCCCTCACAGACACGGCAACGACTCGTGCCTCCGCACACGCCACTTGTCCTGATCACGCTTGTCTTTCTAGACACAGGGCGACAGTGTTCTCTTTGGATTAAAGTCAGGGAAAACCTGAGTGAATGTGGAGCAGACCCTTTTCCGCATTGTTTTAGATCAGGAGTCCTCAAACTTTTTAAACAGGGGGCCAGTTCACTGTCCCTCAGACCGTTGGAGAGTGCGACGCACATTCCACACATGCGCACTGTGGGCCCGGGACGAGTCGGCTGCCAAGTAGGACAGGCAGCAGTGGCAAAAACACCCCACGGGCTGGATAAATGTCCTCAGCGGGCCACCTGTGGCCCACGGGCTGTAGTTTGAAGACGCCTGTTTTAGCTCATGTTTCCCAACTTCAGCACCACGGGACTTTGGGGGCTGGATGATGCTTTGTTTTGAGGGGGCCGGTGGCGGGGGCTGTCCTGAGCACCATAGGATGCTGAGCACCATCCCTGGTCTCCAGCCACCGGATGCCAGTAGCGCCCCTCCCAGTGGTGACAACAAGAAAAAGCCTTCAGACGTTGCCAGACGTCCCTGGGAGGCAAAATTACTTGTCCACCCCCAGCCCCACCCTTGAGAACAACGGTGAGAAAGGAGCTCAGCATTTCACTCTGCACATGGACTGATGCACATGCAGAACAATGATTTGGACATTTGAAAGTAATCTGTGACCATGGTATTAATCGTACAATTAAACTATAGAACACAGAGTTTCTGTGAATATCACCTTCTAGATTAAAAAACAAAATTGTGTCATTTGACCCAAATCAAGCTCTTTCAATTCTTTTGCCTTTCTCCCAGAAAGCTTTCCCGGGACATGTTCTCTCCTGCTTCCTGTTCTAAACCACCGTTTATTCCCTCGAAGAAACAGCTGCAGCGTCCCTACCTTGATGGGATGGCAGTGACACTGAGAATGTGTGTGCATGTGTTCTGGAAATGTTGTTGGGTTTAATAAATTTATTGGGTAGAAAATTCACAGTGACATTGGGACAGAAATCTCTAGAGAAGATCAAAGTTCTATGGGGACTAAGAAGCGTACCTCTTCCTTTTACTCGTAGTTACACCTAAAGAGAGCACGGCGTTTAAAGCTCAGAGAGTTATTCGAGTGGCTTTCTGGGTGCACAGTCCAAACGGGGGTGAGTGCAGAGGAGGAAGAAAAGGCTGGAAGCTCCCCTCCCACCGCGCGTGCAGGTCTGCGATGAGGGCCACTGGCGGCCCAGGCAGCCTTCTGAGCAGCGTCTGAGCGGCTCCGGCGTCACCATCCATCATTGCCAGACACGGGTAGGAAAGGTCGCGCCGCACAGGCAGGGCCGTCCCGAGAGCAGCGTCGTTCCTTCATCTGCTTCCTCCCTGCGTGTGTGACAAGCTGCATGGCCACTCAGAGCTGGGACAGCCCTCCCAAGGAGGGACGGCAGCAGAGGGGGATTCAGGGCTGTGCCTTATCTGATGGAAGCCTGCTGGATCTTCCCTGTTCCCAGAGCCAGAGAGTAATTGCCCTCAGGAGACTCTCTGGCCCAGCGAGGACTGCTAGAGTAGGGGGTGCTAGTGTAAGGAGTATGCTAGTGTAAGGGGGTGCTAGTGTAAGGAGTATGCTAGTGTAAGGAGTATGCTAGTGTAAGGGGGTGCTAGTAGTGTAAGGGGGTGCTAGTATAAGGAGCATGCTAGTGTTAGGGGGTGCTAGTGTAAGGGGGTGCTAGTGTAAGGGGGTGCTAGTGTAAGGAGTGTGCTAGTGTTAGGGGGTGCTAGTGTAAGGGGGTGCTAGTATAAGGAGCATGCTAGTGTTAGGGGGTGCTAGTGTAAGGAGTATGCTAGTGTAAGGGGGTGCTAGTGTAAGGGGGTGCTAGTGTAAGGGGGTGCTAGTATAAGGAGCATGCTAGTGTTAGGGGGTGCTAGTGTAAGGGGGAGCTAGTATAAGGAGCATGCTAGTGTTAGGGGGTGCTAGTGTAAGGAGTATGCTAGTGTAAGGGGGTGCTAGTGTAAGGGGGTGCTAGTATAAGGAGCATGCTAGTGTAAGGGGGTGCTAGTGTTAGGGGTGCTAGTGTAAGGAGTATGCTAGTGTAAGGGGGAGCTAGTGTAAGGGGGTGCTAGTGTAAGGGGGTGCTAATGTAAGGAGTGTGCTAGTGTTAAGGGGGTGCTAGTGCAAGGGGGCACTAGTGTAAGGAGTATGCTAGTGTAAGGGGGTGCTAGTGTAAGGGGGTGCTAGTGTAAGGAGTATGCTAGTATAAAGGGTGCTAGTGTAATAAATAGTGCTAGTGTAATATATAGTGCTAGTGTAATATATAGTGCTAGTGTAATGGGGAGTGCTAGTTTAACAGGGTGACTTTGTTTCAAAATTTTTTCTCACCGTAATACTCGTAGGATGAGGGTTGCAAGCTGGGTTAAAATGTAAACATGAATCTACCTACAGGAAGATGAAATGAGCATTTACAGAAATTTGGGATTCGAGAGGTCTTTCTGAGCTGGACATTAAAATCAGAAACTTCATAGATCTGACTACATAACATTTTTAAAACTGTACAGTAAAATAAACTCTCACAATGATACTAATCAGGAAACTGAGCTCTCCAAAGCAATGAGCAAAACACAAGCGTGCTCAGTGGAGAACGCAGGAGACAGGAACGATTCCAAACGATTCCAAAAAGGCCAAGGAGTATGTGAAAATTAGTAACAAAGATGCAAACTAATACAACAGTTAGGTAGCACATAGTTTAGCTGCTAGAGAACAAAGATGGAAAAGAAGGAAGGGGCCGCACTGGTGGCAGCGTGGGGCAGTAGGGACACCACGCTGGCGGGGATTTAAAACAATGCTCGTTACAGAACTGGATGCCAGCATGTCTTGAGGTTTGAAAGCTTGAGTTCTGCAACCCAGCGATATCACATCTAAGTATTTAGTATCAAGAAATAATGAGATAAGTACCCAAAATGTAAATTTAGAAAGCTTCGCTATATGATTGTTTATGAAGGCAAAATGTGGAAAAATCTAAATGACCAGGCAAGTGTTTAAATAAACTATAGTAAAAGGAATATTCCTTCACTCATTAAAAATATTGATGTTGACCTACATGTATTGACATGAGGATATTTATGAAACACTAAATGCATAAATTAGATTATAATGCAATATACTTTTTTATGTGAAAATAGTTTACATTTCCATGTAGTTATACATAAAGGAACAGAAAAATGGGGTACACACCAAAATATCCACAATCCTCATCTTTAGATTTGCAAATTACAACAACCTGATTTTTTCTTCTCTTATCTGCGTTTTCTTATCGTTTGACAAATGTCACGTATTACTTGTGTAACAAACTAGTAATAAAAGCAAAGGAGAGTGACCCTGTAACTTTCAGCAGGTCTTTTCTGCTCCGTTCCCACTCCGGGAGCTCGTTCCTGTGCCAGTCACTCTCCGCTTGCCTTCACACTTTCTGCCTGACCTTCAAACCTAGACCCTTTTGGGGCATTCCTCGGAACCCTCGTCCCCCTCTCTGTCCCTCTCTCCTTTTTCTCAGGGCTCCAATCCAGTGTTCACCCCTGCCCAGCTGTTCCTGGGGGATCCGGCTCCTCTGTGCTTTGGGGACCTCAGCAGAAGAAGCTCTGAGAAGCAGAATGGAATGGGAGGGAGGCCATCTCCTAGCAGTGGTTGTTGCAGATTGATGCCTAAATCTGGCTCGTCACTCTCCAGCTCAAAACCCTCTGTTGTCCTGCTTTCACATTCAGAATAAAAGTTACACTCTTCTCTTAGTTTATAAGGTCCCATGAGACCCAAGCCCTGAAACCTCTCTGAATTCTTTCCCACTGTCTCTCTTCTCCTTATGCAATCTGCACAGCACAGTGGCCTTCTGGCTCTTCCTGGAACAGGTCAAGCCCACTTCTACCTCAGGGCCTTTGCACGGGAGTTCCCTTTTCCCAGCACATGCATGGTCTGGCTCTCTCCTCCACTCATTCAGGTCTCTGCTCAGTTATCACCTTTGTGCAAAATCCTTCCCTGATCATCCCATCTAAAGCAGATGCCTCCCCCACTATTCCACATCCACTTACCTACATTTATTTTTCATCATAGCACCCATCACCACCTGACAATAAATTATGCATTCAGCTATTTATTCATTTTTTTTTTTACCTCTGCCTGCCCAGCTAGAACAAAAGCTCCATGACAGTGGAGACTTTGGCTTGATCCTTGCTGTATCCACAGTTCTAAAAAGAAAATCTGGTCTGTATTTACCAGCAGAAAGAGTGAAAGGAGATAATGATCACAACTGAATTAGAAAACAAAGAAACAAAATCTACAAAAGCCAAAGCCATTTTTTTTTAGAGACTATCATAAAATAAATAATCTACTGTTAAGGCCCATTAAATAAAAAGAGGAAGACACAAACAAATTGTATTAGTGATGACAGAGGAGACAATACAGACAAGGTAAAATGTTTTAAAAATTGTAAGCCACTACCCTGCTCAACTTAGTAACAGAAAACAGGGAGTTTCCACTTTGCCCTGACCCCTTCTATGAACAGTGGGAGCAGGGATAGCTCCACACATATGGAGTGTGGGACTTGTACAATTTGGGAGTCACCTTAGAAAAAAAGAATACAGAATTAGATAATGACTTGGAAAAAAAAAACAACACTTAAATTTAAATATTAAAAAGCTATCAAATATCACTAACATCTTAAATCCAGAAAAAGAACAGACATTGCTGTTAGTTGTCACTGACTGCCTGGAACACCACTGCGATACTCATTTCTCTGGTTTTTTTTTTCCCCCCTGAACACTTCTTTGTTGCTTCTTCCTATGACAATCACTTTGTAACATCATTTTCTGTAGAGGGAATAGAAAACTAGTTCTCTCTTTCCTCTAGCAAGGTTGACAGAAATTTTTATTATTATTGATAGTTTAGAAAATCTTCTTTCAGTGTCACTCTCATAAGTGGTACTGCCACCAGGGTGACTCTCTGTGCCATTTCTTGTTCAATGGGTCCTTCTTTGGGGACCGGGGTGGATGCAGAATGAGGTCAACCCCTCAGAGGTCTCCGTTCTGGAATCTTCCAAACTCTCTGGGTATGGCCACCCACAGCCACAGCCTCAGTGGCAGGTCCCGTTTCCCACCCCCTTCTCTAGCCTTCCCATGCTCACAGGACTGGTCCAGCCCAAGCAGGGAGCAGAGCAGCGCCCTTCAGATTCGTCTCTGTGAGGTCGACCCCAGGGGCAGGGTGCTCCATAGGTCCACAAGTGGCAGGTGGTGACAGAGGCCACAGGATGGAAGGTGGTGCGGGCAGTGCTCTGGTCATTCCTGTAGCCCCCACCAACAAGGTATTACGGTGACTTGTGGGCTGGGCCAGAGCTCCATGTATCTGGTCAAGGGATGAAGCTACTGCATCCTCCCCACATCCCTGGAGGAGAACACAGATGGTATAAGCCTCATGCTCTCCATGGAAAACCCACCGCTGAGTAGAAGCCAACCTTGGGGCAGATAGGAACACTCAAGAGCCTGCAGGGACAAATGGCAAAAGGGGAACAGGACTCACCACCATGGGTTTTGCATTTATTGATAGTTGTTGTCATTGACAGCATGATGCACCTCTCTAATATTAATTTCTCTGTTTGTTTGTTTGTTTTCTAATCTTTCCTCACTGCTATTGATCTCCTGGTATTGGCCATCTATTGTTTGTATCAATCCCATCTCAGTCCTTGTACCATAGACTAAAATGTTCATATTGTATTTACATTTGCTATTTTGCTATTTGTTTCCTATGTGTTTTATATCTTTTCTTTTTTGTTCCTCTATAACTTCCTTCTTTTATGTTAAATATATATATATTCTAGCCTACCATTTTAATTCCTTTTTCATTTCTTTCACCATACATTTTTTGAGGTTTTTCATAGTGGTTGTTCTGGGGATTCACAATTCACATTCTAATTTATAATGACCTCATTCAGGTTAATACCAATTGAATTTCAATAGTTTACAAAGCTTTGCTCTTATGTAGCTCCAGTCCCCCCTTTCTCTTTGTGCTGTTATTGTCACCAATGGCATCTTTATACATTGTTTATATACCAACAAAAATTTATAATCATGTCTTTATGCAGTTGTCTTTTAAATTAAATAACAGGAAAACATTACAAACAAAACATATATCAATATAGTCTTGTATATTTATCTTTGTTGTCACCTTCACTGGTACACTTGTTTTCCTTCCAATGGATTGAAGTTACTGTCTAGTGTCCCTTAATTTCAGCCTGAAGGACTCCCTTAGTATTTGTGGTAGGGAAGCTCTACTAACATAAATTATCTCAATTTCTTAAAATATGGGTGTATGTTAATTACTCCTTCATTTTTGGAGGATAGCTTTGCCAGACATAGAATTCTTAGTTGACATTTTTTTTCCTCAGCATTTTGGATATGTCATCCCATTGCCTTCGGGTCTGTGTCATTTCTGGTCAGAAAGCAGCTGTAAGTCTTAATGAGAATCTCTTGTACATGACCATTAGCTTTTCTCTTGATGCTTTCAAGATTCTTTCTCTGTCTTTGAATTCTGACAGTGTGATTGATTATGATGTGTGCCTGTGGGTCTCTTTGAGTTTATCTTACTTGGAATTCATTGGGATACTTAGATGTTTAGTGTAAGGTTTTCCATCAAATTTGGGAGATTTTCAGCCATTATTTCTTGAAATATTCTTTCTGCTCCTTTATTCCTCCCTAATTCTCTTGAAATCCTCATTATTCAAATATTGGTCATCTTAATGGTATTCCACAGGTCTTTGAGGCTCTGTTCACTTTTCTTCACTCTTTTCTTTCTGTTCTTCAGACTTCATAATCTCAAGTTCACTTATTCTGTCTTCCACCTGCTCACATCTGCTATTGAGCCCTCTAGTAATTTTTTCATATCAGCCAAGGTACTTTTGAATCACAGAATTTCTATTTGATTCTTTAAAATTCTTATTTCTTCGTGGATATTCTCTATTTGGTGAGACATCTTATTTCCCTTTAATCTGTAGACATGGTCCCTTTTAGCTCTTTGAACACATTTAAAATAGCTTATTTTGAATCTCTGTCTAGTAAATTCAATGTCTGGGCTTCCTCAGACACAATTTTTACTGATTGCTTTCCTCCCCTATATATATGGATGATCCTTTCATGCTTCTTTGCATATCTGGTAATTTTTTTCTTGAAAACTAGACATTTAAAATAACATATTGTGGCAACTATGAAAATTAGATCCTTCTCATTCTAGATTTATTCTTATTGCTTCTTGTTATAGTTGTTGGTAATTATTGTTTGTTTACTTAATGACTTTTCTGAACTAATTTTGCAATTTTTTTTTCATGTGTGGTCACTGAAGTCTCTACTTAGTTAGCTTAGTAGTTCAGCTAATGGTTAGACAGAAATTTCCTCAAATGCCTGGAATTAATAAGTCACCCTGTTTCCACCAAGTAGCTCTATATATGGCATGTGTGTTGGTACAGTTCTTTGACACTCAGCAAAGGCTGTTGACAATATTGCCTAGCCTTTCCTTTCTTCTTACACAGAGCCTCAAGGTCATCCAGAGGTGAAAGCTTAGGGCCTTCTCAAGTCTTTCCTGAATAGGTGCTCAGTCCCAACATTTACATGGCTTTCTAGATTCCCATGAATATGGCAGAGCTTTTCTAAGCTCCTATGAATATCTCATTACTCAAATTTTCTTTTTAAGTTTTGTGGTTAGTCTAACTGTTTGTCCCAACTGCTATTCACCACCTCTGGCAGCTACAAAGTTAAAACGTATGCCTATAATTGTTCTCAACAAATGTCCCTTAGGACGAAGGCTTTTTGTGCTGGGAAACCTTTAAGTTAGATCAAGTACAGAAAGTGTTGCAAGTGGGAACCATAAAACAGGTCAAATAATGACAATTTTTTGGAAATGGGGCTTTGTAAGAGCTCCAACTCCAATCTGTTACCTCTAGGGACTACCAATTTGCAGGCTCTTATTTTACAAGATTACTGTGCAACTGGAAAGCAGGGAATGGGACTATTAGAATGCCCTAAGCTCACTGATCTTCCTGAAATTCAGCTATTTATTCTTGAATAAACACACCCGAGGTTACTCCAAGACTTTGGTTAATTTTTAGGGTTCTGAAAATTTTGATTCTGACAACTTTTGCCAGTTTTCTCTTTGCTTTTATTGAGAAGAAAATTTTTGAAGGTCATTGCTCTGCCATTTTCACTGACATCATATAACCTTCTTTAGATAAATGGAATATCTTAATTATGCTGCTTTTAGGTAATCTCAACCTGACCTGATAGCTCTGTTCCTTAAGGAGTTTGACCCTGATTCTCGGTCTGTTTATCCTTCCAGCCTAATTTTCACTGGCCCATAACATGGATGCACACCTAAAATAAGTTGGAATACAATGTGTTCTCCTTGATGGCATCCAAATTAGTATATATACTAGCACCATGTTTCTTATACAGAGAAGTTGTATAGCAAATCATTACTCCAAGTGAGGCTATAACCAGCAGCATGTATGTTACCTGTGCAAATTCTCAGTTCCTAACTTGACCTATTAAATCAGAAACTAATGGTGGAGCTCTGATAACTGCTTTAACAAGCACTCCAGGTGATTTTTATATTCATTAAAGTTTAAAACCTACTGGGAAAAAAGTTTATAATTTACACCAGTGAAATATTCTGATCATTTCTAAGTAACTATTTATTCTCTAGCTCCACCAAGTTGAGTGATCCTGGATGAGTTATTTATTCTCATGTATAGGTTTTATATTCTAACCCGTAATATGGTAGGGTTAATATATAATCAAAGAAATTGGGGTAAGGGGAGGTTGTTTATTTTGTTTTTTGTATGGTATACAGGTTACCAGACTTGTTTAGAAGTACTTTCCCCACTCAATACTTAGAACACAAAACATAACTCCTATCTTTTATTATGACATTAAATGGATTTCGTCTTTCCTATAGATCTTTAATCCATCTAAAGATTATTTTGTAATTTGTTATAAATGCATATTTTTCTTCCAAACTATTAGCTATTTGCCCAAGTATCATTTACCGTATGTTAAAAACCCAAGTATTAGCCGGGCGCGGTGGCTCACGCCTGTAATCCTAGCACTCTGGGAGGCTGAGGCGGGCGGATTGCTCGAGGTCAGGAGTTCGAAACCAGCCTGAGCAAGAGCGAGACCCCGTCTCTACTATAAATAGAAAGAAATTAATTGGCCAACTAAAATATATATAAAATTAGCCGGGCATGGTGGCACATGCCTGTAGTCCCAGCTACTCGGGAGGCTGAGGCAGCAGGATTGCTTGAGCCCAGGAGTTTGAGGTTGCTGTGAGCTAGGCTGACGCCACGGCACTCACTCTAGCCTGGGCAACAAGCGAGACTCTGTCTCAAAAAAAAAAAAAAAAAAAAAACCCAAGTATTTTTGGATTGGTTATTGCACTCTGTGTTCTGTTCTGCTCATCAACTTGTCTATTCCTATGCCAGTATCATATTGTTTTGATTAAAGTAGCTCTAACATACATCTAAATGTCTGGAAAATAATTCCTATTTTTTAGTGTTTTCCAAAACATTCTCAGAAATTATCAAAGTTATCCATCCATATGAAATTTATAATCAATCTATCCAGTTTCAAGAGCAAGAACAAAATACATAAACAATCCATTAGAATTCTGATTGGAATTGCATTAAATTTATACATTGATTTGAGAAGCTTTTATGATATTGAGTCTTCCCATTCAGGAATATGACATGTCTCCATTTACTGAAGTCTTGTTTTATGTCTTCAGTAAAATATTAATATTGAAATATGCATTCTGCTCCTATGACTTCCTTGATAAATCTATTTTTAGCCTTTTGTAGTTTTAGTAGTTGTCATGAATAGACTCTTTTACCATTTCAATTTTGAAATGGTTATGGCAAGTAGAGAGGAAAGCTGTTGAGTGTTTCAAATACTTATATAGTGATTTTTTTTAAAAAAAGAAAATTAGTTCTAAAAGGTTTGCTTTTAGTTACACTTCCTGAATTTTCCAGACATAAAATTATATTATCTGCAAAGAGAGAGAGTGCTTTCACATCTTTTCCAGTTTACCCCATCACTTGATTCTGTCTGATTCCATTACCTAAAACCTCCCAAACAAAATTGAGTTATGGTGAGGAGACATCCTCCACCTTGTCCTGCTTCCAAATGCAGTAAGAATGCATTTAGGAGTTTACAATTTAATAAAGTGTTTTATAATGACTTCTGATAGCATTTAAAAATTCATTTAAGTCGTTTCCTTTTGATTATACCCAAAGTGTTTAATCAGATATTTTATTTTACTTAAATCTTTAATCAAACTTTTTTTCTCAATTAGATAAGTTTTTTCCTGGATCTGATGTAATCATTCTTTACTAGAGTTATTTATTAATGTATTTATAATCATATTGCTAGATTCTCTAAAGTTGAACCATCCTGTTAGGTTGGGATCAAATCTGCAGGTGGTGGGTATAGGCCAGGAGGGTGCTTCCGAGGGGTGGAGAAGCCGGGGGCCAATCAGGGGAAGGGACTGCAGGAAAATGCAGAGCACCTGATCATCATTCGTCAACACCCCACACCTCCTGCAGCCCCAGACCCCAACCAGGCCAATAAAAGGAAATCACCTGGGAATCCTCAACTGTCTTTCTTCATTGTGGAGACTGACCTGTTCCTCTCCCTGGAACATATTTTCACTTTGGGTAGCTTCCTTCTTTACTTTCACTTTGTATGGTCTCTTTCTTTTCTGTAAAAATCTGTTTGTGTGGGATTGCTTTGTATTTGTGATCACTCCATCATCAGCTTAACTCAGTACCAGTCCTCACTCTTGACGCTGGGGAACCAGGACCAGGGAACCTCGAGACAGACCTGACAATCCCAGCAAGTGTGGAATAGAGATTTTGTATAGTAGAAGGTACTCTAAATAAAATTAAAAGATAAGTGATGGTCTTGGAGAAGATGTTTGCAATATAATACAAATTACATGCAACATATGTCATATGTATTGTACATATACAATATATAATATAATTTGGCTTCTACCTATTAATAGAAAATGGGCAAAAACTATAAATAGGAAAAACATAAGAAAATATAAAGGTCCAATGAATACGTAAAAATATTCTCAATCTCACTAATCATTTTTAAAATATAAGTTAAAACAAGATGAAGTTTTGCCTTTCCAAATGGCAACATTTAAAAGGGCTAATAACATCAAATATTAGAGTGTACATGGGAAAAATTGATGCATTCATACATCTGTAGTACAGGTATGAATTAGTATAACTTTTAAATATAACATTTGTTATCATATATTAAAGTCTTTAGTGTGCATATATGATCTTCCAGCAATCTTACTGTATAGGAATCCATACAAAAGCCACAGTGTGTGTTGATAATGATAAATGTATCATAGTTTTCACTGCCACATTGTATAGAACAGAAAAAAATAGGAAAATCTCTTACATGTAGATCAATATGGGGCTTGTTAAGAAAATTATGATGCACCAGTACAACACCATCGAATACCATGCAGCAATCAAAAGGAAAGAATGGGTCTAAGATTACTAGTCTGTATAGAAGAGTTCCATTCTTATATGCAAAAATATATTGTTGCTTATATGTATATAGACTTGGGACCTGGGGGACATGTTTCAACAAGCATAGGACAGTCAGGATCAGAGCATTTTACTAGTTACAAGTAACAGTAGCTCATTATGGTGGATTCAACAGAAAGAAAGTAGAAGAGAGCCCATGGCGTCCTTGAGATTCCTAGAGAAATCAGCTCACCACTTCCAGGAATTGGCCTGACAGTGACTGTGGGGCCTTCGCTGCCACCAAGCCTGGGCTGCTGCAGTTTGCAGTGCCATCAGGCTTGGCCACAGTGTCTTTCTCAGATCCCATGCCACCTCTGCTCCAAGATCTAGGACGGCAAGCTGTCACCTCCAGGAGCCTGATGCCTCCACCAGGAGTGGGTCCCAGTGGAGCCTCCTTCCTCAGGCTGATCCTTCCCAAAGCAGAGTCTGGTGTGTGAGGATCAGGTTGGGGGAGGCTGGAAGCTCCTGGGACCCAGCTGCCAACAGTCAGAACTCCGAGCCCTCTGGGGTCTGCCTGCAGAGGTGGGACTCACAAGGCTAGAAATTCCCCAGACATGCTAAGGTGTTCAAAGATGCTGAGATGCCAGAAAACATGGCAAGAGATAACCCCCAACCTAGTTAGACAGCGATTGTCCCTGGAGAGTGAAATGAGAAGAGCTGTTGTGGCTGGAATTTTGTGGTGGACCACCAAGGAGCACTGATCACGCTGGGGGGAGTTCACAACGTGCGAGTACTGGTGGCTGGGGGAGTATATGTGTGTGAGTGTATATGTACATGTGACATGTATGTGTATGTAATGTGTGTGAATATGTGTTTGTTATGGTGTTATTTTTATTCAGTTGTCCTTTTCATTATTTTTCATATACAAAGCTAAAACTAAAATGACCTCATTAGGACTCTTCTAATCCTATATATATGTCTTAATTCTACCAGAACCTAATCAAATGTGATAAAAGGTAATATAAAAATATTTTGATAATATCCTATTTCCTTTATACAGTACACGGGTCACTGAGAGCCAAAAGTGCCTTGGAGTCTCGGAGTTCAGCAATCTTATTTGGGAAGCAGCTGGTCCCACATGGGTTTTAATGGTTTGCCTCCGCCAACAAACTAGCACGTGGCAGAGCCCACTCTGGGATTTCGGATTCCCTAGTCCCACCCTAGTGCTCTCTGGTGATGGCAGCTGAGACAAACCATGGGACTTTCTTTGCAAATGTTCTTGTGCTGAGTTAATTCCCGCCCCCCCCCCCCCGAGTCACCCATGTTCCCTTGTGACACAATGCAGTATTATGGATACTCTGCTCCTACAAGGCTGGGTCTGATTCCAAATTCAGCCACTTTGCATCTATGCATGACCCTAGGAAGAATATATTAATATGCGTTGCTGTGAGCAGCAAGTTAGACACTGTGAGAAAGCACTGGGTTTTACGCTTAGTGATCACAGAATGGATTTTATTAGCAGCCATGGTCACCTTCTAAATATACAAATCAAATCATGTCACTTCTCTTAGCAAAACCCACAATGAAGGGTGGAATTTCATCACAGGAAGGGTGGAATTCCATTTCCTCAAAGAGCCGCACATGTCCAGCCACTGTCTGTCTCTCTGACACCCTTTCACCATTCCCACCTCGGCCCCCCCAACCTTCTTGTCCCTGGAGCTTGCCAACCTCAGTGTCACCTCAGGACCTTTGCACTTGGTCTCTGTATTAGTCAGGGTTCTCCGGAGTGACAGAACCAATATGAGATAGACAGGTGGATAAGAAGATTAGGGGAATTGGCTCCTGCAGCTACAAAGTCTGAGAAGTCCCACGAAGGGCTGGCTGCTGTAAGCTGGAGAGCTAGGGAGGCCGACGGTGTGACTCTCAGCCTGAGCTGGAAGGCCTGAGGACCCAGGCCGGTGGAGATGGTCTTGTGAGGCGCAGAGTCCAAAGCCCGGAGAACCTAGAATTCTTACGTCTAAGGGCAGGAGAAGGGTGTCCCAGCTCTAGGAGGGAGAGAGGAAATTCTCCTTTCCTCTGCCATTTTGCTCCATGTGCCCACACACATGGAGGGTGCATTTTCCTTACTCAATCCACCAACTCACATGCCAGTCTCCTCTGTAAACGCCCTCCCAGATACACCCAAAAGCAATGCTTCACCAGCTTTTAGGCATGGCTTAATCCAGTCAAGTCAAACCCTAAAATTAACCATCATAGTCTCTTTGCCTGGAATGCCCCCTCCTCCTCCCATCTCACCCCAAGATCTCTGCACAGCTCATTTCTTCATTTCATTCCACTCTATGCTCAAAGACTTCCCACTCAGTGAAGACTTTCATGAATGCATTATAGAAAACCCTTCCTCCTTCCCCTCCATTCTTTCGTCACCCACCTGCTTTATGGCAAGGTCACCATCTGCTCTCCCACCAGAGTGTTAGCTCCATGAAGGAAGGGACGCTGACCCATTCATGCAGTGACCAGATGGCTGCACATAACAGCTTCTCAGTAAATCCTGATTTAAGGGACTACCCATAGCATTAGTTCATGAGACTACCTCCTGATTCTGTGTTGAATAGACTTGCTTCCCTTTTAAGTCTTTTGTCTATTTCTTTCCCATGGAATCCACCTCTTGTTGAACTATTACTGCTCAGAGATGTCTGAAAGCCTATTTCAATGCTGGTCCTGTGAATGACAGAGACCCTCTTCTCTCTTCTTGCCTCCTCCACCGAACTGGGACCTCCCAGGGCCCTGCCTTACTCACAAACCTGCGGAGAATGCCTGGCCGTGCAGGCCTCTCATGAGTGCCTCATCTTTGCATAGCATTGCTGGTGTCTCAACCTTTGTGATCTTCCTCTTTGAGATCAGCTTGCCCACCTGGTTCTTAAAACAGTCCCTCACAGCCTCCAGTTGTGTTCCATGGCCGGGTCTGTACCTTTAATTGTATCCTACTTCTAGTTGCAGTAGTTCTCAGATCAACACCAAAGGAAGGTCCAGAATTTCTGTACTGGCCGAATCCTTTTTATGGATGTCCATTTGGTTTACATGCATTCAGTATCTGAAAACCAAATTCAGCAGTTGTCAGAAGAGAGAGCAACACCGCGAAAAATTCCTGTAGAGGAACTATTCATGGGCCTGCAGACCTCTTGCTGACCACACCGAAACTCTTCGCTAAGAAAACACCTCAAAATTTTCCAGCTTCGATTGTAACAAAAAACTCCCACATCTTTGTGTTTCTTTGATGTATGCAGCAGAAAACGTGTAGGCTTTTAAAAAACATATCCTGCGTCACTGTCGGGCTATACCACTGTGCAAACATTAGTCCGACACTTGGTGTTCCATCCTGTTTCACCCACCTCTCTGATGACTAAATCGGATGTCTTATTGTACCTTCGCCTTTTCATGCCAGCTGCTTGCTACACAGCGCTGCAGTTCTGTCAAGCATGGAAAGTAAAGTTGAAGGTAGTTTCCATTATTCATTCCTTGCTTGACACAGGGAAAATGGGAAATAAGAATCTATGTCACAAAGAATCTGTGGTCAGGGAAGTCATGAGTAGGGCTAGATGGGGTGGTTTATGTTAGAGCATTGGCGAGGAACTTTGTCACAGGATGGAACGCTTAAAGGAACAGAGACAGGCTGTGTTCTCTGTTGCTCGTACTGGGGCCGTGGAAATGCATCTATCTGACATGCAGTGAATCATAGCAAGGTGATGTCAACCAGGTTTGAGTGGATTTAGGTACAAAGCAAATATATTTTGTATCTAGACAGCATCTACCCTTACAAGCTTCTATGTTTAGGAGGAAGAAAACATGACCTAGTTCTCCATCCTGCTTTATGAGTTAATAACTTTTCCCGGCTACAGCTGGGCAGAGGGGGAAATGACGCCTATATGATCCCTGAGGGAAGCCTGTTATCCGCCACACAAAACAATGCAGACGTGGCTGTTGTGCAGGCCGATTTGTCACTGGGTGCTATTTTTTCAGGCAAGAGATATTTTACCTACAAAGAGGCTTCAAGCTCTGACTTCAAAAGGTCCTGGTAGTGTCCCAGTTTTGTGTTTCATAGCTCAGAGCTGTGAAAAGCTCTTATTCTTTTAGACTTTCCAGCATCTGCCCTGCCTCGCTGTGGCTGGGGCTGTGCCTGCTGGGCTAGACGCTGCCTTGGTGGCTGGCCCAGAAGCCCTTTCCTGGGCCGGTGCCCCCAACTGCTGTGAGCGTCGGCTGCTAACAATTCACCGATGCGCCACCCACCACCCACCCCCACACACTTTCCAAGCTGCCATTGCTTAGGATATGTGCTAGTTTGCTAGGGCTGCAACAACAAAGTGCTACACACTTT
Source organism: Microcebus murinus (assembly GCF_040939455.1). Classification (NCBI taxonomy): domain Eukaryota; kingdom Metazoa; phylum Chordata; class Mammalia; order Primates; family Cheirogaleidae; genus Microcebus; species Microcebus murinus. Next base: position 7,018,263 of record NC_134114.1, on the reverse strand, counting down.
GTGGCTTTAATAACAGAAATTTATAGTCTCATAGTTCTGCAGCCTGGAAGTCTGAGATCAAGATGTCAGTGGGGTTGGAGTCTTCTGAGCCTCTGTCCCTGGCTTGTAGGTGGTCATCCTCCTCTGATGTCCCCATATGGTCATCTCTCTGCACAAGTGTCTTAATCTCCTCTTCTTATAAGGGCATCAGTCATACTGGATTAGGGCACTCTGATGACCACACACTAACAGAATTACCTCTTTAAAGACTATCTCCGAATGCAGGTGCACTCCGAGGTACAGGGGCAGGACTTCAACATAGGAATTTTGAGGGAACACAATTCAGCCCATAGCAGACCAGAAGTTTTTTTTGTTTTTTTTTTTAAAGGAAACTCTAAATCTATTTACTCTGATCATTAATAGCCTCTTAGTATTCAATCTGTCACAGCAACGTCCTGGACTCTAAACCTGCAACAATAAGAACTGCACAACCAAAAAGCTACCTGCTTTCCTAGAAAGGACATTCTCTCCAACACCCACCTAAGATGTGGCCATGCGGGAACATGGTGTGGACAAGGAAGCCCCTCCCAGGGGGCAGAAACCCAAGCCAGGGCAGCGGAGGTCGGGAGGGATTCTCTGGGGTTGCAGAAGGAGGTTGCCAAGTGCCCAGTCCATGGCCAGGTGGGACCTCGGCCACTCTTGGCCAGCAGGTAATGGTGGCAAGAGCTGTGAACTAGTGACCGTCTGTGCCATTCCCCACTGACCCTTCCCCAGATGAGAGTTGAGGACGAATAGAAAGTGGAGACTTCCTGGACAGACAGGACCAGAATAGTCCCCTGGCCCTTGTCACCCCTGGCTTTGAGGAATTAATTATAGAGCTGCAGTTACCACCAAAGCCTCATGGCTCTGGTCGGCTGAACAGCAGTCCCCCAAGATGCCCACGTCCTAATGTCCTAATCCCCAGCACCTGTGAATGTGACTTTACATAGCAAAGGAGGCTTTGCAGGTGCGATTACCTTAAAGATCCAAGAGGAGATTACCCAGGTGAGTCCCATGTTCTCACAAGCAACCTTAAAAGAGGGAGGCAGGTGTATCAGGGGCAAATAAGATGTGACGACAGAAGCAGAGACCAGAGAGGAGAGAAGACGGCCATCCTGCTGGCGTCGGAGATGGAAGAAGGGGCCGCAAGCCAAGAAATACAGGCAGCTTCTGGAAGGCAAAGGCCAGACCTCTCCTCAGAACATCCAAAGGAGCACAGCCCCGCTCACACTTCCATTTCAGTTCATTAAGACAGATTTTAGGCTTCTGACCTTCAAACTGTAAGAAAATCAATTTGTGTTGTTTTCCACTGAGTTTGTGCTAATCCTTTACAGCAGCAATGGGACACCAAAGCAGTGCATGGCACATATAAATCCGTGTTATAGTGCTTTGGCCCAAGAACATTACTTAATTTCCAGTACGTATATCATAAATATAAAATATTATCTCATACTTAAGTCTGGAACCAAGCTGGCGAGAATTAGGAGGATGAGGAGATGTATACCATGAGTCATTACTGATCCTGCCCCAGTATTCTGGAGCACTTAGGTAATGTGGAAAGCTTCCAAAGGATCTCCTGAACTCAGGCTGCATTGAGAACAGCTGACTCGCTCCACCTCCCAGCCCATAGTCCAAGCTAACAGTCTTGAAGTCAGCAAGCTGTTTCAGTGAGGGAGCTAGCAAACATTCTGGGCTTTGTGGACTATATATTCGCTGTCTGTCACAACTACTCAACTCTGCCTTTGTAGCATGAATGCCGCCGTAGATGATACATAAACAAATGTGTGCTGCCCTGTGCCAATACAACCCAAAGAGGAGGCAGCTGGATCTGGCCCACCTGCCATGTTTGGTGACTTTTGTGCAGCTCTCCTAAAAATAGGCGAATCTGTGCCTCACAATGTCCCCTCTCCTGTGACTAATTTGATAACTCGTATCTTTGTTGTGCTTGCAGCTCCTGGGGATAAGCCTTCAAGCTGCCACAAGATCCCTTCCTAGGTTACCACCAAATGGGGGGCTACCTGGGAGTCCAGGTCTCCCCCTCAAGAGAACTCCCTGTCACGACCCCTCCCCAGCCAGGGAACCCCACCCCCAATGGGTGGGTCCATCTCTCTCTCTGCCCCTTCTTCATACCTCTTCATCTGCAAGAACGCAGCCTTTCCCTCCCAAGAGCCCCTTTTCCATTTGAAAAGAGACAAGGAAATAAGCTTGTTTTCCTTTCATAATTAGACTGCAGGAAAATATTAATGTTCCCAAGCAGGTTATCCTGCACTTGCATGTTATTTACAGTCTTTTGGTTCTATAGTCAGGCTTAAATTTATTGCTTAGTAAACTGTCAGTAGTTTTCATTCTGCACAAATATTCAGTCATTTATTAGTCCATCGTCATGTTGTCTTAAAAAGTCACAAGTTAAAGAACCCCATGGGTAGTATTGCAGATAAACACCTAAACAGTGTGCAATGCAATTGAGAACTGCAGTCCAGGTTCTTGTGGCCAGGGCTGGGGGCTAGGGGACTGGCTTTCCTTATATGAGGGCCCATTAACCAGGTGTGTTCCTTTCAGAGGCCCTCAACTCATGCCAACCTTGACCTTTCCCTGGTCCTCTGCTCTCCCCTGCAGGTGTCTGTCTGGTCCTAGGATTCCCCAGGCCACTGGTCCAGCAGGGATTGCATGTAGATGTAAACAAAGCCAAGTTAAATAGGCTTGTTCTGAGGAAACAAAGAAACTACCCTGGGTTTGAGCTACCTGCCTTTTCTTCACATCATACAAAACAAAAACAAGCTCTTTTGGGGCTTACTGAATATGCATCTATTCTTTGGCTTCCTGGTTCGTAGTAAGCTGATAGCTAATCTTCAGCATTTGGAAAACTACTTCCAACTCCTGTGTATCAGGCTTAATTATAATGAAGAAAATGTTCAATGTGTTCATCTCAAACAAAATGGTGCACTTAAAGACAATTGTAAGAATATTTTTATTCAACAAATCTTCTCTTATTTCAAAGAAATGGATTTATAGCCTCAAAACAAAATTTTTAGTAAAGGTTACAGAAATGGCCAAGTATGTTATTTTCTTCCTTTTTTGTTCTCTAGCTATTCAACCCTCCCTGATACACCTGCACATATTGAAGCATCCTCGCCCACGACTAAGGTAAGCACTAGCTCACCTGTCCCTGGCATGAGCTTAGGAATCAACAGAAAGGAACAAAGCATCTGAAAAGCACAGGTAAGCTTATCATCAAACATTCCCAGAGCATCCGGTGGAGGAAAGCTCCGCGCCAGGGAAGGTGTGAGTTGAATGACAGTAAACTGCAGAGACACACAGTGGAGGCAAATTAATCCACTGACCAGCAAAACAGGCTAAATGTTGCTTCCTCTCCAAGTTTTGTATGAGTTTTCAAAAAGAAATAGTACAAACTGATATGATGTTAGTAGGCAAAACAGGCTTTTCTCATGCATAATCTATCAAAATCCATTTCAGTTAACCTATCTGGAGACCTTGAAAACTCAGGTGTTTGAAATAGGCATGTTGAACTTTCTGATGTTCTTCCTCAATCCTCTGACATTAGGTAATTTTTTTTTTAAATGAAGTCATAGCAGGACGGTGTGGTAGAGTCATGTCGGCATTGTTGATTAACTTTTGTCAGTTATTCCTCCAAATGAAGGAGGAAAATATTTGATGAAAACAGATAAATATTGATTGTCCTATAGAAAATACCAGAAATAATTCTCACACTTACTTTTGTTAATTTAAGTTATATGTCATAGATTCCTCTTATTCGACGAATTCGCGAATTGCACTCTGCTGTCCACAGACTCGATTTTATGTATGTTGGGCCAACATTAACTGAACAGAAAACGGAAAGTGAGAAAGCAGAGACTGGATAATAAGTGATATTCAGTTCTCACAAGGCCACCTCGTCCCCTACTTAAGGGTACGACACTGCATTGTGTACTTGAAAATTGCTAAGAGTTCTATTATCTCTCTCTCTCTCTCACACACACACACACACACACACACACACACACACACACACACACACACACAGAGGTAACTACGTGAAGTGATAGGATTAGCTTGATTGTGGTGACCACTTCACAGTATATGCATATATCAAAACAGCACATTGTACACCATTGATTATACACAGCTTTTGTTCATCAATTGTACTTCAGTAAAGCTTGGGAGACAGTGAGATGCACCCCCTTAAGGATCCTGATTAGAAGCACAAAATTATCTTTTGTCTTCAAAACAGTTTTTTCCCTCTGAGCTCTGTGTTCTCTTCTCTTCCTAAAGTAGGAGTGGGGAGGGCAGTAGGATGACTTAACTCCCCTCACTGTGGACACCTGCCAACATTGGCAAGGTTAGAAAACGGCCAGGTGCCTGGGCAGTCTGCAGACAGTGGGGCGGCTGGGGTGACCCCCAGATGCAGCCACCTTGGCGATGGGCGCTCATCGATGTAGCACATGTTTAATTTTGGGAGGCTACAGGTAATTAAAAATAGTTTGTTGTCTGTTGCTATGAAGATACCTGCACAATTTTTATGCTCCATGAGAAAAACTATAAAAAAATAGGGGACTGATAATATGTGAAGATATTAATTTAAAATGCAGGTTGGTTCTATGTTTTTATCAAACAAAGGAGAAGGTGGAAAGGGGACAAGAACAATGGAAAATGAGAAGGAGGAGGAGGAGGAAGCTCAAGGGGGGAAAGTGGGAATTGAAGGGAAATAGAAGAAAAGGTACAGAGGCCAGGTGAGGAGGGATAGGAAATGCTAAATGCAGAGATGTGGTAGGAGCAGGAGGGAATCGGCAGGAGCATAAGAAAAGCCCTCTAGAGAGCCAGTGCAAACTGCCCAGGAGTTGCTGCTGCTGTCTTGGGAGCAAGTTCTAAGGTGTTGCCCCAACCACTGCAGCATCCGCTAAGGTAGAGACTCGTTCACTGGCAAACACTGCGGGGCACCTGCACCTTGCCACGTCCCGCTGCAGGTACCACATGAGCTTCCCCCTCTTGCCAAGAGACTTGAAACAGTGCTTTTGCCAATGAGAAACATGGTTTGTTTTCATTATAAAATTCTAGGGTATATATATTTTTTTTTTTTGAATCTCTTCTTTTTTTTTTTTTTTATTTTGGCATATTATGGGGGTACAGATTTTAAGGTTTCAATAAATGCCCATTCCCCCCCTCCCCCCAAAAGTCTGAGTCTCCATCATGACCATCCCCCTAGGGTATATATTTTAAAGAAGGATTCTTTTATCACAAATTTCTTAAGCATTTGCCTCTATAGGAATGATCAAGTTTTAAATTTACAGTTTAGACTATTAGAGAAGTCTATATTTTTGGTGTAAATTAACATGTTCTTTTATATTTGAAAGCGGCCAGATGGGTTTGTGATTTGATTTAGGATTTGCACAAGGAGAGAGATATGGGGGTGGGGGCTTGGAGTGGGGAGAAAGAGGACCAAATCATCTCATGAACTTAAAGGTTACATTTGCAAACACACTCATTTCATTGTCTGGGTCCTTTCTTTTCCTGAAATCAAATCCAGATGTCTGCTTCATCCAGCTGAGTCTCTGGGAGCAGAATCATTTGCACTATTACGCAGGGAATTAAGAGAACATTTCAGGTTAAATAAATGAGGAAAACTTAGTTCTTAACTTTTGCAACTGCTCTTATCCAAATGGCAATTCTTCTCCACTCTGACAGAGATGGGCAAGGCTACCCCGGCATACTGAGGATGGATTAGATGGCAGGTGAGCTCAGCTAGAGCAGGAGCTGAAGAACAGTTAACTCATGCTGCTTCTTCAGCATCTAATTCTGGGCTCCAGGGCAGGATGCTCTGGGTCTCTGTGCGGGGCTGGGGAGATGGACAGTACACTTTGAAAGGGTTAAAATGGTAAATTTCATGTTATCTGTATTTCACCACAATACAAAATATAGTTGGTCAATGTTATTACGAAACAAGTTGCAGCAATAATTAGGCCTTGATATGCCTTTTGTTTTAAATCAATGGGAAGAATGAAATGAAATTTTACCAAATTTGAAACAATTTACTAAAACACCATTGTGAATAGTTATTTTAGGATGATTTGGGAAAAAAAAAAGAAAACTCACAATAGACACTAATTCCATAGCAGAACCATAGCTTCTGAGGTCCTCTTCTGATGCAGGAATACTAAAATCGAGAGGTAAACAAAGGGGCAGAAATTATCAAGGATAATCCAGGATCAATCATGATATCAGAAAGTAAGAAGCAAGTATCTATGCTCTTAGGAGACAAATTGCACCATTTGGCATGCAATCACTTTGTTTAGGAAACATTACTTTAGAAGAGAATGATATCTGGTAGGAAAAACACCCTTTTCATCTTATCAGGAACAGCTGTGTCACTGGCATTTGAAGCCAATGTCCTCTCTCTTCATTAGAGGCTTCAAAGCCCCCAAAAGTCTCTGTTTGAGGAAAAGCAAAGCTATTTACCATCATTTTCCCTCCCTTTGCAAGCTGAGCCTTCTAAGTATTGAGAGGGGAGCTCTATCAGATCCCCATGCAAAAATGAGGGCTTCTAGAAAAGGCTGAAACTTACTTTTATGAATTATGGTGAAATAATCCATCTGATAAAATTAACAGCTTATATTGAGCCCCTACCATCTGCAGCATAAATATCATTTTTATTTTGTTTTCTTTTAAACTTTATAGAACTGCAAGTCCTATGTTTATGCTCAGTAGACTTCTCCTATAAAGAGGTTGACTTTATTATATAATGAGCAAAACCTCAGTAAATGTTTCCAAATTTGATTGGGAGGGGTGAGGGGGGAATCACAACATTAATTCAATGATGATATGCTTAGTAGCACCTCAACACCTCACAGTCTCCTTAGACAATAAAATGCAAAGTCAGTCCTTCCTATTGCTTAGCCTAAGGTAGATCTGCTGTTAGAGAAACGCTTTCTTTTAGTCTCATCTCTAGGAGGAATGAGGAAAGCTATTTGAGTGTGATCCACTTAATGGCAGCTGACTCTTCCCCCTGTTCCTTATAGAGAAACTATTTCCCCAAGTTTTGATCATATTGTAATTTTCCTTCAGATGCTCTTTAAGGCATCACATTGGACAAACAGAAGAAAATGGAACTCAATTATTGTTGATCACCAAAGAGCCCTCCTAAATTTGCAGAATGACAAAGATTTTTTGCTTGGCCAAACTTTAGTCAGTCTCCTGGGCCTTCTCCAATGCCCATATGCGCATGTCCTTGTAAAGTCCAGTTTAGCAAGAACCCCACCCCTCTGTAGCTGACCACCCTCCGTATCTGACCTGGTTCTTTCTCCTCTATCCCCAGGGGATGTTGAATCACCCCGGCCTGCCTTCAGCAGGCTTCCTGTTAGGTCAGGTTAGCCAGAATCTCCCTCACCCCTGAGTTTTCCTCTTAGTAATTTTCCATCTACCTACCCCACCCTGCTCCTTGGCTATAAATTCCCACTTGCCCAGCCTGTATTCAGACTTGAGCCCAGCCTCTCCCTCCCACAGCAAAATCCCATTGCAGTGGTCCCTATACCTGTGGAGATGATCCTGGGTAAGGTCTTTCTTACCACGCTTTAACAAGTGTCATTGAATAACTTTTGTTGTTAAGCAAGAATTAATGCATACATAATTGTCTGCATGGAATGTTGCCCTTTGCGGACCGGATTGATTCTGTGTCTGGCTGTGCATCCTCTCCCTCGTTACTGAAACTGCTCCTCTGTCTAAATACACCCGGGAAGAAAATAGACGTGATTATTGTCAGCGTCTCGTGTTCTCCCTCGATCCCCCGTGACAGACTGCACCCCACCCACGGCACTCAGGGCCAATGCCATGGAGGACGGTGTGTCCTTGAGAAGAAACTCAGACTTGTCTATGCCGGTGAAGTATGAGTGTCCTGGTTAGAAGCTTTGAGGCTCAGCACCTGCACATTTCCTTGTATGTGACGACAGTAAGAGGGAGCCCAAGGCAGCCTGGGTTCTGGGTAATTAAGATGAACGGAGCCTGTAACGATGGTGTGATCAAGAAATACCCGCACCACCTAGCCACTGACAGTGTTCAGGTGGTTTCCATCCTGTACAAGACCTCCCCAGTCACCACAGAAAATGTTGCTGTGGCTGTCTCTTTGGATTCCATGGAAGAGTAATGCCACGTTCAAGTTCAATGGGTGTCAGTAACGATCAGTGACATACTGATTCAACTGAAAGAGGGGCCCCGGAGTACCTGGGGTCAGTCCGGTTGGCAGTCTTCCCTAGAGCAGAGTCTCAAGTTCAGACTTGAAAATGAACAATGGATTTTATGGGAAACAAACACTAATGACAAGGGTTGATATATCTCTCATGCGATGAGACAATAAATTGCAAATGCAAGATAAAGTGGAGCAGAGTGTCCGAGATGAAGTCTTGTGTGGGCTTGCAGCTATTAAAGAGAATGGCTGCATGAGTTTTAGGATAGGATTGCCTTCCTAGAACTCATAAAAATTTAATGTGAGACATTAGGGCTATTTTCCCAGTCTGGTATTAATGAGCTTGGATGTGTATGTGTGTCTGTGTATGTGTCTTTGGACATATTGTAATTTGGGAGGGTCAACTTTTATTGAGGCTCACCATACACACAGAAAGCCACACAAATCAAGAGGATACATAAATCATACAAATCATAAGGATACAGCTCAAGGAATTTTTACAAAGTGAACACCGGTGTAACCATTACTCACAAGAAACACAATATTACCAGCATCAGAGAGTCCCCTGACATCTTCTTTCTCCTACTTAAGAGTAACTGCTTTCCTGACTTCTAAGGCAGATTGCCCTTGTCTGTTACATCTGGTTTCTTTTGCTCAAAGTTATGTTTGTGACATTCATCGTGTTGTTGCATGTAATTGTAGTTTGCTCATTATCATAGCTGCATGGCCTTCCATGCACAGATATATACTGCAATTTATTTATCCATTCTGCTGTTGATGTGCATTTAACTAACTTGCGACTATTACAAGTGATGCCACAATGAGCATTTTTATACATATCTTTTTATGAACATACTTGTACAATCCTATTGGGTGTAAACGTTGCAGTGGAATTGCAGGACCACAGGCGCATGGCATGTTCTGTCTTAGTATTACTGCCAAGCATGTTTCCAGTGGTTATACTACTACCAGCAGTGTGGAAAGGCTTCATTTGTTCCATATCCTTTCTAACCCTGGTACTTTTTATCTTTTTGTTTTGGTCATCCTAGTGGGTGTGCAGTGATATCCTCTTGCGTGTATTGTCACATGTCCCTGTTGCCTTTTGAGCATCTTTTCATATGTTTATTTGCCATTTGAAGTATTCTTTTTTTTTTTTTTTTTTTTTTTTGAGACAGAGTTTCGCTTTGTTGTCCAGGCTAGAGTGAGTGCCGTGGCGTCAGCCTAGCTCACAGCAACCTCAAACTCCTGGGCTCGAGTGATCCTACTGCCTCAGCCTCCCAGGTAGCTGGGGCTACAGGCATGCGCCACCATGCCCGGCTAATTTTTTATATATATATCAGTTGGCCAATTAATTTCTTTCTATTTATAGTAGAGACGGGGTCTCGCTCTTGTTCAGGCTGGTGTTGAACTCCTGACCTTGAGCAATCCGCCCGCCTCGGTCTCCCAAGAGCTAGGATTACAGGCGTGAGCCACAGCGCCCCGCCCTGAAGTATTCTTTTTAATGAAGTACCTGCTCTGGTTTTTGCCCATTTGCCCATTGGGTTGTCTGCCATTTTTCTTGATGATTTGTAGTTTTTCATATATTCTGGATACAAGGTTTTTGTTCAAATACATATTTTACAAAAAATTCTCTTATTGCATGGATTTTCTCCTCAATCTGTTAATGATGTCTTAATATTCAGAAGTTCTTAATTTCAATGCTGTTCCAATTTAAGATTTTTTTCTTTATGATTATCATCTTGTAAGCCTTATTTTAAAAATCTGTGCCTACTCCATGGTCATAAATATGTTCTCCTATACTTTCTTCTAAAAGATTCATTGTTTTACCATTTGCATTTAGATTTACACTCTATCTGTAATTGAATTTTACATTTAGTGTGACATAGGGGTTGGAATATTTTTTTCATATGGATATCCAATTGACCCACCATTTTTTCCATTCTGCACCAAGTACTATGGTAGTCATTCTCCCAACAGGTCTGTATGCTTGGTTTTATGTTATCCATTTTGCATCTTGGGAAATGAGGCTGTGGAAGCTTACCTAACTCATTTCAGCCACCCAGGCAGTACCAGACATGCACTTCCTTTGTCCACTATACTGTTATATTTGCAATTCTTTAATTACAAGGTTGGGGGAACTGCTTTCTCTTCGTGGGCTTAGGTGTCCCATTCCCTCCTAATTGTCATCATAGCTTTCTTTGGTCCATGTACCCTCACCAGCAGGAATGACAATTCACCAGGCTTCTCACTGGCAGAAGGAGCTCTACATATTTTCCCCCTGACCCCACCTTCAGCCGGGAAAGGCTGACTGTAATTATGCCCTTTATAAGGACGCATGTGCCACTGGGCTCGGGGCTCCAAGGGAACGGGTTAAACATAGACTCAGAAAAAGATGAACTTTTGGGGGATTAAACTGCCACTCCTCCTGTGGATGAGAAGAGAGAGATGTGAGTGGCCAGTCTGCAGGGAAGCTTGGGAACATGTCAAGAGAACAGCTGTGCGGTGCACATGGGAGTTCCACGACTTCTGGGAGGAGTGGGTCTGGGGCTGGTGTCGCATGACCCTGGTGGGAATTCCCAGCGGGCAGCATTCACGTAGGGGGCATGGAGGCTGACCTGCAGGGTTGACGGCGAAGTGCCCACCCCAGCAACAGGCTCCAAAGCAGCAGTGGACGAGCTTCTTCACCCAGCACACATTTTCACTCTCTCTCACACACATGTGCCTGCAAATCTCTCCCTGTCTCTCCCCTCCACACTGATATTTGAGATCTTCGCCAATATCCTGAAAGGAAAGTTGGCCAAAGAAGCCTCCAGCTTGTTCTCCGGCCTCTGGCATCTGTGCCTTGTCAAGGGACGGGATGAGATCAGCCGGGGCGGCACGCCCTCTCCCACCAGCGGCTACAGTATGTCATCGCCATGTATTTGTGCGATTTCCCCGGCAAAATTAATGACAATCGTAGAAGAGGAGTGTGAAGTGGAGCTAGAATATGAAAGCATGGTTTCTAGATCCAGGGAGAATGATATTTGGAAATAAAGTTCTGTCCTCAGAGCAGGCTTCAATGGGCTCTCTCTCTTTTCTTTTTCTTTTTCTTTTTGGCTCTTTTTTTAAATTAAACTCGGGACCATGTGGCTCCCAGAACTGTGTTAGTTAACTCTTGAATCCTCAAGCTCCTCTGGAATCCCAAGGGACATGGAAGAAGGCAAATGGCCCCGTATTTTCACCGGGACAGCTCAGCTTCCACCTCCTTGAACTTTACACACGCAGACGTCAGCGAACAAGGACGAAAATCGCAGCATGCTTGGGAGGATGGGAAGCCCAGGGAAATTCTGCCTGCGGCATGCTGTCCCGAAGCGCCAGGAATGGGGGTGTTGCTGACACTGTTTTATAGAAGGGGCAGAACTAAGCCAAAGCCACACCTGGAATCCTTTCTGCCCCCTGGAGAGTCTCATGTCCGCACACCAGCCATTGTTACCTTACCATTTTCTTTAAATGTCTACAAGACGAAGATGTCCCCCCAAATAAACAGAAAGAAGAACACAAAGAGGGAGGCACAGTGGCTTACTCTGGGCTCTGTGGACTGTGCTGGCCACAGAACCCCAGCTCTTTATTACTTACATGTTTCACGCAAGTTGGAAGGAGGGAGTGAAAGGTGTTCGGGCCGAGCGTAAAATCCTGTCACCTGTGTAGGATGTGTTTCCCGTTTCCACCATGACAGCTTATAAGAAGAAAGGAAATAACCTTTGAAAGTGTGTGATGCTTGTGGCTAGCTGCCTTTTTGTCGGTTATATCTTTTCACCCCCACAACCCAGGGAAGCCGACATTATTTCCACTTTACAGATGAGAAAACCGAGGCTCAGAGAGGTTAAGTCTTTTGCCAAATATCTCTCAAATAGTAAAGCACAAAGATAAGATTTATGTATAGGTCTGCCTGACTCAAAAGTCGATCTAAAGTGATGTCAATTTTAGTCTTAAATATCATAATAATACTCAGAACTTAGATTTTTATGAACTCTGAGGCATCCTATGGCTCACTGCACAAGCAGGTCTAAGGGTCTGTGCAAGTTAGTTGTCATGCTGGTCCTTCATATGTTCCCATTTTATAAATGTTCCCTTTGTATTTTAAAGGGTTGAGTTTTCAGTCATGGAAATAAAATGTGGAGGCCTCAAAGTTTTCAGGTGAACCAAAAAATTCTTAGCAGGCTGGCTTATTTTGACATGAGGAATTTTATCTCAGAACTTTATAGTAGTAGGAGCGACTGAAAATTGCACCGTATGTTTAGATGTGGCAGGAGATCGAGTGGGAATGATAAGGAAAAATTCATTAAGCACATTTGTGTGGCAGATGAAAGAGCCTGCTCTATGGCAAGAACGCCCAACCCCAGGTGTTCTCCATTCCCCCGGATCTGAGGCTTGGAACAGAACCGCCCAGAGCTTTGGTTGAACTCTCTTGGTCTTGCCTCATTCCACACAAAGTGTTCAGAGAAACCTGCTTCCTCGTGTCCTGTCTGCAAATGGGTTATAAATAGGTTTCTTATAATTTAAGTACATCTGAATCCAAACAATTTCATGAAGCCTTGAAGCTGCTGAATCTGCAATTCCTCAGATGTCTGAACAGGAAGATATGCCAAGAAAAGAACATTCCAAATGTATTGGTTACAGGGACTGCACGCGCTGCCGTAATGTACAGGAATTGCCTACGTACAGAAATGAGGATGGACGGTACCAGAACGTGGGCATCCCAAGGGTTTTCACAGTAAATTCCCCAGTTAATACCCACCACTTATGAGGGGGTAGATATCAAATGGGAGGAGCTAAGCTTTACAGAAAGTGGATTTAAAACCAAAGACTTTAAGTAACTAGCCTGTGGCCACACAAATCAATGCTGGAAGCTGAGAATAGAAACCAGCCTTCTGACCTCTAGTCTGAGACTCTATCCATCATCCCTGTCTCCCGGGACTAAAATACACCCTTTCCTTGAAAAACAAATGGAACCCACATAACCCAGGGAAAGCGTGTGTTGTTTTTGTAGTTGTCGCAGTGACCACATTTAGAATTCAAAATAAAAATTTTGATTGAGTGTGTTTTAGGGGAAGGACATTGGAGAGATAAAGATAACCCTTCCCCAAGAAAATGAATAGTTTAATCCTCCTGTGACCTGAGTCCTAACACTAGTATACAAAGCTTTAGTGATGGAGTGTCAGAACTTTCAGACCGGTAAATATAACTTTCTTTTTTTTTGCCATTTTTTTCTTTATTAACAAAATAAATTTCAATAATGAAAAAAATACCTTCATATAGCTTAATGAGAATTCTATTTTAATTCCATGTTCATCATTGTAACATCAACTTTCTTAAACTTGATGATTCGATATATAATTAGTATTTTAAAGGGTTGATTTTTCAGTCATGGAAATAAATTAAAATGTAGAGGCCTCAAAGTTTTCAGGTGAACCAAAAAATTCTTAGCAGGCTGGTTTATTTTGACATGAGGAGTTTTATCTCAGAACTTTATAGTAGTAGGAGTGACTGAAATATTTGGTTTTTCAAATAATTTCTAGCCAGAACATAATTCTGTATATCATCATCATGAACAGGCAAGCACTCTTCATTTACTTTGTTTCTAGGGTTATAGGATATGATAGCTTTCAAAGAGAAAATTTGTTCTCAAAAAGCAGTCCATAATTGAAAGTGCTTTACACAGTGAGAGGTTATAGTTATACATAGCCTCCCAGTATCCACTTTCCCCCCTTTTTTTTTTTTTTTTTTTTTTGACACAGAGTCTCATTTTGTTGCCCAGGCTAGAGTGAGTGCCGTGGCGTCAGCCTAGCTCACAGCAACCTCAAACTCCTGGGCTCAAGCAATCCTCCTGCCTCAGCCTCCTGAGTAGCTGGGACTACAGGCATGTGCCACCATGCCCGGCTAATGTTTTCTATATATATTTTAGTTGGCCAATTAATTTATTTCTATTTATAGTAGAGACGGGGTCTCGCTCTTGCTCAGGCTGGTTTCAAACTCCTGACCTCAAGTAATCTGCCGGCCTCGGCCTCCCGGAGTGCTAGGATTACAGGCGTGAGCCACCGCGCCTGCCCCCCCCCTTTCCTTAATAATAAGACCCCACTTCTTTGTTCTCGTCTCCTTGCCATCAAGCCAAATGACTGTTGGCACATGTCACTTGAAGCTAGATGTGGCCATGCGCTTTGGCCAATGAAAGGAAACAGGAGCATTTCCTGCAATCCCCAGGAAGTGACTCTAAGTGGAGGAGGGCCACCTTCTTCCTCCCTGGATGACGGCTGTGATGGCTGGGGCTCTAGTAGCCTCAGTCGGGACACTGAGATCATGAGACACATTCTAGCAGAGGTGTTAGCTGGACAAACCCTGTCCTGCAGATTGAGGGGAGCAGGCCCACATGTGCCACTGATGCCTCTGCCTCAGGACTGCTTCTACAGGTGAGACAGATACAGTTCTATTCTGGGTAAAGCTCTGCTAGTTTGGGGTTTTTCTCCCATGCAGCTAAGCCCCATCATAACTGATGCAACCTGTAAAATGGTATTCTCATTACCCATTGGATTATTCTATTAAAGTCTAACTTTCCATGGCACCCTGTCTTTTTCACATCCTCCTCCTTTCCAACCATGTAGACAAAAGGTTCCCAGCCTGGACTTTACCAGGCATTCACGCGAGCACCGCTTGAGGACATTTACTCATGAAACCAATAAGCAGAGTCTGCAGTTCTTTTCTGCAGTTTGATGGCAAGGATGTATTCCCAACAGGCTAGCTGTCCAGGAAGTGTGGGGGCCGCCAGCTACTTCATCAAGGTCCAGTCTCCAGCCTGTGAAGCAATCTCGTCTTTTGTCCCTGGCACCTTCATACAATTAATTTATGATCGTTACTGACCTCGGCTTTAGAACAACCACAGAATGAGCCACCTAATGTGAGCTGGCCACATCCTGTGCACACAGACCCGATGGTGCACTTCTTACCTGTCTCATCGGGGTCCATTCAAGGCGAGCCCACATCCTCAGACCAGCGTCAGGGGGCGAAGCATACACGGCAACTAGCTACGCACCTTGGCTTTCAGGAACTGACCACTTTTGAAAATGCAGTTGCCTTTGTTAGCCAACGGGTTACAAAGGGGCCTCAGTTTCCCGAGTAACTCTCAGGGAGACCATGTCTCGGGATGAGCTTCATCTCCTGGAGCAAGTGGGAGAAACTGAGGTGCCCGCTGTTACCTGACCTCAAAGCAGCGGAGGAGGGGCTCGTCCAGGGGTGCAGGAGTGGACGCTTGTCATCGATCTTTCTAGGTGCTCTTGGAGTCATGATCTCATACAAGCAATTCGCAGCACAAAAATTCAGATCTGCGGCAAAATAAATGCAGGATGGCTTTCACTGCCAATATGGTTCCCTGTTAAGAAAATCTGAAGGCAAGAAACCCTTCAGGTGTTCTTTGATATGGTGTAAATGAGCAGCAAAGAGCAAATATTTGCATTTCTTTTGAAATGTGAAAACTTCTCTTATTTCAGAAGCGGACTTTTAGGGCAAAAAATATTTTGTCAATAATACTACCTAAATATTAACCTCTGTGTGAACCTACATGTGCATTCAAATAAAATGCTCTAGATGCTAACCATTTAAATGGCAAAGTGGGCATTTATGCATGATTCTAAATTACAAATACAAATATTAACCTTGTTTATTTATATTAATTTTTACTAATATAAATCCATAAATTTAAAGGCTCAGACTCTAACAACTTCTATTTAAATAGTAAGGGATTGTTGTTCCAATTCGATGATCAAGCTGTCTGATTTTTTAAATCTGAGAGGTTATCACTAGTCATTCAAATTCATCACAATTGTGGTTGAAGAGTTTTATGAGGAGAGAGGTTAATATCTCTTTTTCTTGAAATCCCCAAGTGATGTTCAATTTAATCTTTCTTTTTCTTCCACCTTGTTTTACGTGATTTAGCAAGTGGAATGTAGATCCGATTCAGAAAAGTGTTTGCTCCCCAAATAAGGAGGCCAGTGGTTTGTTGTGGGTTCAAAAATGTACTGACTTTGGAAACGTTGCCAAATCGTACATCCTTCTAATGTGATGCGTCCTAATTTCGGGGCTCGGCAAATGGTTACACCTGATTAGATGCACCTCTCAGGAATCCATCCGCTCAGGCATCACTTTAAATGTGTGTGGTTGTTTTGCAAACCTAAAAATGTTCAGAAGAAAGAGAATATGGCTTCTGGAAAAGTCAGACTTATCACATGGAAAACTTCTCACCAAGGGGGAAGGTTTTTGAATCGGTACCTTTCAAAGAAGGAGAGGACAATGGGTCGATTACCAGTCGTGGGGGAAGAATCCTGGGGAAGCAAACACGCGACTAGCAGGAAGAATTATGGGGGCCGTGGGGAGGGTGGAGAGGGACTTGGAGTTGGAAACAACAGGACAGTCGAGAAGGTATGTGGCATCCTCGAAGGGGAGGAGAGACGCTGGCTAAGCAAAAGGAAGAAAAAAGATTCAGGTAAAGTAAAGCTCGTATCTGAGAAGCATCATTCGGGTGTATTTCGATTGTTCTCAAAGTTTGTGCTCCTCTTACTTTGTGCTCTCGTTTGCCTGTGCCGCTTTTCATCACAGCCTCTGCCTTAGTGCAGACATGTTTTATTTTCTTAATAAAGGAGGTTGTGAGCTCCTTGGCAGATGAGCCAAGGAGATCCAACTGGTAGTTTAATCATTCACTGAGTCAACAAAATTAATTGAGCAATATACGTTTTTATATCTATTTATTTAACTTCTGAGTGGTTGACGTGAATAGTCAATCCTCTTTGTAACACCTTGAGTAATTAATACAGTATTTTGTTGTTCTATAAAGACTTGCAAAATATATTGAATTTTTTTAAATTTCAGCATATTATGGGGGTACACATTTTAGGGTTTCGAATGATGCCCTTGCCCTCCTACCCCAACAAGTCTGAGCTTCAAGTGTGACCATCCCCCAGACGGTGCACATCTCACTCATTATGTATGTATATACCCGCCCCCCTCCTCCCCCTCCCACCTGCTCAAGACCCAATAAATGTAATCCCTATATGTCCACTTAGGTGCTGATCCGTTAATACCAGTTTGCTGGTGAGTACATGTGGTGCTTGTTTTTCCATTCTTGGGATACTTCACTTAGTAGTATGGGTTCCAGCTCTATCCAGGAAAATACAAGAGGTGCTAAATCACCATTGTTTCTTGGAGCTAAATAGTACTCCATGGTATACATATACCACCACATTTTATTAATCCACTAGAATGTATCGAATTTTGTAGCAAGAAAAGGCATAGGTTCATATATGACCTCATCTCACCTAAGAAATGCTTACTGGTTGGGTTATGCAGCTCAGGCGACGATTCTCCAAAATACAGACCACATTTGTAGTGCTTCAAAGCTCACTTGCCCAGGTTTAAATCCAGGCATTGCCATTTATTAGCTGTGTGACTTAGGGAAACTTACTTGACCTCTCTGGGCCTCAGTTTCTACATCTACAAAAGGGGAATAACTGTAAACATATAAAACACAGTAAGATGAGACAGAGGAACACTTGAGAAGGCCACATTACCACCATGTAGTTGTATTTGGGTGCAAAGCACAAAGCTTGGGACTGCCAGAAGGTTAGAGAAGTAGAAGAGACGTTCCATGCCTTGGGGGAGCTTATGATCTAATGTGGAAACAAGAAAAGATACAAAAAGTATAAGGAAAAGTGCCTCGGAGTGTTCAGTGATAGCTGTAATGTTACAGGGAACCTGTGACAGGTGTTATTAATGGCAGCTTTCTGGAGAATCTATTTCAGCTGGGTTTTAAACTAAGGCTCAGAATCCAATGCATAACATGAGTTGTACACATCCACAATCCTGAATCTGCAGTTCTGAAATCCACAATGCTCCCAAAACCATGATGAGAATCTTCAAACATTTTTCCTAAAAGAAATTTGAAAAACTATATTATCCTTTCACACATTTTTAGATTAACATCAAAAATCCCTTATTATGCATTTAAAGAATTACAAGGGTATACTATAATTTCTAATGCCCTCTAAGCGCTGGAAATTTTAAATAAAACCTTTATATCTTCTTTTGTAAACATATCCAATGGAATCTAAATTTCAAAGTAATTTGATATCCACTATTTTTAAACTGCATAAGCAAACTCTTACAGGAGAAGTTTTACATCATTTATTTCACTCATTAAATTTTCATTTCCATTATACTTCTCTATAATATAAATATGGGCAAGTGCTTAAATTTAATTTTCTAAACTGTCACGTGATATTTTAAATATCCAGCTCTATATTTTGAATAATTACTTGTGGATTCAGTTATCATTGCAATAAGTGCCATTGAACAATGGAACAAAAATAAAAATGTCTCACAAATTTTAATAATTATGAGAAAA
The DNA here is from genome assembly GCF_040939455.1 of Microcebus murinus. NCBI lineage: Eukaryota > Metazoa > Chordata > Mammalia > Primates > Cheirogaleidae > Microcebus > Microcebus murinus. The sequence goes on along the minus strand of NC_134114.1, from coordinate 6,999,628 downwards.
ACCATAGCATTTTATTGAAAAATTCATTCTTAGTGATGAATAGGTTTTTTATTAAGATAGGTTTTTTTCCTCTTTCCTTTTATTTTTTCCTTTTTCGTTTTTCTTCTTCATTTTTAGTTCATATATCCCTGGATGACTATTACTTATTGCTAAGATGAAAAAGAATTTGGTATCAATTCTATTCCTATTTTTCAGTTTTATAAGTTTAAGCACTTGGAAAATTCATCCACATAAATAGATGGAGATAGAGTGATACTGTTATAACAATGCCAATCAATTCTTTAAACTCTTTCCATACTAGAGTAACAATACTATAATCTATCATCAACAATTACTTTTAATGATCTATCAGCTGACCATTTAATTAAGTCCTCCTTCGATTGGGTTTGAAACAAAACAGAACAAAACGAAATTGGAAACCAATCTGACTTGCACGAAGGCGAATGTCTCACCATTCGTTGGTGATGACCAACCTTCGTGCAAAAACATGGCTTTTGCCCCAAAGGGCTAAAGGGCCAAGTGGATTCCCTGGGTGAGAGGAAGGAGGCGAAGAGTGTGATCTCTGAGGCTGTGAGTCCCTGCTCCGCCCCAGCAAAACCAGCTAAATGTTTCCGCTTTAGTCCGTAAAGCATGGAGAGGACGGCTTCCGGGCTGACCAGTGAGAAGCCAAAGCATTTAGAGGGAACAAATAAGCGATAAGCGGGAGGTCATGTTGGGACAGGGGTGCAGAATCAGTTTAGTAAGATTCATTTCCCTTTGGAAAGTCTCTCACAAATTCACATTAAAACAATAAATAGTTCACACCAGCAGAAGAATGTAAAGGGAGACTTTCTTTATGCCTGGCCCCTCGCAGGAGAATAATGAATATTTCTAAATGAATAAATGGATGGAGGGGGCAATCGGAAATTCTTCTTTCCTGGGGAATAAGTTTCTGCGGTCATCTTATTTAATGCTTTTATTGTTTCTGAGAGAAGTACGATGGGATTTTTAGGATGCTATGTTTGTCCTCAGCCCCAAATCACAGGTATAGACTGAAACTCTCCAAGTGGGCCCAGTAGTAGTAGGAAGTGAATATCAATTAGCAACGGTTACTTTGAGAATTAGAATACAGATTGTTTATATAGAAAGATGGAGTCAGAATGTTAATAATGCAATGCTGTTTGCAGAAGTTACCCCTTGGATTTTGTAATAGGATTGATATAGTATTGACATAAAAAGAAGGCCAGTGTTTAAAACATATGGACACAAACGTATTACCCTACAAGGTATTTATAGCAGAGAAAGCTAACTGTCCTCCACAAATGGTGCTCCTTCTTCCATAATATAAAGATGTTTTGGTAGATGTTTTCGTCCCAACTTAGGACATTTTTAAGCTCAACTTTAAGTCAGGTCTGGCCGAGATCCAGTTCTCTCCCATGAGATGTAAGTGGAAACGATGTATTAATATGTCACTTCTGAGTTTGGGGTATTTAAGAAGCAGATGAGCCTTCTGCACTGTCCTTTTGATGGTCTTCTGGTTAGAAACAGAAGACTTTGAGGGGTCTATCAAAGCACCCAGGGCATGGTGGGGCCCAAGATAGAAGGCTTTAGGATCTTAGAATCACAAATAGGGGGGAAACTGCCTATTGCTCAGGAATTTCTTGTTGGGCTGATACATGATCAACAAAATTCCATTATATTAAACAACCAAAATGTTAGGCTTATTTGTTACAGCAGGTAACATTGCCCTAATAAAAGAGAGGTGCCAAAACCACTTAAATAAATTCATGGATGGTAGGTTCATATTTTATATTCAGGGGAATATAAAGTGTTTATATTTAAGGAAACCTAAGATATATGTGTGCCTAATTTTTTTCTATTGACTTTAAGTGAATTTAAACTTGCCTTTTTTTTTTTGAGACAGAGTCTCACTCTCTGGCCAAGGCTAGAGGGCCGTAGTGTGCCTGGGCTCAAGCAATCCTCTTGCCTCAACCTCCCAAGTAGCTGGGATTACAGGCATGGGCCACCATGCCCGGCTAATTTTTTCTATATATTTTTAGTTGTCCAGCTAATTTCTTTCTATTTTTAGTAGAGACGGGATCTCGCTCTAGCTCAGGCTGGTCTCGAACTCCTGAGCTCAAACGATCCTCCCGCCTCAGCCTCCCAGAGTGCTGGGATTACAGGCGTGAGCCACCGCGGCTGGCCGAACATGCCTCTTCTAGTGCCAGGGCTCCACTCAAATATGCCAACTTTCTAAACACCTGTGATTAAAAATGTTTGGCACGTGCAAGTAAGATTCTAACCCATCACGAATGCTGTGGATTCTAACACATCATGAATCATTCTTTGGAAAATGCTGTCACTCCAGCGTGTATCCAACAAACAAACAAAAAGCATGTTACGTTATGGAAGTGATTGCGAGTGAGCAGCGAAGCTGGAGCGATGGTTCTAGGTGAGACGAGAACAGTTGTTTGGGCGGCGGCATCTGTTAACTGCACTTGGGTCGCACTGCCCCTGGCGAGTGTGCCCACACCCTCCGCTGTGGACACGCCTGGCTGGCGGGGTCCACCGCTCATCCGTCTTCATCCCCCCTTCCTTCCCAAAGGCCGGGGTGACTGACGCCCCGACAAGAGCACCGGCAGCCTGTATCAAACTTCTGCTCAGAGCCCGCCAGTCACGGAAGGGCAACAGCCTTCCATGCAATTTATCCAAACGACGTTGACTGTGTGAGCTTTAAGGTGGATTAAAATAAAAGCAATCTTTCGAAGTCTTAATATTTTTGTTTGGGGTAAAAAGACAGGAACAGAAGAAAGAACACCAGTCTGTCAAACCCCCTCTAAAACTAACTTATGTAAAGCAGGGGAGAAATCAAATAACCTTTGACTCAGTTACGGTTAGACATCCCCGTTCTAAGATTACAGATATTTGTCTAACAAAACCTCTGAATTTTGCTGCATCTTTGAAGAAGTCGGCTTTGATTACTCCCTGAGAACATCATGTGCAGCACACATTATAGTTATGCGGAGCGCGAGTAAGTTCCAATTGCTAGGATACTCCTCAATTCAAAGGCATTAAGATTCTCAGAGCATGGTGATTGGAGTTAAACAACAGCAGGGCAGACCACATCGTCATTTCAGTCTAAGTTTTGGTCTATAATCCAGATGTTTTCTTTAAATGCTGCCAACCCTTCATTTCTCTGATTTTTTTTCTTTCAGAATATTACAGGGGTACACACATTTGGTTGCATAATTTGCTTTTGTACAGTTTTAGTCAAACAGCCCAAGTGCCCATCAATCCATGAGTGCATTTCTCAGATTTTTTACACTTTGGCGAAACCTTCCACCAGCCCAACCAGAAGCTTTGTGGGCGCAGCGTGGCTTTATTGCACCCTGCGAGTGATCCACCAAGTAAGGAGCTGGGTCATTCCACCATCTGTCAGCTTTTGCTGTCCTTATTTTGCTATAGTAACAAACAACCCCCGGATCTCTGGTTTATTTCTCACTCACATTTCATGTTATCTGTGGGTTGGCTTTCTAGATCTTCCTTCCAGGACCAAAGCTGAAAAAAGCCAAAGGAAAAGAGCCAGAGAGAGAGGAGACAAACACTCAATTGGGCCTCCAAGCCTCTCTGCTCGGGTGTATCCCACATATCTCAGCTCACACCTGCTGGCCAAAGCAAGTCACCTGTTCTGATTGCCTGACGATGTCGGGGAGGGGAGGGATAGTCCTCCTCTGGGAAGAGGGGACAGTTGTTGGCAATGATAACACAAGCTTCCCCAGTGCACCCCCTTGCCCACCCCACAAAGGTACAAAGGTTCATTTCCCTCCCTCTGCATGTAACACGCATCACCCTCTTGTGGAGGAAAATACCCCCAAATCCCGTTCAGTCAGAGGCCAGAGTTTTATGTGGTCTCTCCCTCTGACTCCCTTTGATGAACTATGAACTTATGAACAAAAACAAATAATAACAAAAGTCATCTTTAAAGAGCATTGACACAATAAACTCCCATTTGCAAAAGCCAAGAATGGGCGGGGGTGGATTGTATATGTCCATCCTGTCCCTCTGGAGTCTTCCTACCCTGGGGTAAGATTTTTTTGTTTGTTTCTTTAATCCTTTACTGGACTTACTGATTTTATAATGTGGTGGAAATCTATCATGACTCTTCTCAATGTTGTTGAAATACAGGTGAGTTTTTAAGTGACTGTTGCAACTGCTTTTTAAAACCCTCCGTTTGACTTTGGGATGTTTCCACAGTAGGGGCTGGGTATGGTCTTTTCATTCTAATGTTGGGACCAATACATAGCCCAAGGGTCGACATATTATGCATAGCACAATTATCTGATTATCTAACCTTAAATTCCCAAGGTGAAAACCCATGAATATTTCCACGCAATGATTGATGATTTTTTGCCTTTTATTTTAATATATTTCAGTCTCAAAGGTTGAAGCCATAATTTTATGGTGGGCCTCCATTTCTGTTTTGTACAATCATGGAGATTCAGCCACAGCCCTAAGCTGCAGAGCAGACTGGCAGACTGGGGGAAGGCAATCAGACAATGTTTAAATTCTAGACTCAAGACCACCCGATGAAGAGGTGGCATTTTACATGGCACACTGGGGAGTGTAGGACAGGGACAGGTGAACCTTCTGTATCTTTTCTCTTCTTTTTTTTTTCTCCAACTTCTTTTTGCTCTCTAATCTTGCTCCAGCAGGCAGCATGAGAAAGCCCAGAAGTTCAGAACCCAAATCTTGAACGAGACACCTGTGCTTCCTGCTACACGAGCTGCCTACACACCGTAGCACACGGTTAAGTGCTATAGATGTGTAGCTGGAACTTTCTGAGTTGGAACATAAAGGGCAGAAATCATGCACAATGTGGGGCTCTGGGAAGGGGCCCTTTACTTGGCTTTTCCTCTGTTTCTGAAGCTTATAAACAGGCACAAGGAGAAAGATGAATTGGCACATGTCTAGTTTTATCAATAAACCTGAAATGAGATCCAAAGTTTATAATTAATTAGACTCAGGTGGTCAGCTCTGGCACTCAGGAACCCTGGGGAAGTGATGAAATCTACTTTCGACACCTCCCTCCTGTGTGCTCATGGTTGCATTCTTTCTTTGGGGAGCCCTCGTCTTTCCCAGAATCACCTAGAATCTCCCCCTCCCCCATCACTCCACAAGCACCCCGGGCCTTCCAGACAGTCCATGAATTTCAGATTCCTGGGAGGAGTAAATCTTAAGACCAATCATTCTCTTGCTGTAACAATCAATGTAAGAGCCACTTGAGAATCTTGAGTTAAAATGACACAGTGGTGTCTGATGACTGCCTTTATAAAATCAACTTTAAAACGTGGCCTATTCTTCTACTCAGTCACTCTAACTTTTGCTGTTTTTCCATTTTTACACTTTAAAGGAGGCATTTCCACCCTTTTTGCTTTGGTCTATGGTCTTATGGCCAAAAGCTATAAAAGGCTGGCTCGACCTTAGTGTTAGATAATATGAAGTCCTCGCAATGTTTGCATTTTAAAGAGGAAGGAGGAGTATGCCACTTGGACATTTAAGACTCACTTTCAAGAGCAGATATTCTTATTTGAGGTCTCATTTCTTAGAGGCTTCGCACTATTTTCAGGCCAAAACAGACAAAAATCCTTCTCCTATGGAATGTACTTACTAGTGAAAGGAGATGGATAATGACCACAATAAAAGTAAAGTATATATTTCGTCAGAAGGTGATACATGCTCTGGAAAAAATACAGCTCTATAAGGGGAACTGGTTGCATGGGGAGGGGGAAAAATTTAAATCAGACAACCAGGTAGGAATCACTGAGACGGTGGCACGTGGACAAAGACTTGGAGGTGAATGTGTGGAGTCGAGTCTGTCTCCATTCTTGATGTTGGACTGCTGCCAGCCATCAAGCCCCACCGTTCTCTCCCTTTTCCTGCCCCACATGTGGACAAGCCGATGGTGCCAGGGAGACGTTCCAACTGCACAAGCCCAACCCCTGCTAGAAGGAGACCATGCAGCCTGTGCAGTCACGTGATGCCCCATGTCCCATGCTCTCCACGCTTGGCTTACAGCCCTTCCATTAACATCTTGAAAGTCTTAATCGCTTGCAAACCAAGGGTGCCACGTTTCCATTTTGCACTGGGTCCTGCAAATCCTGCAGGCAGTCATTTCTCCAAGTCCTGAAGCAGAACTCGGGGGAGCTGTAATATCCAACTTCAAACCCGTCCTTTCAGATTGTTAACAGAAGTATCACCGTTTAATCTTTGAGATAATTGTAATAACTTCTGAGCCACATTTTAAGACAATTATAGATCCATATGCAGTTGTAAGAGAATCTTCAGAGAGGTCAGTCACCCTTTCTCTACTTTCTTCCAATGGTAACATCTTGCATCAAAAGTATCTTTGTTTAAGGTATGAGGATAGAGCATCTTTTCTGCAACAGCTTGATAGTTCTATTTACATTTTAAGTATTTAGATGAGTGGGCCTCTTTTTAATCTTGGTTTGCTCTCCAAATGTTACGATTTGAGCCACTACCACTGCTCTTTGCAGCAAAACTTTTTAAAAAATTGTCTACTCTCCCTTCTCCACGTCTCTCATCTTCTCTCAGACGTTTGCCTCACTGCTCCGCAAAAGCTATCCTGGTCAAGGTCAAGGTCCTCGGTGACCTTGGTGTAGTTAGATCCAATGGATGATTCTCTGTTTAGCTGATTCTCAGAAGCGTTGAGGGAGTTGATTTCTTTTTTTTTCTTTTCTTTTTTTTTTTTTTTTTTTGAGACAGAGTCTCGCTTTGTTGCCCAGGCTAGAGTGAGTGCCGTGGCGTCAGCCTAGCTCACAGCAACCTCAAACTCCTGGACTCAAGCGATCCTCCTGCCTCAGCCTCCCGAGAAGCTGGGACTACAGGCATGTGCCACCATGCCCGGCTAATTTTTTTTCTATATATATTAGTTGGCCAATTAATTTATTTCTATTTATAGTAGAGACGGGGTCTTGCTCTTGTTCAGGCTGGTTTTGAACTCCTGACCTCGAGCAATCTGCCCACCTCGGCCTCCCAGAGTGCTAGGATTACAGTTGTGAGCCACCGCACCCGGCCAATGGAGTTGATTTCTGTTCTTCCTGGCCATGTTCCTGCTCCTGGCTTCTACACACTGAGCTCTTCTGGTTTTCTCCCTGTCTCATGGGACACTCCTAGATTCAGTGCTGGTTTCCCTTTTCCCCTTAATTCGGAGCCCAGGGGCTCAATTCTTGCACTTGGCTCTTCTCACTCAAAGTTTTCATCCACACTCATCATCTGTGAACTGGGGACTTCCAACTCCCTCTCTGGAATTTTAGACTTGTACACCTCACTGCCTGCCTGAGGAATATTTCATATCATCACTTTCACACAAACAGAATCTCATTTCTTAAACCAAGGTTAAAAGCAATAAAATATGATAAAGAGAAGGACAATTACATTAAACAGTAATTACTTGACCCATTTGCCAATCATTGCCCAAGCACCGCTAAAAGGTCTCTACGTTTGTTTCTAGATTACATTTTATGCTATTCATCTACTTCGAGAACTCCAGGAATAATTTGAGATGCATGTTTCTTCTTCTCCAAAATGAAATATGTATTTTAAAATTGGATTTTCTGTATTTACATTATTTCTAGTCATCTGTAGCTTTTAACATTTTGAATTAAATTTTATTTTAAAATACCTCACAAATCCAATCAATGTATTAAATTTTGTAAGCTTTCTGTTTTTTTTTCTTTTCATGCTTCTTCTTTTAGATTGAATCCAGCAGACAAACATTCATTTTTTTTTGTATATGAAATGTATTTCAATGTCAATACTTCAACCTGACCCTCTAAGTTGATGGCTTAGATTAGTGAGAAAGTAGTACTCTAAAAATACCCAAGTGAAAATCATGCTCGTGTGAGAATGTTGTAGTAGCACTGCCTACATGGGGTGACCAATAGCTAGAGCTTCTAATCAATCAGGAAAAAGACTTTTCCCACTAGATAGGGTAACTTAAGTATAATAGAAGTATTTTAAACCAGATAAAAGTGATTTCTACAAAAGTAAAAAAAAAATTGGTAAATGTTAGCCCTTTGAACTGGCTTAAACTACAATATATAGAAAACTCAATGTAAGGCGTGATGAAATTGCTAACCAGTAGAACCCAGAAAGGGATGATTCAAAACAAAGGAAAAAGAAAAACAAAACAAACAAAAAAGAATGAGAAACACAGGAGTCCTCAGTGAAGGGGAAGAGCTAAGGGAACAACACCCCAGTCATGAGTAGGGTCCTTTGGGCACCCTCTTTGACATGGCTGTGAGGGGCAGCTTTGGTCATGGAGCACAGAGCTAGAAGAGGGACACTTCCTCCTCTCGGCATGTCCAGATCTGTGACTCAGGACACTGGGAAAAAGAGCTCTGGAGCCAAGAAATCCCAGCTGATGAAGACAATGGCACCAGGACAATAGTGCTTATTGTCCATTTTGCTATACAGAGATAGCACATGCTCATCGTGGAAAATTTTCAAAATGAAGAAATTCACAATGAAAAATGTGATAATCACTCGTCTGTGTACTATTGGCCCCTCCATATCCGTGGATGCTGGATCTGTGGATTCAACCAAATGTGGCTCAAAATATTCAAACAAATATGGATAGTTGCATCTGTACCAACTGTGCACAGACTTTTTTCCTTGTCATTATTCCCTAAACTATACAGTATAACATCTACTTACATAGCATTTATATTGTACTGGGTATTACACATAATCTAGAGATGATTTAAAGTATATGGGAGGATGTGCATAGGTTATATGGAAATACTATTATACAACATTTTATATCAGAGACTTGAGCTTCCAGGGATTTTGGTATCTGTTGGGAGTCCCAGAACCAATCCTCTCTGGATACCAAGGGATGACTGCCTACACTTCCAGTTCTTTTCTGATACATTCCTGTATAAATACACAAAACTAGGATTATATACCTTGCATATTGCATTATTACCTGTGCTGCTCACCTATGTCATAACATAATTATAAACAGTTTTTATAAGTATGTCATAAACAATTTTCCATGTGTTGAAATAGGCCTTGAAAATAGCATAAGATTATGAGGCTTCATTATAGTTCATAATGGGTGGAATAAAATATACTTGATTATTCTTTTGTTGTGAGACATGTTGCTGCCATGTTTTTACTTCTTATAAGAGTTTCACAGTGGCAATCTCTGTTCCCAACTTTTGTAAACCTCTTTTATTATTTCTTTAAATTAATTTGGAGTGAGATGGCATGCATGTTTTAAAAATCTCTTGCTAAGTATCTTCTTTCATCACGTTTACACAAATTTACATACCCATCGGTCCCTCAGTCGGACAAGTAAGAGGGCAAAATACATATTTGATTATCTCTGTAAATTCGGTAGATAAAAATGATATCCCCTTGTTATTTCAGTTTTTAATTTCTTAGCAAAATTACTTTAATGTGTAATATCTATTTCATTTCTCCTTTTATGTGTTGTATTTCATTCATCTTTCTTTGGGGAGTTTCTTTTTCTTAAGCACTCATATATTTAGCATCACCCAGATGGTCTATCAACATCTTGACAGTATAAAGTTCCCTTAGCTTTAGGGGCCTAATCAATTATGGGAGCTCAGAGGCCCCCAGCCCACTTGTCTGGAATTAGCTCACTACAAAGCATCCTTTCCGAGTTATTTCTGGGAGTTCCCAAAGGACCGCCTCACATAAGCCAAGAAGCCCAGTTAGTGAGCTGCTGTGCCACCTGCTAGCCTCTGTCCATCTTGCTCTGGTTCTCACTTGTCCATGCCTACTGTCAGGATGCTGTGTTGAAAAGTCACACCGCTGCCACTGATGAACAGGGATACATCGATGGAGAATCTTCTCTTGGGTGGAGGAAGAGTGGTGGTAATCCTGCAAACTCTGTCATGCCTGTCTTTAGGGTGCAAGAATTTTCCAGGCTCCTAGAGAAGCGAAGTGTGTTCTTTTCCATAATTCCATGCCATGTCTGATTCCCCAGGCATAGAAGCATCCCTCCCAGTGGCCATTGTCTTACAGAGTTTCTCATGAACAGTCCCCTCAAGCTCTGGTCTCTTGTTTAAGATACAGGTGCACAAACTTTGACCTCCTTCTTTGGTCTTTGCTATCTTCGTACCTCCTATCCATATCACCCTCCCTAGTTATTGGGCATAGCAGAGGATCTAGACTCCTTACTGGGGTTTGCGTGAATAGTGAGTTCCTGGGGAAGGGGAGGTAGAGGCCCTGTCTGTATCTACAAGCCTCTGGCACCCAGCTCTAATAGCCAAATATGCCCTTGTTAGGCAAGCACCCTTTGTCCCTGAGAAAAGCTGCAAGTATTGTCTTTCAGTCTGCTGCCTCCGTTATAATTTATTAGGTTAAAGTGTGTAACATAGTTTGCATCTTTGTGAATAAAATTAGGGGGCTGACTTCTCTTTATGGAAATATGCTATAGTAGGTATTATGAAGCCCCTCCCACAACAGGACGCCTAGAAAGGCTGGATGAAAATAAAGTTCTTTAAAATGCATAGATGAGCTAACAAGAAAGTAAGGAAATTCCCAAGGGCCCCAAATAAAGGGAGACTGGATAGTTACCTGGTTGCATTGGGTGAGGTGGGGCAGTGGAGCATGCCTGTCTTGGTAACCAGTAGCCATTGGACTTCCATTTTAGCGGTCATAAGAAATAGGTCCTTGGGGCATGCAAGGTGATGTGAAGAAATTGCTCCCTTGCCCCATTAGAGCCAGCCTGTTGGTCGGCTCTACCTTCAGTGAGTGGGTATGTAAAACATTCACATCGTCAGCCAACAAAGGAGTTGTCTTCTCGTGGGTAGAAAAACTCTTCCTTTAAAATTATAACAAGATTTCGAGGATGGAGGTTTTAGTTTGATGTTCCTATACTTGGGATCCCCCCAAAGGAGAAGGTTAACAACAACAACAACAACAAAATGTAGCTCCACCTGCAACCACTCCTAAATGCCCAAAACCTTATACAAGGGACAAACTCTTAAACCAGGACATTCAGGATTTTCACAGATAAAGTTCCACAGAGCACAAACGAGCAATCCCAATTATAAATTACAAAAAGTACGATCTACCATTTGCAAGAGTCAGCAGAAAACTCAAACAGTAAATTCAGTTACTAGAATAAAAGGATACTGAATACAAAATCAGCATACTGGAGATGACTAATGACACAAAAGAAAATAGAAAATAAGTTCAATATTTTACAAAAAGATGATGTAAATTATAGCAATAAAAATTATGTTCATTGAAAACAAAAACTTAATAGGCAAGTTAAAATAAGGAGATAAACAATATACATCCAAATGTGAACTTTGAGCAGTTTGATAAAGACTTGTGAATATTTCAGATATCAGGAAACTCTGGTCTGATATAATCCAGTGTCATTATGTCACTGGATGCCAATTTGGGAGGAGTAGAGGGAAGGTCAAATGACAATAAAGGATCAGGTGGCCGTAAAAGTTTGAATAAGGAATTTCCTAGGAGTTCCTTGCGGGCAGGTACAGAAATACTCTAGGTAAGATGGTTTAGAGGCAAACAGTATGTCCACACTTCAAGTACATCTTTGCGGTAATTATACATAATTTCTGGATATGTTGAACATTGAAAATGTGTAGCACTGCAGCAGAGACCGCTCGTGTTCGGCAATCTGGACTTCCTCTACTTCTATAGCAATAAAAACCCTTGTCTGGGCACTATGCCATCCTAAAAAATAAGTTTATTCCTGAGATTAAATTCTGAATAATGGGATTGAACAGAAGTGATGTGTGAAGCCTCCAACTTGTGCCTTAACAGGCAAGGGAATACCTACCATCTGTCTGCCTTCCTATTGGCCGGAAAGCAGATACTGCGGCGAGAAATATTGGGCCACGAACAGTAGAAAATCACCAAGGCATGGCAAGGCAATGAAGAAGAAGGAACTTGGGTACCTGATGACCTTGTAGGGCACAGTCTCCAGTTAAGATGTTTTCGTGAGAAGGAAAGGAACTTTCCTGCTTGCGCCGCTGTAAATTTGGGTCATCATCCTACACAGCTGAATGTATACAGCAGAATTCGGTCTGTGGAAGTGGAACGTTGCGCGTTGTTGCATTCATTAGAATCCAGCTGGCCAGGTTGATGCCATTGGCTTAGAGGAAGCCTTTGGACAGTGAGCAGCAAAGACACAGATGCCGGTGGGTAGAAAGCTGGTGACACTTTGACCCTTGTCATGCACTTGTTATGACAAAGCACTCGAGGACATTGGCGTCTGTGGAGCCTTGGGATGTAGAACACGTGCCATGACTGGCATCAAGGGGAATGATCAGACTCAGATGCCGATGTGTTCTGTCTGGCTGATATGCGACACTTTGAGCAAAGTCCCCCTGAGAGGCATACTTAGACTAGAGCCAGCCAGACGTCACGCACGAATGGAAGGGAACAGAGCTCTGCTCAGTGAAGTTCTCTCTGGAGGAACTTGCAGCTCGAATAGCCAACTTGAGTGGACCGAGAGTCCTTTGCAAGTCCCCATATCAAGCTGGAACAATGTGAAGGGGTGGCCCAGAGCGGACTGCAAGGGCAGGAGACAGAACCGTGTCATCCTGTTTCTCTCACTCTTCTCAGATGAGCAGTTTTCTGCCAGGCAATGAGAGATCAGAACAGGGAATTTCCTCTCCACCAAGACTATGTTCCTGACACTCTCAAGGGAGTCACTGTTAATTTGGGAGGACTTTCGGCAGCACGTGGAGGCCAGGATAGAAAAAGGCTGAACTTTCAGGTTTACGTAGCAGTCACCTGCTAAAGTGTTTTTGGGGAAATATTGTTGCCAAAGAAGCCACAGGGCACATGACCGGTGACTCCTGCACCCGTGCTGGGGGTGAGTGGCAGTGGCCTTGCATGCCCCACCTGACCACCAAGGCCCCTGGGCTCCTGGGCCAGAGCAAGGCATTTCCAGTGGATCACTTTCCAGAGAGCTGCTCCAGGGACTGCCAGAGGGAGCAACCCAGAGCTGACCCCCTCCCAGAGCAGGGGCTCGTAGGAAGGGTTCATTCGCTTAGCAAAAGCACGTCTCTGCTGTTTGTCTTCCATGAGGAGGTTTCTATTTTAACTGAGGTTTCTGTTCCTACTCTGCCATTGTATATCGGATTTGACAGGTGGATAGAAAACTTGTCTTTTAGTTTATAGTCTCTAGACTGAGAGGAGCAAGCCAGGCCCTGGTGGAGAACACAGTATCACGCAGAGATCATAAAGCAGTAGCGATAGGAGACACACGGATTGTCTCTCCGGGAGGGAGTAGATGAGTTTATCTGAGAAGGGCAGGCCTGGATATCGGATGGCCGGAGGGACAACTAAGGCAGAACCCTCTCGTTGGCCCCCAGTGACCACTGTGTCTTCTACAGAACATAGTGCCATATGCTCTATTTAGCTGGTGCATGACTGCCTGGAACGTGGTAGGTTTGACCACGTGAGTTCTGCCCAAGGTAATGTGTGTGCGGTACCGGGTTATATCCCCACGGGGGTATAACTCCCCTTCCCGTTCTTCCCTGCCTGCCTTCCCGGCTGGGATTTTTCAGGCTGGTGGTTAACCACGCTGGGCCGTGAGGATGTGGGCAGCCCACCAGCAAAGGCAGAGCCACAGAGGGAAGGAGCCAGGCTCTGAGGACTTTTCAGATTGTTACACCCCAACAGCTCTTGTTTTCTCTCCCTCTTTTACATGCACATGCACACACACACACATACACATGCACACACGTCTACACTGGAAGGTAAAGCAGTGAAGGACAAAGTAGAGCCCCTTTCTTGTGAGGAATTAATGGGGACGGTGGCGTGTGCAGCGGGAGGCCTTGCTTATTTATGCGCCAGGGGACCCGGCGTCAGATACAGCTCTGTCCCCAACTGGCTCTGTGAACCGGGCAGGACACGTAGTCACTTCTGCCTCCCAGTGTCCTCATCTGTACGATGGGGTTTAGGCTCAACGATCTCGGAAATCCCTTCTAGCTCTGAAATCCTATCTTGACATTAACCAAGTAATATTAATTTTGCAGTTTCATAATCTGCAGTTATACATTCTCGCCTTGCACTCCATCTGCTTGCTGACCTCGGGAACGCGAGCCATTACACTCAGAATCAAAACGCTTGGAAGTCAAGTTTGCCTTTTCGTTATGCACTAAAATTAAAGTGCCCAGAGTGCTTTGTCGGTGCGAATTAACGCCGGGATGCAGGAAAGCGCTGGCGCTGGTGTAGGGAAGGCGGCAGCCGTCTTTTGACGCTGCTGCGGTGTTCATTTTTTCTCGGAATTAGGAAAAAAGAAAAGTCCTGCTTGGAAACTGAATGAGGTTTTCTTTTTCTAATTCAAAATAGTTTGGAGGATTTTTAATTTCTCACCTGTTTTTCTAAATACAGACACCCACTGGGCCCTGGGGCCTTTCTTGTTTGGTGGCACTGAGATTTGTAAATAGCCCTTTGCCTTGCTTTTCACCCCAAGGGGTAATCAGTTTGGGGAGGCATCCTCTGCTTGAGTTATTTTCTAGATCTGTCCGGTCAGCCTGGTCCCAATCTCTTAACTTTAAGATTTGTTTTTGCCTGCACTGGTAGTCCAGTCTGTGAATTCCCATAACCTACGACTTCTTCTGTCCCCAGTCTCTAAGGAACAATATCTGGACAGGCAAGGGCTTCTTCCTGCGTAGAATCATAACTCCGGGCAGGCTACATTTAATGTGACTTGGACAAAACTCAGGACGGTCTTAAAATGTATTTTCTTTAAATGTGTGAACTGGGAAAAAATGAGTTACTGTGCAATACAAATGAGTTCCCCACATTAGGTAATGTCATTCTCTGAGCTAGAGTAATTTTACCCAAATCCTTAGTATTTTTGTCACATGTTAAAATGATTGGAAATAATCTAACATAGCAATAGAGTCATTCATTTTATTTTCATTACAAGCAAACATTCCTGAGCACCTGGTACACAGGAGTCGCTATAACCAGACACTGTGAATACCAAGAAGGTAAAACATGATCTCTGCCCACAGAGCTGGCCTTCCAGAAAACACTCTTCCAATGCCCGAGGATGCAGACTGCAAGGCAAAGGAAGTGATAGTATTTAGTCGGAGAAATGGTGAGATTTTACTTTAACGTTGGCTTGCTTTCAGAAGGTAACATGCAGGCTGTGTTCGTTAGTGTTCCTTCAGGCAGTGGTTCTCAAAGTGTGGTCCCCAGATGCA
This sequence comes from Microcebus murinus, assembly GCF_040939455.1. Taxonomy (NCBI): domain Eukaryota; kingdom Metazoa; phylum Chordata; class Mammalia; order Primates; family Cheirogaleidae; genus Microcebus; species Microcebus murinus. The sequence goes on along the minus strand of NC_134114.1, from coordinate 6,984,395 downwards.
CTAAATATGCAAAGTCTTGGGTCCCACCCAAGCAAGACCTACGGAACCTGAGACTTGGAGGGTTGTGTACTTGTCTGATTTTAAAAAGCCTTCCCCATGATTTCAAAGCACACTCAAGTTTGAGAATCACAGGTCTAGGGTCGAGAGTGGCAAACTACGACCTGGAGGCCCACTCTGGCCTGCTTTTTAAAGAAATCGTTAACGGAACTCGGTTCACATACACATTGTCTGTAGTTGCGACACAGACTGTATGCTCACAAAGCCTAATGTATGAACTCTCTGGCCCTTTGTAGGAAAAGTTTGCCAGCCCCTGGCCTTGTGCACGGGAGAGGTGTGGGGAAGAGCCAGTCTCTGAAGGAAGCCAGCGGTGTCGCCATCTGACTCCCCTCTGTGCTCCTAGCTGTTTCATCATGGGGGAAGTTACTTAACTTCTCTGGGTCTCAGTGTTCTCATCCATGAAGTGGGCATAGGAACAGTCCCCTGCATACACAGTTAATGTGAGGGGTCAATGGTTTAATACTTTAACCCCCCAATCCATTGACACCGCCATCATGTTTGTCCCTGTGTCCTCCTTAGTTGGCTTATGTTGTGTGTCATTGCTCAAAGTCATTTCCTTGCAAATATCCTCAACTCTTCCTTTCTCCTGTCCTCAGGAGAAACCATCTCCTGCTTGGACTTGATCATCCACCAACCTGCACCAGTGCCCGGGCTAGTGAACGTTCTGGAGCAAAGCATGCCAACGGGGTTCATTTTGGCATGATGACCACGAACCTCAACTAGTCATTCCGCGCAGCGTAAAGATTCCGGTATGCTTCCCCAGCAAGTTTGTTTTCCTGATTTCCAAGTTGCTGATTTTATAGTTTTCCTTCTCTAACATTCATGTCCCTTCCCTACTCTGCACTCAAACCTAGCCTCACATTTCATCAGGAAAACAAAAGTCCTCAGCGAAGCTGGCCTCCATCTGCAGCAGCAAGGATTCCATTCCTGCCGTGCCTGGTCTCCCCTGGTCCTTTTATGACAATCCTAGGAGGGCCCCACTCTCCACAAACACACATCCTATTGCTTCTTATCTTTCCAAGCCCTTTCTTCCTGGGATTATCTTATTTCTCCACTACATAGACAATTTCTCCCTGTCCATGGAGGTATTTTGACCAACCTACAAACATGCTTCCAATGACTTCTACAGTTTCTTTGTTTCTCTTCAGCACAACACTGCTCTACTGAGCCTACTCCACCTCCAGCCTGCACTTTCTTACGCCCATTAACCCTCCTTATTGAATTATGAACTCTTTCGAGCACACAGAAGTGGATAGTAATCTAATGAACACCCACCATCCCAGCTGTTTGATCTTAATATTTTTCAATATTTGCATTGCATCTTGTTTTACATTTTAATGGAAAACAGAATCACAGAGAAAGTCAGTGGCCCTATTGAACTTCCCATAATCCCCCCTCTGTACTCCCTCCCCACAAATGAGAAACCCGAATTTAGTTATTTATCATTTGTGTGTTATTTTACTACTGTGCATGTATCCATGAATTATATAGATATGAATTTTTGGTTTAAATACTCTCCATAAACTGGCAGTATACTACATGTCCCTTCTGCAACCTTGTCAACCAGGCTGGATGGAATGTACATTTGCAACATTGCAAGAGTGGCCAAAATGCCTTCCCAATCGACTGTACCAATTTACACCTCTAAAGTTCCCCTTGCCAACATCTGATAACAGTTGGTGTTGTCAGACTTTTTCATTATTGCCAGTCTGGTTGGTATGAAATGATGCCTCCTTGTTTTAATTTAATTTCCATGATTATTAGGGAAGTTATGTTACATTTTTGTGCTTATTAGCCTTTGAGCTTCCTGTTTCATTTGCACAGTTTTTTGGTTTGTCCTTTTCTAAAGGATTTGTAGGACTTTGAAAACATATTCTGCCTACCATCTTTGGTCATTTATAAAGACTAAAAATTCTCCTAGTCTATGGCTTGCTTGCTTTTAAGTTGTATATCATCATATGAAAGTTACAAACTTTAATGTTATTTTTTTATTGATTGTATTTTTGTATTGATTTTTTTTCTTTATGGCTGGTCTTTGTATCTTATTTTAAGAACTACTTCTCCACCCAGAGGTCACATGTTAATACATAGCTTCTTATGTGTTTTCCTAAATGTTTTAGTGTTTTGTTTCTCACTTTTGCTTTAATTTGCTTTGAAGTTATCTCTATGAATGGCTTGAGGGAGGTATCTAACTCAATGTCTTTACATATGGTAGTCAATTGTCTTAGACCCATTCATTGAATACCTTCTCTTCCCAGTGAGCCAACATGCCAACTTTGTCACTTGTCAAGACAGGGTCTATGTGGCTCTGTTTATGGGCTCTGTTATGTCATTCTCTTTGTCTACCTCTGGGCTAATATCTCAATGTCTTAAGTTCTACAGCTTTATGAACAATATTGATATGATGCCTCCTTCCTTGATCATAATCTACAGAAATCTACCACTCATGGAAATTTGCTTTTGCTTTGCTTATAAGTTTTAAGATCTTAAATTCCATAAAAAGGCAGTTGAGATTTTGATTAGATCTGCATTTGTATTAAAGGATGAATTTGGGGAACATGGATATTTCTGAATGAATATATTATTATAATGCATTGTCTCATAAATAAATGTGGAGTAGCACATTTTTTTAAGTCTTCTTTAGTGTCATTAAATTTAGTTTTATATATTTTTCACAACAGTCTTGTGGAACCGGCAGAACTTTCTCTTTATTCCAGTTGACCTGTAGATTTTCTTAAGTATTTCCTGTTGGAGATAACTATATCATCTGCAATTAAAAGTTAGTTTTTACTTTCAACAATTGTTTCAGTGTTGAAGTATCTAAAGTAGAGTACTTGTCTTGATCTTTTCTTTCAATTGAATGCCTACAACTCTTCATCATTAAACGTCAAGCTTTTTATTGATTTTTTGCATAGTCTATCAAATTAGGTAAATTCCTTTCCATTACTAATTAGCTAAGAGGTTTTTTTAAATGATAAATGCATGTTTAATTTTATCAAAGTATCATCTGCAATTGTTGAAATGATCAGACTTTTTTCTCTTCAATTTGGTGATGAGGTGATTTATATTATATTTTGTAATGATAAAACTTTCTTGAATTTTTAAGGTTTTGGCCTATGATTTTTGTATTCACTGAAATATCTTTCATAAAATAAGGATAAATTGTACTTGAATATTTGGTACACTTTTCTTAGAAAACCATCTAGGCCTGTTTGTCATTTTACTTGGTTACGTATTTACTGATTACGTTTTCTTTAATAGTTATAAGTTTATCTGGGTTTTCATTACTTCTTTTTTTTTTATACTACTTTAATTTTTTAAAGCTAACGTTTCTTAGCGAGTTGTATACCTTGCTAGAGGTACAAACAGGCCTAGATGGTTTTCTAAGAAAAGTGTACCAAATATTCAAGTACAATTTATCCTTATTTTATGAAAGATATTTCAGTGAACACAAAAATCATAGGCCAAAACCTTAAAAATTCAAGAAAGTTTTATCATTACAAAAGATACTAATATAAATCACCTCATCGCCAAATTAAAGAGAAAAAAGTCTGATCATTTCAACAATTGCAGATGATACTTTGATAAAATTAAACATGCATTTATCATTTAAAAAACCTCTTAGCTAATTAGTAATGGAAAGGAATTTACCTAATTTGATAGACTATGCAAAAAAATCAATAAAAAGCTTGACATTTAATGATGAAGAGTTGTAGGCATTCAATTAAAGAAAAGATCAAGACAAGTATTCTACTTGTCTGTTTGTCTGTTTTATTAATATATTTAAATAAATGATATGGTATTGTTTATTCTATAGTATCCTTATAGTCTGTTCTGTTAATATCTGATGTTAAGTACATTAATTTATTTTGCTCTTTTTATGACTTTTTTTAGTTAGAATTTAGCTTGTCAATTTCAGTTCTTTCTTCCTAATATAAATATTTAAGGCTAAATTTCTCTGTAAATACTTCAGCTGCATTACATAGTTTTATATTTTCCTATAGCATATACATTTTCCAAATTTTTATTATGTCTTGTCACAAATTATTAGAAATGTGGTTTACAAGTCTTTAATTTTTTTTTTGCAATTTCTAACTGAATTGTATGGTGCTGATTATTCAAAATTAAGGCTTGCTTTATGGCCCCAGCTTTTCTTAATTTTTGTAAATATTCCATAAGCATTTGATACATCCACTGGAATAAACTTATTAATTGCTTTTCTTAGGGTATCTGAATTTTTACTTTTTTTCTGTTGATACATTAATTGCTGACAGAAAATGTGCTCCATCTCTGATTGTAGATTTTTCAATGGCTTGTTCTGTAGATTTTCAATTTTTTATTTTGAGGCTATTTTTTTAGTTGCTTTCACATTTGCATTTTCTGATGAACTGAATATTTTAGATACTGAATTTTTTTTTTTAGATATGTTCTTGCTCTGTTGCCTGGGCTAGTGTGCAGTGGCATCATCATAGCTCACAGCAACCTCAAACTCCTGGGCTCAAGTGATCCTCCTGCCTCAACCTTCTGTGTAGCTGGGACTATAGGCCCTTGCCACCACATCTGGATAATTTTTCTATTATTTTATTTTTTTTTTCTGTAAAGATGGGGTCTTACTCTTGTTCAGGCTGGTCTCAAACTCCTGGTCTCAGGCAATCCTCCCACCTCGGCCTCCCAGAGTGCTAAGATTATAGGCATGAGCCAAGCACACCTGGCTAGATACTGAATATTTTTACTTAAAAATTTTTGTCTTGAGATCTATTTTTCTGATATTAGTATTTATAAACCAGCTGCATTTTGATTGCTATTTGCTGGTTATATTTTTTCCCATCTTGTTACTGTATCCGGTTCCTGATACAATTGGATTTTCTATGTTTACTTACTTTCTACTAGTTCTCCCTTTTTCTACAGTTGTTTTCTTTCCATTTCTGTCTGTTTTTCCTTGCCTTTCTAGCTTTCTATTGGATCAATCGAGTTGCCTTTATTTCATCAACTAGTGGAAAACTACCCACTGGTTGAGAACATTGTATCTGCTATGGTTTGAATGTTTAAATTCATGGTGCAACTTAGTCCTCAATGCAGCACTGTTAGAGGTGGCCCCAGGAGGTGATGAGGAGCCGTCGTGGATGGAATCACACACCCACATTTGTCCTTCATAGCATTTATCAGGGCTAATAATTACATTCTTGTGGGATCCACAATTGATCCCTACTTCCCCAACAGACTGTAACTACTGGGAGGGCAGGAATGGCCTCTGTGTGGCTCTTCATTCTCTCCTTAATGTGCGGCCGCGTGCCCGGCACATGGCGGGCAACAAACTTGATGGAAGGTGGGAATGCCGGGTGGGGTGGGGGGAGAGAATTGGGAGGGCCCCATGGGCCATGATGTTGAGGGATGAATCTGCAGGGATGCCAGATCCAGAGGACCTTAACACCCTCCATCCATCAGGAAGAGCATTCTCTTGCTAAAAACAGAGCAGAAAAGAATAAAGGAGAATGCACAGTTATTTTTTTCTGGTCTTATGAAGTTTGGATTTAGGCAATTCAAAGTCACTTTAGGGTCCAAGATGGTGCCTGGACTCTTTACCCATCACAATTAAGTTCCAGGCAGGAGTCCAGAGGCAGGAGAGAAGAGCAAGGAAGACCATGCCAGTGGGCTGCCTGCCCCCTTTAACAAAGCTTTCCCTGGAATCCCATACGATTCACATCGTATTGACCACGGCTGAATGTCATGGCCTCATCTCGCTGCAAGAAAGTGTTCATTACAAAGCCAGGCAGTCTGCAATTCAAATAAAACTAGGTCTGTATTACTAAGGATGATATGTGGGGGGGTGGTGCTGTTTGGGGAATGACTCTGGAGGCAGGGAGACAAGTAACGGGGTGTGGGTATTTGGGGTGAGAGATGGAGAGATGCTGACACCGTGAATGATGTCACTAGCAATGGCATGGAAGGGAGCATCTGAAGTGAGGTGTGGGGGGCCGGCAGGAGCTTGATGGCTCTTCTCCCTCTTGATTTGCTTCAGGAAATATTTTGCCTGTTGGCTTAATTTCACCTAATAGATAATATTTTCAGGGAACCCAAGGTTGCTTCAGGAAATATTTTGCCTATTGGTTTAATTTTACTTAATAGGCAATCTTTTCGTGGAATTCAAGGTCATTATGGGTTAATCTCCCTGGTAAATGACGAAATAAACTAAGGCAGAGTAATTGGTGCTGCTAAATCTAAGCAGGGTGAATATTATTTTTGAAAATGTATTTCCAAAGGTACTTATTTTCCTCCGAAGCTCTATTTTCAAAGGCAGAAGAGTAGAGACGACATTGATTAATAAGTATCAAGCATATCTTTTGGAAAAGTATAGCCATTCTTTGCTTATAGACGCTCAAGATCCACGCGCGGCTCAGTGTCAGAAGATAACATTCAGGAACCCATCCGGAGGCGTTATCTCCACGCCACAAACCATCTGCCTTTCCTTTCAGGTATTCCGAAAATCTCTTAAGCTTAGCATTTTCCCCTTTCCCGTACCATACTTATAAAAAGATAACTTTGGGCTGTTTTGAGCACACTAATTTTATTTTAAGGAAATTGGGTTGCTAGAAAATGTATCTAGAAATTTAACCAAAAAGACAAGGCAAAACACTTCCAGATTTGTAAAATACTTTGGTTTTCTGGATACACAGCTGAATCTAAAATACAATGTCTCATTAAAAGGCCCTTACTGACAGAAGAATCACTAAACTCTTCTAAGAAAAAAAATAAGTATTGAAAGCCACACCCATCCTCCCCCCGTTACATCTAGTTGAACACCTGCTCTGGTGCTTGTGTCCTTGAGTTACTGCCGGGCACTGACCAGGAGGCTCCCTTGAATGTGACCATGAGGTGGTGGCACGCAGTTCTTGCTTGTGGAATGAATTCCAGAGAGCACAGAGGTGAGCAGAGCTCACCTGGGTTGGAGGAAGGCCAGGACCTTCTGTGTCAGCCTTCGTGAAACAGCCGCCAGTGGCTAAGCACAAGGCTCTGACCAGACATGGCAGTGTGGCGGGCCCTGGGTGCACTTGGTGGAAACTCAGCCTGCAGAGAAGGGACCACGGTGCAGTCACCAGGGCCCAGACTGGCAGACTGGACTGACCTGGTCCTTCCGCTTAAGGACCAGGAACCTGCACTTTGTACCGTGCCCATCTATGCTCACTCTCCCATGTGCCATAACTATTTTCTTTCCATCTATTTTTATGGGCTGCTCTTTTAAAAATAAAACTGGTCTGCTTAACTTTGCCAAGAAAGTAGGCTGCCACGCTAAAGAGGATTGAGTGTTTCTTGGGGTAAAAGAACCCTGAGGAGGTTATGGTGAAGCGTAGGGGCTGATAATTCCCTGAAATCTTTACACTTGGAGACTCTTGATTTTTTAAAGCTTTGGGAAGCATCACAGCATCACCTGTAGACATAATCATGGGTCTTCCAAATACTTTAAAGGACGTGAACCAAAAGCAGCACTAGGCAATCTTAGTGAGACGTCCAACTTCACCCATTTGGACCAATGGTTAGCCGCGTCCATGGTGGGACTGATCAGGCGAGCTAGCAGTTTTGTCAGTTCTTAAATGCCAGGGATCTAAAAGAAGGGAAACAGAGGCATAAAAAGAACATTCATAGATGATAATTGTAATGTGTCCCCTGGCTCATTGGTAGGAAAATCCAGATAAGACGTAAATGTCAAGAGGCTGTGATTTCTGTACTGATGTTTTTCATAATTTTAATACAATCTATCATATCTTAAGGACCACAGATATCCAGATGTCCCTTGAAGGTCACTCATAGCTCACAGCACCATCCTGATCTGTTCCGGGGAATGTCCTCTCCAGCTGCCTCGTGTTCCTTTGCTCTGAGATGGCAGTTTAGCAGTGTGGCTGAAATTCAAGCACTGGGAAGGGAGGTAAAGACAGAACAAAACTGGTTAGTTAGTTCAGGAACATAAGAGATCCTTCATATTTCTGAACAGACGTTGAGGTGAATCAGGAAATGGATGGCGTTTTTCAAGTCACATGAATCAGCGCCCCAGAAATCATCATTTTCACCAAGTGTTTTGTTGATTTTCTCGTTCTTTTACACCATGTGCCCGGCTCACCTAAAACAGCTGAGACAGAGCCATGCTTTTATTTTGAAAAGAAGAGAACTAAACATTTTCATTTAAAAATGATCACCTTTAAGTTTTACAGTGTGATGAGAAACAGTTTAATGAGGGCAGGTCTTTGGTGAACAGAGGCCTTTTCAAAGAAAAAGAAAAAAAATTTCATTTAGAAATAGGAAATACCTGTGGCTACTTTAAAACTGATCTTATTTATGGAGAGGCTACTCAAGTGCTGGCCCTGGCTGGGTATTTTACACTTACCACCTTCTCACTCCTTTAAAGCTTACAACTTCCGTCCCTGCCAAGCAGGTTTGTTTAAGCTCCAGATGAAGAGATTGTAGCTCAGAAAAGTTCAAGAACTTTCCCCAGGTCGAAAGGTGAAATTTTATCATCCATTTAGGTCCATTTCACTTTAAACTAACGAAGCACTCTAAATTACACTTTGGTTTCGTTCCCTTATTAGCAATGTTTGTAATTCATTATCACTAAAATACATATCTTTTAATGGCATTTTGGTGTAGCCTGTAAACAGCAAAATTGAACTCCACCCCCTCCCCACACACATACACACAGTATTACATAATTTATCAAGTTAAAGGTTATTTTACCAGCCCTCCTGGGTTATGGCATAGAAAGCTATTTTCTTCCCACTGCTTAGCTCCGTATGCCAAGAGATTTTTGATTTATTTTTGTAAGTGATAACTGCCTTTATAACTGCAATGTCGAGAGGCAAGAACAAGGATTAGTTAAATACATTTGGGTTCCAATTTCTGTCTTCCTCACTCTGGCGACACTGGCTCTGCGGGTCCATCCAGGGGCTGCAGGGTTCAAGTGTAAGGCACCATGCACCTAGGAGCAGCCGGGCAAGACCATGGCCAGCCTCTTCCTCCCAGGGCGTGCCCCTAGGCCTCTGCGCCACGTAGGCAAGAGAATCAGAATGCCAGGAATGGAGCTAGTGGCCCACGTGCCAAGCTCTGGAAGGGAGCTTTTCATTCAAGTCCCCAGGGGCTGGCAGCTGCCAGCACCCGGCTGGGAGCCCTCACCACAACCCAGGGAGGAATGCTGGCAAGGAGGCCCACCCAGCGCCTGACACTTCCTCCCAGATGTCTTAAAGGAAATCCGAGGAAGGCCAGAGCACCCAAGGCGGCCGGCTCACCAGTTCGAGAGAGACTGGGAATTTGAGGTTGGGCTGGGCTTGCCGGGAAACCTTCAGAATTGCTTTCACTTAATTCTTCTATTAAAAAAAAAAAGTCGAGAATATAAAGACAAACCGATGGCAGTTTGTATTTCCATCGTCCTTGTAGATCTGCGGGGCTTCTGTACGGGCTAGGACACACTCCAGCCAGCAATGGGTTCTTTGTTTTACGCGTGAGCACAGCGGAACCGTTATGGACTCACTGGGCCGGTCCCAGTATAGCGAGTCCCACCAACAACCCGTCGCTGGCCCCGGGAGTGGCTGTGTGAACGTGGGCCATAGGGCATCCTTAAGTCACTGTGGTTAAAAGGAGGCATTCCTGCGTTTCTTTATGCAAGGGTACTTTAATGCCTCCCTCTGAGACACAGATGTTGAAAAAAGGGCCCAGGGAGACTGTCCCTCGCCCCCACCCAGAGGGAGAGGGTCAGCACGAATGGCTCCGAACCCAAGTTTTACGCGCATCTTATACTCCTATCACTTTACCATTCGCCCTTTTCGCAGTTTTTAAAACCCAATGAGGCTGACCCCCTTCCCAACACCCCTCTGCGTCCTTTAGAAGCTGAAGAGTTGCAATAAAGTATGGACTCCTATACGGAGTCTTCAAAGGTATTTTTATTTGCTTTCCAGTTACAAACTTTTAACCTGAGTACTCAATAAGGCCCAAGATCCAGCAAAAGTGCAACAAGTAACATCCGCCCCAGAATTACACTAGCCGACTTTTCCTATATGGGTCCCCTCTGTCAGCGCTCAGCGTGGCTACTTGGGGCCCCTTCACCTGCCTCCGTGGTTCGTCAGATCTGATCGTTTCCCTGATTTAAACCTGCTGAAATGGAGCCGCCTTGCCGGGAGGCTCACCCCCTAAATCGCTCCTCCAAGAACCCGCAGCGACCCTCTGGGTCTTCCTTAAGGAGTTTCCCGCTCAGCACGCATGAGGATGGCACAAAAAAAGAACAGAATCACAAACTTGCAGTTCGGGAGGGAGGACCGGACGACCCCAGTCTCCTCCCCAGGCCGGATCCCACCGCGGGACGCGCACGTACCTGGAGCCGCGGCCGGCGCAGCGGGAGCGCCACGTCTCGGCCGGGCCCGCGCCGCCCGGGCCCTTTATACCCGCCCCTGTGCAGCCACGTCGGAGCCGCGGGACGGGGCGGGGGCACGGAAGGTCCCCGCCAGGCTGAGAAGGGAGTCCGGGAAAAGTCGACGCTCGGGCGAAGTCGCATTAGGGAGGCGGGAGTGGGGCGCCCGGAGTGCGGTGGGGCGTCCGGGGAGCAGGGGTGGGCGGGTGGTCCTGGGAAGGGGCGGGGCCGGGGGAGGGGCCCAGGGAGGTCAGCGCGGGGTGGGGCGCTCGGGTTTCACCCCCGCAGGGAGGAGGAGGAGGAGGCGCGGCGGCGGGGGCGGGGCGGGGGCGGGGCGAAGCAGCCCCGCGCTCCCGGCCCCGCGCTCGGCGCCCGCTCGCCCAGCGCTGCTCTACTCGCCGGGAAGGCGGCGCCGGCGGCGGCTGCTCTCGCTGCGCCAGCTCCTGCGCGCTGCCCTCCCGCAGCGGGTGGGCTCCGCAGCCCCAGGCCGGCCGCGGCCCTCCATCTCCCCTCTGGGGAGGTGCGGCCGGGCCTGTGGGGCTCATCTCGGGGCGCTCCTCTCTCTCACTCGCGGTTCCCAGCGTAGCTAGCTTCAGCACCCAACTTTGCCACCTAGCCTGTCGCCCCTGTGGGCGCGAGCCTACCCACCCATCCCCCGGCCGCGCGCCCGGGAACTGTGCGCCTGGCAGCGGAGCCAACACCCGCATCTATCCCGGAGCGCAGCAAGTAGGGGGCGGCTCTGGGGAAGTGGCAGAGGGTGACAGCGGCTGCTGCCTCGACTTCCCTAGCCAGCCGCTGAAGAGGACCCTCGGACCTTCGGAGCCACTTCGGCCCCCAGCCCCTGGATGACTGGCACGAGGGAGCGCGCCCAGCACCTGGTGAGCGACCCCCTGCCCAGTCCGTGTGTGGCCCTGACTGGAACCCCTAACCCCGCTGCGCGGCTGGCTGGGACCCGGGGACAGCAGAGGTCAGCCGGTGGGTGGTGTCCACGTTGGGTAGGGCAGGTCAGCAGGCACCTGGGCGGGGACTGCGCGTCCGGGATTAGGACCACCATCAGTGCGGGGGCGCTCACAGTTGAGCTAGTGCACGGGTTGGAAGTTTGTGTCCCCGCCTTTGCCAAGGTCTGAGCATGCAGAGGTAAGGAGCTGGAGTGTCGCGGTGGGCGAGAAGGGACCCCTGCTCAACACCTCGGCAAGGTGCGCAGGGGAGGTCTGTGCGCGCACCCCGCGCGCGTCCAGGCTTGCGTTGTCAGGAGCCAGGGGGCCCCGCGGCTCGGGCTTGGCGCTCCGGGAGCCGCCACCTCGCAGCCCCGCAGGCTTGGGCAGGTTTTGCTGCTCTCGTTGCAGGGGAACCGAGGCAGTGGGACTCGGGCTCAACTCCGCCAAGCGCTTTGATGAACGAAGGAGACTAGGGCGGGGGATGCAGAGGCCTGGGGAACCGCCTGCCAGGTGGGCTGCGGCCAGGCGAGCCCCTTTCCGCTGGCTTCTCTCCACTGCTTCACGGATTTCGCATACCCTGGCGCACGGTTTCGGGGCTGGAGGCAGATCGGGCCCCAGAGGAAACTCTTTCTCCCAAGATGTGCGGGGGAACAGTCGTGGAGGAGTGATCCCCACCCGCCCCCGATCGCTCCTCGCGGCCCCGGGTCCTCGGCCTAGCTCGATCAGATCCCGATTCCCGGGGCTTTGGCGGGAAGCGCGCTCACCTCCTGGCCCTTTCCTCGCTTTGTACCTGGGTACAGCTGCTGGAGTTGGGATTTAACTTTCCTGCGCCTGCGGCGTCCCGGGGATCCCCGGCAGGGGGCGCTGAGAGCGAGCGCTCGGAGAGGCTGAGAGGATGCTACAGGCAGTTGCACCGTCCTGGTTGAGTGGGTGGAGGGTCCGAGCCAAGGAGCAGCAGGACCAGGCAGATCTTGCAGCGATTTCATAGCGGGGACGGGGATGGAAGAGCTGATCTGTTGACCGCAGAGAGCTGGCCGACTTGTTAGAAGAACGGACAGGGAAGGTGGTGGTTGCCAGACATAAGTCCCTAGCTAGAGGTCCCTTCCAGAGACAAATGTTTCAGTGCAAACTCTTCCTGTCTGAGCATCTGTCATCTCTTTGTAACTATTGCATTTACCCAGAAAGAGGCCGAAATTGAGTGAAGATGATCTGAATTATGTTTAACGCTGTTCTGCGTTTTTGGGAGCACGTTAGTGAAAACACCAGGAGTTACAAAGGGTTGTCACAGCTTATTTTTAAGAAAGGCAGTTCTATGTCACAGCTTAACCAGAAGAGCTCTGTCATGATGGCTGAGTTTGGAAACAGCAGATATGTTATTAATTATAGAGGTAATTTTTTTCTTTTGTAAGGAGACAGAAAGATAAAACCAGACTTTAATACAAAAGATTTTTCAATACCTAATTTGGATTGCTAAACTCTTGTTAATTAATGCCGGTTTCATTATGTAGGAGAGGGTAAAGTTTATCATGCGTGCACTATTTTGAGTGACCAGTTCACAACTTCAGTTAAAGCAAACAATACCTTAAGTTATGTATAAGTGAAGTAACTTTTCTTGTCTTTGCTTGTGTTTATATCAAAAGAAATATGGATTCTCCCCCCCCAAAAAATTTCTTTTTCTATGTTTGTTTTACATGAAAAACCAGTCCTAAATGTAATGCTTTGGTTCACTTGAAACACAACATTTTTTCCCTTAAGCTTCTTTCTTGTAAAAACTTTGGCAATGGCAGCTCATTCATGATGTTGCATGCAGTCACACTAAGAATTCCTATACTCATCGAACTGTGGGGTTGATGAACTGGCACCTACTTTAACATGCTTTTAGCCAATAAGTACTTCTCTTAATAGGGAGAAGATGGATGATGCTAATCGTTTTGTGCCTTTTAAGAATTGCACTAACTTATTTGGTTGTTTTAATGGCAAACAGCTGCGAGATCCCCCGCTGAGCTCAAAGGCTTTGGTCTCCTGGGTGGTAAAGCTCCTCTCTGTCCAAAGGAAGTTTTTGAGATGTTCAGAATTGGGTAAAAATAAACCTGTGTTCTTCACTGCCGTTTCCCTTTAAAATGATGTCTTCACCATGTCTGGAGAGAAAGAAACATAGAGACTTATAACACAGAGGCTGTTAAAACTTGTTGGCCACAGGACCAAAATGAACATATGCACACTCATACAAATTTTGTGTAAAGGTTTACAGGATTATGGGCCTTCTGAAGTCCCATCCATTTCATCCAGTAAGAAATTTTGCTCCAGAATCACTTTAGCTGCTTGCTGGGAGACAAATATTAAACCCAACAAAACCTTTCTCTGTTCTGCATGCTATTTGCTCAAAATAACAAATGCCAGCTCCTTGGGGACTATGTCAGATGCTTCTGATGTTAGTGAGAGCTGCCTATCTGAATCATTATATAGTTTTAATTAACTTGGTGATTTTTAAAGAGTCTCCAATGTCCTTTATTTTAGTCATAAAGTCATCGAAATAGAGACTTCACTTCTGATACACATACAAGAAAATGGGGGGAGGGGAGGTGAAGACGTTTGCTCCAAGTCCAGCCAAAAGTATAAAGGCATTCCATTATGTAGACAAGTGATCATGAACTCTGGAGTTACCTAAGATCAGAAACTAATCCCGAGGAACAGATTTGAATTACATATGAGATGGTGTGCAAGATAGAACAAATTAATTAGTTTATAATATATCCCAGTCGAGGAATCCATTTTGTAGTAGGATATCTACAGCTATTTAAGAAAAGCAGCCCTATATCCTACATTAAATCATCTCTAATTCTAAAATTATACCAAACTTTGTATTTAAAAATGCTTCTGAAATTGTTGCTATAGTTACCCAGACAAATTGCTTAGGGCGTAATTATAATACCAAGGTGACAAATTTTTATGTTTAGCATTAACTAATGTTTAAAATGTAAATTTATGGTGTCTGATAAATTGAGTTATCACAAAGTACAAAGTGTGTAGTGTGAAACCTTGTACATTTCTGCCCACCTGCATGTACTGGCAAAGTTTTATAGAGAAAGTTAACTGTTTTCTTGAATCCGAAAATGTGTGTAAGTTCTTCAAGTTGCTTATGCTGTCTTGAGTACTGTTGTTGACAAGAGACATTTTCACATATGTTCGCAGAAACCTTTTTAAATCGAGAGGCAGCAGTTTGGTTGAAAATGACTGTTTTTGTTATTCTGCTGCTCTGCAGAAGTGATCTACTGTAGATAGGGGGCAATCTGCTGTTTCTAATCCCTGCACGGATTGGGCGCAGGTTGGGGATAAATTCAGCAGGTGAGGAGTGGCTCCTGCTTGGCAAAGATAACACTGGTACTGCTTATCCAGATACATAAAATCAATTTCTGATATCAAGAAAAGAAGAAAAAACAAAATTAAAGTAAGCTAGAAGCGACATAAACTTTTCATTTTCAATGCAAACTTGCTTTGATTCAGAATTTAAGCCAAACAGAACACAGTGGTTGAAAACTTGATCCAAGAGAAGGCAGTGGATGTTAAGTAATTTATTTTAACATACTGGTATTGACACTATTAATCTTTGGCACCTGAAAGATTCTAGAGCTAAGGAACCTGGCTCTCCCTTTCACAGAGTATTTTGAAGCCAGGCAGTTTCAAAGACAAGTCACATTTCGCCTTGTGCATGACATTTGAAATAGGATTAACGCAACACTGGGCTCAAGAAAACAGAAAATTTTCCCAGAGAAATTGCTGTTGTCTTCTTTTTTCTTCTCTTTCTTTTTTTGTCCAAGATTAATGGTTGTTTGACAAGAGCAAAGACAAGCACACTTTATTTCCCTTTCCTAAGTTTTAAAATGCTCTGGCATAGTAAGGCCAGTTGCATTTGGAAAAAGTAGAATCATTCCATTTTTTTTTAACTTTTCCCCCCTCATGTATCAGAATTGGTTTCCTGATTAACACTGAAAAAAAAAAAAAACTATGATAAAAGAGAATGATATTTTTTAGAGGATGAATTTCTTTTATTTTTGGAAGGTCATGAACCTGCTAATCTTTTACCTTCCCATCTTTAATTCATTATTTGTCACTGTATTTCAGGGAAATTGGCTAACCCAGAATTCATGTAGAGTGATGAGGGAGTATACGCTATAACAATTTTACTTTATGTTGCATTTTTATGCACATTTGAGAGTAAATCACACGACTGCAATAGGTAATTCAATTACAGATATGTATGATAAATAACCAGGAGGAGGATGCTATCAGAAGCCAGTGCTATTGGAGAAATAACACTGTATTTGCTGAGATGTGAAATTAAATAAGTTATAGGCGAGTGACAATCAGGATTGCACAAGGACAGATTGTTCACAGAAAATAGAGCCTCTTTCAGTCAGTTCAGATTTACCCAGTATTTGGCAACGCTGTGTGATGGACCCACGGAAATAAAAGCAGAGTCAAAGAAAGTAATTAAGAAAAAATTTGCTAAGCAGTTTCCTGTGATTTGTTTGCAAAATCATAAAACTGAAACTTCTATTCTTCTGAATCACAGGAGAGATGCATTCCTCACAAACTGACTCCAAATATAATTCCACACAAAGAGCTTCTCTTTCTGTTAAAAAAAAAACTCCAAACCCCTCAACACCCCGGTGTGATGGCTCAGGCTGGTAATCCTAGCACTATGGGAGGCTGAGGCAGGAGGATAGCTTGAGGCCATGAGCTTGAGACCAGCCTGGGCAACATAGTAAGACCCAATCTCTACAAAAAATAAAAAAAACATTAGCCAGGTTTAGTGGTGTGTGGCTGTAGTCCCAGCTACTTGGGAGACTGAGGCAGGAGGATGGCTTGAGCCCAGGAGTCTGAAGCTACAGTGAGCTATGATGATATCACTGTACTCTAGCCTGGGCAACAGCAGCACAATTAAAAATTGAAAAAGTATGGAAACAACCCAAGAGCCCATCAATACATGAGTGGATTAATCAAATGTGGTATATGTATACCATGGAGTACTACTCAGCCACAGAAAACAATGGTGATCTAGCACCTCTTGTACTATCCTAGATAGAGCTGGAGCCCATTCTACTAAGTGAAGTATCATAAGAATGGAAAAACAACCACCAACGTGTACTCACCATCAAATTGGTTTTAACTGATCAACACTTAAGTGCACATATAGTAGTAATATTCATTGGGTTGTTGGGCAGGTGGGGGGGAGGAGGGGATGGGCATATACACACCTAACGGGTGTGGCGTGCACCGTCTGGGGGATGGACACGCTTGAAGCTCTGACTCGGGTGGGGCAAAGGCAACATACGTAACCTAAACATATGTATCCCTGTAATATACTGAAATAAAAAAAGAATAAAAGAAACCTACAACAGAAACCAGAAAAATTATAGATGCGACACATCTCAGAGAGGGCTCTCAAAGCTGTTCTGAGCCAGCTACCAAGGATGCAGCTGCCCTCCCGCCTGTCCTCCTCAGTCTCACTGTAAGAAGAGAACACGTCAGGGGTTGGGGACATTTACGCTCGGGCACCCTGTCACCAAATGGATTTTAGAATCAAAACTGGCTTCCGTGACTCCTTTTATAGGACTGAGAGATTTAGATTTGCCGTAAAACTTTACTGATTGTGAGGCCGAGAACATTGTTTGTAACTGGTGGCATAAGACAAAAACAATAGTGCTGGATGTTAAGTTTCCTTTGTCCAGCAGATAGTATAATTAAGCCATTGTTCATGCTGGTTGACATATGAATATAAACTGAATGGGGATTTGCCTCTAAGACATCTGTCATTTAAATGTCTGTGGGTTCTAGCTGTGGATTTGACATTAGGAAGAAAGAGTTCTAGGAAAGCTGGGTGGGATAATTATCAAAACCATGGTCTGGTAGAGACGCTTGCCTGATTGGGCAGGGCAGTGGAGGAGCCTTGACTTAGCACTCACTGGCAATGGAGGGGTGTGGAGGGGACGCCGCGCCTACTGTGCTGGGCAGATGTCAGCAGTGGTGATCGGCAGGTCCATGGCCAGAGAAGCTGGCAGCTGCAGATGGGTGGAGCGCTTGACAGGGGCCATAAGTCAGATAGACCCTCCACGAGGACCCTGCACGGAGTGGCTGGACTGTCCACGTGGGCTTGAGTAGGGACAACGCCAGGGGTGGGTCAGAATCCCACATCCGCGTTGGGTCTGTGGCTCCTTCAACAGCCAAGTCCTCAAGGTGAGGGAAAGGGGAGGTGAAGACGGCAAGCGAGGTGGCCTTCTCTGCAGCAACAGCCAGGTGTGTGGTCATCATGGGGTGGCCTCAGGAAGGACTAGGCAAGACACAGAACTAGGGAGCGTGTGGAGAGCTGGCTGAGGGAGGAAGACAGAGACCCATGGATTTGGGTGCAGTGACACAACCAAGCGAGTGTGACTAGCTGCCTGCCGAGTGGGGGTCCGCAGCTTGTCGCGTGTGTGTTGGGCACGTTCAGGATGGGTCTGCAGGCCCGGCACCTGCAGTTGGGATGGAATCGCTTCCGCCGGGGGAAGGATGTGCGTCTGAGGTTGGGAAATAGAGTGGTGTGTGATCACGGCTCGGGACTAGACTTCACCACTGCCACTGTCCCTCCTTCCGGCTACAGCCCCACCCACCTCCCTGCCAACCCCCTTTGCACGTCCTCTCCTTCTGCTTGGAATGCTTTCCAACTGCTTTTCCAGGAAGCTTGCTGCATTCAGGTCTTGCTGCCTTGAGGTCTCTGCTCAAGTGCCCTCTCTTCAGAGAGGCGTCTCCAAATAGCACTCATTAAAATAGCGGTCCCCCTTCTCTCTCCCCTAGATGCCTCTTTTTCTCTCCACCGCATTTTGCATGACCCTCAGCAGTGTATTTATTTCTTAAAGTCTTTCACCCACAGAGAATGTAAGTGTAGGAGACAGATGAGACTGTTTTGTCCATAGCTCCAGTGGGGTCTAGAACAGTGCCTGGCACACACAAGGCTCCCAGGCCATATTGGATGAGTAAATAAGTGCCCTACATATTGTGTCTATAGGACACATACAACAGAGTATCCTAGATAAAGGACTGTGACTTAAACAAGACTTTTCGGGGGCTGACCATGGACACTAAACACTATCTGTTTTATTTGGAGAAAAATGTTTCACGTACCGCCAAACTAGTTTATTAGCAGTCTTGAAATACAAATATCTTTGTTAGCTGGGGAGGAGGGGGCTGTGTGTTTCCTGTATCCTAAGACAGGGCTATTTGCACAGTAAGTAGGTGCTTGGAAAATGATTTGATGACCTTGCTTGACTTGGAAATTAGCATAAATGCACTTTATGTTTACAGATTATTCTAATCCAAAAATTCAAAGTCTGAAATGTTCCAAAATCTGAGACTTTTTGAGTGCTGCCACTCAAAGGATATGCTCACGTATATGATGCAGATAGTCCAAAATTCAAAAAGTCCTAAATCTGAACCACTCCTCATCCCAAGCATTTTGGATAAGGTATGCTCAACCTGTATTAAAGAATAGTAAAGTTAAAATTCAGGGATGTTCTTCACTTACTTAAAACAGCACCCTCTCTACACACACAGATTCCAAGGAACATATTGTATCTGTATTACATATTTTCACACGTTACGGAAATTTCAGACATTCTAGGATTTTAGAAATATGGCAGGCTTTCTTATTTTATTTCTGCGATCAGGCTCATAAGCCTTGACACTTAGCTGGATTTATAGATTTAATAAGCAGGAACAGAAGAATGGATAAACAAAATGTGGGATATCAGTACAACGGGCTACTGTTCAGCAATAAAATGAGTGAACTCTTGGTATATGCTGTAATATGTGTGAACCTCAAAACATTATGCTAAGTGAAAGAAGCCAGTCACAAAAGACCGAGCGATTCCATTTATAGAAATGTCCAGAAAAGGCAAACCCATGAAGTCGGCAGGCAGATTAGTGGTTGCCTGGGGCTAGCAGTTCGAACTGGAAGGGACTGCAAATGGGCAGGCTGGGTCTTTTCGGGGTGATGAAAATGGTCCAAAACTGGATTGTGGAGATTGTTGTGCAACTCTGTAAATGTACTAAAAATTGTTGAATTGTATATTTACAATGAGTAGATTTTAAGGTATGCAATTTATACCTCAATAAAGCTATTGAAGAAAAAAGAAAATCCTGGACATAATCTCTAAAATTAGAATAAATTAGGCTGCCAGTGGCCTAAACACACATCCTGCTGCGTTTACTGGGAAATGCATTCTGTTTCCATGATTCTCACAAAGTCCAGTGCCAGGGCCACGGGATGCCGGGCTGAGCAGCGTTTTCTTTGATGCTAAGGCACTTTCTTCCTGGGAAGTAAATCTCAGCTGTAATCTCTGTTATGAAAACAAGCAATCTCAGGTTGTTTCCGGATGAGCCCACATAACCAGATGAAATCAGTCAGTTAAACCAATCAGCCAGCCTCGCTGCTAAATGTCTGGTGCACCCCAATTCCAGGCATTTGCTGGAGCTTGCTTTTCTGCTGGTGTTATTGTTTCCTTGGCGTTGCTCAGGGGGAGCATCTTTGACAACACAGAATCCAGTGGTCTCATTAGAGCTGCGGGGTCTGGAACTCCCAGAGTGTGGCTGTGCTCAACAAATGAGGCTGCTTCCCTTTGATGGGGGCAAGTTCACAATGCCTGCTCCTGTGTCCTCGCTCCGTTTCCCAGCCGGGCGTTCGCTTCAGCTGGTGAGGCAGGTAACTTCTAACAGCCAGACCCGGTGGCGGGATGCAGATTTGTAAACGCCTGGAGCCTGAGTACTTAAAGGTGAGCGTGCTTTTTTTTCCCTCTTAGAGAGAGAAGAGTCGCAAGAGTTGCTTCTAGCTTTTTCTGTTCTGCTTTGGCACGCTTTGCAGTGAAAGTGAAAAGCTGCAAATAGGTTATGGGGAGAGATACATACGCATTGTCTGTAATTTCCTTGCTCTTCGACTGTCGTCTCTGGGTGGAAGCGAGTGTCTTTAGCTTTCCCCTCTTGTTTATTGCCACTTCCATCTGTTTGGTGTGTTAAAACCCTCTCCGCCTCCTGCCACGGGGCTTCCTCAGCTCTCTCGTGGGCACTTTGCTTTCCCCTCACCAGTTGGTTTCCACATGGTGGCTTTCCGTGGGCGTGTTTACTTTGGCACAGGTGGTTCCTGCTCCAGATACGCCCGGCATGGCTTTTGGGGTCTGGCCGAGGCTGGCTAGCCTTTGGAGCTCCTGGGCATCTCTCCGTTAGGGATAGAATGTTTTTATCCAGCCCTGTGGTGCTTCAGGCAAGCATTTTCGGTCCTTGCAGTTAGTGTATGCAAAATTGAGATGGAAGGTTCTAGTCCTAGTGCAGTCGCGTCACTGACCGCTTGCCAGGGCCAGTTCTGATTAGCTTCTTCTGAGTTTGCCTCCTCCCAAACACACAGCCTAGCCTAGAAGCAAATTAAGAGTAACGTTTATAAAATGACCGTGTTTTTCTGTGACCAATCCCAAGTCCTTACTCACCCTTAGTGAATGGTAATAGGAGGGTGCATTCATATTTCCATCTGTTTATGGGATGGCGAAGGAGTGAGTGACATTTTTATCTTTGATACTGCTTTTGATGGTTTCAGTTGATCAATAAAATACCGTTTAGGTAAAGTACTTTCTTATGGTTTTTATGGTTTTGTTTTCTTTCGTCTCCAATGAGCTACTGTTCTCCACGTTTCGAGGTTAACCAGATAGGCATTCTGTTAAACAGATTGGTTACATGATTACGGAAATTTCTGTGTTGGCAGGACACATATTTAGTTTTGAAGCAGAAAGAATAGGAAAGCACTGCAATTTTCTCTTGTTTTAAAGCATATTTGAGAGTAATCCTAGGTTTGTGTTGATTCTGATAGCCTGGGTTGATCATAATTAAAGCAACTCGCAGCGTTGTGTGCAGAATTATGAGAAGACATCATCATAAGTGGGAAAATGTATAAGACCAGTACTTTTGATGATTTCAACTTTTTAAAATAACCATTTACTTTTCTGAAAAGCATCCAAATGTTAGCATCGAATATTGATTTTTGGACACTCTAAGATGCATAGGACGTTAACTTTATTCTGCAGGCTGGAACTTAGGGAAGGGCCCTGAATGTTCACTGCATAGCCTAGGCAGGTGAATACATTTGGTTGCTTGCATCTGTGGGTACCTTCTTTTGTCCTGTCATTGTTCTGAAGTTTAAAACCAAAATATCTTCGCCAATGTGTCAGTGAAGAAAAACCTTATTAAAATTTGAGCTATAAATTAAAGGTAGACATCTTATTTATTTGTTTAATGTTTCTAGGCTCTAAATATAAAAGAAAAACTATGTTTTGCAGAGCAGGCATCCAATGCCCAGATACTGAACCTTTGCCCAAGGCAAGTGACCAGACTTCCAAGCTGGAAAGGAAAGTTCTGGACAGCAGTTTCCTGTCCTTTAGATAGGGCTGCCTCCAAGTACCCTTCAATGACTGTTTCCCCTCTCTGTCACAGGTATTCTCTGTCTTCCCTCTCCTTATCATTGTCCTCCTCTTGTTAATTTCTCTGCTACCCAGCAGAATTTTAATTATTATGCTCCTTTTTTACCATAAAGTTTGGAACCAAACCATGCTACCCCCCACCCCATGTAAATGGTGCTTGCCCGGTTTTGTGCCTTGTGTGTGACATTGTCTGGCATCTTTAGCATCTGGCTCCTTTGCTATGGGGTCCAGGGGCTGCTTCTGACATGGCAGGGAGCAGTAGGAACACATTCCGTGGCTCCTGGTCTTGTTCCTGGGCTGCTTCGCATTGGCTCACATCCACCAGCCCTCATCGGGGTCAGTTATGAGAACGACAGGAATGGGATGACCATGCAGGTGCACCCTGACTTCTGAGTCACATGCAATGGAGCTGGGTAAAACCTGCATCTGCTCATCTCCTCGGGTAACCGGGTAGCTCTTCGCTTGCTGCAGGGCAATAGGAACTCCCTCCTGTTCCTTCTTCAGCCCTGCTTCCTGGTGGAAAAGATCTGAGGCCTTAGGGCTTCCCAGGCCCTGCCTCCTCTCCACCTTTGAAACACCCTCACTTCTTTTGGCCCTGCTGGGCAGGCGGGAAGAGCTGATCCCAGGTGGTTGAGTTGAAAGTATTCCCACTCTACCTATCCACCCCTATTTTTTTTTTTTAAATGCATATCTTAAACCAGCATTTTTCTAAAGCTTTCTACACCTAAGAATGCCACTCTGAATGTAAATTGTGCAGCGGTCACGGGGGTGGCTTGGGCGGTCGGGGAGGTGGGGCGCCGTACAGAGAGCGCTGTGCAAGTCCAGGCGATGCATTTTGGCTGGCGCAGCTTTCTAAGCAGACTCTGAAGTCAGGCCTGGAGCCAAATTTACTTTCTGTCTGCCAGAAGTGATGGAATGCCTAGGGTCTATCACCAGCTTGTGAAGAGAAATCATTCAGGAAACTGCAAGCTGGCAAGAAAGAATCGGAAAGATTCATTCACTTGAAAGCTTATGCCTGCAAATGTTACTTAACTTTGAACAGCTTCTCCAGGCCTACCTGCTGAGTTCCATCTCCTGGAGGTTTGTCCTGGTATGGAGCAGAGCTGGTACGGTCCACAGCGGGCATCTCACCGCTGGGCTGAGAGGCGGGAACAAGCAGCACAAGGGCCTTCTGAAAACCCAGGTCTCACTCAGCCCTCACCCAGGTATCCATGTGATCAGGTCACTTTCTAGAACTTCCTGGAGTAAATGTAAATGCTTGGACTTTATTTCTTGAAGCTACAAACAGGACAAGTCGGGACAACAGTCACTTTTCGCTGTGGTCATGCACCCTGTCCATTAAAATACCTGGAAGACATTTTTAAAGGAGCTTCTATTGATGAGTTAGTTGTTTATTGAGGTCGGCTCGTAGAAATGAATGCTTTGAACTTGGACCACAGCTAGAGGGAAGATCGACTTGCCCAACATGGGGAAGAAAACACAGAAAGTCACACACCCTAAGTTTTTGATGGGTGAGAAGGGTATTTCCCAATGTCTACGGGGTATTTGAAAGGAATCGTTTTCCTCGTATGTAGAAATTAATTATAAGAGAAAACCACACACCCCAGATTCAAAGGCTGTTCTGAGGTTTTATTCCATTTGTTTGTTTTGTTTGGTGGAGGGGAGCAGGAGAGGCTTGGGCGGGCGTCTGAGAGAGAAGACCTGCTAAACATCCCTCATTTGATCTTTGCGACTCTGAGCGCTTCATCATCTTTAGGAAAATCCCAGTTTTTCTCCTGGTGGCTAGTCACTTTGTTCTTTTCTCTCAGGAGGGAAAAGAATCATCGCGACCTCTCAGGCCACTGCGTGTGGATGAGAGGAGAACCTCAGTAAGGTGCGGGTCCTTTTCTATCATTCTCCAAAGTGTCACTCTGCACACCACGGAGATCTCTCCTCACTCAGCTCACCCGGCTCCCTGCCCGGGTGAACTAGAAGGGTCCTTCCCTCATGCTAAGTCCACGCTGGCTTTTTCTGTCTTCCCGCTGCTTCCGAGATGGCTTATGATCTCCTGAACAGCCAGGAAGCATGACAGTCCAATCTGGCAGGGGGACACAGAAGGACGGGAATACCAGGCGACCTGGCCCTCAGAGTGGGCTCCTACATGGCCCGTAAGTCCCGGCCACACGTTCACTCCCGGTGATCTGTTACCAAGAGTCCCTTTAATTAGGGGTGGTGGCACACGAACTTTAATGTGGTTTTGGGTTTGTTGCTAAGTGCGTTTCAATAGGCTTTCACTATTTTGTTTTTTAATTAAAAGTGTAAGTTCTCTGAAGACCTGGCTTTTGGGCCTGAACTTCCTGCCTCCAGGTTGTTGGAGATGGCCCCGTGAGGGGAGAACAAGGCTGGCTTCCTGGCCCTGGCATCTTCGGAGCCTGACAAAGGGCGCAATTAGTGACTTGCTCCTGGTGGGGATGCATGTGGGATGCCCTCAGGGCCAAGTGGCCTTTTGTGGATTCTTCTTTAATTGCACTTTGAGGGAACATAGAGTTGGCTACGGGGTTTAATTAAGCCTGCAGGGCTGAACCATGAAAACAAATCAAAAGCATGTTAGGGAAGGCTGCTTTCTTGAAAGTTTATAGGATTGCTCGGTTTGTATTTGTTTCTTTTCAGGTAAGGATTGGTGTGTCCTTTTAAACCCAGCCATTGGGCCTGACTTTGACTTCTTTCTACTGCTTGGCCATTCTGCCTGGTAATTGCAGGCGTGACCCAAATATGTTACAGTTCATGCCAGATGCTTAAAAATACCCCGTGGTGGAGGGGGCTGAGTTCTTCTTTTGTGTCTTTCCTATATGTGGGAAGAAAAAGTTTTTGTGGATGTATTTATATAAGAGAATTTGGCCTCAGACTTTTAAGAATTGGTAGACAACTAAAGGAATTCGTATAAAGACATAATTAGAGGCACATATGAAACTTGTAAAGTATACATGTTTGAAATGCTTTGCTTTGCTGAGCCATTGGGAGTTTATTAGCTGTTTCCTTTTCCCACATTAACTTCCAAGTGATTAATTGGATTTATTTAATTAAATGCTCCATGTTTAAGTGGAGTGGAGGCCCAGGGAGTATTCTGCAAATAATATTGGTTGTTTCTTATTGAATATTTTAGATGGATATTTTATACCTATAATATATGACATGGACTGTTTATACTTAGAGAACAGACATGAAAGTCTATATTAATAACCTCTTACTATTTAACCTTTAGTTCTAAGGTGAAAAGTCTATTTAAAAAATCTTATGGGCGACCTCAAGAATTCCGTGTCATGAAATTCTACCACTTTCCTGCATTCCAGAGGAACAAGCCAGTTTTGTAACTAGAAGCACGTCTCTGTTGATGCCACAGTTAAGTGGAAATGTTTGGAGGGGTAGCTGCGCTATTTTTAACAAGTTCAAATGCATCCTGTGGTGGACTGTTTCCAACGATCCAGAATTAGTAATGGTATCTTGGACACCACAGTGTCATGGACTCAGGCGAGTCGGCACGATCAACATCTTTGAATTGTCAGCCTACATCCAATACTAGGATTGATGGCTTTGGTCGAACAACACATCATTCTTTGGAGAAAACAAAAGGGCAGCCTGTAACTGTGAACAAAGAGGTCAGAGGGTTTGGAATTAGGTGCTCAGCAAAGCAGACGCTGCATAAAACTGGGAGCAGTTTCAGGCTATCAGAAGATGATTCTCTTAGTAGTGAGGGACATTTTTATTGTATTGGTAGGGGACATGGAGGAGAACAGCTGAGATTTGTTTTCCCTCTTCTGTTTTGTTTACATGGAAAAAGGGCCAAAGGAGAAGCCTAGTGGAGAAAGGACTTGGTTGTCTCAGGAGCCCTCCATCTGTGGGAAGAAACGAAGATACAGCTACCCTCGGCGAGAAGGTCTGTGGTTGCACGTGTTGCCCCAATCATCCCAAAGACAAACGGCTGCTTCTCTTTGAAGGAATTGTGTTTACATTTCCCCGCGTTCAGAGGAATGCTTCACTATCAAATACACATGCAGAATGCAGTTGTCCCTCGGCAGTGCCCACTGATTACTGTTTTTCCCTAAGGTTTTTTCATTCGCTTGTAAAGTAATCCATAGTTTATAAAAGGGTGGGCTTTTTTTAATAGCTTTATTCAGATAAACCCTTTCTGTTGTCCTGATTCAGACTGACGTGGCAGACAGGGGGTAGATTTGAATCAAAGGAAGGGAAATGAATTACTGTACCTTATGCCTTGAATGTTGACCGCTTCCTGGTTGGTGCAACCATTCCACAGAATTCTAGAGTCTGGAAGACTGTTGGGGTTGTCCATTTTATCTCTGTCTCCAGGAAGGGCCTTTTCTAAACCTTTATAGAGAGATGATGATCAATTATGTTCTTCAAGAGGGGCTTACATTGGAGTCGTATTATAACTTGGACCACTTATTTGTTTTATTATTGTTTAGCTCCAACGTAGCATGCGGTCTACCAAGAAGTATTAAAAACTATCTCAGGGCCAAACCCCAGGTCCTGCCATGGAAAGACAGTGTGGAGAGGCAGAGATGGCTTTTGCTCTCTTGGTGTCTGTTTTCCAGTTAGGTGTTGCTGGTCCTGGCATGGAGATGACTCTTCTCTAATGTTCCTTGAGAACCTTAACTGATGCTGTGAGTTCAGTGGAACACTGAGACTTCCCTACGAGCTTCAGGCAGGATTGCAGGGACAGCAGGAGGGAGGCAGAGCTGGGTGTGGACACGCTGAATGGTGGAAACAGTTCTCAGTGTCTACACGCCCTGATGGAGCTTCCTCGTCTGCTGGGGCTAAAGGGAGCTTCCTTGGTTTAGAAGGTGCATGCCCAGCCTCAGGGACACGCTGTGGATACCCACCCAGGGTCCTGGGGCCACCTTTCATCTCAGGGCACCCACCTGCGTCCATCAGACCACACATGGCCAGGGAATGGTGTCTGCAGATGTAGTTCCCTGCAAGTGCAGGTGGCCCGAAAATCAGAAATGGCTTCGAGATTGCTGAAGAAAAGATAGAACTATTCGCAGTCTTCCTGTTTTGGATCCTAGAGAAGTTTGGAGTTGGCCGCCTCTCCGTGACATTGCCCTGGGGGTGGAGAGCAATGTCAGTGTGCTGGACTCAGAGCCCCGGGTCTCTGATGGACTCAGGGTCATTGATGTGCACAAGCCCACAAATGTGCGCCATGTTTTCTGGTGTTTTTCAGGGACAAAGCCCACGTTTTCCACCTTCATCGTCGGAGGCTCTTTTCCAGTGTCTAATACGCTTTGCAGTCGGGGTAAAGAAGGGAAGCCGACCTTTCCAGAAGTGGAAGAGCCTCAGGATGTGAAAAGGGAAACTGGAACGTAGTTAGATAACTAAGCTGCTTAAAACTCGCTTCTGAGGAGCCTCCCTGCCCACGGGCAGCACACGCTCTGCTCTGTCGTCCGGTTCCATAGCTCCGCTGCATGGAAGTCGGGTTTATGGAAAAGCTCATTTTTAAAGAGATTCCAGTGTGTTGGTCAAGATTCCCTGATTAGACTCTTCGCTCTGGAGAAGGATCCTGTCTCTCGATTCTAACCCTCTCTGTATATGTCCTAAGTGCTGCTCTTACCTGAATTGAGTGATCGGAATGCCAAAGACTATTCAAATTTCTCAAGTTGCAAGCAAATGCAATCCATTAATCA
The DNA here is from genome assembly GCF_040939455.1 of Microcebus murinus. Lineage (NCBI taxonomy): Eukaryota > Metazoa > Chordata > Mammalia > Primates > Cheirogaleidae > Microcebus > Microcebus murinus. Next base: position 6,956,839 of record NC_134114.1, on the reverse strand, counting down.
TTTCTCATCACATAGATTTTTGTTATACACAAGAATTAACTAACTCCCATTCTGTTTTCTTCATTTTGTCCTTTCATGTAAACTTGAAAAAGAAGCACTTTGTTTGGGGATACATTTTGGCAAATATTGTTAAAATGAAGAAGAGGATACTAAAGGAGCTTTTTTTTTTTTTTGGTCAGTGTGTTGTTTGAGACCGGAAGAGCTTATAAATGATGCATGTGATTTCTTTTTTCTTTTTGAATGTTTAATTTGGATAAGTATATTTGTACTGTAATTATCCATCAAGTTATGTGCAGCCTGGAAAGACTCTACCTGTGAAAATGTGGGTGTCAGTCTAAATGGAAATACTTGAACTCTCCTATTGTCACCGGCAGCCAAGTGTGAACACGACTGCTTTTTCTAACACATGATCTGTCCCTTCATGACATAACCCAAGACAGCAACGAATTGCCGGCTTTGCCTGTGATACACATCTGTGGAAATGTTCAAATCTAAGAAGGCCAGAGGAGGCAGAGTTGCAGAGCGGCAGCGGGAGTGATGAATACATACATACCTCGTCCTAACAAACGCCCCGCACGCCTCTCCCCCGACTTAGCCCTCTGTTCAGAGGCTGCACTGGCTACCGAGGCTTGCTGGATACTAGCTATTGAGTGTATTTGAATGTGACACCTTTTGGATTTTCTGGGGCTTAGGTTTCAGATAACTGCTCGGAAGGCTGCGGTCCCAAGCCATGCAAGGGGGAGTGAATGGAGGGAGAATCCGTGTATTAAAGTACAGAAAGAAGAGTTAGCAGAAGCTCAGGTTACCACAAAGGACTTCTATTCCATGATTCCTCTCCCCTCCCACCTCTTGCTGAGGAGCTTTAAACAGAATGAATGAATAACAGGAAGCTAGGTTCATAGTTATTTTCAAATATAGCTATGGAATTTTATGCGGATTTGAGTCCTAGAAGGAGGCCAGTATTTGAAAGCATGTTACTAGTTTATAATGTGGAAAAAAAAAAAAAAAGAAAATTCTGGCCCCAGTTCAGTAGATGTCTTAATTCTGTTGGCAGAGGCCTGCAGGTCAACGTCTGAAATATTCCTGGCATAAAATGATTACATGTTTTATTTTCTTTTAATTGAAATTTATTAGTGGTAATTTTGGTTCGGTGCTCAGCATGACATACAGGCCACAGCCCTGGATCCGGAAGCTACTGGGAGGAGCTGTGCAGCTGGTGGTGACCAGGCAGGGGTGATGCCCTCAGCTGCCCTCATAGGGGCCGGCTGCCCACCAGGGCCGGCCAAGTAGGATCCTGACGCCTGGGAAGGTGCTGACGAGCCCGGCAGCCAGGGAGAAGCCGCGGGGGCTTTTGCTTCAGTCAGGCAGGGCGGAAACGGCGCGAGGCGAAGCTGGCGGGAGGGGTGGGAAGCCCTTCTCACCCAGCCTGGCCACCATCCCCGGGGCACACGGTCATGGGTAGGCGGTGGTTCCTCAGAACCCGATGGAGCTGACAGCTGGTGGTGCTTTCAGAACTGGAAGGAACGACTTGCAATAACCAGAACCATCTGGATACAGAGCTACCGCAGCCTGAGAACTTGGAAAAGGCCACTCTTCTGCTTAGCTGTATGGATTGTCTGTAGGTGCCAAGCCCTGCAAATAAAATCACTATGTCCTAGGAACTACCTGACCCTAAAGGCTCGCCAGGCCTGTAGAGCCAGGTTTTCCTAAAACCGCCTATGGAGTCCTGGCTCCCAGGTGAAATTGTTTTTCTGCTTGGGCCTGTAGGCAAACAATGTAGTTCTCTTAATTCCAGCTTAGGGCTCTCTTGTTTTTTTCTCTCTTCTTAAAAGAAAAATACATTAAGTCAATAAACTTGTTCGTTTTGTGGATTTATTGCTACACAGAAAATTATTCCATGATTTAGTGGCTTAACACCGTAATTTGTTACTATGTTTCACAGTTCCTTGGTTGGACTGGGCTCAGCTGGGTGGTTCTCCTTGGCCTCTCGTGCAGTTGTGGTCCCATGGTGCCCATCATATGGCTTCTGTCTTACAGAAAGGCCTGGGCTTCAAGAGACAAAAAAAGGAAAGTTTCCTGGCCATTTAAAGCCTGTGTCCATAATCGGCACAGGACCATTTCCACTGTATTGCACCCATCAGAGTGGTCCTAGGGCTTGCCTGGATTCAGCGTTGGAGACATGGAGGGCTCATTGTAGGCAAGGGCAAGGCACACTGCAGAACTTGTGGGAGGGAGATTGCGTTGCGGCCGTCTGTGGGAAATGCCGTCTGCCACACCATTCCTCATGTTCAGTCAGTGTGTAGGAACAAACGAATGTGCAGTCACTTGCCTGAGTCAATCATACTCTACTCCATCTCTATAAAGACAGAGCTTGGAAACTAACACACGAGCACTGACACTTAAGCAAATGCAACATGCAAATGTCAAAACTTCAACGTTACAAAATGGGTGATCCTTTCCACTAAGATGATTTTTTTTTTTTTTTTTACTCCATGAAGAAGGCTAGTTGCAGGATTTCTTTACATATCAAGATCTTCTAGCCCCTTTCACTGTAATTTACGAAGCAGTGTATACATAGTGGTTACGAGAGTGGGTTTCGGATTTAGATTGCCGGCTCTCGGCTCAAGCCTGCCACTTACTAGCTGGGAGAACTTGAGGAAGGCACCCAGTCTCTCTATGCCTCACTTTCCTCAATTCTGAAATGATAACGGTAGTTCTGCCTTGTAGGGGTTTGGTGGCTGTCAGAAACTGTTAATGCACAAGAGTCGCCTGTTCTGTAGTGAGCATGGTGTAAGGCTAGCAAGTGTTACTGCTGTGGCGATGCAATGAATAGCAATTCTCATTACAAGACGAGGTGTGATTTGATGTCCTTCTTTACTCAGAAGCACTTCGCCCATGCAGTTGGATCCCCACCTCTGTTTGGTCACCCGCACAGCAATGCCTGCTCAGAGAGAGGGAAGGGAGGTGGGGGGGACAAAGCAGAAATTCCTAAAAATAAAGCTGAGAGTTGGGACTTGTTCAACTCTGCATAAGAGCAAACCTCTCTTGATGGTGGGAGAAACTAAAGGAAAGGTTAGTGGTTTCTTATCCGCATGTGCTGGGTGTCTTCTGCTTGCCCTTCCAGAGCCTCGGGAGGCTTCTCCGCAAGGATTGTGCTCCAGGGATTTTCCAAGGGCTGGCGGCATCCTTCCCCCTGAGCCTCAGCACCCCCAGGACCTGGTAAATGCTCCCTCTTTCCAACCTGTCAGGCCTGGAAGGGGGTGGCTGAGTCCACTGTTACCCTCCCTGGTGTTTCTTTGGCCTTTGTTAGAGCTCCCCATATTACACACTCCTCACGTTGGAGCATGCTTGTCCTCCTGACAGGTGCCTGCCCCCAGGATGATTAGCAATCTTGTTGATTTTCGGTTAGTTTTGTGATAGCAAAGTGGAAGAATTCGAGAAGTTGAAAACCACAGTACCTTTCGATAGTGCATTATTTTGTCGAAGTCACTGATAACCCCATACGGTGGATAGCTTTGCTGGTTTTTGGGTAGTCACCTAAAGCTCAGGAGGGCTGCAGAAAACCATGTGACTATGAGTGCTGATGCCAGGACCAGAATCCTGGTCCTCGACCACTCCCTGCAGGCCCTGTCTCCCTGGCCACCAGCAAGGAGTGGACCAGGGACCTGCACTTGTAGCCTGAAGCCAAGGTGTCACAGGGTTTCTTGGAATTGTTGCTGAAGGCCCTTAGGCCATTGCTGAAAAGATCATGGGAAGAAATCCCTGCAGCATAACTAAGGGTGGACACCATTTCCTTTATAAAATTGGGAGCAACTGTGTTCTAGGTCAGTCTCTCTGGGTAGATAATTCTTATGTTTCAAGCTGAAGTCTTTACTGAGCAGGGGACAGCTGGTTTACATAATTAAAGTCCCCTGTTAATTAGTTTTGATAACATCAATAAACTGCATTCCCTTGACAGCCCTCTTATATGTGGTCGAAGATCTATTTAATCTCAGACATGTAAACAGGCAAATATCTAGTTAGCTCTTGGTTTATACACACACATCCTGCTTGGCTTTCTAGCTCAATCCTAAACTGAAATGTTTGTTATTACCAGTTTTTAATACTCTTTTGGATAATTGAGGTAAATGGAAAAGAAGAGGTCCCTCCTGACTCGGGCAAATTCTCCTCTACCTTTTACTATTTATATATCCCTGGGAAGCATTTGGTAGCAAGAATTTTGCAGCTCAATGTACAATACAAGTTTTATAGCAGGTCATGATTTGGATGTAATGTGCGGCTTATTAATGAAGAAGAAAAGGCTCCTTTTGATTACTATTCTATTTGATAATAACCCCAAAGGGGTTCCCAATTCTCTGGAACTCTATAATTTTTTAAAATTTAATTACTGCAATCATTGGAATAATTATTTTTCATGATACAACCTCATAAAGGGCCACAAGGACAGATATTTTAATACAATTTTTTGTCTAGACTCAATTATTTCGCATCTATCAGAAATTAATTTTCTTAATATACCACTTTTATCATACTGTTCTCCCATCCCTCCATTGATTGATGCTTAAAGCAGAAACAAATACCATTGCTCGGTCTGGTGTTCAAAGAAATTCGATTTCTCTGAAACCTTGTCAGACATTTTTCATTGTAGCTCTGCTTCATGTGAGGTTCCCAGCAGGGGGAGGGCCTGGACACAAGTGGGGTATTCTTGGTTGTCCCCCTGACTGGAGTTGTTCCTGGCATTTGGGGCCAGAGGCCAGCATAGTCATCATCGTGGTCCTTGTCCCATCTGGCCTCAGCTTTGAGAGCCTTTTCCCTCCATCAGAACCCAGCTGCTTCCTCAAGTCCCAGCTCACGTCTGAGCGCTCAGATGGGCACAGTGAGGGGTCAGGACCCTTCTTACCCTGATTTTGCCTGCTCCTGACAACCTGTTACTGTTACTAACATCCATCACTGTTGCTGCCAGTCATTCGGTCTAAATGCTGGGTTAAATCAGGGATCAGTAAAGTTTTCTTGTAAAGGGCCAAATAGCAAATTTTTAGGCTATCTAGGGCTGCATGGTCCCTGTCCAATAACATTTTATTTACACACACATGTAGCGGGCTGGGTTTAGCCCACGTACTGGAGTTCTCAACCCCTGGCCTAAACCATAGGAAATAGCTGTTTTTGTAGTTCAAAAATGGTCAACTAGTGGCAATTTTGTATGATTCAAAAAAATATTACTGTGTTGTATACTTTGTTGTGAACATCAGTATCATCTGAAATATGTCGCATCTACCCCCGGAAACATCCAAATCGCTCTTCTCCCTCTCCGTTTTATTAGCTTGTTTTTAGTCTTCCATGGTGCCTAATTAAAAGTGCTGAAAAGTTTGGGCATCCAATCAACATATACTTATTATATGACTGACAGGCAGAACCCTACACTCAAATCTCTTCATAAGAAGAAAACTTATAGTTAAGTATTTGCCCTAAAAAGTGTTTATGTATATATTTATAATTGCATTAACAATGGTTGTGAATTTGTTCAGTCCCTACACTATGACCAAGGGCATTTTCATTATTATTGTTGTGGTGCTTGTTACCATCTGTATTTGTTTCCTAGGGCTACTTTAAAATTACTTGTGAAATTCTGGAGGTCAGATGTCCAGAATCAAGGTGTTTGCGGGTTGGTTCCTTCTAGAAAAGGCTCTGAGGGACAGTCTTCTCCAGATGTAGCGTCTGGTAGTTGCCGGCAGTCCTTGGAGCTCCTTAGCTTGTAGAAGCATCACTTCAGTGTCCACCTCGGTGGCGGAATGGTGTGCCTCTATTTTTCATACGACCTTCTTATAAGGACATCAGTCATTGGATTGGGGCCCACACTACTCCGGTGTGACCTCATCTTAATTTAACTAATTACACCTGCAAAACCCCTATTTCTGAATAACATAACATTCTGCAGTTCCGAGCGGACGTGAACTTTGGGTGGACACTATCTGACCCAGGCCACCATCTATAAGGGAATGGGGTACAGACTTGGACCTGGAGGTGCCACCAAGCTGGCAGAGACCTCTTCTGCCCCCAGGAATCGTGCCCACTTATTTGCATTGTCCCTCCTCTTACAGAGTGTTCAGTTTTCGAGTGTTTACTAAGAATCTGCTGATTTTTGTTTGCCTGCGTGCCTCCTCCTCCGGACCAACTGTTGATGAAAGAGAGTTCACCCAGGAGGGTGATTATTATGTAGTAATTGATGACTCACTGCTGAGACACTCAGTCCTGTCACCTTCCCTTTGGTCCCTCTTTATATCTTTTTATACATTTTACGATAATTTAGAGACACTTAGATTGTGTTTAATTGTTTTGGTTTTTGAGCGTTTGTAAGCAATTTTACACAGTATGGAGTGGTTGCAATTATAGCTAAGATGTGAAAAATGCTATTTTTCACTTTAAATGTTTACGATTCCTGCATTTTTATGGAATTCATGAGCTTCATTAAGCTTTCCATTTTGTTTTATTTTCTTCAAATTTTAGCATATTACAGGGGTCCAAATGTTTATGTTACATATATTGCCTTTGCCCTGCCTGACAGACTAATGGCCAAGAAACATATGAAAAAGTGCTCAACGTCTCTAATCATCAGGGAAATGCAAGTCAAAACCACAATGAGATATCACTTAACTCCAGTGAGAATGGCTTTTATTAAAAAGTCCCACAACAATAAAAGTTTGTCATTTGAGAAACTGAAACCACCACCTTCTAAGAGAGACCAGGAGCTACATCTCCGCCAGGACTGTGATAAGATCAGGCTCTGCAGAAGAAGGTGGATATTTAAATATTTAAAAGAGAGAGCCATGGCCAGTGTGCTTTTGTTCAGTTCTTCTTGAATCGCATTGTTCTTGCCGGGGACCCAGGCTGGCAGTTACACAGTTCTCCTATGTATGTTTCATTTCTCGGTTTCATCTTTCTCTCAATTGGATAAGTTAATTCTCATTTATATCTAAATAAAGAGCAGATTTCTTCAGTTGATATTAGATAACACTTTTAAAAACACTCTTATTATCTATGTAAATCAAATCACTTTTATCACTTCCTAATTGCTTTATCTTTAAAAAGGAAACCACTAGAACTCAAAAGATGGAACTCAAAAGATGCATGTGCATAGTCACTTGGAAAAGAAATAAAAATGACCCAGAGGAACTGTTTAAATAACAGTATGCAAAACTATCAGAAGGGAAGCCACATCTATCCCAGCATGTAAATGGCTGTGTGGACTCAATTTCAGTGGAAGACCACTTCCATCAAGAACTGAGACGAGGTTCCACGACTAAGACATAATCGGGAGATGCAGAATCGTACTTCTTGTCAGAAACCAAATTTATGAAATTTCAATTTTCCTTAAATAGTGTTAGTTCCGTAGTTATGATGGCCCTTAAGGACTTGGTTTAACTTTCCAGGTTAAAACAGTTCATTTCTGAAGGTATGGAATTATAAACATTCACGAGAGCGAGGAATCGTTCTCTCACTTCTTTTATTTCTCTCACTTCTCTCTTCACCTTCTTTTACTTGCAGTTCACTTTTTTCTTGTCTTTTGTTCATTTTTCTCTTTCATACTCAAAACCTGGCTGCTTCTGAGGGGTGAGATCATGGATTACATTAGCCTGATCTTGCCTTTCTCTGTGGAAGTTGCCATCAGCCTTTCGTGAGTAACCCGTGGGTGTCGGTGCTGTGGTAGGCTGCGGGATGGCAAAGGAGGGGAGGGAAGGGGTGTACTGAGAAGTTCAGTTGGTGCAGAGGAGGGCTGCTTCGATGGGGAGGCTGCCTGAGACCCTGTCTGGAGCCCAGGATGGCCTGGGGCTCAGGAAGCAGAGAGACAGCGAGAGAGGAGCCCAGAGGACAGATGTGACCAGCAGCCCAACCTGAGTGTCTCCTCAGATCTGTGCCCCTGCGTGGACACCAAGTGGGTGCTGTCGCCCCTGACCCTCCTCCCTGAAAGGTGTCCAGGCCACCTCCCTGGGGACATAGCATAGACACCTGAGGGAGTGCAGGAGGTGGGTGCGGGGAGCTCAGGACACAGAAAAAACCTGCCGCAAAAGGAGAGCTCTCCCTGAGTGCTTGTGGGGCTGCTACACACCTTCCCTCTAGTCTGTTGTCCTAGAGGAGAGGACCAGGACCAATGGGGGAAACACAATTTTATTTAGAACCTTAAAGAAATGGAATGTCTGCCTGGGAGGGCCCCCATCGATTGGATAAGCCATTCAGCAGGAACGTGTTAAATCTGAACTAATCACCTCCAACCTGGTTTTGCCGCCATCTTTTTTGTTTGTCGGTTGTAGTTTTATTTTAGAATCATCATGTCTAGACAGAGGACCTTTGCATGTTTTTTAACAAAATAAACTTAAAAACACGTTAGATGAGTTTTAAGTCTACAGAGGAGTGGCCAAGTTCCTGGGTACCCGTTTCCAAAGTCCCCTGTTGCTAACACCCTGCATTAGTGAGGCACGTTTGCACTGTTGCTAACTAAAGGCCTCTCTCTCTTCGGACTTCCGTGGTTTTCCCTTCATGCCTTTTCTCTGTTCCAAGACCCCATCTGGGACTCCACATTCATTGCATTGAGCCGTCTTGCACCTTTAGGCTCCTCTTGGCTGTAACAGTCTCCTGGACGTTCCATGGTTTTGATGACCTTGATGGTTTTGAGGAGGACTGATCAGGTAGTTTGCAGAATGTTCCTTAGTTTGCATTTGTTTGGGGTTTTTCTCATGACTCAACTGGAATTATGATTTCTTGGAGGAAAACACAGAAGTGCCATCGTTGTCCCGTCATATCAAGGCTGGGTGCTGTCAATAGGACTTATCCCTGATGTTGACCTTGGTCACCTGGCTGAGACAGCATAAAATACAGAATAGCAGACAGACCCTAATCTTCAGACAGGCCCAGGCCCTGGTGAGCAGCCTCTGCTCTTCCGCCTTTCTGCTCTGAGCTCCCGTCCCGCCCTCCTCTGCCCCATCCCACGAAGCCCCTCTGGCTCTGCCCTCCTCAGCGCTTGCCCCTGTGTCCTGTCCTAAGAGGCTCTCATCACTCATCTCAACCACCTCTCCCCACCCCATTCCCATGGTCCCCTGGCCCTGCTGGGTTTCCTGCATCCTGTATAGGTTTATTTATCTATTTAGTTGTTTCCTTCTTTCTCTGGAGTGTAGGCCCCAGGAGGACACAGCCTTGGCTTTTGTCACTGTATGCTGGGTCCCCACAACAGTGTCCGGCACATAATAGGTGCTCAAAAAGTACTAAAGATATGACTGATTTGTAGGAGGAGAGTGTTAGGTAGGGGTGAGGGTATGCAGGTGGCATGGACCAAGGAGGATAAAGAGTAGAAACCACAACAGTGGGACGTGGTGAGTTAAGGATTTTCTCTCTGCCAGGGCATGCTTAGAGAAAGAGAAAACCTGTTGTAGATAACCTTTTCCCATTAGCACAATAAAAATCACACCGCCCAGTGCCATGACAGTTCTGGAACCAGCCATATAAGGACGGAAAATGGGAGGGTACATGATTCAGGGCATCTCCACCCACTTCCCCAAAAAGACATGAATATCCCACCCCCAGCTTGAGATATTATTAGGAATTAGCACAAAGGACAGACCCTAACCCTGGGATGGTGCTGTTTATTATTGGGGCAGTCCACTCTCTGCTGACTTAGCGTATTGTACTTTCCATCCTCTGCCTTTAGACTCAGGGTCTTCTCCACTCCCAGGGACAGACCTGTCCCCCCACACTCTCTCTGGGACTTACTTTCGCTTTGCAAATAAAAGCTGCTTGTGTGGAGTGCTTCGTGTCTGTCATCACTCTGTTGCACTGGCAGGTCACAGCGCTTAGAGCGTGGTTTGTACATCTGAGGTTACGGTTTGGGGGTAGGAAGGCCCATGCTAGGCCACGGTGAGGGGCTTTCCCGCGGTACCATGGTGGGGACTCTATCCCTGGCTCTTTTCAGCCATCTTCACCCACATACTTACATTTTGAGACTTGTGAGGTTCAAGTCCATTTTTCACTTCTGCAAATAAAGGTCCAAACCTTTGGTTGTTGTATTTGTTGTGACAATATTTGCAGAAGCACATTGCCTAGGAGTATTAAAATGTACTCCCATCAGAGAAATGCATCAGTCGGAATTCATTAGAAACATGCCATTATAGCAAAAGGGAAGGGAGGTTGATGATGTAAGAGCATGGACTGCAACACAATGGGATTTATGGCCTGAAAAAGCAGTCTATGTCGGTCTGAGCTTGGCCTTAGCTGTATTGGCCTGTGCTGGTGTAAGCACTTAATTGTGTGGATTTTGTACAAGTTTGTAGTTACAGTTTTCTAGTGCTTGGCTTCAATACATGCATGGTGATTGGAAACATATCTAAGGAATTCTTCCTTCTACTAAGACTGAGTGCTCAGTGGCAAGCCTGCAAAAGACTCCCTTCAGCATTAATTACGTGGTTAGAGAAAATAAATGAGCAAATTAGAGAATTAGCACCGAATTAAAATGAAGCTGGAATGGACACAGCATCTAGTTCAGCTAGATTGTTTTTGCATTTTGGCGATGAAAAGCTTCTTCTTTCTTTGTAAACCCAGAGTTGAATAATGGAAAGTTTAGGGGCATTCTTCTCTTTTAATGCCAAATTAAGAAAATAGTATTAAACTTAAAACACTTTTTTTTTTTAATTTTGGTCAATCCATCAGCAATGTCCTATGTGTAAAGTAACATTTAATTTTGAAAAGGTTTTTGAATTTTTTTAGATTTTAGTTGAAAATGGGATAAAAAAAAAAAAACACAACAAAACAAAACAAAAAACAAGTCACAACTAGGATGGCTCCGCAAACATCAGTTTTTATTTCCACACTGTCAGTGAACAATGGCACATAATGATTAGTAGTGACATATTTTACAGAAAAAGGAAGAAAACCCAACACAGACACACAGAATGAGACAAAAACTCACATAAATATGCTAGGAGGAGTGGAGCTCAAAATTATATTTATGGCTTTATAACAGGGGTCCTCAAACTTTTTAAACAGGGGGCCAGTTCACTGTCCCTCAGACCGTTGGAGGGCCAGACTATAGTTTTAAAAAAAAAACTATGAACAAATTTCTATGCACACTGCACATATCTTATTTTGAAGTAAAAAAACAAACGGGCGAAAACACCCGCATGTGGCCTTCGGGCAGAGGTTTAAGGACTCCTGCTTTATAACATGCCAGGGTTATTAATTTAACCTTGATAGTGGTAATTCAAGTAGCAGGTGTCCCCAAATGAGCCTTCACTTATCAAGCTTAAAAAATATTTTCTGCTCTAACTTGGAATGAAAAAAAAAAAAATAGGTGAAAGATAAACATGTCCTTCTGGGCTATAAAAGTATCCTTGAGATTCGTATTTTTAAAACAATTCTTTACTCCCTTCTGCTGTGAGTATCTTCTCTGTTAAGATAAAGCAGTCATTTTCTCGTTTCCTCTTTTTGGGGCTCTGTTCAGCACGAAGCAGTACGCGGCTTGTCTGACAGGGGAGTGCTGTCTGCTTTGAAGCCAGAGAGACACAGTGGTATCAGACAGATAAGTGGCAGAGTCGGCAGCCAGCTGTATGGCACAGAGCTGGCAGGCACTCGCTGGGCAGTGGGTAGGTTGGCATCAGTAGAAGTCGTTCTGCTTTATTTTCTCTGTATAAATAACACGTACATTTATCTCAACCTTGACGTTGGAAATCTAGAGGACCAACCTAGCAGGCATATGATAGCTGGGATCCTCGAGATCGTTTTCATATTCCTTAGGTGTAAAATACACATTTTAGAAATTAAGTGAATTTGTTAAATCTCTAAAACTGGTGATATGCCACCTTAGTGACCTTCGAGAGTTAATTCACCTCCAGGACAATATGCCTTTTACCTGAGCACCTCGCTGGCCTGAGCACAGGCCCGTTTAATCACCAGAGCACATGAAAACGTAGATTTAAATTGAATCACACCTAAATGCTCCAATTGTGAAAACATGTAATTTAACAATTCCACAACAAATAATTGATGATGGTGCCTGAATAAAACATTTATGTTATAATCTTTTGCAGATTCAAATATTATAAAATGTTTACATTACTGTCTTCTGCAGATTCAACTATTGGTGGGAAAGATTTTGGTGGATTTGCCCACAGTTAATTTTTTTTGTGGGCGAAACAGAGTTGCTCTGCCCTTTGTAAATTGCAAGTCATTTTCGAAATTTTCGTCTGGTTTCCATAGTTACTTCTTATGCTTTTGGAAGAGATAGCAGATATTTCTTTTTAATGTGATGAAGGAAGTCATTGCTTCGCTTTGCCTTTTTCACCTGTTGCTACCATAAACCATTACCAAAAGGGGGAAGAATTATTTATGTTAGTTTTCTGCTTTTTTGCATTCTAAGTCTGGAAACGGAGTCTCTATGGTTACAGGAGACCAGATGGGCGGAAGTTAGCTCCCTGGCAAGGTGAAGCCCTTAGATTCTTTTGTGACATTATTTTCTTCATAACGAGCTGGGAAAATAATCTTTGTAAGCTTTATAGGTTTAGTGATGCACAGAAACTGATCATTTCACAGATTAATTACATTAAAAACCCTTCTGTTAGCCAAGCAATTCCAAGTCATTTCTAGCTTCATTAATTATAGAGATTTATCATAGTCAATAGTTTGAAAAAGTGAACTACAAGCAACAACTTTTTCTTTGGTCTTGTTTGTGTTTCTGCTGTTTATCCCACTGTGCCTCCCACATGAAGGGGCTCTGGGAAAATGCCCAGCCTAATCCAGTGGGTCTGGGTGTGGCCCGAGAGTCTGCATTTCTAGTAACTTTCCAGGTGATGCTGATGTCGCTGTGCCAGGGTCCACCTTGAGTAGTGAGGATTGAGCCTGTGCAAAGTTTCGCACCAACTAAAACCTTAAAGTAAACTCCCCTTCCCTCCTGCTTTGACATTGAGTGAATAGACTTTGCAAAATTTAAACCCAATCTGTGTTTCTTTATTTAGGAAAAATGTGGCAGTTACCAACAGGCTTCACAAACTCGGCTTCTCCATGGGTGTTTTGCTGGTTGAGCGGCAACCACGTGGTGGGCTGTCTCCGCCCACCCCCCACTCCAGACTGGAAGTTTTTTTTTGTTTTGAGAAGGACAGATGGTCTTTGTTGACATGGATGTTCCTGTTAATGTCACTAAGAAGAAAGTAAATAATTGGGAATTGATGCGACAGTCATGAAGTGAATTGTGTTCACATTGACATTTTCTCTACTTCCTTCCAAAGAAGCCAGGTGAGAATACCAGGATTTGGTAGGGCTGAGAGATTCTTTTTTAGCATAGTGGTGTTATTTTGTCACCATTGGGATGAGATGCAAATTTCAGAGACTAATGGGCGTGTTCTTCATGGTAGGGTGTGCAGGGTCCGCAGGTCCTAAATGCCTCCCATGCTTCCTGTGTGTCCCAGGAGGTGCTGCCCCAGTGAGGCTGCAGGACAGCCTGTGTCTGCTGCTTTTGCATTTATTTGTACTGGGTGGGGAGCCAGACTGCCCACCTGTAGCTGTAGCTCGACACTCTTGAGAGGTTACCCTACTCTGGGGCCACAGGATGCTTGAATGAGACGACGTCTTAGGAAATGGCTCATGTTTCTTGGATGGTGGACTCGTATCTCCAAACAAACCATCTTGTCTTGCCTCTTCATGCTGCGTTTACTTGGGTGGGATGATAGAGGATTCTCTTGTTCATACTGAAGTGAGGATAGTTTTCTAAATTTGTAAAATTTGCTCAACGGGGACTATACCCTATACAACTGAGTATGTGTGTTGATCGCTATGAGAGGGTGTAGAGATGGTAAATAAGAGGAATCTCTTTCTAGAGATTGTAAGTGTTGCCCCTAAGCAGTGGTGCTCCAAACTCCCTCGCATGTGTAAGCCTTTCAGTTCTCTGTGTCGTGGGGGCAACTCCTGCTTTTCAGGGGTGGCACAGTGTGTGCAAGGGGGGTGTATGTGTGCACGCATGCGCTGTGTATGTGTGCAGTATGTATGTATGTGAGTGTGTGTATATGTGCATGTCTGAATGTATGGGTTCAGTGTGTGGTGTGTGTGTTTGTATGTGTGTGTGCATGTGTATGTGAGTGCTCATGCCTGTATCTGTATGTGTGTGCCTGCATCTCTGTAAAGGCAGGGTTCATGTCGAGTTCAGCCTTGCGTCCTCTGCAGTCCCATGCACAGTGCTTTACACACAGTAGGCATTCAGTAAGTGTGTTCAATTAAAGTGAGTCGAATGCATGAGCACTATGCTTGATTGAATAAAAAGAGATTGCTTTCATATTACTGTTGTAAATGTCAAATACGTATTTTCAGAAATGAGCAAGTGATTTAGTACGAGAAAGGAGGTCCAGCCACCAGTTCTGCTATAAGGCACCACATGGATCGCAGCTGATAGAGACATGAGCCGCACAGTGGGTCCCCACCTCTGCTCCAGGGGAAACAGTTGGATTTTCAGCATACTTCTTTTGGAGGTTAAGAAATTAAAATCACATGATGAAGTGAATTTCAGATTTTATACTGACATTAGTCTATTTTCTTCTCCCTCTCTTTCTTATCAGCTGCTCTTAAGGAGCTGAGTCTGAAAAGCAGCAGTACCTTCCCGACAGCTACTATTCCTGGGGTGCTATCAGGTTACCTGCATGACACAGTGCCCCGGCCAGGGGTGTGATAAAACGTGTCTGCTGTCCGTTAGCAGCTGCAAGCTCTTCTGTTTGTGTAGTGCTTAGACGGCCTAAAACTAATTGGTAACATTACACATTCTCCCAAGTTCTCTGCTAAGCCCTTTTTGGCCATAAGCATATTACACATGCATTTTTCACACTTATTTTAGGGATCCTAATGAAACTTTCTTAATGTCACATAAACTGCCCTATATCAACTTTTTAAGGGATTTTTAATGTTCAGTTGCATGATGGACTACAGATGGTCCCTGACTTACTTTTTTTGACTTTACCATGGTGTGAAAGTGATATGCATTCAGTATGAACTGTACTTTGAATTTTGATCTTTTCTTGGGCGATTGATATGTGGTAGATGCTCTCTTGCAATGCTGGGCAGTGGGCTTGAGGCTCAGCTTTGTCAGCCACGTGATCACGAGGGTAACAACTGACACTCTACAGTGGACTGTGTTGCCAGGTGATTTTCCCACCTGCGAGCTAATGGAAGCGTTCCGAGGCCAGGCTGGGATGCTCAGCAGCTTAGCTGTCGTAAATTATATTAGAAATATGTGGTTCAAATGTGGGAGACAAACATTTTGAGGAATATGACTTTAAGCTTTTTAACGTCTCTGTTGGGAGAATGGAAGAATCCTAGGATCCCATCCTGTAATTTTTTTACCCCAAAAGGTTCACGACGCATGGAGTTAAGGTTTAAGTAGAATCCATACTAAACAAAAATGAACAAAATAAAACAAAACCGATCTTTCTGAAGGAATCTCAGAAAGCATGTTTTCATTTGCAAAGTGATTTTGAAATACGGTAAGCCCTCCATATACATGGGTTTCACATCCCTGGATTCAACCAGCCGCAGATCAAAAATATTCAGGAAAAAAAAAAAAAGGATAGGTCTGTTTGTACCGAATATGTATGGACTTTTTTTCTTGTCATTATTTCCTAAGGAATATGGGATAACAGCTATTTACATAGAAGTGATATTTTATTAGGTATCATAAGTAACCTAGAGACGATTTAAAGCGTATGGAAGGATGCGCCTAGGTTATATGCAAATACTACATACACCATTTTGTGTCGGGGACTTGGAGCAGGCGTGGATTTCAGTATGGGGGAGGGGCCTGGAGCCAATCCCTCCGGGAAACCAAGGACGACTGCGGTTCTAAGTGACTGATAGTAAGAGGTTAAGCTGTGCTGCTGTGGAGTGCAGAATAGTGGCTCTCAAAGATGTCCCCATCCTAATCCCTAGAACCTGTGAATGTTACCTTGGATGGCAAAAGGAATTATGCAGATGTGATTAAGAGTCCTGAGGTGGGAGATTAATGGGATCATCCATAGGGGTTTTAAGTATAATCAATAGAGTCTTTACAGAGAGAGAGGCAGAAGAAGATTTGGAACAGATGGAGAGGAAAAGCTGGTGTGAAGATGGCCTTGAACATGGCAGGGCTGCCCTGCACCAAGGGATCCGAGAAGACAGTTCTAGAAGCTGGTAAAGGTGAGGAGTGGATTCTCCCCGGGAGCCTCTGGAGGGAGCAGGGCCCCACTGAAATCTTGGTTTTGTCCCAAGGAAACCCGTTTTAGATGTCCGACCTCCAGAAATGGAAGAGAATAAAATTGTTTCTAGCCACCAAGTTTACAGGAATCTTTCCCAACAGTAAATTTGTTACCTAAGAAACTAATATTTCACTCCACTAACTGGTGAGCTTTTGGCCCAAGAGTGTTGAGTTTTTAAAAATAAAATTAACATTCAAATGTGTAAAGATCCTACGTGAAAGTGTAATAGCTATCGTGATTCAGATAATGGAGAATTAAAATGTGGAACTACTCTGAAGTTGACTCCAGGGGATAGATTGTTTGGAAAAGCTTCAGAAGTCGATGGAATCACTCATTCTGTAGTTTCTGGCGTTTTACGACACAGCTCTGTGTTGTGCCATCTGTTTTGTGCGAGGAGCTGCTACTGCCACCGTGTCCCACATCAGTGGCTGTAAATCCCGTGGATGACATTATTCTCTCCTCCCTATCCCTCCCTCCTCTTCCCCCAAACGCGAGTGTGTGTTCCCAGTGGCTGAGGTTTTCTGGGAGGCCGCTCTGCAGGCTGTGCTCAGCTTTGAACTGATGAACACTTACAAGACATCCTGGAAAAAAAAAAGAATGCTTTTCTCTTTAAGGAAATTTGATGAAATCTAGAGGATTTAATGCCTCTTTGGATGAAATGCAGTGACAGAATTCTCTGCTTGAGTATTGCTTTTTCATTCTAAGGATAGAAAAGTTCTCCAGTTTAATAATGGTTTAGGAGTGAATCATTACTGTCCTTAAATTTACCAAGGCACACTTTTAACCCATGTGACCGTGTCATTTTTTAAAAAAATTTCTTGAGATGGGAGATTTATTTTCCTAAAAGATTTTAGTGGGAAAATTCCCATCAACAACTTTGTACTTACTTTAATCCTCAGTTTGCATATTTTTCTTTTTCATCTCATTTCCATGAAATAAGGCAGAGCATTTTTATGACTTGGATTTGGCTTCCTTTTATTCTTTATTTTCATTAATGCTTTTTTTACTTTGGCATAGAACACTATTTGGTTCCCAACACTCTAGGAAAAATGCTTAATTAATGAAAAACTTTGAAATTCCGGAAGAACATGCAGGGGAACATATTTGTTCAGGTTAAGTTTATATGACTTTCCAAAATAGATAAATATAATCTGTCACTAAACCAAATTGGTGCTTTCATTGAAAGGATTTGGTTGTCAGTAGGACAGAAAGAGATGGTGTCAAAGAAGGCTTCCTTTAATTTAAAATGCCTTAAAAGGAAAAGCAGGATGCATAACAGAGCTTCTGCTGGCGTGGAATCAGGCTTTTCTTGAGATCTTTCCAGAAAACTTTACACAGTGCAGCAGAATTGAACATGAATGCCGACTTTTAAAACCGCTCTGTGTGCATTAAGATTTTGCTTGGTTACTATGAATACCTAATTAAAAGAAAAAAGAAAGGAAAAAAAAAAGGAAAGGAAAATAATGCTGGATTATGAATTAAAAGACCAGGATTTCTACGTTGGATTCACCACTTCCTACCACATACCTTTAGACAAGTCTCTTCTATGCACTGAGCTTTGGTTTCTTCATTTGAAAAACAGCATATCTCCTTTGCTTGTCATTCAGAGACGTCTTTGGAGGATCGAGAGATTAGATGTATGGAAACAGTAAAATACAATGTTATATAAAAAGGAAATGCTGAATTATGAAGACATTTCAATTGTTGCTGAAGTCATAGAAAAGTAAACTTTTTGCATATTTATCCTTTGGGTGAGGCTGAGAAGAAGCAGTTCTGCTCTCATGAAAAAAGGGAGGTGACTATGGGGCTATTTTGGTTCCTCTTTTCTAGGAGCCACAGTTGTGACTTCCTTTAACTTTTGATGCCAGAATCATAAGGCTGATGGATACTTCTCTACTTTTACTTATCCCTAAACTGCAAAGGATGTTTATAAGATTCTTCTTCTTTAATCTCTAGGTGAGAAAGAACAAGATGTCTGTGTAAAAAAGAAGAATCACATTTTGTCAGGATGGCTTTGTTTGCATTAGTGTTGCATATTATTACTTATCATAATTTGCCCTCAAGTTATTTGTTTCCTAGTTATTAACAGGATAATTTAGCTTTGTTTTTATTTTATGTAATTTTTAAAAATTGATGAATAAAAATTGTGTATGTGTATGGTATACAACATGACTTTTTGACATGTATGTATAGCGTGGAATGGCTAAATTCACAGTTAATGTATGTGCTGCTTCATATGCTTCGGTATAGAGAGAACACTTAAAATCTACTCTGTGAGCAGTTTTCAAGTATGCAATGAATTATTAGTAACTGTAGTCACCATGTTGTAGAATGTTAGCTTCGTTTTTAGATTATACCCAGACACCAGTACTGGACACATCAGACTGGAGTATTTCAGGTTACAGATGTGCTCTGAGAGCGTGAGGTGCTCTCAGGGTTCCTTAATCAGGACTTTTGTCTGCAGGATATCGGGTACTTTTCTTTGGATTCTGAGTAATGTGGAATGATATTGCCTAAATAATTACAACTTTGGATAGTTTTTGCCCTTGTAATTTCTTTCCAAAGTAGCCAGATGAAAAAATCAGATTCTGTTGTAAAAAGAGTATATCTCCTTACCTTAAGGCAGTATAAACTGGGAGCAGGACATATTCCAATTCCATATCACAATGAACAGTCTTGGTAACGCATTACATCACTACACCATGACATCCCTTGAATGTGATATGCTTTTGACAGGTTGTAGATGAGCTATGTTGCACACATGGAATGTACCTGTAAAATTCTTCGCTCGAAGAGTTAAAGGATGCATTATAATTATTCACTGTAAATGAATTCCATAGGGGTTTGGATGAGTATTTGAATTAAAAAGCCATTAATGACTACTGGGAGAAATCTGAAAATTTCTAACTATTAAGACTGATATCAGGAAACACACTATGTGATACTCATGGCCATAGAATGTGGACTCAAACAGGCATTATCTGAGACAACAGGGACTTCTCACCATGTGTCTGTTGGAATTGGTATGGCAGGCCGGGTGGACCATGATTCAGTTGATTGTGATGCTTTTGTATATCTAATTGTTGGCAGCAAAAACATGCTACAAACTTGTTTAACCCAATTCCTTAAATTGTTGTCTGAAATTATATTTTAAAACATTTCTTTCCTGAGGGATTGGAAAGATAGTCTTAAGTTGAAATCTTACTTGGGAAGTACACAGAGGGAATTCTGATGTATATTAATACATGCAAAAGTTCATAAGCTTGCATTAGCTTGGGAGAAGTTTCACAGTATAACTATGTTTTAAGAACATGCAATTTTATTTATTTCTATGATTAGCTCTTATTGGAATAAGGTTAACAAAGAATTCCTTAAAATTTTTTCTATAACACAGATATCAAACTCCTTTGCAACTAAAAATACTAATATATTGCTAGGTAAAGGAGTACTTACAAAAGACTTAAAAAATCAAGTTTCTAAAACATATTATTTACCCCCCAATAGTTTGTGCTTATCAATCTATGAATCATGTGAAATTGTCATTTTGTACATTTTGTAGGTCAAAATCTGTCAAATAGTGTCGATTTTAATGAGTTCACATTCACACTAAGTCTCCTAATCAAGCAATAAACGTTTGTTTTATTTTCTTGGTGTTGATCATGGTGCCAGGTGTCCTGTAAACCCTCAGGGACCCTTTGTAGAAAGAATGAATGGGATTGTAAATGAACAGAAGATTCAGTGCGTGAATGGGTGAGACTTCTGGGCTGGGCATTGCACCAGATGCCACGGGAGTTAAAACGGCATGGTTTTCAATCTTACACCTCTTTCTTCTAATGTTCTTTCCAGATTCCATGGAATTAATTTTCCCTTCATCCTGGTCCTCAGAGATTGCTCACCAAAGAGACCTTCCCTGGGCATCCTATCTGAAATAATGCAAATCTGTTTCTTCTTCCTCTGCCTTTAGTTCCTTCTTCCCTCTTATGATTTAAAATAATATGCTTTCTAGTTTACATATTGTTTGTTTTCTGTATTCTCTAATGAGGTCCATGAGCAGAGGCCCCTTGTCTTGTTCAATAATGTGTTCCCAGTTTTTAGAAGAGGGAGTGTGACATACGGTAGGTTCTCAATAAATATTTCTAGAGTTAATGAATGGGTGGTTTGGAGAAAAACTATCTGGTGAGATTTGCTGATTTGCCAGTGGTCTAACCCAGAAACTAAACTTTAAGATGAAATTCTGAGACTTCTTACAGAGTTGAGAATATTAGCATGATAAAAGTTTGGCCCAGTATGGCCGAGCTGACATCACAGTACTATGGGGACTCTAAAGCTATAGAACCAATATTCATTCCTTCAGTAGTTCCATGTTGAATGTCTACTCAGTGTCAGACAGTGGGTACTTAGTGCGTTATATGAGAAATGTAAAAGTGGATTTCCCAAGTCCTGTCCCCCTATCCTGTTCCTCCTGTCCTCAGCCCCCCTGGTCACCTACCTTCCCCTTGTAGTAATGCTGTCCTGGAGAGTGGCAGCAGGCTGCACCTTACACCCACCCATACCCTCTGCTTGGCTGAAATGGGTCACTGGTTGCAGATTACATAGCCTCCCTTCTCTTTCAGAGGTGTGGCTTTGTCAAACACTCAGTTTTCACTGTTGGACCTGGAGATCTCTGATAAGCATCCTTGGGGTTGCCTCACTGTACATTTGACCTTTGCTGTAGATTCACTTTTCATTTGTCATATGTTTTCAAGCATCATTGCCTGTAACAGGTACTGAGAATACAGAGACGGTCAAGACAGACATGGCTGCAGAGCCTTGCAGAACTTCCATTGTGCCAAAGAAGATGGGTCACTGCGAAGTAACTGCAGGGAAGTGAGAGGAGGGCTGTGGAAGGGAAAATAGAGAAGACACAGCTCTGGGATCACAGCTGGGGCATTCAGAGAAGGCCTTACAAAGAGGACTATTCTCTGCACACGTGAGGAAGGGAGGAGGCCTCGGTGGGCAGTGGGGAAGGCTGTTCCAGGTAGAGGGAGCTGCATGCTGGAAGGTGGGAGATTTGAGAAGGGTCAGAGCAGCAGAAGGACTGGAAACACTGATCCCATTGTCATGCTCGTGCATTGATGGGAAGTTTACAAACTACCCTTTCTGCAGCATGGAGATGGGACTGGAGGAAGGCGAGATCAGATGCAGGGAGACTGATACGATGGCGGCATTTATCATTAGAGTGGTAATAGGGGAGTGGGAGAGGAGAGGTCCACTTAACAGATATTTAGGATTTGGTGACTGCTGAATATGGTAGAGGGAGGGGGCTTCATGATGAAGAGGGAGATGACACTCACTTGTCTTGCTTGATCCTTAGAAGAATGAGTGCTCTGGTCACCAAGATAAGAAACAGTGGTGAAGGCGTATGTTGTTGGTGCTGGGGTGTGGGGTGATGAATTCAAATCTTCGTGTCTTAAGACTCAACCCACTCACTGTGACTCATCTCTCCCCAGTTGCTATACGATTCTTGTGATCATGTTCTAGAAACATTTCCCTGTGCTATCTTTCTGAAGTGTCTATTTGTGCTAGAAGAACAGCCTCCGTGGTGGCCCCTTCTAGGGTTACCAGTTGGCATTTGCAGGGATCTGTTTGCCTCTCTCCTAGATTGACTGAGAATTTATCTCAGAGCCTTTATAGAAGGTTACATCAAATATGGAAGCCAAGAAATAAGGAAAGACTCAGGAGTATGTCCTGTAAAAGGTAATAAGCATTTGAAACCATATTGTGTAGAAGCCATGGAAAAGCAAGTTTGACAAGAGAGCCAATTTATTCCTGAAGAAGGTGATTAAGGCATGTGTGGGAAAAACAAAATGATGACATTCAGATAAACTGTTAACGAGAAGTCATGCTGCAGCAGATGGCGTATTCTTTTAAGGCTGTTCACATCCTCTCTCTCTGAGGAACTAGTTAGCATGTAAATCTGCCTCAGATATTCTGGGAGGGTTTTAACCTGCAAGTGACTTGAAGATAATGGAGACAGAGACCCATTACTTTAGGGGAGGTTGAAAACACAATTGCTCCTTCTATGCGGGCTCAAGTGCTCCTTTATTACAGTGATAAAACATGACTGAACCTAATTGTGATGGAACACGCCCAGGTAATGTATTAAAATTATTATATTTCTAGTAAAAATAATACCTAGGCTACTGTCCCAATTTCATCTCTTTTCTAACAAGAGTAAACATTATTCCAGGAGGAATGGATGGCCATTTGATTTTATTATTGGTTGTAGCAAACTTAGAAGAAGATCGTATTTCAATAAATATTCAGTCATTATTGAATTTTAAAAGTTATCTTGGCCCCGGCTCAAGCTTCTTTATGGTTACGGAGCAGGGTTTCTGCATGACAGACACACAGTGACGCTGGGCTGGCACGTGACTTCAGCGTGAAAGTGAACTGGAGGGATTTGGTGTTGGCTGTGCTCTTCTGGAAGCCTTGACTTCCAAAGATTTCACCACGTCTCAACATGTCCATTTTTGCCCACAATTAGTAAGAGGCACAATGAAGCCATACAGAGATTTCCCACCCCTGGCAGCTTTTTCCCCCTTATTTTGATGGTGCAAGAAACCCAGGACCTTTCCTTTCAACCCCACTCCCTGGGGACACATTTAGTGGTTCATTACATGGGCCTCTTCCTTAAGCCTTAAGCGGGATCTCTTAGCAGCCGACTCTGAACCTTAGAAGACTATCTGGATAGTTATTTGCAGTGCAAACTAAAATGTTAAAAAGAAAAACAGACCCATTATATTAATTTCTTTTTATAATTTCGGAGTCACTCTGAACATGAAAGCTATTTAACAGCTTATTAGAACCTTAAGTATGCATTAATACATTTTATAGCAGCTAATTGTAGATGTGAACAAACTAAAAAATCAGGTACTTTTATTCAGCACCTCCTCACCAATGGGTTGAAGTTAAAACAGTGTACGCAGCCTGCTAAAAGAGTGTCCCCATTACAGCTAATATAAAATTAAACTTTTACAACTAAATTGGCCCTTGTCTAACGCTAAATCAATCTTCCAATGATTCTAAGTGGAAGCCTGAATTATCTGGTCCTTTCTATTCTTTTAGCTGTCTGCAGCCATCACGTAAATTATTCTGGGTGGATGTGTTAATTTAATTATACTTGAAAGTTTCTCAGGAGGTTGAAAACTGCCAGCAGTCCAGGGCGGCATTTCTCTCGACATCTCTACTCTTTCTGGTTTTATTTTCTGCACATTTCATCTGGCTCTGTTTTTGGTCAATATAGAAAAAAGCTACTTTGGTGACAGTTAATTTACCAGGACAAATTTCTGATTGTTCACTTCGAGTCCCTTCTTACCATTGATCACTGAAATTATACGCCAGGAAGTCAAAGACAATGAAGAAAAACCATGCTCCTGATTCATGGGCCTGTGCTGTGCCTCCTTGAAGCAGTTAGAAATAAGTCACTGTCTCAGCTTTAGCAACCTGGTCTTCCTCTTGGCAAAGCCGTGGGCAGAGGTGTCTTGGGTGCCACCTGCCAAGGCTCTCCTTTGCCGGGAGTCCTTGGGTCTCAAGCTCTGGGGTGATGGTGCATGAGCCCTAGTGCTCTGGCCACTCTCCTTTCTGGAAGAGAGAAAGTAACTCCTCCACGTGCTGCAGGGAAGTCAGGTGGACTAGAGGGGGTTAGCACCCTCCTCCATGCGATCGGAATGCTTCTGATTGGCAGTCTGTGGCCCGAGCCCCAGCAGGCATGAGGCTGCAATGCAGCACACTGTGTCCTGTTCCCAAAGCGGCCGGCTGTCTCTGAGATCACCCACCGGTAATTAGCGAAAATTACTGCTGAAGTGTGGGTGTGGCTTGAAATTTTGAGTCATAGACATGTGAAGTATGATTTTTTAAAAAATTATACTAAATGGGTTTCCTCATTGAATAAACCGAGCCTGAATGAGCTCTCTGTTGGAAGCAAAATGCTTTGCCCTTTGCCTTCTGTGGACTAATCGAACGAGTGCTAGACCCAGGATAGGAGGGGAAACTGGGCATCGCATCCTTAGACCTCTCGAGGTGAAGTCAGTTAATCATCATGATAGTGATGCTAGTTGTTTCCAGAACAATTTTTGTTTTATAAATTATATTTTTTCTGTCCAAATGGAAGATAGTGAAACTAAATTATTCTCTCAATTCTTTAGTGTTTTGAATTTTGTTGCAATTTTTTTTTTGCCAGAGGAAATTATGTACTAGATAATGAACTTTTATTTCAGTTAAAAATGTGTTTGTCGGACTGCTAAAGATGACTGGTTAGTATCCCTGACACCAGGCACGAGGGGTTATGAAAACAGGCAAATTGAATCCCTGAAGAAGGTGATAGATTGACAAATGTGGGCATGTTATAAAAGGAACCCAGCGCATCACCCCCCATCATCCAGTTAACGTCAGGATGGGATCCACTGAGGTTATCAGCCTCCATGTGATATGCTGCTCAGGACCCACAGTGCCAAGCATCCCATAATCTGTCCCTTGGCACCTCCTTTGCCCTAGTTCACTGGTTTCTCCCTCGCACCAGTCCACTGGCCCCACTCAGGGCACGCTCTTCCTTGAGTTGGGAAGGCGTGGCCTTGGCTCTTGCCCTTCCTACTACTGAGCATTCCTCTGAGGCATGGCTCTCCTTCAGGAAGGGTCCGTGCTAATGCCACCTCCTTGGGGGCAGCTCTGCTGACCACTCTGTCTACAGCTCTTCCAGGCATCCCTCTCTGCCCCTCAGCATGCTGTGTTCTTCATGGCATTCATTCTCACCTGCCATTACGTTTCAGCTCTGTACTGAGTGCCTTATCCTCTGTCCCCTCTTTGAATCTATCCTAGAGGATGGAGACTTTGTCCTACTCCCTATTGCATCGCTAGAGCTTGCAGAAGTTTCTGAAAAACAACAGATGCTCAATATTTGTTAAATATTTTAATGGAAAGAATTCAGGTTGTCTTCTGTGAAAACTGTATTTGTAAAAATAGACATTTGTGTTTTCTTGGTTTCGTAACATTAGCAAGGAGAAGATTGTAATTTATGATATGTTACTAGTGAAACATCTTTAATTATAGTTAAAGGGAATGGTGAGTGTCAGCTGCTGTTTATTAAAGCACTTTCTCTGTGCTAGGCACGGAGAATTCTAGAAATTTAACTATCTTAAATGATGCCAAGTGTTTGGATTTTAAAGAAATCCACAACTTAAAATTAAACTTTGTCTCATTACAAGAAGTTTTATAATATGTTCAGTCATATTATAAAATATGGAGGTAAGTGAACTCCTGAATATTATAAAATACAGAGGTCAGTGAACTCCTATCCTTCAGGGGTGAAGGCATTTTAAGAGCAGTGCTACTGTGCTGACCTCCTTCCATGACAAGGTGCCCAGTGTTGGATGTGTTTATTTTTTAAATTTTGAGCCCAGCTTTAGGATGCTGTGTGAAATACATGGACATGGTCCCATGTGAATTTCAAATTTTCATTCAAGTTTAGCCCCAACATGTGGATGAGTGCTCAGTAGCACGTGGTAATGGCGTGAACATAGATGTTGTGACCCCAGGCTCCTGTGTTTGGCTCTGAAATTCACTCAGTGGGAGCTGTTCATGGAAACACACAGTCTCTAGGACACCACTTCCCTGTATGGAACAGGTGTCCCATCAGCCTGCTCTGAGCATCCAAGAAGCCCCTGCACCTAGAGCCCCGGCAGCTCTCTTAGCTTTCTCTTCTCAGCTGAAGCCCGCACTTCTGCCTTAGGTCACTGTCTTAGTCCATTTTTTGTTGCTATAAAGGAATACTTGAGGCTGGGTAACACGTAAAGGAGAAAGGTTTATTTGGCTCTCAGTTCTGCAGGCTGTCCAAGAAGCACAGCTTCAGCATCCGCTTCTGGTGAGGACCTCAGGAAGCTTCTACTCATGGTGGAAGATGAACAGGGAGCAGGTGTGTTATAGGGCAAGAGAGCGAGAGAAGGGAAGGGTGCCACACTCTTTTAATGACCAGCTCTGCATGAACTTACAGAGGGAGAACTCACTCATCATTGTGGGGAGGGCACCAGGCCATTCATGAGGGATCTGTCCTCTTGGTGACCCAACCACCTCCCACCGGACCCCACCTCCAGCACTGGGGATCAAATTTCAGCATGAGATTTGGAGGGAACAAATATCCAGACAGTATCGGTCACAGTCTCTGTTCCTAAGGAAAAAAGAGAAGTGTCTTCCTCATAATGAGTAAAGATCAAAAGTGCCCCTCTTATACATACTGGGTCCTGCAAATGGGTGAGTGAGTTCATAGGGTATTTTGAGTTCATTCTTATTCTCATTCTCTCTCTCTCACCCTCCCCCCCTTTGTTTGTTTAAACAATGGGGAGGCCAGTGGCTCCATTTCCTTTCATTAACACCTTTACCCCAGTTATTCATATAATTTCCCACACTATCATTATTTGGGCACAGTGCAAAATGATCAAGCAAATACCTTCTCTAGAATAAAACTTTGTAGCCCTGGTTGAGTCAGGGTTTAGTGTCCTAGTGTTCCTTTGGGAAAATATTCAAGAAATCAAAGAATGGAATAAAATCTGCTGACCCCTGACCTTCCTTTTCCATCATTGATTTCCTTCCCTCCTCACTTCTCCTCCTTCTGTCCTCCCTGCAATCAGAACCCTTTGGAAAAGAGTATTTAATTGTGGTGTGGCCCCCGTTTCTGGGGCATTTGTCTCTGATGGATTTTGAAGGCTTGCTCCTCCCCTTGAAGCTGTGAGCTGCCGTGCTGAGGGCGTCCCATGAGGACCGTGCTGTGGTTTTTCCCGGTAGCCCACCAGATGCCAGGCGATAAGCACAGTGCATATTTCCTTGGGCAAGAGTGGGCTGGTTGACACTGAGGAAGCCTGTGGAACCCTTTAAGCCCAAGACACAGGATGCTTAGAGATACCCATGGCTGAAAGTGACCCCAGGACAGCTCTCCGCTATCTCTGGCATGAGTTTTTGCTGGGATACTATTAGTCTTGTCATGGATGTCCCAGTTACTTCAAATCACATGTGTTCAAAACATGACTGGCATGGCCCAGCCTTCTTACTATGAGCCAAATGGTGCCTCTGATGTGCACATATATCAATGGGGTGATTCCTTCAATGTAAGGGCAGCTTGGCTCATGTTGCAAGTTGGTGGCTGTTCCTCATTTTATATAAATTCCAACTATGCATGGTAATTCTTCCTATCCTCTGTCTTAATTGCTACAGAGTGATAAACCCTACCCTCAAGGAGAAATAATCCATGTTGAATTGAAAAATGTGTTGTGTTTCCTCAGTATTTCTAAAGTTTATTTTTTACATTTTAGATGTTGCATTTAGGTGTTGCTCTGTTGGTCAGGCTAGAGTGCTGTGTCACAATCATAGCTCACTGTAGCCTTCAACTCCTGGTTTCAGGTGATCCTCCTGATTCAGCCTCCTGACTAGGTGTGACTATGGGCATGCGTCACCATGTCTGGCTAATTTTTAAAATGTTTTTATAGGGACAGATTCTTTCTGTATTACCCAGATTGGTCATGAACTCCTGGCTTGAAATGATTCTCCTGCCTTGGCCTCCCAAAATGCTGGGATTAGAGGTGTGAACCATCACACCTGGCCTGTGTGTCCTCAGTCCTAAACCAGATTCTTCAGCTGCTTCCTCATTATTATTTTTACTTAAAAAATATTTACAGACAAAGAGTCAGAGTTGATTGAGAATGCTCATGGTTAGATATTTGCCTACTTTGGTTTCTGTGGTAGCTTTGATCATTTTGAATATTGGCCCTATGCCATAAAAAGACACATAGACACTTTGATTCCATCTTACGTTATGTAATGACAGTGGAACAATCTAGAAATTGAACAAGTTACATGTTCTATAGGTGCAGTAATGGATAGTTATGAGTTTCTCATTTTTAAACAGTTAGGAACATGTGCAGCTGCATTTACCTGAAAACTCAGGTGATGGCAGATTAGCCAAGTGAGACCTGTGTTTTTGTCCCGTAACATGCTGTATGTTCAGAGCCTGTGGGACGCCATTGGGGTGACAGAACCCAGGCTCTTTTTCTCTTTTGCTTCCTTGTCTTTGGTGTGTGGATGTTGTATTCACACTCAGCAGGTAGAATGTGCATGGTGGATGTTCCACCTGCAGCCAGAGCCCCTATTCCAGCGGAAGGTGGGGGGCAGCAGATGGAAGGGTGTGTGAGCCAGGCCTTCCTCCTCTTGAGTGGGGAGAGGGGGTATTGAGGAGGCAACGTGAGTGTCTGCTCCATGTTTCTGAACTCTTCAAATTGCCGACTTGGCTTTTGGGTGCTTTCTCTTGCCTACTTAAAATTTTATTTCTTATTCTATACATAGGAATAAAAACAGAAGAATGTGTGTGTATGTTTTCGAGGTATACTTAAGAGAGTATTCTATATGCACACAAATGCACACATGTGTAGACACACATATGTATGTTTTGATATTTGATTTTAGAGTAAAGATAATTCATTGGCAATTTAGGTTATCTTATTTCAGCCTTCTACATTTTAAAATATATAAATATGCATAGATTTTAGTTTTCTATGTTATATTACAATTTCAGTAAGAGGTTACAGTTTAAATTGTTAGCAACCATTTTGACAGTTGTATGAATCTGCTTATGTATTTTTTGATTCAAACACATTTTAATTGGAGAAAAGGTGTCTTATTCAGAATATTGTTGATTCTTCCCATAGTTTTTATATTAAATCATTATAAATATCAAGAAAATTAGTATAAGGAATTCTAGCCTCACACAGTGATCATTAAATTGGTGTCTAGGTTTTTTTTTTTCCCTAAAGGCAGGGACAGTTAGTTCTTTCACTACGGTATTCATTTAGTTTGATCTTTAATTAACAGCTCAGTTTCTGAAGGTATTGGTGAGAGATTCATGTGGAGTAAAAGGCCCAGCTTAGAAGGGATGTATTGGCAAGCTCCAGGAAGGCAAGGAGAACCTCAGGAGGGAGCAGGTGGACTTGGACCTCCATCATAAACATATTTGTCTTCTGAAACAGATACAGTGTGGATGGTGGCCAGGCATTGACCACAGCCTGAAGCTCTGCATGTTGCTGAAGTTAGCAAATTTTTTTAGTATACGTGTACTCCATATATATTGCATGGGATATAGTTATACTAAGATATTATTTGTAGTTTATCTTAAATGCAAATCGAACCTGTGTTTTATCTGGATGCCCTATCCTCAGGGCACCCCAGTATGGGACAGTTGTGCCCTATAGCATGGGTCAGCTCAGGGCAGTCCTTGATGACGGAGGGGTATGACATCTGGATCAGTTAGGGAAAAATGAGCCTCTTGGTTGTATTACAGGGCACACTTCCATTAAGAATGCACACATCAGGAGATAACATGATGAAAACCTTTAGAAGGTCTGGTGTTTTGCCAGACTTTTTTCAAACATATGTCTTAGGAGCAGACGTTTTCTTGTCATTTGGAAAGAATATTGTTTCAGAGGCCCCATGGGGATGACATCCAGCCCACTGTCACGATCAATATGTGGTGAATTTATGAACAACCAAGTCCAGTCCATGCGCTGCATTTAATAATGCATCATAGTAACATAAAATGATCTAAGGATTAATCAAAACTTTATAAACCGGTGCTAAATTGACTTAGCAATTTACATCTGGCTCTGCGTGGTCAGCCTGGTGACAATAACTTATCTCCAAAAAACTGCAGAGCCCTTTCTTCTTAATTGAATATGCTGTAGGGTGATACAGATGATAGTAAAATATGAGCAACAGACAGATGCTTGCTAATGGGGCTTCATATCCCATATATTTTGTTATTATTGTTTTCTGTTTATTTATATACCGATTTCTGTAAGTGAAACTTTTTTTTTTTCAGGGCAGCACTAGCTTCAGACTTTTTTCCCCTATACCTTGTTATTTCATTTTCTTATTGCCACATAACTGTGCTCTATAATCAATGCAGGGTTTGGAGATATATCTATATCTATCTATCTATATAAATATATATATAGATATATCTATCTAGATATAGATATAGATCTATCTATCTATATATATATTGGTAGGTGGAAATTAATGATATACAACCAGTTTGGGATGCTTTGAAGGCAATAGCACTATTTGTGTACTGATGATTGTGCTTTTATCATTTATCTCTTGTGGCTGTAGTTTCCTTTTCCTTAGTGATAACAGAAAAGTAAAATACTAAAGAACTTCAGTATCCATTTTTGGCCCACGAATAAAGAGTCCGATCATCAAACTTTATGCTCCTACATTAGCTCATTTATAGAGCCTACTCCATATATAAGCCATTGGCTCATATTCAGAGATACAGAAGACGTTTCTCTGACTTAAAATAGCTTGCAGTTTAATGAGCGAAAAAGACATATATCCAAATAATTAGATCAATGAGGCATTCTTCGTGTTCTGTAGGCAGCAAGGCTTCTCTGTGCCATCAGTAGTGCAAGTCCTGCGATTTTGGAGCACATTCATTACCATATACACCCATCATTCCCAGCCATGCCGTGCTTGTTTCTTTATTTGGCATTTGGTGACATTTTAAAATATGGGAGTATTGACTCAGGTGGGGGTAGAAAGAAAATAAAGACACCAAACTATTTGATGCTTTCCCTTAAAATATAGTTTTTCCAATGCTCCATAAAGGTTTGTGAAGTTTCAAGAGCAGGACGCCTGGGCTTCTTGTGAAGTCTGACGGGGACCAGTCATCGTTGTTAGGACCCGCTGCTCCCGGCTCCCTCGTTCCACCAGGTGGCACCACCACAAAAGCACCAGCATCATCACCATGGGGATGAGGAGACCTTTCTGTGCTTATGTTTGCACCCAGTGCTTTGCATTTACTCGTTTAGTGGCGGCATTATCATAATTGCCGCATGCATGTATTTTCATTAAGTTCCTTGTAGCTTGCGGCAACTAATATATCTGTTTGATAGAGTGAATTCTATCATTACTAATTATATACACAGAACAAATAACATAAATACAGATGGAAACACATGCTAACCATTCCAATCCTAACCCAGCCCAAACCACGCTAAACATAGCCTTATATGTGCATGGGTCAGGTTTCACTCCAGGTATCCAGTCTTGAGTCATAATGCCCCAGGCATGACGGGGTTACTGGGTCAGAGTTGGGTATTGTAGTACTTGGATGACATACCCATGGGAAACAGGCAACTACAGAATTTTAGATCTGAGGCTCATCCACTCTTCCGTGCTGTTTCGTTCCCTTCCCCCATATCGTGGGCCGGGAAGTGGACCCTGTACCCCTCTCCACACCCCTATAATGGCCGTGCCTCAGTGGCAAAGCACCTTCCATGTAGAATCCACACAGTAGTCTGAGCAAGTTGAAGAATAGTTACAACTTTGTGTTTTAAAAATGTCATAACTTCCAGAAATTTGCACTAAAATGTATTTCTGAAGTGAAATAAAATATTACAAAAATTGGGTGTAATTTTCTCCAAAGAGATGGATGGATAATGAATGAAAGTCCTTTTCCCTCATGGTGACATTGCCCTATTTAGATTCTTTGTGTTTATTTGTGATAATGATGCTCTCAAATATATTGTCATAAACATGGTGTTATTCTAGGAGCTCTCTCCTGGACTAGGCAACAAACGCATCCTTGAGTGTGCACTTGGAGATTGTACTCTGTGAGCTGTGATTGCACCCAATCTCAGGAAATGCTTTCTTAATTCTAGACAGATGGATAAGGTATTTCATCAGGGTTAATTTCATATTGACTATGGTCAGGTTTCCTAGCACAGAGCTTAGGAAGACCCTAATTCCTTCCTGAACCTCTACCGTCTTCCAGGTTCTCAAGGGAAATAAGAGCAGAGCCAAGGCAAGGCCAGGCAGGGGAGTGCCTTACTACAGGCTTCCACCCTTCTCTCTACAAACCCTCCCCTCACCCCCATCAGAAACAAGGCAGGGTCACCTTGTTGTGAGGAAACACTTGTTGTGAGGTCAGCAACTCAATCCCAAAGCAGGCCAAGCTTCCTTCTTCGTTCATTGCCCTGCAAACCTCCACCCAAATCTTGGCCTGACCCCTTCAGTGTTGAGGAAAAGCCAATTCAGAAAATAAGATCACCACAGTCTACGTGAAAGGAGCAAATATAGGCACACAAAGGTGAGGACAAGCTGGCAGTTCCCTGGGACTTCTCTGGCTTGGGGCTGACGCCAGGCTTCCCAGGCTGGCTGCTGGTGCCTCCCTGAGTTCTAAGAGGAATTAGAGGGCCCAAGAGTCCACATCCCACCCAGAGCTGGTGGCCTGGGCAGCTTCCTGGCAGACTGGGCCCTCATCCCCCTCCCCCACCCCCTCTCCATGACCTAAGAGCAAATAAGCTCTTTCATAGAGTACAGGTGGCATCTTTCCCTGGAGCAGCACCTTTGAACCTGAGTGCTCCTGAGCAGACTTGGGTCGGTGGTTGGCAGGAAGCCATGATGTCCCCAGCCAGCGTCCCTCACCTTTGTTCAGCCTTTGTCCTTTCCTGACTGAGCAGTCGGGACAGGGGGGATACAGGAGTGTCCATTGCACATACAAGGCAACTATAAATCTCCTAAGACAGCATAATGATGAAAAATAGTTCTTCCTATCTGTCTTAGTTACACATTGCTATGATTTGAATATGTCCCTTCCAAAATTCAGGTGTTGGCAATAATAGCATTAAGAGGTGACATTTTTAAGAGGCCATTAGTCCATGAAGGTGGTTCTGTCCTTAATGGGATTAAGGCCCTTTTAAAAGAGGCTTTTGGCAGTTTGGCAAGCTTGCTTTTGCACCTCTGCCACACGAGGGCACAATGTTTGTCCTTTTTGTCCTTCCACCATCCACCATGTGAGGGCCCTGGAAGAAGGGCCTCACTAGACACCAGATACAGGCACCTTATCTTGGACTTGCCAGCCTTCAGGATTGTGAGAAATAAATCTCTGTTCTTTGTAAATTGCCCAGTCTGTGGCATTCTGTTATAGCAGCATAAATGGACTAAGACACATATCAACTTTGAAAAATAAATAAATAGGAATGTGCTTTTAGGCAATATAAATATATTAAAAGCACAGAAGCTATTTTCAATTACTCACCAAGTTTAAAATCAGCTGTCATCTTTCGGTGGAGGAGAATAAAGGGGTGTTTCAATGGCTTCTTTCATGTGGAGTTTAAATGGACTCTAGTGTCTTGTATTCTTTTATGACTTGGTCAGTCACTCATGGCCGCAAGAGGAAATGCAGGAGAGGTTCAGGAAAACAGAGTGTATTATACTTACAGCTCCCAGAGGCATGAGACATGGCCCACCGGCAGGGCCACAGTGAAGACACCAGGTGGGCAGGAGGAGCAAGAAAGGAGTCAGGGGAAGGTTCACACCATAGAATTTATTAGGGTTTCCCAGTGGGAAGGGTGAACAATTTAGGACTGGCCAAGGTGAATAATTTTGATAGGCTCTGGGTTACAGGATTGGTCTTTAGTTGCCTGGTACCTTGCCCTGGGATATTTAGGAAGAGGAATGTTGCCTCCAGGGTTGTATGGGCAGCATAGAGGAGGTGTGGCTCTGGATTGGTTAGTTTGCATGTCAGAGATAGCCTCCAGGTTGGGCCTTTTGTTATCTATAAGAATTGGCTAGGCTGGGCGCTGTGGCTCACGCCTGTAATCCTAGCTCTTGGGAGGCCGAGGCGGGCGGATTGCTCAAGGTCAGGAGTTCAAAACCAGCCTGAGCAAGAGCGAGACCCCGTCTCTACTATAAATAGAAAGAAATTAATTGGCCAACTGATATATATATATAAAAAATTAGCCGGGCATGGTGGCGCATGCCTGTAGTCCCAGCTACCCGGGAGGCTGAGGCAGAAGGATCACTCGAGCCCAGGAGATTGAGGTTGCTGTGAGCTAGGCTGACGCCATGGCACTCACTCTAGCCTGGGCAACAAAGCGAGACTCTGTCTCAAAAAAAAAAAAAAAAAAAAAAAAAGAATTGGCTAGCCTAGGGAGGGGCAGTCTCTCCCCAGCCAGAAAAGGTTTTTAAGATATCAAAACATCATAATATACAGAAAATCTAAAAATATTTCCAATACACCCCATTACATGCAGGGTCAGATAGACTGCCTTAGGTTTAACTTGGATGGGCTCTTTGTGTGCTTCTTTGCATACAGCTTTACATATATCATGTCCCTAAGGAGTTATGGCTCATTTACCAATTTAGAATACAACAGAGTGCATCTGCCTCTAAGTGCTAGCCAAGGGTCAAACAACAGACCCAACAGATGATAAGGACAGAGAGACTAATATGCCACGTGCAGTTATAGGGAGAAATTAATGAATGCAAATTATTAAGAGCAATGGCTCCATGGCAGAGTTATTGTTCCTTTGCTTACTTGCTGTGTAACCTCTAGTACAAGGTACCGACTTCTCTGTGTCTCATATTTCTCATCTATAAAATGAAGACAATCGTAATACTTCCTCATAAGCTTGTTTGGAAGATTATCCATCACTGTCTATAACGAGCTTACATGCCTGGTGTCTTGAAGTACAGGCTACATATTTGCAAACACAGTCTTTGAGTGCCTGTTACCCGAGTATGCTGTGACACTCAACATCAGGTCTCAAACATTGTGAGGTGTACCCAGCTACTGAGATGTACTAGAAAACAAGTAGCTATGGCTAGTTCCTCTGCCACCACCACTGCAGTCTCTGGTCCTAGGCAAGTGTGTCTGAACATGGTTTACACCATATTCGAAAATGTCTTGGAAAGGCAGCAGGCAGAAAACAAAACAAAACTTATATATCTATATATACACACATATATATGTATGCACGGCTTTCTTTGAATAAAAAGATCTTTGAGCATGATTTCTGATGCAATGTGAATAATGGAGATATTTTATTGAAGACGCTGATGTATACAGACCAGTTACCTTAAGAAGCTCATTAATTTATTAATTTCTGTCAACTGTCAAAGCTGATTGTCTCCATGTCATTGTGGCATCACTAGCTCCCAAGTGATTCTGAGAGAGAAATATCAAGTCCTGTAAGTATCTAATACACTAAAGGGAGAAAGAAAAATGCTACAGCATGATATTTTCTTTAATAGGCATTGCATTTGGAAGACCGTACCAGATTAACCAATTTAAAAGATAAATATTGGCTTCATATGCAAGGCTATTTTAAGGCCTTTTTATTCATGCATATTAAAACACAAATGAACAGTGATTATCTCAAATAGCCTGTTCAGAGCTTTGTCCCTCCTGGTAGCTGGTAGCAGGTTATATGTGTGGTTTTATGGGCTTTGAAAATATTCTCATGGAGTATAAATTATGGAAATGTATACCTAAAAATAAAAAAAGTGAATAACCAAAGCATTTCTTATAAAAATACAGCTGCCTTTAGGTAATTGACTGAGTACTCCAAGACAATCATTTTCCCTTGGCTACGGGCAGGCAGGCTGGTGACCGAAGGGACAGGGCTTATGCCGTAGGTTCCAGCAACTAGAATTTCAAATTTTGCCCGTGCCACATACTAGCTGGGTTAAATTGGGCATATTTTCTGATCTGAAAAATGAACCTAGTAATATTTTTTTTTTTTGGCTTTATTCACTGTTACTCTAATGTTGTGGTAGCTGCTTCGAAACAGTTTCATGGCTTTTGTAGACTGTCTAGGTGGAAGTTTTTAGTTTCTATGGCTTCTTTATGACAAAAACTTCTGTTAGTATATTATTCTTAAAGCTTCATCTAAAAGGCATCTTGTTGGGTTATGCAATTACACATTCTTCATTAATTGACCTTATTCAGATGCTTATTTAACAAATACTGAGTGCCCACTATGTTCCAGGCATGCTGGAATTGGAACAGTGACAAAAAGTCTCCATTTTCATGAGGTTTATGTCCCAGTGTGTGTGGGTGGGGGAGGGAGCAGATCGTTAATGAGTCAACAGATGAGTATTCAGTCTATGGGTGGAAACAAATTCTAGGAAGAAAAACGAAGCAGGCTAAATTAAGACTGCCTTCCCCTCCCCTCGCCAATGATAACAATGCCTTAGAAAACTCTGTGCTCCAAATTGGCCTCTGATTGAGGTGAAAACTAGCATAGAATTGGAAAGGAGGACCTAACTGAATGAATTTTGGATATTTTTGGTGGGAGAAAATATTTCTATTATTCAGGTTGAGAGTAATCACATCTTATGTTTGCCTCTGCAGGATTGATTGGGGTTTCATATTTGGCAAATGTTAGGGCATGTTAAGCAAACCTGATGTCAAAGTTCTTTCTTTTGCCTTGAACATTGTGAAAAGATGAAATTGCAGAGCTGGTCTAGTCTTCATGTACAGCTTGCTTTTAACACAATGATAGCTTGGCTCTCAGGTAAAAATATCTTCGATGTAATTTTATGGATCTTATTTACACATTTTCCCCTTAAACTTTCCTCTACCAAATTTGAGATGGTTTAAAATCTGGGAAAACTTGCATATTGATCAGGTGCCGGTTAGGCAGCATGAGCAAGTAGGGAAGTGATGCATTTGGATTGGGCTGTCCAGGGTTTGGGTCAAACATTGTGCAGAACCGGCTCTGTCTCTGTTCTCACGGCCCTGGGGTTGGATGACTGAGGGAGGCCTCTGTGTAGGGTGGGGCGGGTTCCGGGGACCTTACAGCAGAGCCTTAATTGGAGCGATCCCTTGCTCCTGCCTCCTCATTCTTCTCTTTTAAAGATGTTCCTGTCCACATGGCTCCTAGGAGAACTGTGTGGATCATCGTTACTTTAAGAAAGGAAACACTAGAGAGGAAGCCCAGGGACACCCTTGTAATGTTCTCTGCTGAAACCCTAGAATCTCTCAGAAATCCCCAAACACTCTTGAAGACAGTCACTTATAAGATAGATGAGTATGTCCAAGGCCCTCTCTCATTTTTGCACAAAGCTTTCTTCCTTTAAACTAGGCAGATTCCTCTGGTATAAAGAAAAAAAATGCTGCTTTGATATATAAACAACACACCTGTGATGAATTCATTTAAAACTAGTCTTGCAGCTCTAGCATTGCAGTTTGCAAACCAGGACTGTTTTGCAAGGAGCCACATTGTTTTGTTTTTTGAGTATCAATGGGGATATGTTGAGCTCCAAGTGAACAACAAACAGAAAGAAGCTCAGTGTTTTTTGCCAGTTAGTGTCTTACCGTTTGGTCAACAGTAGTTCTCTACCTATGCAAGATATTACTGAGCCCAGAAGAAGGGAGAAATAATTTTTTTATCCTCAATTTCTTCTCCCTTTTTAGCATTTTACATTCCTTAGCAAATATTATATGCTAAAAACTCTTTACTACTATAAAGGAAAGTAACGTCTCAAACATGCTATACAGAGCTTTGGCTGGAGAAGTGATTTGGGATAGAATCTAAACACAGGCATGCCTTGGATATATTGCGGCTGTGATTCCAGACCACCAAAATAAAGCAAATATTGCAATCAAACAAGTCACACCATTTTTCTGGTTTCTCAGTGTATATAAAAGTTATGTTTACACTATACTGTAGTCTATTTGCTGTGCAATAGCATCATGCCTAAGAAACAATATACATGTTTTAATTTTATTGCTGAAAAATGCTAATGTTCATCGAGTTTTCAGTTGCAATGTCTTTGCTGGTGGAGGGTCTTGCCTTGATGTTGGTGGCTGCTGATTGATCAGGAAGGGGGCTCATGAAGGTTGGGGTGTCTTTGGCAGTTTCTTAAGATAAAACAAGGAAGTTTGCTGCATCCATTGACTCTTTCACGAAGGATTTCTCTATAGCATGCAATGTTGCTTTGTAGCATTTTATTCATAGTAGAACTTCTTTCAACTTTGGATTCAGTCCTCTCAAAGCCTGATGCTGCTTTGTCCACTAAGTTTATGTCATGTTCTAAATCCTTTGTTGTCATTTCAACAATGTTCATAGCATCTTCATGAGAAGTAGATTCTATCTCAATAAACCACTTTCTTTGCTCATCCTTAAGAAGGAACTTCTCATCTGTTCAAGTTCTATCATGAGATTGCAGCAATTCACTCACAGCTTCAGGCTCCAATTCTAATTCCAGTTCTCTGGCTGTTTTCACCCCATCTGCATTTACTTCTTCCAGGGAAGTCTTGAACTCCTCAAAGTCATCCATGAGGGTTGGAATCAACTTCTTCCAAACTCCTGTCATTACTGATATTTTTACCTCCTCCCATGAATCACAAATGTTCTTAATGGCACCTAGAATGGTAAATCCATTACAGAAGGTTTTCAATTTACTTTGCCCAGATCCATCAGAGGAATCAATATCTATGGCAGCTGTAGCCTTACAAAATGTATTTCTTAAATAATAAGACTTGAAAATTGAAATGACTCCTTGATCCATGGGCTGTAGAATGGATGTGGTGTTAGCAGGCGTGAAAACAACATTGCATTTGTTGTACATCTCCATCACAGCTTTTGGGTGACCAGGTATGTTGTCAGCAAGCAGTAATGTTTTGAACGGAATCTTTTTTCTCTGAGCGGTAGGTCTCAACAGTGGGCTTGACATATTCTGTAAACCATGCTGTAAACAGATGGGCTGTCATCTAGGCTTTGTTCCATTTACAGATCACAGGCAGAGCAGATTTAGCATAATTCTTAAGGGCCCTGGGATTTTTTGGAACAGTAAATGAACATTGGCTTCAACTTAAAGTCACCAGCTGCATTAACCCCTAACATGGAGTCAGCTTGTCTTCTGAAACTTTCAAGCCAGGCATTGACTTTTCCTTTCTAGCTATGAAAGTCCTAGATGGCATCTTCTTCCAATAGATGCAAAAGACAAAACCTCTGAGCCATTTCTGCAGAGGCTTGTGTATCCCTGGTCTTGAGGCGAGCAGGACACTGAATAAATGCTTTTTTTCTAATTTGTGTGCCACTTGTTCCTGCATTTTGCATTTTAAGTGCATTTCTCTTACTTTGAGAATAAAGTCTCAGTTAAAACCATGTGGAAATACTAAAAAAATCTTTGCAACTTGAATTTATACTGTAGCTTTTGAACTGTCGAGATGGAAACTTTTAGTAAGGAACAATTACTACATTTCAACGATCAAATAACAATTTACATATCTTTTACCCATTAACTGAAGAGCAGAAAGATTATATTCAGAAATGCAAATTAACATAATTACATTCAAAGTTTATTTTCTAGTTCTGACAAATAGAGTTTAAGTGGAAAGGGACAAAATGCTAAACTGGAAGAATTAAAAATAAACTGCAAATAGACTGATTCATTATTTACCCATTACTGTCCACTTTGAATTGTAAAAAAAAAAAAATGAGTTTGCCTTGTCAAGAGCTACTTTAAAAAACCTTGACTGTCCTCCTGGCTTGGGTGGTCCCCATTTGTTCTCTCCTCACCTTCAGGCACACGTGTCCTGTTGCCTGCACCCTCGTCTCCCTGGCCTGATGCTGAGGGGCTGATGTAAACTCTGTCACTGTTGGCTCAGTCCTGTTCCCTCGCGTTCCAGGGCTTGCTACAGGGCCTGGCACTTAGTAGGGGTAAAATATTAATAAGTATGTGTTTAATGATGGAACACCCAGATTCTATTTCTAGACAGGGTCCTTACTCCAAAGAGCCAAATTTTCTTGCTTAAGGGGATCGTGAAGTTAGGGTCTGGCTGCCATGGTCAGCTTCTCCCACTTGGGAGATTTCCAGTTTCAGGTCATTTAATCACTTTCTTTCCCGTGAGTGGGCTTCACAGGTAGCTCTTGAATTTGCTGCTGTGTGATGCTGTTATTCAAACCCCTGTGGTTGACCGTGCCTACCTGTTGGCATTGAGTGTTGGTGGGGTAGCCCCCGCCTGGGTGATCACTCATCTGGTAGGCACCCCAGTGCCCCCAGCCAGGGGTGACTGAAGGCATCAGAGCCTACTAGCTTGGAGGAAACACAGATTTTTGTTTTACCTAAAATAGTGGCAAATATAGTTCAAAGGGGGAAAAAGATAGAATTTAAACACTTTGAAATATCCTGCTGCTACTTTGGTTTTTAAGTTTGTTTATGCATATAGGTACAAATATTGTTCTTTTCCTAAAATTTTTAGTTTTAGCTTTAAAGTGAATATTTTCATATATATGGTTCAGTCACAAAAATTTTAAAATAACAAAGATGCCCAAGGGCACCATTTGTTATTTCTTAGGAAGAACCTTGAGAATTCTGACCAGGTACTTTGGAAAGTACAGCTTTTGAGCTGTGCATCAATGCCACTGATATATGCTGCTCTAAAGGACAAATTATTTGTTTTGGAAATATCACTTACCTGGTATGTACATTTAACCTGTGGTGTTGATTATTTACTTCCTGCAAACAGAAACATGTCATCACACAACCTGTGTTTTTTCATCTAAAAGTTGGCAATAATGATCTTGCACAGGCTTAAAAGTTAGGAGGATCAAGGTCATTTTGCAAACTGTAAAGTGCCGTATAAATATTAGGTTGGTGATGGTGGGGGCATTGGAGAAGAGGAGATTGGCAGCAGCTGACTCATCAGTGACACACTAAGTCGGGAGGCAGAAGGCTGGGGGCTGGGCAAGGTGTTGATCAGAAAGCTTCCCACATGCACTGATGAGTGGCTGGGTTAGGTTAGGGAGCCACTGACCCCACTGGGGTCAGTGTGAGTCCTGAAGAGACTCTGTTCTGAACAATTGTGTGATCTTTGGAAACTCATCTGGAAAGCAGAGATTACATGCAGAAGTAAAAGCAGATCTGTGTTGTCGTTATTATACCTAGTCAGTTTTTGAATGGATATCGTGCCGCCTTAAATTTCTATTTCTGTGTCTTCAGTTTGAGAGTTAAAAGATTAATTAACTTTGTTGCATTTTTTTTGTCTCTCCCTCTGCCCCCATAAGTATGCACCTTGAGGTCAGGGTCTATGTCCTGAATTTCTTTAATTTACTATTATTCCCATAACATCTGGCTAACTATGCAAAAAAAAAAAAAAAAAGCTCTATGGATAGTTGCTAATTTAATTTGGTTTTATCAAAAAGGAATAATTAAGCTCAGTCTTTATCGGGAACATTCAGAGGTGCAGATCCAGATAAGAACACAGTCCACTCATATAAAAATGTATTTTAAAAATATTTAACTAAAAATATGTACAATATTTAGCACAGGCTAGAAATAGATACTACTTGTTTAGGGTATAGTAACCTGACATCTGTTACTTTGGACCTGGACATAGTAAGAAGTAGAATCAAACAGGTCGTTTGTTGGCTCACTCCTGGAAAACACTCTTTCAAATATTTCCACTTCTGTAAAGGTCAGTTTTGAGTGGCTGCTGGCATGGCCACCTCACATGTGCTGGCATCTTGCTGATAGAGCATCAAAGAAACCAGATTTATTTCCTGGGAGTCACAGACAATATAGGATGGGAAAAGTTAGTTTCAGGGCTATAGCACACATTTCTGAGAAGAGAAAAGACAACAATATCGACTTAACTTTGCATGTTTGTAGTCGGGAGGGAATAAACTTCAATCCCATTATCAAGGGCTGTCAGGCCCTAATTAGGTTTTTCTCTTCTTATTCCCTTGTCCCATGGCTTTTCAATTCTATTTGCTGAATAGAAAGACTGTAATGACATTCTTTTCACAGAAATAAGTAAGTTAGTAATTAAAAAATAATGTTATCAGGGCATCCTTCTTGAGTCACGCAGTAATCAAACTAGGCATGGGTCAGAAAGAGGGAAGGAATTTTTTAAAAAGTTTAAGTTCAGGAGTTTGTAACTTTTGATTAAACCTCGATACGTGGTGATGACAGTAGGCTTTTAATGTTATGTGTATATTCATATTATTGATTAATTAATAGGCTTTACTTTTTTAGCAGCTTTAGGTTCACAGCAAAACTGAGTAGAGAGTACAGAGCATTCCCACACACCCTGCACAGCCTCCCCCATTGCCAACACTCCCCACCAGAGTGGCACGTTTGGTACCATCCATCAACCTACACTGACACCTCCTCGCCACCCACAGTCCACAGTTGACATTGGAGTTCCATCTTGGGTTGCATATTCCATGGGCTTGGAGGAACATAAAATGACACATATCCACCATTATAGTCCCATGCAGAGTCGTCTCACTGCCCCCAAATCCTCTGTGCTCTGCCTGTTCTTCCCTCCCTCCCCCCTCTCAAGCCCTGGATGCCACTGAGCTTTATACTGTTTCTATGGTTTTACCTTTTCGAGACTCTCCTATAGTTGGAATCATAGGGTCAGTAGCTTTTTCGGACTGGCTTCCTTCAACTGGTGATGTGCCCTGAAGGCTCCTCCATGTATTTCACACCTGATAGCTAATCTCTTTGCAGGGCTGAATGGTCCAAGGTCTGCATACACCACGATGTATTCATTCACCTACTGAAGGGCATCCTGGTTGTTCCCATAGTTTGGCAATTACGAGCAAGACAGTATGCTTTTAAATTAAGTGTCTTGTGTGCTGTTTTCTGTAAAAATGAGAAGCAAGTGGAATTGGGCTGTTGCAGACAGGAGATGAGGAGGAGCTAGGGTCTTGTGAGGTCAGTGGGCGTCGAGCTGCCTTATGTCCATTCCTACGTGCTAACTTCTTGCTCTGGCTGCAGTGCATGGAGGGCCTGGGGCGCCTGCTCAGATCATGAACGAGGCCTCTGTTTGATTGCCCTAGCCTAATCATGTAACGACTAGACAGACTCTTAGGTGATGCACAGCCGCTGTGTCAGCATGGCCCATCCATGTGAATTTAAGCAATTTCCTTAATCTTTCTGAGCTTTAGTTTTCTATTCTAGAAAAGGGTGCGTTAATACTTTATTGATAATGTGTGTTTGTCGGGCACAGAAAAAGTTGCCAACAAGTGATTGCGGTTCCCCAAGGACCTTATCACTTTCTGACATATTATAAAATTTGCGTATGAATACTGTTGATTGTCTTTCTTTCCTTACGAAACATAGGAGCTTCCAGAGATACCTTTATCTGACTAGTTTAGCGATGGGTCCCCAGTACCTCTGAAAGTGGCTGATGCACAATAGGAACT
Organism: Microcebus murinus; assembly: GCF_040939455.1. Taxonomy (NCBI): domain Eukaryota; kingdom Metazoa; phylum Chordata; class Mammalia; order Primates; family Cheirogaleidae; genus Microcebus; species Microcebus murinus. Next base: position 6,913,566 of record NC_134114.1, on the reverse strand, counting down.
TAATAAGTATCTGTTCAGTGAATGAATGAACACTCCACAGGAACAGACAGACATTATAAAAGCAGTTGTGTGCCTTTTGTCTGTGTTCTGGGAAGAGTGACCATAGATTTGCCAGGGAAGAGAGGGAATGGTAGCAAGTCGTGTTTATCTGTCAGTGGAGGACCACTACTGGCAAGTTTGTTGATTTTTATCTGCGATTCCTTCTTTCAGTGCACATATTGAATAAAGATAGCCACTCGTGACTGAGGGACCGCCCATTTAATCCTCAAGGCATTAGGGCTCCGTGTCCCTTTCCAATGAGTAAAATGGCAGTGGCTTTGAAACATTTTTTCTTTCTTTTTAGTTACTATTTTTGTGTTTATTTTTTTCTTTCTATTTCAACATTATTCTGGTAGTGGTAAAGGTGATCGGATTAAAATAAAAGATTAAAGTTGATGACGGAAATCTACACCAGACTTTAATCAGGGGATTTGCATGTAGCCTGTTAGAGATTTTTACCTCCTTAAGTGTTGTACCTGGCCTTGCATCTAGTCAAGCCTTTGGGTGGTGTATGCAAGCTAAGTGTATGAATGTAAAATAACTCAAAGGTGCCGATGCAGGCTGGGCATCTGGGTGCTGCCGAGGGGCAGGTGCTACGATGCACACACGGGCTGCAGCTCTCAGGTGAGGTCTAGCGGGGGAAACTGAGGGAAAGAGATGTGTGTCGTACAAGTATGGCCGCAGCTGAACTTGAAGACACCACTTGGCCATGTGCCACAGCCATCTAAGCAGGAAGCTTGTCACTGTGGGCAGTAGCTCCTTGTTCCATTCTGCTGATCTGTCCCTGGGTTGGGACGACTCTGTGGCTTACGAGCCACTTCAAGAGGCTGAAAAGGAAGAATAGGTGGAGAGTCTGATATAATCTCTTTGTGTGTCTTGCTGGAATCTCTTTGTGTGTCTAGACGAAGGCTCAGTGGGGAGGCAGGCTGCGTGCGGCGGTGGGGATCACCCTAGCATTGAGCAACGGCCACTTTACCAGCTCCGAGATAATTTGAAAAGAACAAGTCAGGTTTAAGGCTGGCATGAGTGCGAGGTCACTGCCAAGGACACTGTCCCCCTCTGCAGGGCCCCTTGGACCTCTGTTTCTTCCAAGGAGCCGCAGGGGGCAGCCCTGGGGAGAGGGCCACATTCTCAGGGTGAGCGGTGGGATTAAGCATTAGCGTCAGAGCTTTGCAGACTAGTTATTTTGGGACCTGCACGTGACCCTCCACATCAGCCCGCGTGAGTATAGTAACCGGATAGTGCCCCGAGAAAGGAATACATTTATTTATTTATCACGCACATATCTACTTTAACAAATGCTTTTGATATTACGCGAAATAAAACTCTGATGGCCAAAGCATAATTTTCGTGTCAGAATTATTTTGAAAGGTTCTTTTTCTAATACAGAGAAAAATAAATAATGGATCATATGAAAGAGGAAAATGATCTTCTGTTTTCCTCATTCTCATTCCTAAACATCTGACTTGTAGTCTCTGAAGGCTTCAGTGTGCGGATGGGCTGTGCCCAAACAAAGCTCGTGTCAATTTAAGTAAGATGTATTATGCTTGCCTTTGGTTCTCTGGCTGCTGTGTGAGGCCTTTGGTGAATTCAAATTGGGTTTTTTTTAAATGTTCTCACATTGTAAGCATTGCCCTTTTTAAATTTTTAAGCCAAGGGGAGAGGAGGACAGTTGACAATCTTATTTGTGAGGTGCTTTTATTTTCAAGAAATTTGCTCAGACATTTTACATATTTTTGATTATTTAAGCTACACAGTCTCACTAGGAATTTGGTTTGGGGAGCAGCTGAGAATCTTTCCCTTCTGTGGTTACAAATCTCTAGTATATTTATTTCAAATAGTCTGCTAATTGGTTCATTCGTGTATCTTTTCCACGATCACATAGCAATAAGAAGAACACCAACAACAGCTTGGAGCCACAGGTAGGTGAGAGTAATATGCCAAAGAAAATTCAACATCACATGGCTAAAAATTAGACATTTTGAGTGATGCTTGAAGGCAGTTGTACTGAAAGCAAATACTCACTTGGGCAACCTAGTAGATAGAAATTTGCACTTTGAGTGGAATGGATGATAATGCTAGAAATGATCTGTCGTCTGATAACACAGTTTATAATAGCCATTCCCATTTAGTGCCTCCTCCAAGCCTCATTTCAAGAACACTTCTGTTTTCTTAAGTGTTAACTACATACTTTGCTTTTTAAAATTCTATTTGAATCATTTTGACCGTGCTATTTGAAGAGTGATTTTCTCAAAATTTCTGATACTTAAAATGAATCTCAGGGATCAGACAAATTCGCCATATAACCCACAATATACCCGCCATATAACCCGCCATATAACCCACAGCATCTGGCTCAGTCCGTCCAGTGGTGGCAAAATACATTTATTGGCATCTCCATGGCCTTCTCTCCCCGGCTCTGCTCCTCAACTTACATTCTAGCCTGACAAGGTCTGTCTCCTAGGACAGATTTCAGAGACACGTGTTTTATGGAAAGGCTAACATTTTGTTCCCTGTTGCACAGTTGTAATTAGAAATAAACACCTCGTACCCAAGGCCTCGTACCGCACCTGACATTTAGTGAGTATTCTAAAAACAGGTTTTGTAGAAAAGCTAATATTTTGTTCTCTTTTCTACAATTTTAATCAATACCAAAGGAACTCATTGTTAGCTAAAGTATGTTTCTTCTAGTTGGGCCAAGGCTCCTGAAGGATGGATGTTCTTTGGATGGAAACAACCTTATGTGTCCACCTGCCTGTAGGAATATTAAAAAATCTCGTTAGAAAATGGTGTTTGAGCCTGGCCCACGATTTCAGGTTGTTCAGAGAGGCCTGATAGTCATGAAAATGTTATGCGATTTCTCCTTGGAGCTAACCACGAAGGAAATAACAACCAGAAACGAAATCAACCCAATAAACCAAATCACTGAACATTTCAAAAGATGCATTTGAGAAGAAGACTGTGCTGATGTTAAATGCAAAAGCACACGGGAAAGTAATTCGTACTAAAATTGACTCAATTCAGAGGGAATTTCATAGATTTCTGACATTCTCCTTTCCAAAATCTTTAAACCTGACGGTGGATTTCAAATAGACCTAAATATCTTTCTGTTTCCAGAAAAAAAATCCTGAAATGGGAACATTTTATTCTAGAACATAAAGAGTAAATAAAGGCTGTCAGTAAATACTTGCAATCTGGGAACACACAAGGGCCATGTTACAGAGCACGGGCCACATCAATTTAGGAATTGATTAACTTGAGGACAGAGTCTTAGGTAGTTGTGTGGCAGACATATGCCTCATGCAGCTATCGATAGTCAACAGATACAAGGTTGAGATTAGTCATTGATTTTCCTGACCTGAGGGCAGTAATGAATAATATGCTTGCAGGCAGATAGTAGACTAGAGAGACATTAGAATATGACAGGTCAAAATGGATGTTCAGAGTTCTTTCACAAAAAGCAAACCTGTGAAAAGTAGCTTATTTTGCATCTGGAGTCATTTTGTAAGATGCCACTTAAACATCATGCAAAATGTAAAATGCCCAGTAGCGTGATCTCGGACCATGATCACTCTGACTTCATCTCAGGTCCTGTGCTGGTCGACATGCTGATCTGCATAGATTTTACCTGTGCAAGGAGGGATGAAAGGGCTGATGATTCAACCTGAAACTCAGTAAGCCAAAGTGGGGATCGAGTAGCGTCATAGTCAAGCACTTCCTAGTGTTCAGCAGCTCCTGCAGTACCCACCAAGGCAGAACATAAACTACCCCAGGCCCTTGGAGACATGTATGGGGTTACCAATTTCTTTCCAGTAAAGGTGGGAAAAAGTTAACGAGGAGGTCAGCTATCCCAGCACGATTGAATGCCATACTAGAAGTTCTAAGTGATGCAATTGGATAAAAAAGGAGATAAGAAAATATACATGAAACGGAAAATATAAAATTATTCCACATTTTTGGCCCTCAAAACATAAGATAGTTACAAATACTAGAAGAAATAAGAGTTTAATAAGGTTATGAATTAACAAAATAAATGTGCAAAAGTCAACAGTTTTCAATTTGCCAGCAATAGCTGGTTAATATATAACAATATAATGTGAAACCACTCATAATGGCAGCAAAAATACAAAATACATAAGAATTAAAAGAATGTATAGGACCCATATGGAGAATAAATAAAATTCTAGTGAGTGATATATACATATATATATATTAAAAAAACGGGAGTAAGTGGAAGGGGTGTCCTATGTTCTTGGAAATTGTATATTCTACTTTTCATGTTAGGGATCACACTTAACATGTCAACATATGCTGAACATTATCCTCTTCATCCACACATGGAATTGTTATTTATTTCTTTCCCTAAGCCAAGCAGGAACCTTTCTCTCCCCAATTAACTGCTTTCTCTCTTTCCCACCACCCTCCACCCTTCTGCCTTGTTGGTGTCTGAACTCAGCAGTCACTTGGAGTCTCTGTAAGCAGATACCCATGGTCAGTTTCCTGCTTACGACTGTCCCTTCCTACCTCTGTGACCTTGGCTAAGGTTATAATTCCCTAAGCTTCAGTTTCACAATCTATGAAATGGCGATGATAATAGCAAATTCATCTAAGGGTTATTGTGAAGATTAAATGAACTGACACAGAGCTTAGGACAATACCTGCTACAAAGTAAGACCATAGTAAATGCTAGCTTATTATTTTCCAGGAGTTTAGTTCCAGACTGTGATTGTTTGATTTGCAATTATCAGTTGCTTAGCCTTAAATAAAAGTTTCACTGGTTTATGTACTTATAAGGGCATCTTTGTTACTTTTGTATGTTACTGTGTATGTTACTTCTAAGTACTTGCCAGTACTTGCGATAGGGTTTTGTTTTGCTGGTCCATATTTTCTAGTAGTCTTTTTTTCAGAGAAGATCTAGGGTTGACAAACTTTATGCATCCTTGGCTATCTGAAAATCTTCCAATTGTATGCCAGTTTGTGGAGTAAAGGGTTGTAGAATCAAAATAAAAATAATTTTTCCTTCAAAAATTTGAAAAGATGACTCTTGTCTTTTAGCATTCAGGGTGGCCAGTGAGAAGTGAGATGAGAGGTGGATTATTGTTTCTTCTTGGTAAAGTTTTCTGCTCTTCTCCTTTTTGGATAGCTTCTCAAATTTTCTCGACATCTTTACTATAGAATTTCATCACTTTACGTGTAGGGTTTTCACGCATTCTGCCTATCCTATTGTAGTCTGAAGACTCCATTCTATGTATCCCACGTTTAAACTCTCTTCTGTTTTTTCTTTATTTCCTCCCATGTGTCATCTTTGTTCTCCCTTCTAGAACTTTCACTCGGTGGATTCTGGAGCTTACAAACCTCTCCTGTCTCCTTGTCGTGATTGTATCTTCCAGCTGATCCATTTGTCATTTAGCTGTGTTTGTTTTTCCATTTAACCCATGGGTTTAATTTCTAATTGCCCATAATTTTATTTCGTTGTTTCTCAAACATATTTTCCTCCCTTGAAGCTTGTTCCCTTTTTCTTACACAGTATGATATCTTAAACTTCTAAAGGTATTAACTATACCACTTTTAAAGTCTGATACTTGCTCTTTTAACTCTGTTTCCTCAAGTGTCAGCTCTTTGGTTCCTCTTTTTCTTCACGTTTGTTTTCCTAAGACTCTTGGTCATCTTGAGAGTCTGTGATGTCCTGTCTGTGGCTGCAGTTTTTGTTTTCCATAGAGTTGGGGTTCACTGACTAAGGATGCTGGAGCTGGGACGGAGCAGGTTCTCACTTTCTGGTGCTTCCCGAGTGTCAGTGGTCCTGCAGCTCTCTGCCTCTTCAGCCCAAGTACTCACACTGGTGGCTCCATCCCAACAGCCAGTGCTCCTGCTGCTTGATCCAGGGTGCAGGTGGCAGGCATCTTTGCTTAGTGGTTCTGAATGTGGTTCCCCAGGGAGCCTCCATAGCTTCTGTTTCTCTTGCTCATTGCATTGGCTGCCTCTGAACCTGGAGCAGCCCTAGAGGCACGGCATCATTTCCCAGCAACCTTTTTAGTCCACTTCTGAGGCTGTGAGATTTCCTCTGTTAAGGTGAGCTGATTTTCTTTCTTTCGGGGATTTCTCAAGATTTTTGACCCATATGACACTTTCTTCTCATCTTTTGTCACTTTCATGCATCTTCTCTTTTAAATGTTTCCATCCTTTCTGTCATTTGGGGAGTGGGCTGAAGGTGGGAGAAGAACAGGTACATGAGCTCTGAGAACTATTATGGTCCTGCTCAGGGGCCAGTCTCTGAACTACACAAAGGTACACACATGTTCCCTCTGGGTAGGGTTGTCAGATGAAATACAGGGCATTCAGTTAAATTTAAATTTCAGATATACTATGAGTAGTTGCTTTAGTATAAATTTGGCCTGTGTTTATGCTAAAAACTGTGTATCTTCTGTTTATCTACAATTTACATTTGGCCTAAAAACACCTGTCATTTATCTGAAGTTTAAATTCAGGTATGTACCTTGTGTTGTTATTTGCTAAATCGGCCAACCCCATCCATGGGTATCTGTTGAAGAGATGGTGCACTGACTCTCGGGGTGCTTGTGTTATAGAGAGTGGAAACAAGGCAAGAAGGATCTAAGCTTTTTGAACTCAGAGCCACAACCCTCTGTAGGACCCCAACACTGCAGATCCACTCGATACCATCTGCCCCGAGAACTGGATGAATGCAAATCCCAGTTCAGTGGAGACTGACTTGCCTGGTATCAGTCAGGCTCTTTCTTGACTACAGCTTCAAAGTTAACTATGTAAACAATCTAAATAACATTTAATTGTGAGTGAATTTCTAACAATTAATATATAGTCTATATAATGATAAGTAACACTTTAAATATGCTGCCATAAAGTCTACCAGGTAATTTCTGGTACTTTCCTTGAAATGTAAAATGCTTTTTCATTAGCATTGTTAAAACATTATCTTTAGGTACACTGCTAGCATCTCCATTCAGTATCTTTGACTTCAAAGATGTTGAGTGGGGACTGTGACCACTAGTGAGCTATTTGCCCACAGCCCCCTGATGACATGGTAAGTAGGAACCAGTGTGGTAGAATAAAGAGATAACATAAGGAAATTTTTATGTTATTCTGACTGTGGGAGGCCATTGAAATCATGCTAGTGGCTGATTATTGTTGACATATTTGTCAGATGATTGCAAGAACGATGAACACAGCCTTCATTTTTATTTAGCAGAGGAACGTGAAACACATGCTTTGCCTTAATCTTTGGAATTAAAGTTCTTTCAGAAGTTGCCTACATTGTAATGGTCTCAGGCTGGAAATCTACTCTTTTTTTCCTTTGAAAAATCTGTGGGTATCAATAATTCATTTTCCCCTTTCCTTGTTATTGTCAGGTGACAGAATTTGATTTAATGTTTCCTGGGACCCCTGCCTTCCAGATTATGATTATGTGAAGAAAGAATTAGCTCTCAGTGGCTGTCTGGTTTGGAGTCAGATTACTTCCTATCTGTTGATGCACATGTTGGCCACGCTGTCAGGCAGAAAGGAGAAGTCAGCTCTGATGTTATCTCCGTCTTTAATGGGTTTTTATTCATCGTATAATCCATTCACAGCTGCCTTTTTCCCTTTCCCCCAAGGCTTTGTATATTTATTTTTTTAAATTGCACTTATTTTGTAACATAAGCTATTTCAATCTTTGGATCTGACTGACTTTTCTCTTTGGTGCCTTTTGACATATAAGAATGTGTAATTCAAAGGCTTGGCTAGCATGTACCAGGGTGAAGGGCAACCAGAGAAGAAAAGAGAAATAAAACTTAGAATTCTTATTGCAGAATTTTCAGCTAACTTTAAGTGGTTAGTAATTTCCTCCCTGAGTCTATGCAATCTTTTTGTCATGTTGTACTTGTTCTTGATACATAACGTTAAGTCTGTATGGGTAAGGCTTAGTACCTTTTTACGTATGCAGAGCTAGTTCAGGCTTTTGTCAGAGGTGGTATTTTGCTGTGCCTCTTCCTGTTAGCTGCAAGATCTGATATGTCACTGTTTTAAGTGCCTTGGAAACAAGGGCCTGCAGTTGCAAGATATATTATGCGAATAGGCCTATTCTGGGCCTCACTGAGAAGTTGAGAGGAGAGTGAGGGAAGGGGGAAGGGGAGGATGAGGAGGAGACAAGCTGAGAGTGATATGTAGAGAGACTTGGGAAAAGAGATGGAGAGAAGATGGAGACAGCCCAAAAGAGAGACATAGTGGAGAGAAAAGGAGAGCGAAGGGGGTGATAAAGGGAGGGTGAAGAGAGACAGACAATGTGAAGGTGGAAATCCTTGTCAATAAATGCCATTAATAGGAAATCTCTTCTAAAGTACTTCTGAATCCCAATTATTGGCATGATAATTTCATGCAATACTTAACACAATGGGGTCACCATAGGAGAAAAAAAAATGAATAGTTCTTTGAGGTTTGGATTTAAGTTACTATGTGCTTTTCATGAATTTTTAAATTCCTGAGAATTTCATAAAGGAGAGTGGGGAGAGAGAAAGGAAAGAAGCTCCCTTAGGTTTCCTGGAATAAATAATCAGTAAAGCCCAACTGTGTCAAGACGAAAACCCCTGGTAGGGCAAATCCCCAATGTAGGAAGTGGGGCTCCAGGCCCCCAATCCTTTGCCGTCGTACCTCCTTTGCTGGGCCACTCTATGCTGGATGGAGGTGTTCCTCTCACCTGGGAGAGCCAGTTGTGTACATCCCTCCCCATGTCCCTGCCCGGTGCCTGCCTTCTGGTTGCTTGCAGTAGGCTGCCATGAGAATATTCACACCGTGGAAGTTGGCAAACCCTACAGATCAGGGCCTCCCCTCCCTTTCCCGGAGACGTGATTACTAAACATGGAGCAGCACACCACTGACACCCCACATTCCATTCCAGCCACCGGCGCCCACGCCACTTGTTACTGGATGACCACAGGGGGCTGTTTCCCCTCCACCTGCCACCCACCCAGGACATTGGCTTGTAGGGTTACCTGCTCTAGGGAACGTCTTGCATTTTTCATTTTTCTCCCTCCCTCAACCAGAATGTATTTGCCCTGAGTCCATTCCTGTAAGCTGCTGCTCTGCCTCAGTGGGCCTCCAGTTGCCCTCATATTAGCCCCCAAGACTGTGCTGAATTAATAGGATGTTTTTCCCACATGCCACGTTTGAACACTCGCCGTAGATCTCCCGGATCTTCCGGAATGACACGGATCTGCGACTTAACTGGGTGCAGCATCCGGCCCCGTTCAGCCCTCAGCCCACAGCGCGCTCACTGCATCCTGCTCTCCACTCCCCTGGCCTTGATGACCACAGCCAAAATCACATTAAAAGGGAAAAGAAAAGTATGTTTGGGTTGACAAAGATCATTTTTGGGGTCAGTGAAATTTCTCGGGGAGCTGGGACTCTTTACGCTTTGTTTACTGAACCGTCAGTTTCATTTCAGTGAGATGAAAGATGTGATTTCCACTTTGTCCTCCCTTCGGTGGGGAGGGGGGGACTTGCTGGCCCCGGGGCTCCAGGTGGCAGAAGGAGAGGCGTGCACTTGACAGCTCCTTCTCCTCGAGGTGGGGCAGCTCCTGGTTCAGACGGTGAGGCCAAGTCAGTGATAAGGGGCATCCTCTCCCTGGAATCTCATCAGTGACCTGTCCCTGAGCTCCTGGATAGCCCCAGAGCTTGCAGGCTCCTCTACTTGTCATAGAGCCTGGCCTCCAAACAAATGAGTGGAACCAAAAGAGAAAAGGGCCAGAGAGAAAGGAAAAGGAAGTGAAATATAGACTACAAATGGAAGAGCTAAGATTATAAATGACTAAGAAGAAAACAATCTCTAGCAGCTTACTTAGGCAGAAATCTCTAGAACTCTTACAGGTTTGTCCTAATGAACAGAATTAAGTAGGTTTAGATCTTCTTAGTGATTTTTTTTTTTTTTTTATTTCCAACTTGGTCATTGCTGCCTGTGGGGCTCCGAGTTGACTCCCCGTTGGCCACCAAAGGGTGACAGGGAGACATTCCACATTGTGATCTGGACCAGAATAAACCACCAAAATAGGTCTACTTCAGGGACCTATAGTAGATTCCATACTCCAAATTGTGAGCAAAGTCTAAGCAGGCAAAGTTTTGCATTTGCTACATCAGAAGTATATTTTATACTATGTGTTCCCGTTTCTTAGTGGTTAAGATAGGATTGTTTGTTACTAATGGGAATAAACAGTGCATGTCCACATGTCGGTGGCTCTACATTTTACCTGGTATAATTCATCCCTGTCTTGCCCTGGGTTGAGGTTGGAAAGTTAGACAGGAGAGGCGCGGTGAAAGCTGAGGCCGACACACCTAATTTACACGCCTCTCCATGCATGAGTCTGCTCCGTGCGAGGCGTGTAAGTTGCGCGTCTGCGGCTGTTGCCAGCACATTTTCCCTCCTCCCCCCGCGGGCGCGAGGACCACTTGTACTGCACATCTTCCAGCTGAAAGGCAACAAGAACAGATTTGCGACGTACAGTTTTCCTGATTAATTGAAGAATACACATAGCATAGTCATGCTCACAAAAGCAGAGTTGCCACCAAAAATGAATCTAATTAGCCAAATAAATAACTCTAGGGTCTCATTGCCTGCAGCTTTTCCTTTATTGAATTATTAATGCCCCATCCACTCCAGACCAGCAGCAGCTAATGCCTGATTTGACTCAGGCGGTTAATATTCTCCAATCAGTTGTAAATTGCCCTGAGGACTTGCTTTGCTAACTTATGGCTTATATTATTGGCTTAGCTTTCAAAACAGCCTTGGATTTGGGAACTTAGTAAAAATTAAGCTATTTTCAGCCTTATGTATTTTTTTTTTTTTTTGATAAAGAAAAAATATATTTGGTTGTTTTCTTGTAGTGTAAACCAGTGGTGTTTAACTAGAGACAGTTTTTTCCCCTCCCAGGGACATTTGGCAATGTCTGGAGACAGTTTTGGTTGTCATAAGGTGCAGGTGGATGTGCTATTAGTGTTTAGAGCGCAGAGGCCAGGGATGTGGCCTTCTATGCGTGAAGACGGCCTCTAGCGACAGGGAATCACCTGGTCCCAAATGTCAATAAAGCTATGGCTGAGGACTCCTGGTTTAAACTGATTCTCCAAAGGAGAAAGGGAAGAACATTTATCAGAGAGCTTCTTGGGTGGGCATCTCATTCATTCTTTCACTCGAGAAGTGATTTTTGCATCCCCGTTGTAGTTACGCATTTCCTCCTCTACCAGATAGGCCCCAGTGTGCGTGAGGGTGACACCCTGGCCCCGTGGCATGCGCTTGTCAGCACTGTCTGGTGGCGCTGGTGTGGGAGTGTCCCCAGGGTGCCTCCCAACCTGAGGTGCTACTCAAGGGGAACAGGCTGTATTCATGATTCCTGGTGGGGAAATAGAGGAAGATTCCTCTCGTCCTGAGTTCCTGGTGTGAAATGAGGATTAATTCCTGAAGAAGGATTCTACTCCTCACCACGAATGCCCCACTCATTGCCAACAATGACCACCTCCTTATTTGGATTATATTCAAGAGCAGGACACTGTATACAGATTTTCCTACCCACACAATGTGCCTATGGGTGGGGGTTGTTAGAGGTGGGGAAACTGAGGTTTAGAAGTGGCGAGCCCTGCGTCGGGCACTCCAGGCTGAACACTTACAAGCTGCAAAGACTGCGATGCCCCACTAGTCCCCTACCTGCTGCTCTGCTGTGTCCTCCAGCCCTAACTGAGGAGCGGCTCTGCTGTTTTCTAGTGACAATGAGTGTTTTCATTTTGTCTTACTAAATGTTATGATAAAAAGCGATGATGTGTATTAACTGAAATGATGAACATGCATTAAAAAAAAATAAGGCGTATTTTCCAGAAGCAAATTTAGGGCTGAGTTAGGCCAACTGGGCTGGAGAGGCCCAGCTCAGGGAGATTTGGGCTGTGCATGTGTGGGAATCCTGCCCCCATCCAGCCACTGGAAATCCTCGGTGTGTGCAAGGGTGGATGTGAATATAGCAGCCTTTGGGTGCTTTTATGTCTCTTGCAACATGAACTGACCTGGAGATTCCACTTCTAGAAATTCACCCTGTATTTATGGCTACTTAACTGTGCAATGGAGGATGCTCATTGCTTTTTTATTTATTTTTAACAGTGGAAAAAACCTAAATGCCCACAGAAGGGACCTGGTTAAATAAAGTGTGGCATAATATATGGCCTTTATATATGGCCTTTAAAAGAATGGGTCATATCTATTTTTGCAAATGTGGAAACATATTTATGCTATATTGAGTGAATAGGCGAGTTATAAAACAGCACATGTAACCTAACATCTTCTTGCATGTGCATTTGTGGTCATAAATGCATGGAAAATGCCTGCAAGAATATACATCAACTTCTTTTCTGGCTACCTCTGTAAAAAGAGTTGCACTGGAGGGATGGACAGGAGATTTTCTCTTTACCTTATGGGATTCCATAGTTTTAAAGATAACTGACACATATCAGTTTAAAATAGAAAAAAAACTTGCGATTTAAAGTGCATTTACTGAGCACCTGTTAATTGCCAGGAGCTCTACTTGGCATTAACAATACTAATATGAATGATATATTTTTTTCTGCTATAGTGTAGCTTCTAGTCAAACTGTTAAAAATACCTATTGGCCAAAATAACTACGTTTTACACTTTGGGGTCCTTAGTTTGTTGCTCAGGATGATTAGGTTAAAATAGAAATAATGTCATTGGGTGCTGTGTAGATGAATTATTCTTGTATATTTCTAAAATCATTTAAAATATCATGAAATGGAAAATAAATGTTATTTTAATGGCTGTGTTTTTCATTAAAACTTATTCTGTGCGTGTCCCGCTCTGATGTGTTGAAACTGGAGAATGTATTCACAGAGGCCTACTATGTGATAGGCACCCATGACTAAGAAGGACATGGCCCTTTCTTTGCAAAGTCTATTTGAGAAAAATATAAAACAAATAAAGAAACAAAAAACTTGAATATAATTAAACTTGAGCTGTGTGGCCATAGGGATGGGCATGGTGAAGATTTTGACAGGGCTGTCCACAAAGCCTCCTTGAGAACATCACATTTGTAAGTAGATGTGAGAGTGTTTAAACCTACTTGAGAGGTTGAGGTGGGAGGATTGCTTGAGATTAAGAGTTCAAGACCAGCCTGGGCAACATAATGAGACCCCTCCTCTAAAAAATCATAATAATAAAAAACAAATAAAAGTAGATAGTGAAGAATGAAAAAGAACCAAAGGTATAAGAATGGGGTGAGTTGCAGCACGTGAAGTCTCAGACACAGGAAAAAGTCACAAGTTTAAGACACCAGTGGCCCATGATGGTTGGTGGGAGGGGGCTAGTGTGGCCACAGTCTTGGGCGAGGGGTGAAGGAGGAAGAGGTGGGCAGGGCCAGGTGGCAGGGGGCCGTGCAGATGGCAGTGAGCCCCACTGCACTCGTCACCACCGCGCAGGGAGGAAGGAGCCCTCTCTACCCTGATGATGGGAACATCATCATGAGATCACAGGCGACAAACATCCAGCTTACTTTGCGGTAGAAGAAGACACATGCCATTGTGCCTTGCACATGGTGGATATTCCTCCTGTAATTTCTTAGTGAATGGATAATTCTTTAAAACATGTGTAGACTGTCAGATGAAATACTAGAATGCCCTTAGGGAATAACAAAAAGGAAAAGAAAAGCATGATTCTCAGATGTGCCTATTTACTCCTGGGCCTTTTTCAAGCCAGACTTCTGTTTCCTGGTGGGAAAAGTCTGTCCTTGCCTTTGATTCATGTCTGTCACAGCTGGTGTCCCTATGTGTGTCTGACTCCTCCCCGGAAACCCCTTTCACCTGGCAGGCAGATGTTTTGGTTTAGCCTTGGCCTCAGGCTCAGCCCTGCTCTGCAGGCCCTGTTCAAACTTGGCCTCAGCTGGGCGCACCAGGGCAGTGGTCCTTGGTTCTTGGGAGGCTCTGACTCAGCGTAAGGGCCTTTCTGCTAGCTGACTAATTGGTCATCGGGACCCAACCTCGGAGAGGCCTCCTCTCCCTCAGCATCCACAGCTTGTATCAGCTCCTGCTTTACCACATTCTCTGTCATTTTTCTAGAATTAAATCGCTTTGACATTGTGTTTTGAGGGTGGACGTCCATGATCTGTATCTTGCATGCTCCATAAAAAACAATGGCATATTGCATGGAGTGGGCATTTAATTTCCGTCTGTTGAGTGACTTTGGTGTCCACCAGCACCTTTGGGCTCCGCGGTGTCACTCTTGTCTTCCGATCACCTCTTCCCAACTCTGCCCTTCCAGCCGCTGGCATCTGGACTCCTGCCCTGCTGGTCTGCCTCCCTCCCTGCAGCTCAGGAGAGTGGGCTGGTTCTCCAGTGCCTGGGCGTTGATGTCCCAGTGCCCTTGTGCTCTGCCAGTCTGCAGGGCCGGGCTTCCTCCAGGAGCCCTGGTGCCAGCCCACGTTGGACCGTGCACATCACCTGCCCTGTGCCTGTCTCCCTGAGCTGGCTTTTCCTCTTCTCCTTCAGTCCTCTCCCCAGTCTCCTTCCTCCATCTTCCTCCCTCTCCTCTTTTCTCCTCCTCCTCCCTCCTCTCCCCAGGTAATATACTCAGCCCTACATGGGGCCAGAATTTGGGGGTAGCATCTTTATGCCCTGCCTGCTCTCTTCCTTGGACTGGCCACTTGGTCTGGCAGCCCCATCCGACGATCCCCGGCTGTCTGTCCCAGGAAAGTCAGGGCCCAGGCCACAGCACCCCACTGTTCTAAGGCCCTTCATTGGCTTATTGGTCAGGTAGGAGTCCTCGTTTTCACTGATGATTTCCATATTCAGGCAACAGGTTGTTTTAATTAAAGCTGTGTAATTTGCTGGCAAAACTGGCAAAAATAGAATTATTTTTTTTTATTATAATTTTAAATCATTCACCTGACAAGGTGATCTGGTAGTTCTTTTTTTCTGCTGGCTATTATAGTTCTTGTTTATTATGGAAATAGACAAAGGACAGAAAAAAAAAAACGCACAATTTAAATTTGCAGTAAAGAAATGATCACCAGTAAGGAAATGATGAAACAAACAATGCTGCACACATGGCATGGATATTATGCAGTTGGTAGTGTCCTGCTTTTAAAGGATTTGACTTCATATGCATGAAAATGTATTCTATATATATGTTATTCGAGAAATATCAGTTCTATATAAATGTTTGTATTTTATGTGTTTATATATTTTTAAAGTTAATTATATATAGATAGAAGACTGGAAAGAAATGGACAAAATAATAATGATGATTATTATCTCTTGGTGGTTAGGTTATGAATGATTTTATTTTTACTTTATTATAGTTTTCTAAGTTTTCTACAGGGGCCATATGCAGCTTATACAATGAAGACAAATAAAGCTAAATAGTCGTTATGGAAATATTTGGAAGTGAATAAAAATTATTATTATGCAACTTTCTTTGGCTGGTCCCCCCATCACCACCCAACCCCTGTGTCCCCACCCAGGATCTGCTGTTTTAAACAATTCCTTTGGCTGTTGCCCCAGACTGAGCTAAGGATTGTTTCTGTGGCAGTAGAGCAATGCGGGGAAAAATCCCATATAGCCTCCTTAGAACTGACTTAGTTTTTTGAACACAGAGCAGGAACTTTTCACTCCATCCCTCCTTCTCACAGCACAGAATCGATTCCCAGAGTCACATAATGCTATCAGGGGGGTGCCATAAAAGAACAAAAATCAAAACAAAGAATCTTCCAGCACTCTATATGATGTCTTTTCTGTGCTCGAAAGTGTCAAGAGGCAGATAGAAGAAAACAAAAGCAAAAACAAAACCACGCGCTGCTGAGCTTTTAGAGAAAAAGTGGAAGGAAAAATTTCCCACAGGACAAATGCCTTTAGAAAACAGGGCCAGCTGTATATATTTTGAGAGACGAAAGTAATGAATTCATAGTCGATAATTTCTTTAATTTAAAACATGTATAGCCCTGTTTTTAATAATTTGCATTATAGATCTTACACTGTAGAGAGCATCCAATCATTTAACTAAGAGTAGCAGGTTGTTACTTTTCCTACTTTTTTGCATTCTTCCTTTAAGCAAAATTGGAAATAAAAACGTACCACAGAGCATTTAATTTTAAGTAAATGAGTTTGCTTGTAACTGTAACGTTCAGCTAGGTATTTAATGAATCTTGTTAAAAGGGATACATACAGACTTATTGGATGAGAAGACTGTTAATAGCAACATTATTCAACATAACAAGCATGGACCTATAAAACTCAGTTATGATGCAGATCTTGGATATTAAAATATAAATCTCCCTTGCTTATTTTTCTAATCAAACCAAAGACTGGTTACTTTGGCAACAATCTCTCCAAATTTTCCTAAGTCATGTGTAGTCCTAAATCAAGCATTCCTTTTCTAACTTATATTGCACTGAAGAATTTCCAGTCTTTTTGGTGAGTTATGGATTGGTGGGATGAGGCCACACCATTCTCTTCCTAATTGACTGAGTTGCTGGTATGGAAACTTCTGGAAGGTGGGGTGTGGGCGCAGGGCAGGAGGGATTCCATTCTATCTCTGTTTAGTGTTCCCTGGTGTGATTTCTCTCCAGGTGCCCAGCTAAGCAGTAGCACAGGGAGACCCACAGGTAGGGTCCCGCAGGCACTGAGATGTCAGCCCCATTATTTTGAGACCGTGTTATTCATTCATCCTCAAGATACTCATATCTCGCTCCTTGTGGATTGCAGGGTATGATATGAGGACGTGAGGGGAATTGGGTTCTCCTGGTTCCCAAGTCATATTCGGCCTCACTGAGGCCGTCACATTATCCAAGGGAGGAAGCTGAACGGGTTCCTAGGGGGTCTGCAACACAGGTTCCACCTTCAACTTCCCATTGTCTTTCTCTTAGCCACCTACTATAATTAAAGATGTCCTCATCATAAAAATTGCTATTATTGTTTTGATCAAAAACTGGGGTCTTTTTTTCCAGCTTTACTGAACTAGGCTGATAAATTACTCATGATATTAACGATATCTGCAGCAGTCCCTATGGGCCAGGTTGCAGTAATAAACAACCCCTAAATCTTCTAGCTACAAACAACACATGTCTGTTTCTCATTCACGCTTCGTGTGCATCTGGGGTTGCCGGCGGTGGTGTTCTGAGTGAGCCTCACCCTGGGTGGCAGTCTGATTGATTTCTTTGGCCACTGTCACCTTGAATGTTGGGGGCCATTGTCTTGGGAAGAAGAGAACATGATATATGACAGGGCTTTGGCATGGTATGTGGCAGAACATGGTGTATGACAGGGCTTTCGCCCAGAGGGGGCACGGGTCCCTCCCACCCACATCTCTTTGGCAGAGAAGTCACGGGGCTACGGCCAGCCTCAAAGAGGTGAGGAGGTGGGAGGAAGACAAGGAACAGGGAACGGCGGGCCTGATTACCATAATTCCTCTAATTAGCTTTTTTTGTTTGATGTGACAGGCATTGTGTAAATACTACTTTACATATGTAGTATTGTTTCATGTACTTCTCACAGCAGGGAGAGCTATGCTGATCCTTAGTTTATGCACGTGACTTATGGAGGGTGAGCAGGTGATCTAGGCTGCATGGCGGTACTTACCAAAGAAAGTTGGGTGTGGAATCCAGATTGTCTCTTTCCCCAGAGCCGGAGCTCCTAGCCGGTGCTCAGTGTTGCTGCATGGTTCTTTTGAGGCGCACACCACAGCGACAAGGAATATGCCACTCCTGAAATTTCTTTTTCTGTGTCTACCTGGGTAATGTAGCCCTCACATCAAGGGAGTAGACTTTGCAGTGTGGGAGCTACATCACTTTCGGTCTCCTTCTGAGTCAGATACCTATGCTGTGTCTTTATCAGCCTGTTTGAAATAGTAGGAATTCTCCCAACATGACCATCTTAAGAGCTGCTGTTTCTTGGGGATTTACCATGTTCAGACATTGGGATAACCCCTCTACAGGCACTGTCTCCTTCAATTCTAATTCTTTTTCATTTCATAAGGGTAAAATGGGTTCACCCTATTGGGCTTGCCCAAAGTCATACACATCCTGTATTGCAGAGTCAGGACTAAAAGCCACATGTGTGTGCTCAGAGCTTGACCTCTTACCCATATGTGCCTATTGGGAGTTCACCGCAGGATGCAGGTTGCTTTGGATGGAGGGTCACAAACTTTTCTGCCCTTGGTAATTTGGAAGAAAGGGAAGGGAAAAAGTCGTGACCAAAATCTGTCTCTTGTCTGCCTGCTCAGGGTCCCAGGACATTAGGATTCCCATTTATATCCCATGGGATGGAGCAGACTGCTGAGGGCCAGCATCCTGGTTCTATTGCTTAGGAATGATGATGTTGGCACGTTAGTGAACCTCTCTGGGCCTCGTTTTGCTCAGATGTGAAATGGGGATACCTTCCTTGCAAGAACCTTCTCCATGAGTGATTTTTAGTAGTTGCTGAATGGATGGTGGAGGCTCTTTTTCTCTATTTTCTGGTAGCCCTCACTAGTCACCCCAAGAAAACATTCCATCTAAATAAAACAGATGCTTCTTTTAGACACGGCTTTAATGCACTAGGCATAAATTACAACCCATCACTATTCTGAAGCCCCACCAACACAGAAATGTTGAAAGGGTCAGAAAAATTAATCTCTCAATGCAGGTGAAAGTGGAAATTGATAGAATATTCTGGAGAACAATATGGCAGTACGTATGAAAAGTTTTAAATATGTATGAATCCATTGACTCGGCGATTTGTCTTCTAAAAATTTGAAATAACCTGAAAGATTTATGAGAAGGAATATTTATCTGGTGTTGTGATAGCAGTAATTGGAAACCACCAAACTATCTGGTAGCTGCAGATTGGCTAAGCAAACGGATGTCACCATCTGATGGATTTGCTATGTAGCCATTTAAACGGGAATTTTGAGTAGTATTTGAGGATTTGCACGAAAATGGAGTAACCCCAATTTTATGTGATAGAAATGTTTTTTTACATGTGTAAAATTTACAGGTAGGACATAGCTCCAAATATTACCAGAAATCACCAATAACCCACTGAGATAAGTCACTACTATTTTTTTGAAATGTTTTGTATTTTCTAAAATTTCTTTAAATACATAATATTTAGAAAAATATTGTCTTTTATTTAAGGAAGGATAAGAAACCCTGCTAAGGAATGTTTAGGTACCCATGCCTAAACTTTTTAGGTTACCCCGGAACACTGTAGCAGGGAGAAGCCCCAGGGATGCTGGTCCAACTCTGGGTGAAATTTTTCAAAACCCTCCAGTGTCTTTTCTCGTACGCCAGGAGTCTGCTCAACATCTCAAGTCAGACATTTCTAATTTGGCAAAATTACTGTCATTTACTGTTATTAAAGCCACGATAGAAAACAGTGCCTGCTGCTTTCACAAGTTCTTCCTTGTACTGAGAGACTCTGTCCCTGGCCTTGCCCACGGCTTCAGGGGCAGCTGAGTGAGTGGGGCAAGGGCAGCCTGCCGTCCTGAGTCTGGACTTGGTAGTTACCCAGATGTGAGTAATGCTGATCTTCTAAAGCCCCGAGCAAAGCTGCTTAGCTCCCTCCACCCTCCGTGTAATGGGGATAATAAGACTTATTTGCTTACCTAGCTCACTGGGGTGTTGTAAAGATTAGTTAGACTTTGCTAGTCAAAGGGCTTTGAAGTTTTAGTGCCCTGAATGGTGTTATTACTAATAAACCTGTACAACTTTCATCTGCAGTGTTCCCTTATTTGTAGCATTTAGGAGCCAGCCTCCCCCAGGCAGGACGCCAGCCCCATGCTGGGCGGCGGCGGGCTGGGGCCTGCCTAGACCTTCCGCCCACCCCGGCTCCCACCTCCGGGCACAGAGCTGCTGCTGCCTGCGACCTGCCTCGGCTTGACTCTGCCTTAGAGCCTCCTGGGGCTTATTTACCAACGTCTGTCAAGGTGGAAAGCCACCCTCGCTCACCACCTTCTGGTCTGTGCCAGGAAACAAAGACATTTTTTCCAGCTGCGGCCACTTGGGCAGCTGTGGGGTTCCCCGGCATGGCATGGCCAAACAGAACCTTGGAGTCCTCCGGTGAAGGCCCCAAAGTTCTCACCTGGGGAAGTGGAAAGTGCCCGGAGTCATAGCCCGGGAGTAAGTAAATGCTCATCTGGACTGAGAACAGTTCGTGCAGCTCCTCTCCCAGTTCCTGGCATCTGGATTCTTCTAATCACTGGACGAGAAGGGCTGAGCCTTTGGGGAAGAAAATTGATTGGGACAGTCTTTTGTGAGGATGCCTTTGCTGTCTTTGGTGCCCACTAAGAACAATGAGACTCACCTCTGCCTCGTTACTGTCAAACCTCACTCTCCCTGTCCCTCACACCGGCCCACCCCCGTGACAAACCTGAGACACACCATTCTGAAAAGGGAGCTTCTCCCTTGGCAGTGACATTGAAGAGTATTTAAGAAATGTTTATCCGGAGTGGATGCCAATTATTTAATGCTGAGTGGGAAGAGGAGGAATGAGAAAAATCAGCCAGCTACTCAAGTGAAACCAAGCCCAGATCATTAGCTCTGAAATATTTATTGTAAACATTGAAAATAATTTTGTATTAACGTAGGAGCAGACTGTATTCATTTAATGGCTGTTTGGTAGTTGGATTTTTTTATCTATAAATATATTTACCTAGTTCCCCTAAGTTAGAAATCTCAGATTCTAAATTCTACGTTTCTTTCAAGCCCTTTTTCTAATAGTCAGCTCCCAAATTCTATCTCATAAACATCATCCAGCACGGAAGAGCCTTTCTTTTCCATCCTTTTCAACCGTAGTGATAGTGTGAGGTGCCATTCCTTCACTGTCCTGGTGACTCCTCTTGCTCCTCTGGTTTAATCCTGTTTCCCAGTGTTCTTCGACTTTGGTACCCAGGTTGCCTCTGTGTGTAGCCACTCGGTCCTGGGACCCGCAGCTCTCGGACCTTGCTGGCTTCATATTGCCCTTGAGATAAAGTAAGAAACAGACTTTCCTTACATGCAGGTTCCTTCAATCGTGTCAAAGAAAGATGGCACTGGGTGAGTCAAACAGGTAAGGAAGACTCTATAGGAGACTTGCAGTAAGGGTCCAGAATATGCCCACGGGGGAGAGAGGCTGAGCTCAGCTCCACTGAAACAAAGAGCAGGGGAGTTTTGAGGTGCTGTGGTGTAACAGAGCACTCACCTCTCTTCCCATAGGTATGGGAAATATTGACAGTGGGTAATATATAACAGAAGGAAATGTCCTGAAAAAACAGCAAAAATATTTTCTGTCTCTTTAAAACTTCCTCCACTCTTTTTGGAAACTGAGGCCTGGCCTGCATCCCTGGAGCATGGAGGATTCTTTTGTTCTCTGTGTTGCAGTAAATAGCTCGGCCATCCCTAGCGCCAGCCCCCCAGGTGGGCCCAGGTGGGCAGAGGTCACAGGCTTTGTCTTTGGCAGAGATGGGACAATTAAAATCACTAACACAGTAGCCTAGAACTGAGGGCCATCCTTTTAAATACTACGTATTTCTGCTTATGTGCAGGAAATTTGGACTTTTAGAGATGAGAGTCTACCATTTTCCTCCTTTGCCGGCAAAGTAATAAACTTCTGTTTTCTCCTCCTCAAACCACTTGTTCTTTTTCTTCTGACGCGGCCTCGAGGACAAATGCCGAGCTTTCGGAAGAGTGGCGAGCAGTGGAAACGTACTGCAGAGCGTTTCGGGGAGGCTGGCCCCTGTGATGAGGCCCTCTGCCTTTGCTCATGGGTGCTTATCAAAATCAGGCTCTTAGTCCATTTTTCTGTTGTTATGACAGAATATCCCAGGCGGGGTAATTCATAAAGAAAAGATGTTTATTTTTTACAGAGGGGGAGGCTGGTAAGTTCGAGGTTGTGGGGCTGTGTCTGGTGATGGCCCTATAACACGGTGAGGGGGCAAGAGCTTCTCAGCTCATGGGGCCCCAACCCGATGACCTTATCTAATCCTAATTACCTCCCAAAGGCCCCACCTCCAAATGCCATCAACACATGAAATTTGGAGATTGTTTCCAACACATGAAATTGTTTGGGGGACACATTCAAATCACAGCAGGCTCCTGCTCTCCCACTTAACTGGAGAGATGGGGTGAGGGTGTCTTCCTTGATCGCTGTGTTTCACAGGGATGGGTCCCCAGTCCTTGAGAAAGACGGAACTGGGTTGTAAAACTGCCAAGAACTGGGGGAAGATTTACATCCCAAAGGGGCAGTGGAAGAGTTTACAATTGCAAGTTTTCTTAAGTAAATGCTTTGAGAAAAGGGAGGCCAGGGGCTTAGAGTCAGGAGGACACACATCTAAAGTTTAGTCAGGCTGGGAGGGATGTGAAGAAGGTCAACAGCTAGCATTGGTTTAACTTGTAACTTCTCTCCAAATTCCCAGCCAGGGTCCTCTATGGTGAAGCCGCACTGAACTTCTCACTGCAGTTCTGTTCTTACCCTCTCCCTTCAGTGCCCTGCACGCTCCTCTTTGTGCTTCAAGAACCTATTCACATGTCACCTTGTCATTCCAGGCAGTGACAGGTTCTTTTGCCAAAGGAGCCCAAACAGTGTAAAGCAATGAAATGCCTGCATGGAAGTTAACCCGGTGGCCTATAATTGAGTCTACAATTGTCCCCTCAGTTTCTATGGGAAATTACTTCCAGGAAGCCCATAAATGCCAAAATCCATGTATGCTCAAGGACCTCAAATAAAAATGGGGTAGTGTTTGCGTGTGACCTATACACATATCCTCTCATATATTTGAAATCATCTCTAGATTACTTACAACACCTCACACAACGCCTGCACATCACTTTATAGGTGTGGATTCAGTGGAGTACTCTGTGTGTGACAGATTCAAGTTTTGCTTTTTGAAACATTGTACAATTTTTTCCCCAAACATTTTTTGATCCTTGCATGGTTGAATTCACGGATGTGGAGCCCGTGCATTGCAGAGTGTGATTCTGACTGTGTTAAGTATATCGTGGCACATCGTGAGTGCTTACAGCACTCCCTTCTGGATGAATAAATCTCTCCCAACTGTTTCAAGGTTGACACATACAGTATGCAGTCTTTTTTAGGAAAAATTCCTAAATTCAGCCCTGGGGAGAGTCACTATATTTGACATAAGATTATGATTTTCATGTGAAAGTTAAAGAAATTCTCAAATGCTGACTCACAGATAAGCCAAAAGTTTCACGGGAATCGTCTGCTAACATGTGAACACCGAACGTCTGAGGTCCCGATTCAGCAAGCCCAGGGCAGGCCTGGGACCTTGCAGTTTGACATTTCTTTAGTGATTGTTGTGGGGGGCCAAAACCCGGAACTAAATGACCTTGTGTCATACAGTTTTGCAGCTCGCGCCAGACGCTGGGACTGGAGCTCCCCGAACTAGCAATGCAGGGAAGCGTTTTTAGGGGATGGCTAGGAAGCACACGTGACAGGGCCACACACTCACCCACTGTCCACGCGGGACTGATGCTGCAAACCTCCCACCCTGGGTGGCTGCAGACAACGTAGGACTTGCTGCTGGCAACTGCTTTAAAGGAGCCCCACGTGCCTTAGGACTAACGTTCTCGTTCCAGGGCTTCGATGATCATGCAGCATGCAATCGTTTGTGGCACGTTTGTCACTTTCTCACATCTTCTTCTGGTTTCCACTCGAGGGAGGGTGTGATAGTTAACAGGCTCCAATGCCAGGGTCGAGGCTGCTGCCGGCTGGATGGCATCTGAGCCTGGACACAGCTCCCTCCGTTGGGGCTTTGGGTTGGAGAAGCCCATTTGAACTCTGATTTGACTAAAAAGCAAAATGAAACACCTAGGTTTTCTTTTCTTTTCTTTTTTTTTTTTTTTTTTTGAATATACTGAATGTGACTTTTAAAAGTATGGAGACTTGTTAAAATTCCTTAAAAAATGATTGAAATAGGGTCCGTGAATACGGTAAACAGATCAGGCAGTAGAAAAGTGTAAATGTTGAATCCTCCAGAGGCAAGCAGCATTGACAGGGTCTTAGTGTTTCTTTACAGAAACTTTCCAAGCAGATGGAAACATCTGCATAAGTATATGGGCTCTTTATAAGAAATGGGAGCTTAGATACTGTTCTCACTCCTGCTTTTTCTTGTAACTGTTTATCTCCCAAATAGTTCTAGGGCAGCAAATGGATTTACCCTAACTTTTCAAGTGAAAGTTACACTATTTCATGGATGTAGTACAGGGGTTCTTCATCAGGGCAATTTTGTTTCCTTGGGGACATTTGGCAATGTTTTTATTGTCATAATTCAGGGTGGGGAGGGCTGCTACTGGCATCTAGAGAGTGGAGGAGGCCGGGGACACCGCTAAACATCCTACAATACACAGGACAGCTCCACAGCAGAGAATTATCTGTCCCCAAATGTCAGCTGTGCTGAGGTTGAGAAAATCTGATACAGCGTCATAGATTTTAAGAGGCTGCTATGGATTTTGCCTTTAGAGTGCAGCTTATCAACCAATAACAACAACAGCATAGATAACACTCCCAAAGCCACAGAATATGCCCAGTAAAACCACTTTCAGGGGTGGGGAGAACAACTTTTCCAATAGAGCTCGGTGGGGCACACACTCCTGTCTAAGTCTGATGGTTGCAGCTGTTGGTTTGGAACAACTTTGGTGGTCTTAGCATTTACTTCCAGAATATTCCCTACACCTTGCCATTTCCTAGCGTTTAGCTTCTTTGGAAGAGATTGAGCTGCTTTGGGACACAGGAAAACCGCGCTGGCAGCGAAGGCCTCAGTGGGCTCAAGCACCTGCGGAACCTATAATTTTGAAGCAAAATGAGAGTGTCCATTTTTAGCCCCAGAGAGGTTTTTTTTTTATGGTTTAGATTTTGGCTTATTTATTTTTGTTACCACGCCACTATGTTTACTCAGGCCCAGAATAAAGTCTGCTTTTTAAAAATAGAACAATTGCAACTGATGAAGTTTAGAAAAAAACAAAAACTAGGAAACTAATACTTAATTTTTAACGATATTGTCCTGACCTCCCCCATTTCCCCAAGAGGTTAGAGACAGACAGCCTTTAGAATTTAGGCGATTACCCTAAGTGTATGTAGGGTTTTGTTTTCTTTCTAGGTCTAAAACAACCCTGTCCCATGCAGTTCATCACAAAATCTCCCTCCGTCCCTTTGGTTATTTCAATGTACTTTTATTTGGCACCACTGGTTGTCAGAAGTTGTACTTTGCTCTTGAGAATCACTTCTCTGTTTTTTTTCAGACCATGTCCTTCCCAAATAAGACTTTCTTGCCCTAAATAAGAGAGTTCTCCATGAGACAAACCTTTATGAGAGCTCACCTGTAAGGCACATCCTCATTTTTCAAGAGGTGATTTTTGGAAAGACTTGCTGGACACTGTTCAGGCTTGGGATACAGGTGCTTCTAGTGCTAGAGTGGGGTAAAGTGTCAGGATTGAAGTCAAGCCAAGATTGTAGGCGGCAATGCTGCCATTCTTACCATGGAAATATACAGGGCAGTGATTAGGACACTTGTGTTTTTTTGTCTTTTATGGTATCATAGTTTCAGCATCTGTTTGGTCTCTGATTTTATGATTAGAAAGGCTAATTGAGAGATTATAGGACACAGTGGAGGTCCCTTCCTAGGCACACATGGGAAATGCCAAGCATTTGGGGAATGTGTGCTTGTGTATGGGAGCAAACCACACCGTTTAGACTGTTCCCAATTTTTTATAAACTGAAAAAAAAATCAAAAAAAAATCAGTTGCCTCCCTCTTTCTTTGTGGTTTCTGCAGGATTCTACTATCATTGTTTCCTCTACTGTGGTTGTGCAGTTAAGTATCTCTAATTACACCACTTCCGGCAGTCCTTCCTTCAGGGCTGGGGTGGGGGTGGGGTAGCAAGGTGTGCTGGAGAGGTGGTGCGGTGGTCTTTCTGGGCAGGTGTTCATGACCCCCAGGTTTGATTCTTCTGTAAAAGCCTGGTGGCAGTGGGCCTCTCCTTGGAACACTATCATTCTCCGTGCCATTCTACTGTCAGGCCCACCATTCCTTGGCAGCCAGCAATTGATTTTTCAGATTCTAACTAAAGACTTTGCCTTCCCTGAGCCATTACTAATGACAGGGGCAGGCCGAGGTTTTCACGCAGCTGACTGCCACTGCTGTAAGCCTTTCAGCTTGATGTGAGCTACGCTTCTTACCTTTGCTTTGCACTAAGTGGTGATCTTAGGGTCTCCCATGCCTCCAGGACACTCCGAAAGGTCCAGTGAGCGTTCTCTTTATGACCCTTGAGGAGAACAAAACCAAGTCTGAAATACCTGGGATTCAGCCTTCCCATGTTCCTGCTTTGCCAAAATAGTTTCCTAGCACATCTTCACTTGGGAGCTTTTAGCCATCGTTTCTGTACTGGGGAATCTCTACGCTAAATGCACATGTGGGAGAAGCCAATGGCTAAGGAAGGAGGCGTTTCCATGAATGATGTAAATTACAGTGAGACTGTCTGTAATCAGTCATCTTTGGGGTTAGGTCCAAAGAGAAGCCATATGGTACTTGCTAAGCAAGGTCTAGGGAAATTTAAGATAGCGAATTGAGGGAAAAGTTGGCAGCTTACCTTTTATAAAAATAGCAAAATAGATACTAGAATAACCAAATTTAAGCCTGAAGGTAACAAATAAGCTGAAAAATTTCAAAACGTAATGACCAAGGTTATCATAGCTTCTTGTTAGTACAGGAATGCATGGCTTTTATGTAGTATTTATCTTCATATGATTGTATTATACACTATCATTAGAGTGGAATGAATTTTATGAGACAGCAATTCCTTAATATCTGGGAGTTTCAGAATGGAAATTGAGCACATTTAGCTCAGTTTCATATTGATGAGCTTACAAAACATGAAAACATTTTTCTCTCTCCCACCAGAAAGTGAGCACAATCATTTTGCTTCGAGTGTGTAGCAGAATTGTTCTACTTAGATATCTAAGTAAATTATATTTTATTACATGCATTTTTGAATCTTTAACAGCAGACAGATTGAAGTAATGTATTTAAACATACCAATCATATTTAAATCGACTCATAAACATGCTTTTAAAAAATGCTTTAATACCTACAGAGACTGTTTGATGTTTTGGAGATATATTATTTAATCTGTAGGATGTGCGGAAATAAACTGTTGCACCTTTGCTTAAATATATTTTTTTTGTTAAAAATATTTTGTTCTCTGTAAAAAGATAGTATCCACATTGATGGTAATATTAACATATTTTCCTGTGAATTTATTGACAGTTGTTCTATCCCATGAGCTGCTAATATTACAGAATTTAGCAATATGGTACGTAAGCTTGGTCAAACAACCAGATTTTTTCATTTATATTATTGATAAAATAAAAATCAAACTCTCCTATTGAGTGTTCTCAGAGTGGTTTATATGAACTCTCAGAATTTTTAAATTAAACATTGGCAGTAGCTGTTGTGACACTGTGTAATCGTCATGGGTCAAAAGTGAACTCTCTGTGGCTGGTAACTAATGATCAAATGTTGCTGTCTTGCTCTTATGTTATTTTGTGTCTCTTATTTGATTGAGACCTTGCTGTCTTTAGAACCCCTGCAGAATCATGAATGGAAAAAGAATCAGTTATCTGCAATGCCTGATTTTGTGCTGTAATTAAAAAATAATCTTATTAAAATCAAGCATTTAAAAATATATTTATATTTTATGATGGATCAGTTTAATTGAATAAACTATTATATAGATTTACAAATGAAATTACTGTGTTACTCTATATTTAATAACTTGAGATTTAATGACCTGTATCAGTTATCTATTAACCCATAAAAATACTGTAACAAACTTAGTGGATTGAAAGAACACACATTTATGGTCTCACCATATCTGTGGACATGGCTTAGCTGGGTCCTGGCAAGGTTGCAATCAAAGGCAGTTGCCTGGGGCTGGGTTCTCATCTGAATGCTCGGCTGGGGAAGGAAGGCTTCAAGGTTCACTTGAGCTGTTGGCAGAATTTGTTTCCTTGTGGTTATAAGTTATCTTGTAGGAAGCTTCCTTCAGCTTCTAGATGCTTCCTATGGTTCCTAGTCATGTGAATTTCAACAACCGGGCCATTTGCTTCCGAAAGTTAGCCAGGGAAAAAGAGAATCCAGTAAGCTGGTTGCTGCAGTAGACTATAGTATAATCATGTAATCATGTGTATGTGTTATCATGCATATATGTTATCTTTGCTGTGTTCTGTTGGTAGAAGTGAATCCGAGGTCCCAGTAACTCCCAAGGCGAGGGGATCATGCAAGGGCCTGAACACAAGCAGGCAGGTATCAGAGTAGCCACCTTGAAGTCTGCTTGAATCATGGTCCATCAAAGGTTGTTTAGGAGACATTTCTAGATTTTCAGGAAAGCAATGTAATTATATACAAATTTTTAAAAAGTAAGATTGGATATTAGCTATTAACCTTATATATTATGTAGAACATAATATGCATTATTTATTGCCACTGGCATTGATAAAAAGTGTTCTGGTCCACATTTTCTTATGAAAACAGATCAAATCAATGGATCAATGGCTGAGTTTTCCAAGACCACTTGTAACAGTTTTCCTCCAACACAGCTTTCCTTTTCCTAACTGAAGCTTAAGTCCTCTGTGGGGGCTTTAAAGAATGTCACTCGATACAAATCTGATCACATAATGTGCACATCTTGGAGACTTTCTGCCCAGGAGCTTCTCAGCTTCATATATCTGCCCGTTGGCTGTCATTGGGTTCCCTCAAAAGTGATGCTCACACAAGCTCCATGGAGTTGGCACTGCTCTTCACGGGGTTTCAGGGCTTCCTGTGATTCAGTTCACAGCAAACTTGGCTTTAAACATGGAGACACGGTTCTCTGCAGAATCTCCTGGCCCACCCTGGAGCTGCAGTGCATGGACTCCTCTGGCAGCCCCAGGGCAGCGTGCAGCTACCTCCTTGGCTTCATGGCAATCTGACGCCGTTCACATCTCGTTAACTGGCTTATTCTCTATGTGCTTCCCGGGTGGAGCACAGCTCAAAGTTTGAGAACAGGACATCATTGGCAAATGCTTGTCTCAGTCTCAGGTTTATACTTTCTATGTTATTTTGAAAGCTTGACAATAAATGCAAGACTGGTCAGATTAATTTTTAGAGGAGGGCAGACCTGAAGATTTAGAACAAAACTGCTATTACTAGGGGTAAAAGGGAACCCTTTGTCATCAGCTCTTTGTGCCTTTACACTTTGTGATGCATAACTGCTTTGTGCCATCTGTAAATAAAAGGAGAAATGCTGATTGTTTTTGAGAATAAATTTTCTTTCCTTCTGTACCTCTTATCAAAATCTGCCTGTGACCTTTCCAAAACATGTGGCCCCAAAAGGCATCAAATTTTTGATGTATTTAATGTTTTTTTGTTTGAAAAATTGCTAGGAGAAAAAAAAAAGTGTCCCTGAAAGCGATAGCATGAGTCTTTGTCGTTCAAATCAAATTCCTAGACGATTCCTGATGTTCTAGACATGAACTGGGCATTAAAGAAATAAATCCACCATGCCTCTTTTTTTTTTTTTTATATTAAACAATCAGGCTCAGAGAGGTAAAGTGGCGGATGTAAGCTTGAGGGTAGATAACTCCAGCACTCTTGGCTGTCCGCCCTTTGGTGTCTGAAACAATTTCATTTGCTATAATGACAATAATATTGAAGAAACTTTCAATCAGAGCAACTTGGAGACAGGAACTTGGCACATATATTTTTAAAGCCTCAATATTTATTGCAACCTGATTGCTGTTTTCCCTCTTTTACAGAAAAGAAACCAAGAAAAGTTTTAAAAAAATGAAAACTCGAAAACCAAACACATTCACTCTGTACAGGTAGAAAGGGGTGGGTCCTTGTGCCATTTCTGTTCCCTTGGGAAGACAGAGGAATGTCCCAAAGAAGAGAGAGGACATTGTGGACTTATGAACAGCCATTGCGGGATGATGACACATCCTCTTTCTCTTACTGTGTTTCCTCCAAAATAAGACAGGATCTTATATTTATTTTTCCTCAAGAAGATATCTTAGGGCTTATTTTCAGGGGATGTGTTATTTTTTTTAAAGTACGGTACAACAATCTACATTTATTCAAATACAGTTAAGTCGTCTTCTTCTGGAACATCATCATAACTCTCCAAACCCCGAATTCCATCCTGAATTTCTTGTGACTCTATTTCCTTTAGAACCATCGGCCCCAACCTCTCATGTCGAGTAATAGAGCTCTCATTAAATGACCAGGGCTGGTTTATTTATCAGAGACCCAGTGGACACTGGGTCCAGTCTGCACAGAGGAGCAGAAATGATCTCTCTGGGCTCAGTAGGAGACTGTCTGCTGAAGCGTTTCCCTTATCCCCTGGTATTTGTGGGAGGTGAGAGAGGCCCACAGTGCTGAGTAAAATGGCAGCCACAGCTTTCCTTCTTCCCCCTGGGGACACACAATACCTAAAGCAGAGTAGAGTGTCCAGCTCCTTACTTCACTAAGGAGACCTTCCCCTTGAAGCCTCAGCTTGCAGCACGCACAGGATGGCCGGGACCCGACAGGGGGAGCCGACCTTGTTGGTGGGGGTGCCCGCACCTTTCCGGTCACCTCTGGGATAGTAGCTGTCATGATGGGGCAGATGAGAAGGGCTGCTCATCTTCTTTACCGCTCCGCAACGGAATGCATGGGTTGTGCAGATGCACTGCGTAGCCTTGCCCGTCACTAGGTCTTATTTTCGGGGTAGGGCTTCTATTGCGCAAATGCTTAGAAATCCTGCTAGGGCTTATTTTATGGGTAGGTCTTATTTTCAGGGAAGCACGGTACGTATCTTGGGAAGTTTTGAGCCCAGATTTGTACATTCAGGAATTGAATCTAGAAGCAGCGGCTTTTTAGCACAAACAGGGAGACCAATTATTTATCTCTTTAAAGCTCTGAAATATATATACATACTTGGGGCTAATTTGCTAGGCTTGATCTAGAACATGCTGGGGGGGGGTAACGCTGCAAAAACTCTAGCCTCCCAGTGTCCTGGGGGCTTTGGGGCACTTCAGGATGGAGGAAGTATTCCTGGGAAGATAAAAGATGAGTTTAATTCCTCTGTAGAAAAGTCTGAGCAGGGAAAGGTACTTCCAACGATCTGTTTGATCTCACTCTCTTTAGGCAAAGCCGGCCTCTCTGTTTTTGTTTAAACACTTCATGAATGGCAATTTCCAAATGGTTTTTAAAAATGATGTCTGGAGAGAGCCAGTGCTTCTTGAAGTTTTCCCCAGTGCTGGGGTTTCCCCCCTTGCCTTGAATCACAGTGTTTATTTTTAAAAGCTTTTGTGGTTCCAGCCTTCTGCCTTTGTTATTGCAGCTGGACCGACTTAGACCTCCCTTTTCTCCTCCAGCCTCTTTGTGGTTTGGGGTCCAGTTGGGCTGCTTGAGGACTGGGCTGAAGGGGCGGAGTCCAAGACCACGGACCCATCTGCTTTTAGTTAGCCCCTAAAGGCACAGGTGTCCTTAATCGTGCCCTGCCTGCACAAAGAAACCTCCTCCTTTTCTCTGCATCCGTTTGCCTCTCCGCATTCCCCGTGAGTTCCCCTGAAGGTTGGGGTTTGTGTTTTGTTCTCCCCTTCTTATTGTCCCTCCCCTTTCCTGGCGAAATCCTGCTTCTCACCTGCACCCAGAGCCTGACGCTGTCTTAGCAGAAGCAGCCAGTTGCAGAAGAGAGATCAAACTTCTCAGGAAGTCAGAGTGGGACTGCCACACACATATAGTCCCCTCCCTGGCGAGGCCGGGAACAAGCAGCTCTATGTTCAGCTGTGTAGCAGGGAGCTCAGGCCCAGCAGAAAGATGAAGCTGCTGAGTGGAAATTCTGCAGGGAACCCAGAAAGATTTACTCGAATTAGAATTTATGCCGCAATGGAAGTCCTATAACCGCAGTCCTCTCTAGAAAGAGCTTGCTCTGGTGGTCATTGGCAGAGACTTGATCCCTTTTAAGCAGCTCCTCTGGATTGTCCTGCAACTCTTCTGGTCACTTTCTCCTCTCCGTGGAGAGAAGGCTCCGGAAGCTCTCAGATAACGCGTCTCCTGCTTGCGGGAAGGAGGGGCCTTCTGTAAATTTTAGTCAAATGTCAACTGTTCCTCTGGTTTTAAGTTCAAAGCTTTAATGGGCTTGACCTAAGCCTTCCCTTGGTGTTGTCACTAGATCGCTTTAAAGCTTCTAGTTAACTTATTTATACACACACCCTTATTTTCACATCTAATATTCTGAGAGATTAGGCAGTTTTTAGAGGTTTCCTTTTTGTTTTGTTTTTTGGCCAGAAAACCAAATGGTATAATCATTTCTTTAAAAAAAAAAAAAAAAACTATCACAATTTCTTATTACAGGATTGCTTAATCTCAGTTTGACCCTTTTCTGTTCTGGCCCATTCATATGGGCATACTGCTTCTAAGTTTTGATGCTTTCTCTAGAAATAAAATGCAATATGCTAACTAACTGGGAGACTCTAAGAGAGGCGTGGTTCATTTGCAATACCCTCAGCCTCAGAGATGGAGCAAGGTAATGCCCCATCTGCTGCTGGTGGAATGAAAATGCCAGTGCCTGATTCCTATTCTAACTTTTGAGTTTGATTTATCACTTTGACACGTTATTTTGGTTTTCTTCATGAATGCATTTATGGAGCCTACCAATGTATATCTTTGTGATCGCATTAGGAACTCTTCTTGAATTTGGAAAATAGTATGTGTATTTCTTTATTAGTGCATCTTGTTAATCTGAGGATATACATGTGAACTATTGCTGTTATTTTTGTTCACTTTCTCTTGACAGCTGACAACATAGAAGTGGAGATAGAGAAAGAGACTGGATTTTTTTTTACCATAAAGGAAGGAAAGTGGTCTAAAAGGAAGGCAATTCCATTCCTAAAGCCAGTGGTTACAGTTCTTAAGATTATAATTTAGGAGAAGATGTTGCTAAAGGAGAAGAGCTTGAGGCTGTCGGGAAGCAACAAAGCAAGGGCTTTGGACCTTTTCATTCTATAACATTTAAGGATTGTTTTGCCTTTTTGTTTTTGTTTTTGTTTTTGCTTTATTTTAACGTTAAAGATTTCAGTGTACAAAAAGTGACTTAATTAAATTAAGATACTCTTCTGGACTGGAGGAAAAAAGAAACAGTACTGGCTGTTCTGTACCAGTTTAACTTTTTCTCCTTTACGCATTTTGTAGCAAGAAAACCTTTTCCAATTCAACACGTAACAGATGAGCCTGTGTCCAAGGGGCCACTATTGACTGTGCTGGTATTCGGAGGTTCAAGTTAATAGCCTTGGTTAGCCTTGGTCGTCAGGAATATATTACCACGAGTGTAATGAGACACAGTCAGCTCTTCAGATTGTAATCGTCCCTTAGATCTCGAGAGCAAAGATCACTGTC
Source organism: Microcebus murinus (assembly GCF_040939455.1). Classification (NCBI taxonomy): domain Eukaryota; kingdom Metazoa; phylum Chordata; class Mammalia; order Primates; family Cheirogaleidae; genus Microcebus; species Microcebus murinus. The sequence continues at coordinate 6,880,096 of NC_134114.1, read as the reverse complement.
TGATGAGGAGCCGAGGATCTGGTTCGCATTATGTAATGAGAGCAGTATCGAGTCCTGTGAGCTGAAGCGAGAGCCTCCAATCAGCAAGTGACCTTGGCCACCGGCCTGTCGTCCCTGATGCCCATTAATTGTCCAGATTTCTGTGTCTGAGGGCTCTAATTTTCACTCTAGCATGACTTCAGAAAGGTCTCTGCCCACGGCGGTTAGTGCCAGACAGTCGGGCACCAGGGACTCCCTGCTTGCAGTTGGCAAGATGAGTTACGTGCTCCTCTGAAGCAACAGGGCCAGGAGTTTGCTTTCAGGAACGAGCAGGTAGCCTGTGTCTTTCGAGTTCCTATTACCTGGCCCCACATCTCCCTCTGCGGGGCTGGTTACTCACACACCCTGCAGTCCTCCCTCAGGTCGGCTTCTGATGTTCCTGTGTTAAGCTGAGGAGCCCAGCTACGGTATTATGTTTGTTGCTTGTGCACTTTGGTATTTTCAGTCCGTTCCCCTTTTCCTCCTGGGCATGTGCTAATTGCGCTCTACAAAGTTGCTACAAGCATGGAATTAGCAAATACTGAGCCATTGCTCCTAGGGGACATACAGGCTTAGGTTCCTGTGAACCTCTGGTTGCAACGTTTTTGTCAGTGGATCAATAAATAACCTTGTTTTATGTGTGTTTTTGTTAAAGGCATCTCATTTAATATGTACTGTTGGTTCATTAGCATTGAACGTATGGTCAATAGCGCTATAACTGATGCCTGGACAAAGCACATCTAGCACGTGCGCTTTCTCCCCATAAGGCACATGGGTAGCCTTCTGGCGCTTAGGAACACAGGGGCCATTTTAAACAGAGAGGCCACCAATAAAAAAGTACGAAAGTGCAAATGATGTGGCACTGCGTAGACCACGTGGCACTAGTTTACAGTATGAGAGCTGAAACAAGAAGGCAGAGGATTGCCCTGTCGGACCTCACCTGGGAATGGATGGGTCAAGAGACTCATTTTCCCCTGGTCTGCACATGTCTGGCCACGAATGACTGGGACGTCCCGATTTTGAGGTTGCAAATGTCATTTAGCTAGTAGGCGAATTTGCAAATAAGGAATCTATGGATAATGAGGATCGACTGTATTTTAAGCAGGTGTTTAGACGTAGGATAATGGGGCAGGACGTTCGGTCTGTATCAGCAAGCACCCTTGTGATAGCAGCACATGGGCGGAAGGTCATGGCGGGGTGGCATTGAGTCACTGGGCGGACGCTCCCCTCTGCAGAAGCTCTCTGGTCCTTCTTTTTCCCCCGGGTAATGAATCAGACCCCTTTGGGAGCCTTAACATGAGCTTTCCTGCCTGTTCTTCCAGTGGCATTATTATCCCCGGACGTTAGTACTTCTCCACCGACCTGGAAAAGAACAGTGACTGTGGAGCTTCTGTGATAAGTAACACTTTGGATAACAAGCTGGGTGACGAAGCGACGATCGCTCTTGTTTTGCTTTAACACTGCATCTCCATTTTTCTTTTAAAATTTTGTTGCGTGAGCGTGTGGCTAGAAACCGCAAGAAAGTTCTGTTTGGTCTGGGTTAAAGACTGCAGCCCTCTCTGTAGTTCACCATGACTTTTATCTCAACGTTGCCCTGAAACTTCTTTCCAAAACACACTTTCAGCCTCCACGCCCGGCGGGGAGCAGTTACAGGGTTAGGGTACTCTGAGATGCGCTGCATTTTGCTCGGGAGAGTGGGTGTTGTCAAGGGTCGGGGAATGCTGGCTGTCACTCCCCAGCAGTCCTCCCCAAGCGGCTGACTTCTGTTGACAAGGCAAGGACGGCTTTGGACGCCTGTGCACGCCTAGCTCCGGGAAGGAAGCAAGCTGCTCCTTGACAGCCACGTGTCTGTCAAAGCAAATTGGAATGGAGCCGGAGGGGGCTCCCTCTGGTGATTGCAGCCAGAATGAAGACGTCTTCTGAGCGGTGAGTGACAGTTTCAGGAGTGAGTGTCCTTGGGGAACAAAGCTCACGTCATTGTCGCTTCTCTGCTCTTCCTTTCTTTAAAGGTCCATCACAGCATTCGGAGACACACAGTAGGGCCAATCCCGAGCCGTGGGGCGGATGAATGGAACCGATCTGATAGAAAAGGCGAAGGAAGGCGTGGAGGGAAGAGTCTGTTTTTATGACAGAGTTTATCGTGTGACACCAGATGGATTAGGGGTGGAGCCGAAAACATTTAATTACTCAGATTTCTTTCAGGATTATTTTTTACTTCCCCTACTCCCGGGTGGTGCAGATAGAACCCTTGTCTTACTTGCTGTTCGCACCTTGCTGGGTGCACGTGCCTTGCCTGCTAAGGGGCATTGCTGTCCGTCAGCCCCGGCCGAGCCCGCGAGGAAAGGCGATGGGGGGAAGCCGGTGTTCCCCAGTTCACGGCAGCGGGAAATCGGGAAACTGGCCCTTTGCTCACCCTCCTCCTTCTCGTTTTGGGGAAGTTAGGATCAATTTGCATCTTTTTAGCTTCTGATAAAAGAACCCTGTGTACTGCAGAATGTGGAAGTTGGAGAGACCTAATTTGAAGGGGTAGACTGCAGGTGTCCTCAAACCTCAAACGAGGGCCACATGCCGCCCACCTAGGCCATTTATCCAGCCCGCGGGGTGTTTTTGCCACCACTGCCTGTCCTGCTTAGCAGCCGACTCGTCCCGAGCCCACAGTGCACACTCTCCAATGGTCTGAGGGACAGTGAACTGGCCCCCCCTGTTTAAAAAGTTTGAGGACCCCAGGGGTAAGGGGTAGTTTTTCTCTATCAAGAATGGCAATAAACACCACATTATTGGATCAACTTGTGGTTTGGTGTTTACCTTAGGAGTCTCTGAGATAAGTAGTTGTCACCAAAATTTCATGCCACTTTCTGACTATAGCTCTTTTACAACATTTAGAAATGGGGCATGACTTGTGAAATTGTCAGTAAATAATGAATCGCATGCCCCGTATTCCAGTGCTTTCCGAAGCAAGTGAAGAAATAAACAGCACACAGGGCAGGGCATTTTGTTCCAAGTCTTATCACCTGCTCCCACAGTGCTGTCCCCTTGAACGTATTGTTTAATTTCCCCGGCACCCGCAGAGACTGCCACAGTGATGGGACAGTTCACGATGGGACACTTTCTCTGATGGAGCGTGTGAGGAGATAGAGACAGATGTTAAGATCGCTCTCTACTGAGTCGCAAGGTGAGGATTCAGGTGGGATGTCTCATGTGACAAGAGCATCTTAGTTTGAAAGCTTGGGTCTGTATAGTTTGGAAAAAAATAAAATTCCCAAAGCAAGGACACGTCTTTGAACTGCTGTGGTTTGACTTCATTTCTGCATCATTGTATCGTCATCTCCAGAGTTACACAAAGCTTTCTTTCTTTTATTTTTTGATGAATATCTTTTTTTTATTATTATTTCAGCATATTATGGGGGTACAGATTTTAAGGTTTCAATAAATGCCCTTTCCCCCCCACCCCCCACGAGTCTGAGTCTCCAGCATGACCATCCCCAGATGGTGCACATCTCACTCTTTATGTATGTATATACCCGCCCCCCTCCCGCCTCCCACCTGCCCAATACCCTATTACTGTAGTACCTGTATGTCCACTTAGGTGCTGCTCAGTTAATACCAGTTTGCTGGTGAGTACATGTGGTGCTTGTTTTTCCATTCTTGGGATACTTCACTTAGTAGTATGGGTTCCAGCTCTAGCCAGGAACAAAGCTTTCTTTAAAGCCCCAGATTCGATGACTAGGCGCAGCACTCCCGAGGGGTGCCCTCACTTTTGTGCACCTGAGAGGCGGTTGACGAGAACTCTGAGTGTGAAAGAACCAAGCGAAACACATAATAAAGTTGAGATTAAAATGCACATTTTGAAGTCAAGCACAAACTGCCACCAAGAACATATTGATTTTCTGGTGCTGAGTTAACTAAAATGCTTTCAGGTTTACTTCAGTGTGGTAGATCACATCGTAATTTCAGTTTTATTTGAGCCAGAGCACATTCATGCTTTCTAGAGCCACGTGGAAAATAAAAACCTGGACAGTGAGGAGGGAGATCCCTCAAACTGTTCTTTTTTCTGTGGCTCACTGTGGGGAGGTAGGACGGAGGGGTGAGTGGAGAGGGGTGTGGGTGGGACAGGCAGCCATAGGCTCTCGGGGGTACTGGGCATGTGATGGTGCCTGAAGCCTGAGATTATGGAGGGTGAGTGGGAGCCCAGGAAGCAAAACCAGAGATTTTGTTTTAACAATCGATGACTGCAGAGTTTCTAAATAGGAAAACACTCCAGTTGAGCTGAACATTATTAATTCAAACACTGAATTAATTTTTACTTTGCAACTGGCCTGAAATGTATGAAAAGTGGGTTTACTTAGGAAATTAACAGTATGAGCATGAGATTTACAAAGGTAATCCTTATATTCCTAAGGGAAAAGAGTTCTCCTTCCTGGTCCCTGTTGGACGCTGGGTTGGCCTTGTTCTCCCCACTTGACACTGTTTGTGAAAAAACCTCCTTCCCTGGAGACGTCTCTGGATAAAAGAGTGGTCTACAAGGGGTGTGGAGATATCTTCTCCAAGGGCATCTGTAGAAGGGTCCAGGTGTCGGTGAGTCAGGTTAATGGACGAGAAGAGGGGAGAGAGACAGCAGCACGTTTGTGCTCAGGGGTCTGTGCACAGCTGGTGTTTCAGGAGTGTGATGAGGATGGCCAGGTGAGGGCATGTGACCCAAGGGGCCTGCACCTTTATGAATAGCACCGACAGCTCCTCCTGAGACTTGAAAACCTGCTAAGGAGGGATGACAAGAGGATTTTATTTTGAGCAAAGACAGGGTTAAGGTAAAGCCTAGAGCCCCTGGGCCAGGAAGCTGCGATTTTTCTCTCCTGGCTTGTAAGGAAGTGGCTTGTGCATGTTGCCATCCACCAGCTGTTTTCTTGGCAACTCCTGTGTGGGTGGTGTCTTCTAGACCTGGGTGAAGATTGGACAATCTCTGGGTTCCACCCGGGTTAATTTTCCCTGTATGTCTCGGTGATTTTGATGGATGTCAGAAAGTCAGAGTTGGGATTAGGTGATATGATGTCAGATTGGAGGAATGGCTCTAGAGGCTAACTTGAAGGACATAGCCCTTGTCTGTTAATAGGTACACACACCCCAGACAAAGGCGAGAGATTTTCATTGCACTGTCATTCCTGAATATGCTCATTTACTTAGGCCTGGCCTCAGGGATTCAGAGTTGACTTGGACAGGTGCCTGTCTTTGACGGGAGTCAGACACAGAGCTGTGGATTTTGATTCATAAGTTAACTTCATAGGTACCTCCAGGAGAGGAATGACTGCCTCAGTGGTTTGTCAAATCAAAAGAAAAAAACCAAACCAACAGCAGTGGTCAGTTTAACACTGTTGCTTCCACAAAAGGAGGGCAGCTTGTTGTCTTGATGGCTCATAAAGAGGAAACACAAACCCAACCCTGCTGCTTGGTTTGGAATGAGGGGTGGGCTAGCTCTCACCGGGGGATTCCCCTGTGTCAGGCACCACCCTAAGCGCTTTCAGCTGCAAACAGTGAAGCACTGCTTTGTAAAACATGGTCTGCATTTCCCACTGGTCTTCTTTCCTTCCTGTTTAGTTCCATGGAATAGACTTTTATTGAACATGGCCATTAGGGATTAACCGGGGCTCCTTTATTAATTAGCGAACTCAAAAAATTTCCTAAGATTGTTCATGGTTGCTCTTCCAAGTTTGATAGTTTAAGCTTGCATTGTAGCTCAACAAGGTTGGGGAGAGGGACGAAGGTGAAGGCAATGCCATTAATTCCGGCTCCTGGGCCCAATTTTTAAGGGTCGTGCTGGGAAGAAAGGGGAAGAAGCATCTTGACTCCTGCAGAGAAGCTGTCCTTTCCCCAGCAGGTTCACATCGGGACATGTCCGGCATTCTGACTCTGTTTGGGGCGTCTGTGTGGACTGGATCAGATCGTCCCCTTGTTGGTGGCTGCCGAGTGGGCAGGGTGGAATCGTGACTAATCAGAGGCAGCTGACACGCGTGATTTTACATATTAGTGGAGCTGTGCCGTGTCTTCATTTGGGAGGAAGATTCCGTACAGTTTGTGCTGAAATGGATAACATGACTCATTGCCAAATGTAAAAAAAAAAAATAGCTTTTTATTCCCCCACATGTGTAAACACTCTAAACACAGCACTGTTTATGGGAAGGTGAGACGCCATCTGGTTTGTTGCATATAGTAGCTTGTTTCTTATTTTTATCACTAATTCATATTGAAAGGGTGACAAATAGAACAGAATTAGAGATTTGGGTTATGCAACAGCCCCAGGGATTCATATAGTGTTAAGTCCTCTATCAAACGTGAAACAAATGTTCAGGTGGAATGACTCACTCCTGAGTGAGTTGTCTCCATGCAGTAACGTCAAAATGAGATGCTTTCCCTTCTGCAGACCTTGGTGCCCACCTTTGATGACATGGCGTCCCACAGGTCATTGGGATGATTTCAGGAGGATTAAAAAGTCTTATTTTTCTTAATGCCTTTAGAGAGATGAACATTTTGAAATGACTTTGGAGCATTTTCTGTTCAAGCCAGCATACAACACCATAGTTTGTCTTTTAAGGCAAAACATAATTTGCTTGGCCCAGATCATTGTGTACTATGTAAAAATAGTAACATTAGGGTTTAGGCATATAAAATATAGTAAATAAAGTCACAGACAGCCCAGAACCGACAATATGCATGTTGGATTGGCTTGCATGGGTTTGTACTGACCTTCTTCCCCTTACTGAGTTGAAGGAGAACATCTTTTCATTTCTCTTCACTGGATTTGTAGCTAGAAACTTCTAAAAAAAAAAAAAAACCTGCTAACTGTTCTATTTTTAAAAAAATATATATTTTTTCTGAATGATTTAACCAATTGCTATATTGCTATCAATTCATTGTGAATTTCACAGTCAGGCTTTTCAGGGATAAATTAAGCCCCACTCCTCCTTCATACTCTTGTGACAGACCTGCCTGCCCCTGTTCAGCTTTGTTCTGAGCACGTGTTGGTGCCAGTTATGGTTTCATCTTTGGCAGATTTTTCCCTCTTGCTATATAATGACCAGAGGGTTGATATAAAAACCTAGGCCCTTCCTTTCTGCTTTAACAGAGATAATTACGTAACAATGGTACTTAAGTAACATTTTTAGAGTTAAATCTTGACCTTAGAATTAAATCTTGAATTTCAATCTAGAGTTAAACTTTGAATCTCCTTTGTGAGGCCAAACTACTGCTTATAGGGTGAGGTTCTTTGCAAGTGTTATTCTGAATAAATAGGAATTGAGAGACCGCATTTTCCAAAGGGCCTCAGACACCCTTCCCTCTCTGGGCACCGAGATTGTAGTCTCCAAAGGATGGATCAATTTAGCTGTCAAAATGAAAGCCCAGAGGCCAATTGTCCATGCAAATTAACCACTTGTGCAAGCACTTCGAAATTGCCTGCGTGAAAAGCAAGCTTGCCATTTGAAAATTTGGCTCACCGTGGCCAAAATAAGAAAGTATTCATGATTCTGAGACCTTCATGTCCTTGGAGAGCCAATTTTAGGAATTGCTTATTTTGAGCAGTTGCTTAGTTTTTGGCAACCTGCTCGCTTTAATGAAGAAGCCGTTTTCGCTCCTGTGTTTCTTCCCTGAGCCTCCCAGGCCTCCTTGCAGCTCAGAACACGTCATCGTCTCCTGTGGGAGTGATGGGTTGGGAAGTGTTTTATTCCAGCTGTACTTCGGTTACTGAGGCAATATATTGGTTTTAGGGTCAGCAATTCCTACCAGTTTTAAATATCCACTGAAGGATAATCTACATGAAGACTAAATGGAAAACAAGTGGATTTCTTTCTTCCCAATGCTGTTAGGATTAGTTAATGCTTTGAGAAATGAAATTCCCGGTTACTGTGTTCCCTTTTCGTTAGGTCTTAGCTATGTTTACTGTTTCTAGACCATCACGTTTCACTGTGGGTAATACCTGATGGGGCGAGGGGTCTGAGGCCTGATTTGGGGATGGGTGCTCCAAGTGGGAAGCTCATTTCTCTTCCATGTGCATCTTACTCTTTAGATACAACTTGTAGTCATGCCTGCTCTTCTGTGCAGGGGAATAGGATTTGCCTCTGGCATTCTCAGAGCCAGATGTTTGCATCATTCAGTGACCCAGCTGTGAGGTCATGTGCCTTCACATAGGGACTTGCTGTCCGTGAGACCTTGGTCACCATTGGGACTGGTCTCCATGTGTTCCTGCTTTGGCTGTAAGATAGCCAGAGATTCAGTGAAGAGAAATCTACCCAGTGTGGGCTTGGGGCTGTGCTGTGCATATAGGTTAACCGACCAACTGATGATGAGATGTCTGCCCACGAAACCCCATGGCCACTGGTAAATTCTTGCTAGTTGGGAAACCCCGGCCTAAGAGTTTATAGGTTTCTTGAGCCTGCATCTGGTGGGGTTTCTTTCCATTACTCCACTAAACTTTATGGTGCCAGGTGGTCTTGTCCTTCTTCATTTTATTTCCAGTGTAATTTGACTGTGTACATTCTCCAAGTTGAGCTATTAAGACTGGCCTGACATGTTAATTTCTCGCATATATCTGTGGATCAAGGCTGGCATTCAGCTGACCTGTGGTCTCTCCAAGAACTTTTAAATCTACAGCTTACCTCATTTTGAGGAGATTGGGCCACCAGAAGGTTGCAGAATTTAGCAGAAAATCATGTGCTGATGGGCACTTAGTAAGTTTTAATTGATGTTTAAATTTTGCTCAAGCATTTCTATTTAGGGACAATTTGATGAGCCCACGAAGGTGGCTACAGGGTAAAACTTCTGGGAGAGGTTTATTGTTTGTAAATCAAAAGTGTCCTAGTGACAGTTGTGCACATGTATGTTCATGGCGGCAGTTTTTCCAGAGCAGAACTCTGAGAATTCTGATACAGGATTTGGGAGGTTGTTTGTACCAAGGTTAATGCTAAACAAAAAGAGAAAAGAATAAGGGTAATATGGAGTTGAGTCAAACAGGGAAATTTATATGTTAATAAAATGTAAGCAGTTTCTTATTAAATGGGTAGTTAAATGTCCGCTTTAAAATATTCCCACTTCCAGTCTGGAGTGAGCCTCTGGGGCTTTGTAGGTTCTTTACCTTTTGACTTTCTTAGTTTTCTGGAAAGCATGGCAGTGATTTATAACGTATATATCAGCTGATTTATGGCCTCACTGGGGGAGGATAGGAGAGCTCAGCTCTGGCCCTGCAGGAGTTGTCCTCTGTTCCTCTCGCTCAGCTCCAACTCAAAGCCTCTGCCTGTGGCTGTGGTTTCTGCCCCTGGGTGCTCACTCCTGGGCACAGGGCAGTGTCCTCTTGAATGCCCCTTCTCCTGCAGAGGGCAGGGCTCCTACCCAGGCAGGGCTGACCCTCAGTCGTAGAAGACCCTGATGCCACTTGCTTGGCTGTCAAATGCAGGCTGGTCTAAACACACACACACACACACACACACACACACACACACACACACACACACACACACAGACATCTTTTTCACTGTTGATGTAAACACAGGCACAGTCCAAACCCTTTAGGATGCCCCTGAATCCTGCTGCTGGGGCTAATTTTCTGTTGAGACATCCAATTCTGCAGGGAGTTGTGTGTTTTCCCCTCCAAGCCACATGAGCTCTCCCATGTGAGTGTTGCCTTTGCACGAGGAAGGGGCTAGGTTTTGGTGGGGAAGGGTTGGGCAGGGACTGTCCAGCTTTCCAGCTGTGGCTGTCCCTGCCTGGATTCGGCAAGGATGTTGTTCTCTTCCTGCAGTCTTTGCTCTCTGGCTGCGTCACTGATTCTGAGCTCCTAGTGTTCCTTTTGGCGCCTGTCTCCCTTGCCACGTAGGAGGCTGGCCGTGTTCTGCAGTGTGGCTTGGATGTCCAGCCGAGGGCCTGTTTCAGTTAACTTGTGACCTCATTGGAGGAGGATGGGAGAACTATCAGCTCTGATTTTAATTCAATTCTGACACATGGGAGTTTATGGAAATTGCAGGGTAGTCGTGGCAGTGAATAGTGGCTCTGTCTGACTTCATTACCTAAATTTCAAACTAAGATCTAAACGATGACAAGGAAAGTTTAGTGATAATTGTTGTAAAATATATTTGGGGGCTCCAGAGAGGAAGCTCATGTACTCAAAGCTGCCGTTTAACAGCGAAGTTTCAACTTACGTGTTTTGTTGCCGCATCCAAAGGTGATCTGTTACTGGGGTTGTGCAAAAGAAACTGGCCACTCTCAGGCTTATTTCTCAGCCCGAGTGTGCTTTCCTGGCTCCTCTTTTGGCCTTAAGAGTTTGCATCTGCGCCTGGTCCTTTCCAAAAGATGATGTCATGAACCCCTGAAGACTCAGCGGGGACAGCGGGACTGGCAGTGATGCACGGCGCGAGCGCACCTGGGCTGCTCGGGCGTCTCCATGGTGGCGTGGTGGCGGCACTGCCCACCGTGCTGCCTGGGACGCCCCTTGCTTCCCAAGGACTCACCGGAGGCGCTTCCTGGAGGCGGGAGCCTCGCAGAGGGGCAGCCTCGCCCTGCCACGGCCCCCTGGCCCCTAGGACTTCCAATACCGCAGATATAAAATTTCACAAACTGTCCGCTGCCGTAATTTAGTTTATTTTCTGCAAGCAGATGGTCTTTAGATCGCTGATGAAGTGGACCCTGTGGGGACCGTTGCCTAGAGGGAGCGCCAGGATGTCCTGGGAAGTTCTTCCCATTTTCTCCGCCTCGTTCTCAAGTGCTCCCGAGAGCAGGGGAGGGACGCAGGACATCAGGCTGCTTCGGATTTGTGGCAGCCAGGAGCTGCGTGTGGGAAGAGGAGAAAGAGGAAACCAGATGACAGAGCAAGAGCTCTGCAGTGCAGTGTCTGAAGTCACCGGCGTCCTTCACTGACAGTGGAAACGTTTCTCTGACGGATGACAGCCGGAAAGTTGCCCATTTCCTCAGGTTCTGCCTTGTTTCCATCCACCCACAGCGTCAGGTTTTGGGGAGTTTTGTATATGAAATTGAATGAGGAGATGGGACAGCTTTACTTGGTTTTGGTAAAGTGAATTTTTTTTTTAGAATGTATAATTCTTTTTTTTTCTATAATTTCTCATAATTGTAGGCCTCATAAACTAATACGTAGATAAAAATGCGAACTCAAATTTCTGGTGTAGTTTATGTTACACGTACTGCCTTCATCTCCTATTTTTGAGATGTGTCGCTTAAGGTATTCTGTGTTCCAAAAAATGAAATGCAAGAGCCAGCATAAAATGTGTAAATTCACACAGTCAGCCAGAGTTTATGTTCAGACTGCTTAATGTAATTATGATGGGTTTGAAATAATGGTGTTCTGGGTGGTTCTGAAAGTGGTTTTCGTCCTCCACAAACAGCCTTCACATTGTGATTTCTCTGTCTCTGAAGAAGGCGCCATCCATTGGCGCATGTGGTCCTGAGACGGGGCTGCCCTGTAACTGTGACAACCAAGCTGCCCTGAGTCACTCTGCTTCGAGCATCGCATCCCAAATGCCGCCTGCACTGGTTGTTCAGGGTATTGATGGAACTTTCTAGAATTGATGACCGATGCCCACATGCTCTTTTAAAATGGGTTAACAGGATATCTCTCTCTCTCTCTCTCTCTCTTCTGTGAAGCATTGGTGTGTGAGAACCGGGCTCGAGTGCCCTCGTGACTGTGGAGTCTTAGCGTGATTCATGGTTGAGGAAACGCAGCCTCTGCCTCATCTCTCCTTGGTAAGTGAGACGTCGAAATGGGAAGAGAAGACATAAGAAAATATTATACGTTGAGATGCTTTGATAGCTTATGAGCTTTACTTATTTCTGCTGCCCAAAGTGGCAGTGAGTGAGCGAGGTTTCAGAAAGAGAGATCTTCATTAAGGCAAAAGTGTTTTGAGCTGAGCCCCTGCAACGTCACTCAGGACCCCAGAGGCCTGACAGGGGACCGCCGTTGGGTCCTCAGCATCTTCCGACCCCCCGTGCGACTGCCTGCCCGGTTTCAGCTTCGTCTCTCTGGCAGGTACGCCTGTGGTCTGCCCCAATTTATTCTGGAGTGCGTACCACTGTCACCTCCCCTCCTGTCCTGGGGCTTTCTGCAGCCCCCTCCCCTGCTGGGCAAGGCCTCAACTCCTTGTGCTGCCCTCAGGGTCCCTCCTGCTCAGGCCTCCACATATTCTTATGCCTCCCCTGGCCCTTGGACGGCGGAGGGACTGGCCCATCACTTCACAGTGGTTCGCTCCCATCCACCAGTCATGCTTGCTTGAATCTTCAAAGGCCGGTTCAGATGTGCTGTCTCTGCTGCGTCCTTTCGTAAGCACCTCAGACTGAGCTGTCATCTTCCTCCCCTGTGATACCTGTTGCCACCTTTTGGAGGGACTGGAAGTGAGGGCGGGGTAGAAGAGGAATGGGCTGGGTAGTGGTGTGAGGGAGGAACAAATCAGGAGGGGAAGGGGATGGAGTCTCATTGCCTATGCTAGTCGTTGAACAGACACCACCTTGTTTTATTAACTTATTTTTGTCCCTATCACTATCTCAATGTGGGCAGGCATGTATGTGTGCCTTGCTGATTACAGGTAATCCAGGGTGATTTTCCGTATGATTGATGACTGTTCTGGCTCTGGGCGTTTGAGTTCCCAGTCCCCTGTTTTCTTGTATTGGGAAGGAGGTAAATGAATTTTATAGTTGGGACCTCTGACGTGTAGGAATGGTCAGCTGAGATGGGAGGTTCTTCTGTTTAGCCCTCACGTTTCACAGAAGAAGAAATTGAGGGTCTACATTTTGTTTCATTTTCCAGCCCATATAGATTTGGGTTCACATAGTGTCTGACTAGGGAACCAGAGGGCTGGAAGGAATAGTAAAGACCACGTGAAGCTTGTGTCAGCTTGTTGTGGATGTGTGATGGTCACCGTGATGTGAAAGAAACATATTAGCTAATGTCATTTCTCACTGTGTCCTAGGCCCTGCCCTGAGTTATATGTATTAATCCTTATAATAACCCTTTGAGGTGGGTACTACTGTGATCACTGTTTTACAGATGAGGAAACTAAGGCACAGAGAGCTTAAGTAATCTGCCCAAGATTCACCACTAGTCAGAGGCAGAACTGGGATTTGAATCTGTCTTCTTAACTGTAACACACGACTGCCTCTTAGCACTAGGAATGCCTTCACAGAATAAGAACAGATATACACTATTTTTTTTCTTAATGGAAGTACTCAAGTTCTTAAAGAAAAACTCAGAATAAATACTACAAAATTAGTTTTTCAAACAGCAATCTAAATCAGAATTGGCAAACTTTTTCCAAAAAGGGTGAGGTAGTAAATATTTTAGGATTTATGGACCATAGAGTCTCTATTGCATCAGTTCACCTCTGCCTTGCAGCAAGAAAGCAGCTACAGACAATATGTAAACAAATGAGCATGCTTGCATTACAATAAAACTTTATTTAGAAAGACAGGTGGCAGGTTAGATTTGGCCCGCAGGATATAGCTTGCTGAGGTCTGCTCTACATGACCCTTGCAGTGCCCAAAGATCCCATAGTGTAGTGCATGATAGTGTTTCCTTGGCCAGTAGGTATGAGTCCCTTAACAACCTCTGGCTTGGATGCTTAGAATTTAATAATAAATTTTAATTAAATCTATAACTGCAAAAACCCACCCCTTGGAATAAGTGCATTTGATATTCCACTGCTTGACATAGTCTATATGCTCCAAGTACCTTAGTCCTAGCTGCTAGACTACAGCTTTGCTCTAAGTAGGGCCTGATAAATAATATTCTCTTAGTGAGCTTTATTAATCTAGAATGTGTTTCTAGACTCCAGAAATAGAATCTTATTTCATAATTTTATTTATGAAATTAAGTTAGATAGTATTTTCTACTTTGGTATTCATGTAGTTTCTAAGTGTGACATTGTTAGTTTATACCCTTATACAAACTTCTACTTATACATATGAAGGCAAACATGTAATTATCTTGGGTTGTATCCTAATTATGTTGAACAAAAACGTTCTGGTATCAAATGTTACTTTTTTATTATGAGCAAAGACAAAAGTTTGAACAGGATTGACATACTTAAATCATGAGATAATATGGCAATACCCTTTGCCATATGTATTAAATGAGGTGTGGTTTTTGTTTTCTTATATTTTACTTTTTTTCTTAAAAAAAGAATACTTTTGACACCTCAAGGCATATTTTGCTCTATACCATACCATATAAAGAGATGGGCAAAGAAAATTAAAAGATCAATTAATTCATGTTTACTTAAATGAGTTTAAGCAGGGAGCTATTCTATTCATTCGGTCAGTCCTAGAAATAAATAATTGTAGCCTGCCCCTGAGCCCGTGTAGCAGAGCGTTTGGAGACATGCCTATTTCAAGGAGTGGCTGGTCCCTAGGTACTTATTCCATGTGTAATAGAAAGTGTTCTACACTTTAATAGCAATGCTATAAAAAAGACAATTCTGATTATAAAAGTAATAGAAAGCTATCTGAGGTACCTTATTAATTGAAAAAATCAAATTTCAGAATAATATATTTAATATAATCCTATTCCTCTTAAAATACATAGACACACATAATCTTTACACACAATTTTATGTGTGTTATAAAGTCTACTGGAATATATATTAATAGATACAAAACTCTAAACAGAGATATATGTGGAGTTGAGGGTGTTTGCACTTTATCAACCATGTGTTCACTGACATTTTCAGGAGCATTGTTATTTTTGTAATTTAAAAAAATGAAAAAAAAATGGATTAATGGAGTGAATGTTCATTATTGAAAATACACAAAGGAAGGGGAAAAATTCGCCCATGATGCCTCCACCAAAAACAACCATTGTTGGCATTTAAGGTGATCTTTTATACTATATTCTTGATATGCAATTTATGGAGTTGAAATAATACCAGTCATAAAATTTTGCATCCTGCTTTTTCACTTGTTTTAATCTGCTTGCTCCCTCATATTATTGTAAACTGTTAATAAACTTCATTTTAATGCATATGTATTATGCATTACGTGAAAGCACTGTAATGTAATTTACTGCTCTCTTTTGCTAGACATGTATATTGTTTCCAGTTAATAAAAATCATAGACTAAGTTGAAGTAAACATGAAAAGGGGAGGTAGCTTATATCTCATGCACCTGAGTTCCAGTCCTACTGTCCTGCTCTGTGCACAGTGTCATCTCTCTTATGAAAAGTGGAAATTTAGTGCATGAAGTACATGCTTCATAGATAATAGCGATTGTTGTCATAAAGATTTTTCTTTTAATTGAGGGTTAATTCATTAGATCAAAATAGCTACAGTTGATATACTCTATCAAAACCAGGGAGTTTTAATAAGATTGCCAGTTGGCTTTATAAAATTGTTGTAGATATTTATACTTCACTGATAATATGTTAAAGAGTTTGTTTTGCTAAAACCTCACTCTCATTGAGTATTATTATGAAGTTTTTTGCAATTTGATAACATCTATTCCTTTTTATATATTTTATTTTTCACTCATTATTTTGTTAATTTCATTCCAAGTGTGATAATTAGTCACTCTGAGAAAGGGGTGGAGAGGGAGGGAGGGAGGAGGGGAGGGAGGGAGAGAGAGAGAGAGAGAGAGAGAGAGAAAGGACAAGAACAAACATGTGTGAGAATTATTTGTCCAGATTTTGTAACTGTTTATCTATTACTGAGACTCAGATTTTAAGACTTGATTTTTAAGGATATTAACTCTTTATTATCACTGGGTTTTTTTTCCTTACTTAATTTGCTTGTTAACTTTATCCTTTTAAAGAAGTTTATTTTAGCAGTCAGATTTTTTCCTCATAATTATTTCAATCAGTGCTTAGAAATTTAACAAAATTTTCCTTCACTTTCTTCTGATCTTATTAAAAATATTTAACTCTCTAATTCAGGGAGCAGATATTTAAAAATTGATGTTTTCATATTGTTCTCAATGTTTTCTTCTGCCTCTCTCCTTCATTACTGATAAAAATCAATCTTCAATTTTAATTTAATGA
The DNA here is from genome assembly GCF_040939455.1 of Microcebus murinus. Lineage (NCBI taxonomy): Eukaryota > Metazoa > Chordata > Mammalia > Primates > Cheirogaleidae > Microcebus > Microcebus murinus. The sequence goes on along the minus strand of NC_134114.1, from coordinate 6,864,069 downwards.
GGATATTAAGACAATTAAAATATTTGTAAGAATGGGACAAAAATCCCCAGCTGTACATTTCTTCTTCCTACAAATAGAGACCTATTTTACAGTAAGACGACTGAGGTTCTTTCATTCATTTATTCATTTCTCTTGGTTAGAGAAAGGGTAACTTTTGCGTTTTGAGATATTTTTGACAAGTATATTTAAGGTTTTTTTCTTTTGATAGAACTTAACTCATTCTGTTGAACGTCATTAAGTTATCACAGTGCTTTGCTTCTTATCCCCTTATTGTACCTAAGTTTTGCTGTTTGCATTAAATGTTGAATGGTGGGTATAGAAGACCCAGCTAAGCTGGGGAAGATCACAGAAGTCCAGGGCAATGTCCTCATTTGTGGAGTTTAGAGCACTCACCTAAAATATTAATTTGTTGTAATGTGCATATAAAAATATTTTTATAAGTTCCAAAAGTTAAAAATCTAGATCTTTGTTCTGGGATTCATGATAACCTGGCTGTGGACAGATTAGACCAAGACGTAGCTCACAGTCTTTTCTGTTCTTTTTTCTTAAAGATTTCTTGGTTGTAAAATAAGGGACGTGAGAAGACATAGATTTGGGAGTGGTTTTAGGCAATGAGGTTTAAGCCAGACTGAGTTTCTGCAGACAGACAGACTAGCTTTGAAACACAAAGTGCTTGCTGGGCTGCTGATAGTGGTTCTTGTGGAGCCACTCTCCTGATAGGAATTTTATTTTGTGATATTTGCAGTAGGTTTCTGGGTATACTACGACACAGGGTACACGCTTGCTTAAACACGCTGAGTGGCTGCATTCTGGGGTAAAGATTTAGCCTGTCAATCCCGATAATGTCAGCACTACTGAAGCTGTGGCCTCCACTCCCCACTGCTGTCCTATTGTCTGTCAGCCTGGTGGAAGATCTCCGTGAGGCCGTCCGGAAAGGCCTGTGCGGCCCAGTATGTTTTGTCACGTGCATTTTACTCTTCTCACCGACGTCCACTGACGGGAGAGCTGTCTGCTCCCATCATCCCCGTCAGGTTGCCCCGGCCTTGGGGACTTGGGAAGTCTTGCCTCGGCTTCTCTTCTCCTCTGTTTGGGACTTTGGCTTCTTGCCTCGTTTGTTTAGGTGAGCCGCTGCCAAGTGTGTTATCTTCCTGAGCGCCACCACTCGATGGCTACTATAAATATTTGCGAATCGCAGATGTGTGCTGAAGTTCAGGGCCCGTTTTCCTCCCTCAGTTTCGTGTCTGAGTCAGGCTGGGAACGGCGTGTGTGTGCTGTTTATTCTCGGACACCCGTTAGGCAGGGCAGATGTGTGTGGGGTTAATGGCTTGGATTTGAAGATCTACATGTGCATGTGAGGATACTGCACCCTCCATTAGGCTGTGTGTGTAAGATCGTGTTTGGCAGAACTTTGCTGAGGGCATAAAACTGACCCTGGGTTTGGATCTTCGGATGCCATGGGGCTTGGGTTTGGTTTTCTTACATTGTGGTCTCCACATCAGAGTGCTGGGGAGGCCTCCATAGCTGCAGGGCTGCAAACCCAATCAGTTCATGTTTTATCCACCGGAGCTTTTCATGTGGATTTTGTGTGTGTTTGTGTCTCTTTCAGCCTCCCAGGCCTCAAAGGGATCAGAGTCATTTAGTTTCATTTGCTTTTGTTTAGAGCCTGAGCGGTGACCATGACTGGTTAAACCAAAGCAGAAAAAAAGCAAAGGTTGGAAAGATGGTTGGGAAATTCTGGGAAGTAAATACCACACCATATTTTCATAGAACAGTGTCTAAGAATAGTGAGTAGCTCTTCCATTTCCAGTGCTGAGGATTTAGGTGGGTGGATCTAAGTCATTTACCATAGCTCAGATTTTCTTTTTGGGACACATAAATCGGGGCTATTGACCTGCTCACAGCTCAGGGGCCACACACCTTTTGACAACTGTTCCTCCTCTTTTCCTTGCTGGCTACCTGCTTGCTGCATTGATGGCTTGGAGGTGAGGCACCTGCCCACACTGGCCAATCACAGCATCCCACCTGGTGCCACCTGATTAATTCTAGTTGAGGCCCATGACCTTGGCCATTCCTTTGCTCCTACAGTACTTAAGCATTTCTTCCATTTCCTTCCTGCATCATCAATTTTTATTTCCCCCTGGCTGTTGGATTTTTCCAATAAGAATAGCAATGTCTACAATCTTAGGAAGAAATTGGCCTGTGCACCCTAATTACCGCCCCCCCCCCAGCTACAACCCACTTCTCTCCCCTTTGCAAAAAAACTCCTAAAATGCTTGCCTGTATTTGTTGTCCTCAATTCCTTTCTTTCTCATTCCTCTGAAACCCACTGCAATCACCCAGTCATTCCTTAGTGCTACCTGCCAAGTCAGTAATCACCACCACCTGGCTAAATGCAGCAGCTGAGGCTCAGTTGTCATCATGCTTAACAGTTAGCAGTATTCGAAGGACTTTCTCCACCAGGCTTTAGGACATCATGTTCTCCTGGCCTGACTGCCATATCTATGGCCATTCTGTCTTAGCCTCAGTGGCTCATCTCCCTGCATCCAACCACTTGAGTTCCACAGGAGGATTCAACGCCCAGGCATTGTGTCTTTTCCCACCATTTGGAAATCTCCTCTAGTCTCATGGCTTTAGTACCATGTGTACACTGATCACTCCCACGTGTCTGTCTCTAGCCAGGACCCGTCCTCTAAACCCCTGAATTGTATATTCAACTGATTATTTGACTTCACAACTTGGATGTCTAATTTATGTCGTCAAATTAATATGTTCACATTGAGCTGCTCTCTCCCCTCCAACCCCTGAACGTGTCCTTCTGTAGAGTTCCTTGTTTTACTAATAGCAAGTCCATTCTTCAGCTTGCTCAGGCTGAAGCAGTTGGAGTAACACTTGAGTTTTCTCTTTCTCTCTCAGTCCACATCCTAGCTGTCAATAAATCTGTTATTTTTTTAACCTCCAAAATCTGTCCAAAATCTCAGCCCCTTCACTGCTACCTGCCTGGTTTGAGCGCCCAGTGTCCTGTCCCCAAAGACTGCTCATCTCCCTGCTTTGTGCCTCCACCGTCTGTTCTCCACACAGTGGCCAGAGGGCTCCCTGCTCACACTCCTCCGGGGATTGCCGTATTATGGGTGGGTGGGTCTTTTGGGATGTTCCAAACTTGGTGACTAAAATCCCATTTCTATTGTGAGCACAGAGCTGGGAGTCAATGAGCTTATGGGAGGAAGACTGGGATTTCTCCTCTCCGCCCTCAACCAGGGTTTTAGCACATTTAGTATAATTTTCTCACATTGTCCAGTGGGTGGATATTGGCTTGTTGAATACTCAGTTCACATGTCACCTTCTCCATGGATCTTTCTCTTCCCTCTCCATGACCAGATGAAGTTAGTCACATTTCCTATGTCCCCACATTCCTGTGCACGTCCTTACAAAGGCTATTTAAAGTTGGGTTCATTGTAGTATTTAGTGTATGCACATAGTCCTTCCTCTTCAAACTGGGGGTGCTTGGCCTGATTATTGCATTCCTCCTTGCGGCACTTAACACTCGGCACATAATAAGCACTGAGTAACTATGTGCTAGTTAACGAGGTGATTCCCATTGAAAATTTATAAAATATAACTTCTCTAATGGTCCTTGCGAGTGTGATGAAATGTGCTCCTCTAGCCTTCTGATTGTACTACATTTAATTCAAGATGTTTATTGCACAATTTTACAATAATTAAATAATTGCATTTGCTGTAGCCATTATAGTCTATCTCCATATTGTCCGAATGGCTGGGGCCATTCGTATACTGCTTTCCCAACTATTCTTTGCTGTTTCCAGCGTTAGTGAATGTCATTTATAGTGTATCAAAGACGGCAAAGTCTCCAAGATGTTTCTTGCTCATCGTCGTCTGTGAGCTGTGAAGAGAGCTGAAAAGGAAGGTGAAGTATTCACATGGCACATGGACCACAACCAGCATGGTCCCGGCCCCCTTTCCCGCACTGCGGGATCAGCTGTCAGTTCCTTCCCAGCGTTTAGCCTTTCCTAAATTGAGCATTTGGACAACTGACTATCAGTGTCACGGTGGAATTTCATTGGTATCATCTTCAAGGAGCACATATCATTAAACATAAAAATAGCACAAGACAGCACGGCTGTCAGGTCATGGGGTGAGCCAGGCTCAGAACCCCAAAGTCCTATTTCCTGTGACATAGTTATCTGGCTGTCCATGCCCAGAGTACCGGCCTTGCTGTGAGCATGATTCTGGGTCCGTTAAATAGATAGATAAATAGAGTTGACTATATATATGAATATATATATTATATGTAGACAGAGTTGAACAGCTGAATAGAATAGCTATATAGGTATAGCTAGATATTTATAATATAGAGCTGGATAGATAAATATAGGTATAGACAGAGCCAGGCTGGAGGTAGCACTATCATTGGGATGCCTGGGTGCGCTAGGGCATGGTTATAATCAGTGAAATAAATGTCTAATACAGTATGCTAACATCCGGCTCTGTGGCTTAATTATGAATTTGTTGGGAATTAGTTGATAGGCTGCTGAATGGTGTACTCGGTAGAGGAAAGCCACAGCTATGTGGCACCTTCGCAATAAATACTTCTCACTAGCTTGGTGCTATACGCACACAGGTGCCCATATGCACATGGACACAGGCACACACAGTGTGGACAGTCATCCTTGAACCTGTAACTGTGCCCGCTGCTGGCTGTGTTCATGGCTGTGAGCAGCAGGTGCAGCATGTCCACCAGCCTGGCTCAGAGCGGGGCCCACCCAGGAAGGAAGAATGCTGGCGAAGCATGTGCACAGCCGCCCGTTTCCTGTGCTAGTGCTAATTCTAACACGTCACCATTGAGCCAGGTGTATGTTTAGGTAGGCAGGTCTATTTCTTTCCTTCCCGGTAACTATCACTTTTCTATATTTTTCTGAAATTCCCTTCTTCTTAACTCAATTTGGTATGTTCTTGTATGCTGACTTTATTATTCTGCTGCCATATTTGATGTCATCTCTTTTAAGGAATTGCTTTCATCTCTTTTCATAACTTTCTAGTTAATGTACTGTGTTGTATTCTCTTAATTTTATTTTATAATCCAGGTGTAATAAAGGTCTATGTAAAGCTCTTGGAATTCTCTCCTGGGAGGTCAGAATAGCAGCAACAATGAAAAAGTGAGTTCTGACGGTGTCACTCAGTTCTGCAATTATGATGTTAAGTGGTTTGTATGTTTTCTAACTCTGGCTCTTATTGTCTTGTCCATTTTCTGTGTTTATGGCAGGTCATTTACAAAGCGATTATTGTTTTCTTGAGAAAACCCTAAATGGTCAGACACACCTCAAGCTGGTATTTCTAATCCCACGTGCGTGGTTTGCGAATACTGTTGCTAGTCCCCTGAGTCCCGGGTCCCCTCCGCCTGCCTGCAGGATTCCTCCACGTCTGACCCAAAGGAGGACGTGGACACGTTCTCCAGTGGAAGGAACTGAACAGCCCTTTGTAATGCAGCAATGGCAGAACAAATTTAATAAGGATTTTCCAACATTTCAAAATCGGAAACATTTTATAAAACACTGGCGATAACCTGGTAATTATTCATCATAATGACTCAAATAGCTTTAGACCTCCCTGCATCTCAGGCGCTAGCTTCTGCTTTACGTACATCCTTTCATCTTCTCAGCAGGCATCGAGCACATTCTAATGTCATCCCCAGCTTACAGGTGAGTGAACTGAGGTGCGGAGAGGGTAGGTACCCTCCCACGGGGTAGGAAGGTCACCCTATGGTCTCCTGGATGCCTGAGCCCGGTGGATAATTTTTAACTTCTTAATCCAGTGTGTTTCTCCCCCTTTATTTTCCAAAGGTCCCCAAGGGAGTCCCCATGGCAGAATATGACAGAAAAGAATAATAAAGCAATAAAACCCACCTATTTTAAATTTTATGGTGAAATAAGGCAAGCTATAGGTTTCTTCAAATAGAGTCTTGGTTTTGTTTCACTGAACTAGCAAATATTTTGAGGGTTGGAACCCACCCTCACTGTGTAATTTCCTCTCAGAAAACACATGGTTGGTGGTTGATCTCAAGCACAAATCCCTCAAGGACGAACATCTGTGTAAACAAATGGTGCCTCTGAAGCAGGATCTCTTCCTGGACACGGGGGTCACCGAGGACTGGCGGGCATGGCGATTAATGTCTGATTGGAAATCATGCTTCTGTTGTTGGCATGACACGATAACCACTTGCCTTGAAAATTGCAGTCAAAGTGACAATGAGAAATAACCTACATTCTCCCTTCTTTCCAAACAGATACTTTTTTGAGCATGTATGATATGTCAGACCCTGTTTTAGGTATTGCGGATATATGGTGGCAAACAGAGCAGATAGCCTCCTAACCGTCGTGGAGCAGACATCTTCAGTGGGAGAGTTAGAACAGAAGCAATAATTACATTCCCAATAAATGAGAAAAGTATCACACAGTGCTAAGTGTCATGCGAGAGTATCAGAGTCCTGTGACCGAGAGTGAACAGGGACAACTGTGGGTGGGCTGTGTGTAGTGGGGGAGGGGACAGTGACATGTATGGGGACCACAGAGGTGGGCAGGAGTTGGAGCCTGCAGGGCTTTGTAAGCTAGGACATGAAATCTTGATGGTCATTATGGACCATGGGAAGCCTTGGAGAAGCGGTGGTGGGGCTGCATCTTCAAATTGCCACTGAAATGATCATGGTCACCACTGGGGACAGGGTGAGGTGTGGTGATGGCACAGATACGATGTCATTAATAAAGAAGGAGAGAAGTGGCTGGATTTGCTTCGAACTCCTGGGCTCAAGCAGTCCTCCTGCCTCAGTCTCCCCAGTAGCTGGGACTCCAGGGGTGAGCCACCATGCCTGGCTAATTTTTAAGATTTTGTAGAGATGGGTTCTCACTCTTGGTCAGGCTGGTCTTGAACTCCTGGCTTTAAGTGATCCTCTTGCCTACTTCTTTTGGATAGCTGGGTTTACAGGCTCGAGTTCCTGTGCTGGGCTCAGATTTGATACTTTTGAAGGTAGAGTCTGTGGTGCTCTGACGAATGGGGCGCTGGGGCAGAGGGGAGACAAATGAAGAATGAATTGGAATTTGGGATGTGAGCGAGTGAGTGGGTGGAGGACCATTCCCTGAGACAGACAAGCCCTGGGGAGATGTAGCTTTCGGAGGACAGAATAAGAATTCTCAGAGGGCCCTGTCAGTTTTCTTTTTTTCTTTTTTTATTTTTTAACATCAATTCTTCCTTTTTCACCAGAATTTGAATTGGATCTCTCATGAATTTTTTGGTCACTTCCAACACATGAGTTGGCATTGTGGCAGAAAGCAACACAACCTTAAAAATAGACATTGATTATGTTGTAGCACAATTTTCACAGTACCACTAAGGGAAAAAATGTGTGAGACCAAGCGTCCCTGTCTTACTAGGGCCCTGTCAGTTTTGAGTTGAAGGTTTTCATTTCTCATCCAGGTAGGGAGAGTTGGCAGTTAGACACGTGAGCCTGGGCTGTCGGGGAATGATGGCGACTACAGCTACGCATTTGGGAGTCATTGCCAGGTTGCTGGCATTCGAGGTCCAGGCTCTCTCACCTGGGGGAGCCCCAGACAGAACGCTGGCATGTTTGGGGAGGAGATGGCATCTGTCGGGAAGCTCCTCATAATATGTCACTTGGTATAGTAGTGCTTTGATACTTCAACAGTGATCTTCAAAATGACAGAAAGTCCCGAAGATAATTCTCCTCTTGAGGGATTTCATTCTGCATCTTAGCAGCAAAATTCTCCGCTGTTGAAACATAAAATGCCATTCTGGCTATAGGGAATAAGGTCGGACTCTTACAGTGAAGTATTTGATGAGAGTTCTTTTCAGCGTTTATTTTGCTTTTTTCTCCCGATCGGCAGTTCCGGGTCTCATCCTTCCCTAGAGCAGGCTCTTGCCAGTTGAGTCTTGGGAGGCACTGGGCGGGGTAAGACGTGGCCTCTCACCGTCTTTCCAGTTTTCCTGGTTACCAAATTGCTACTTTCTGACATTAAATATTTGCCCTGCTGTTTTCTCGCTCCATAATGTTCCTTTAATTGTTGTAATTATATTTTTCCCAGGGACCTCAGGCTAGTGGAAACTCAGTGTTTGAGAGGCCCGCCTAGGACTCCGGTGGGTGTGGGTCTGGTTCTCAGTGTCTGCCTGGCAGCCGTAGGCATGCTCGTTGACTCATTGACTCTCTGAGAACATTGGTGACGTGATGGGCGAGAGACTCCGTGACATGCTGTTAGTGAAAGGCAGTGCTTAGTGGTGCAGGCCAGAGAGCCGTCAGTATTCGATTCCCTGCCTAGATTTTAGTTAACCCACTTGCATCGTTAATGCCTTTTGTGGGAGGGCCAAACCTATGAAGCCTGGGATGTCACCAGAGTTTAATCAGTAGCCTAGAACTTTGATTTTCTGTCAAAGAGAAATGCATCTAGCCTATCAATGTAAAGTGGGAGGCTCACATTTCTCGTGAAGATAAGACTTAGCATTAGCCTTTAAGGTTCCCTGAGGCTGACGAATTCCACAGTAAGGTGGGAGGAAGGGCTGTGTGTTGAGAAGTAGTGGCTGGTGAGCTTCCAGAATCCATACCAATGTCTTTGTGAAAAGCATGTGCCCAATTTGTAAGGCACAGTGATCAAGATTTGTTAAAATAGACGAACTCAGAACTCAAATAGATAACTACGGAATAAGTCGTTTTTATGCGGTGGATTATTTCATTGGCAAAATGCCATTAGGAAGTAGTTTGTGAATGAACCAAAAGATCTCATTTCGAGAATTCCTGCTGCTTTGGTGGTTGAGAATCACCTTTCAAGAAAGAGCCACTTGGAACAAGTCAAATGGGCGTGGGGCGTGGGGTGGGTTCAGAAGTCACCCTTCAGTGCCCTGAGTGGCACTCAGCCTGAAGTTTAGAATCAGGTGATTTCCCTTCTCTGCTGCACAGTGGTGTTAAGACTGCAGACAATACATCCTTAAGTGAGTGATGTGGAACTCACTGAGGGCAGTAAATCATGCAGATGAAATTTTCCTGAACTGATCAGGCCTTTTAGTGACAGCTGACAATCGGTCTGTGAGACCCAGAGAGTAGATCCCTGTTCTGTAGCTTCTTGGTGTGATTTTACAGTTGATCCAGGCTTTTGGATGGGAAGAAAAAGGGGATTCCATTATACTTTTTTAAGATTAATTTTGTTCCAGTATTTTGGGGGATTAGAAATATCATTAAACATCTTCTTGATTGTTGATACCAAGAAGGTCTGATAAAAATTAAACAACAACAACAACAACAAAAAACCCCACAACACTGAGGGATGTTTGGGAATATCATCAGCTAGAGTGAGAAATGCGTTTCTCTTTCTAGCCACCTGACAAAAAAGCCTATGCCATTTCTCATTTCCATAATTCTGGGAGATGACGGATCCAGAGAACAGAAACTCTCCGTGGAAATGTAAGAAACCCATTGTCTGGTCGATGGCATCCCGTCATTGGCCTCCTTGTTCTTTTTTAATCTCTAAAGTGGAGGTACTGATGCCGCATAACATTGCTGAGGAGACAGAGAGTCAGCTTCCCTCCAAATTCGCCCCGTTTCATATGCACAACTGCTCCGCTCCCCTCTCAGGATTCCTGAGTCTCCTGGTGCTGGGGGCGGTTTCTGCACTCAGAATGTCATGCAGGGTCTATCTTTCTGCTCTGGTCAAAGAATCCATCCTACGGACAGCACAGCGTAGTATTTGCAGCTGAAAACTTCCAGCCCAGGTGCTTTTCCGAGATTGAAGAATTACGGAGAGCGACACACTAGCGCCGCCCATGTGGAAGGATGGGACCCGCCACGTTGCTGCTGACTTTGCGTGTGATCACAATCTCGTGAGCCAAGGGAGGGTCAACACGGCATTTGCGCTAAAGGTGAAGAATGCATCTTGTGCCTGCAGTTTTATTTATGCTGGATCCTATTCAAGCTTGTGTTCCACTGGATTCTTTATCTTAGTTTTATCAGATGCAGAACGGGGATTTGTGCTGGCTCCCTTCCTCCTTTTGGCAACCTACGGGCTGGGATGTGATTTCGTTGTCATTAAAAAAAAAAAAAAAAATCTATGCTAAAATATGATAAAAACCATCTAACAAAGTCTAGCATCGCATACAGATAATATTTGTAATGCGTGTGGTAGACATGAGATTATTGTCTCCAATATACAAAGAGGTCTTATAAATTGACAACCAAAATTCTATCAGCCCTTAGGACAATGGACAAAGAAATAAACAGATAATTACAGAAGAGTAAATACAATGACCAGTAAGTAGGTACAATGATGTTCTTCTATTTATTACTATTAGGATAATGCAAATGAAAATCATTTTTCTGACTGGCCAAAAATTAAAAAGGGGAAAAAGAATATATCTACTGCTGGTGAGGATGCTGATTAAAGGTGACTCTTACCCATAACTGGTGGAAATATGAATTATTTACATTTTGGAAAAAATAGTGTGACAATCCTTATTAAAACCATACATACTCTTTCACCCAGTAGTACCACCCCTGGGAACATGGGGTATTCCTTTGTTATATGAACAAAGATATCAGTATACAATGTGTGAGGGAATATATTAATAGATTATAAAAATAAAACTACATACATGCATGTATACATAAGGACATGCCTATTGAGTGTTTATGGAAGCATTGTTTTCAGTGTTTCTTCTCCTCCTAAAAAGTCTATCTCACATATTGAATGCCTATCAATAAATTATAGATTATATGTCAGTTAAATTATAAGAATTCCTCATAGATGGTTAAAGTTTAATTTAAATCACTCCTGGTTACTTTGGAGAGATTTTCATGACGTTTTGAGAGTAGTAGATCCTATTTCATAAAGTACAAGGACTCCCATCCCCTAGGTCTGTATACCCATGTCCGTACATGATCGTGTGAACATGAAGAAAGATCTAGAATGCTGCCACCGGACTGTTAACACTGGTTATATGGGCATGTTAATGAAAGTTCAAAGAAATGGCCCTGTAGTAAGCAGTGAGCTTGCAAAAGTATGCAGATTTGGGAAACTGGGGGACCCTAAATCCTAACCCTATTATTCTGGACATAGCAGAGGCCTAGTGACAAGTAAGATCGTTAGAGAGACTTTCTATTTTTTAAAGGGCTTGAGATACTCTTACAAGTGATACAGACTCTCTCTCAACCCCCTACCGTTGCTTCCTTATGTCAGGAATCATGTTTCTGACAACATTCATTTTCCTTTGAAAGTTCCCTTCTTAAGAGATCAACAGCCACCAGCAGTGGATTAGGATTCCTTAAGTCTGGCCTTAGGCATTTGCTGTAAGATATTTAATATTTCCCCTCCTTTGCAGCACATGAGTAACCCTTGGCAAGTCAGAAAGGCTCCTCGTGTCTCATTTTCCTCCTCGATGAGTGCAACTACCATAATTCTCTTGTGCAGTATGGGCAGTGACAAATACTGTCATTAAGGTAAATTATAATGGTGAATGCCTAACTTCTTATTCAAGAGGTGTAGCATAAATGCAAAGATTGCACATAATACAGCCCCCAGCACCATGGCTGGCAACTGCTGCTGCTATCACTTCCAAGGTGGGGTTGCCATGAGTTTCAGCAGGCTCCCTGGTACGTACTTTGAAGAGCTCCTGTGCATTGTACGTGGCTCATGATGGAAGACCATGTGCGTGTGTACCAGCGAGCAACACAAAAAGGAAATGACATGGCTTATCCTGGAACAAAGGCCTCTACGCTGTTAACTGCATCTGGAACCAATATGGCCACCAAGGGGCCCGGCGGGGCAGCACATCCCGAAGGCAGTGGTTTGGCTGCAGATGTATTAATAGGGCTTCTGGGATGTACATCAAAGAGTGTCTACTGTAGACAAAACTTTTCTCCATGTGACACCACAGACAAACAAGAGTTGTTCTTATTGCCCTTCTGAAACTTGCTTTGTTTTCGCCGGTTTATGTGTTGTTGATTTCAGAGAGCTTCACCATCACTCGTCATACAGTGAGTCTTGAGGAAAAATGAAATGCTCCGCAGACGAATAAACACAAGTCATTTGGGTGTCATTTGCAGAATGCTAAGTCTGCTGCGTGCTTGCGTGCACATGCGGGCCCCAGGGACAAGATAAAGCCTCCTCCCCTCTGAGGGTGACTCCTTAGGTTTGTGCACTGTCATAGGAGGTCACCCAGCTGTGTGCACACTGAAACTCATACTTAGGAGATGCAGCAGCTGGTAGTCACCACCCAATACCACCATCACCTTGTTCCCTTTGATCCTGAGCCCAGAGGTGTGGTTCCTCCCTACCGAACATGACTATTTAACACGAGTCTGCACGGCCTCTCTTCTCTCTCTGCCCTTCCTTTCTAAGTGCGTGCATACTCCATCCAGAACATTTTCTCTTTGTCCTGTACTTCGTCCTAAATGGTTAAGATGCCTGTTACTTGCCTGAGCCCTTCTCTCAGCACCAACTGTGTCTCTGGCACTTTCTATCCCATTATGTGTCCTTATCAGTGTCAGGCGCACATTTTGTGCAAACTTATTACTCAGTGGTGCATAAACACATGTATGTCAGAGTTCTTGTTCTTCATGAGCTTGTCGTTTAGTGTGTCCTCAGCGTTTGTGACCCACAGAGGACAGTTGTCAGATGCAGAGGAAGAACTCTCCTATGGAGTGCCAGGAATTGCCAGCAAATGACAGGGCTTTGGTTGCAGTCATGGGAGAGGGTATGATGATCACAGCTGAGACCATGTACTGCTGCTACCGAGGCAGAGAACTCTGAAAATTGGGTGTATGTCCTTATTTTGCTCCATCTTGCATATGGAAAGTGCTATGGGCTGAGTGTTTGTGTCCCCTCAAAATTCATATGTTGAAACCCTAATACCCAATTAGATACAATTAGGAAGTGGGGTCTTTGAGAGGCAATTAAGTTGTGAGGGTGGAGCTCTCACGATAGGATTCGTGCCTTGATCAGAAGAGACACTGGACAGCCTGCCCTTGCTCTCTGCTCTGTGTCATGCGAGGACCCAAGAGAAGACAGCAATCTTTGATCCAGGAAACCAGCACTCCTCAGACATGGATCTGCCCACACCTTGATCTTGGGCTTTCCAACCTCCGTAACTGTCAGAAATAACTTTCTGTTGTTTAAGCCGCTCAGTGTATGGCCATTTATTACAGTGTGTGGAGCTGACTACCACGGGAGAGATTTAATAAATGTTAAAATGAAGTTGTTGAACAGAACAGCTGGTCGACCAGAGACGTGCACTTCCAAAGATTTGTGGTGACAAAGGCGAGGCGCAGAAGTGAGAGGGAAAATATGACAAGCTCAAAGAACGTAATTATGGAATCAGGTGAATTGAAACTTCGTGATCATTCTTATTCTCCGTAACTTTGAAAACTTCCAGCAGTAATCGTCTGTTCCTCCTTGCAAATTATAAGTGGTGCCAAGGAATAACGGGGGACTGGTCTATTCACTACTAAATGATATGGGTAGTTGGGAAGAAAAATGTACAAACCAGAATCCCATTTAAGGCTTAAAAATGTAGATTTATGTGAGAAATTTAAGCAAAACTGATGATGTATATAAGTAGAAATGATAAATATATTTTACATGTAAAATCCAGTGGCATCACGTATTTAAATTAGAAGTTACAGCTTATAATGTTAAAATATACTCTTTGGAAAACAATTACATATGAATTGTGTCCAACTGTTTTTATTTATTCTAGTGAAACTTTTTATGGGCATGGTGTAAAAGCAGCAGCATCTAAAAATAATACAGCAGAAAATTCAAATGCTTGCTATAAATTGCCTCTCTTACTTTTCTTCATGGCAGAATAAAGAGAAAATCTGTATAGGATATAAAAGATAATTAGAAATCTGTCCAATGACTATACCAGGCTTCCTATTTTAGTAGCTGAGAAAAGTTTCAGTGGTAAGGAATTCTGGTATTACCAATTTCTTTCTTACTTACAGGGCATAATGCTACCTAAATTGCATATTTTTGTTGTTGTTGTTAGTCTAAAGCAGAGTTTTCAAACTTGGCACTATTGACATTTGGGGTTGGATAATTCCTTGTTTTGAGGGGGCTTTCCTGTACATTATGGGATATTTATCAGCATCCCTGGCCTCTACCTGTTAGATGCCAGTAGCATCTCCTTGTTGTGATAACTAAAATTGTCTCCAGATATTTCCAAATGTTCCTGGGGAGGGAAAGTAAAATTACCTCCGGTTTTGAACTACCAGGTTGAAGCCACCTTCCTAACTTATAAGCAAGGGCAGATACAATTCGTGAGGACATCGTGTGTACTTATGCAGCCATAAACCTGTGAAGGCCAGGTCTTGAACTTGATGCACTACAGTTTTCGTGTTGGCTTGGACAATATTCCTGACCTTACACCAATGGCTTGCTCCCAGTACATGGGTGAGAGAGCTCTGGGGTGGGAGTGAGGTAAGCAGGTTTCAGCATGAGAAACCCTGTTCTCCCTTCCTGGGGTGCTCGTCTCTACCTGATCTAATTGCTGGGCACTGTGGGGGCCGCCATCAGTGGTTCATTCTGTAGTTACCAGTGATCAGAAATGGGTTGGAGTGAGCGCTCCACTGCCCCAGTTAATCTCTCTCTTTCCTGACCCCACGTCTCTCCAATCCTTAACACTCCCCCCCTTATTTTTGTACTAATGGATTTTAGAGTGAAAGAATGGAATGAAGAAAATCCAATCCCTCAACTAAAGGTTGGAGAAATTGGAGTAAGTTTTTCTAGGAGAGTTTTGAGAGTTCATTTCTGGTCCGATAACCTACTACCATCATTCGTTGACCTCCCTTATATTTACCAGCATCTTCTCCAAATAGCACAAGGTTTAGTGTAAAATGTGTACTTGGAGCAACAAGGTGAAAGTCTTTTTGGTGTTACCCCTGAAACCCATGGAGTTTATTGAGCTGAGTGGAGCTTAAAGCTGCCTTTGAAAGAATACTGTTCTGTTCTTTTTCTTTTTCTTTTTTACCTTCTCTTTCTTTTTGCTGCTGCTCAGCTTTCTCAACTGTGTCCCGCATAAGAGAGTTGTCTAACAATGGAAGATTTCGCAGCCTGTATCTTTCAGCTAAATGGAGATCCGATGCCAACTCTAGCTCTGCAGAACATTATGTGCATTTGGGAAACTCTTTGAAATATAGAGTTAGGCCATAAACCAGTGAGTGAATTACAGCGAGGCAGACAGTAGTCATTTTGATTTGATAGGTGTTCAGCAGGGATTCTATTACATATATTTTCCATTTTATTTAAAGGAAAATTCTACCCAATTTGCTTAGACCAACCATCTGGAAGCACTTTGTCTCTTTATTGCATTTTGACACTTTGCCAGCTGAAAGAGAAAAAGGGGATGAGAAAATTATAAAAATACTTATTTTAATGCAATTAATCTTTAAGGAAATGCTAATTTCTCATCTTCCAGCGCATGCACAGAGTTAAATTAAGTCCCCTAAGCCTTCTTTGGTAATTGTCCTCTGGTATGTGAGACAAAGTATGTAGAGTCCTGTTCTTCCTCGTGCTATCGTTTTACATCTCCAAGGCCCAATGCATCTCGTATGTGTCTGTGTTCAATGATCATAGTCCTTTATTAGGTAGGAGAACTCCATCTTACCATTGAGAAACCCCAGATGTTGAGCAGTTAAGTTCCTAGGAATGGTGCAAAGCTTCTTCCGTTCTGGCCAAAGGCTTTTTTCCTTTCTGTAGTGAAACTTTAAGTGCGCAGTGTTTCTACAAGCGTGTCTTCAAAATAACTACTCATAGGAAGCATTTGGTAACAGTTGACTTACCATTTGGAAAATACAAGTCTTTGATTAATTTGAGTAAAATGTCTCTGCACTTTAATATCCATGCAGTCTCATGGTGACCAGAGCTTTTCTTTCTTTTGTGTCAAGTAGACTGAGCTTTGGGAGGCAATGAGTCACATAAAAATTGAGACCCATCTATAAAATGGTATAATATTTATAGTGCAGCCATCTATGAAAGGGAGGATGTTTATAGTGGACCTGCTGTGTGCAGGCCTGGTCCTAGGTGTTTCTCATATGTCTTTTCAATCAGTCATGATGGGAACTCCGCCAGGTCAGGGGCTCTTGGTCTCATTTCATAGGTAAAATCAAGACACAGAAGTCATATCACTTTCCAAGGTAGAATAATGAAGCTGGGATCTGTTCCCATGTTACCAATTCAAAAGCCTGTGCTCTGGGAAAATGATTGATGTTTTCCCTCTCTCAGTTGTGAATGATATCTGCGGTTGACCTTTACTTCTAATGACTAGATCTGGTAGGTTTTGCATACTTAAGGTTTTGGATGAGTTTCTTGTTGCATTTACCTGAGGATTTCAGGCAAAGAACCTTACTATGTTTTCACACTGTGCTTTGTAGAAAGTAGAAGCATGAATTGTGCTGATGACTCCTCTAATCATTTGAAAACAGACCTATTTCGATTGTTAATATTTATGCAGGATCCATATTTAGAGCATTGTATGTATTAATAGATTTATGTCACAAATCTAATCAAAGGGATGTCTTTTTATTTTATGCTCATTTAATGAGACTACATTGCATAGACATCAGTGGAAAGAGCTAGAGAAAAACTGTCATCTTCGATGAAAGTAATTTTTTCTTATAGCTGAATCACTAGATCTTGAATGCAACTGAGTAGTTTTCTATATCTTATGCTCCATTTAATGTAAATGGAATTAATTTTGTTCAATGATATCCTTTAAAGTCTCAAATATTAATAAAATGAAATATCATGATTATAGTAATGTCTGTTTATGCATGTAATATGTGTTTTCCTAAAATAATGACATAATAAATTTTCATTTCACAGTGACAAAAGAGTTGGGTATCCTTTTAGCTCTCACTCTGCTAAACAAGAAAGACAGTAGATGAAAATTATGAATCAGGTCCTTCTGGATAGAAAAATTATTAGAAGATTATTTTCTTCTACTTTCTTTGAGTTTTATTTATAAAGGTATCACAGACTTATTTTGATACACGCTTGTGTTCAATGAAATTCATTTAGAGGACCAGCTTTCATAAATGCTAGGCTATTGGAGAAACGCAGAGTACAGGAGTGTTTCAGAAACATAAATTATTACGGCTATGTAATCTCACCTTTATTGAGCAGATGGAGCTTTTGTTGCATAACAACAATATCGTGAAGTAATCTATCATGTGCCTTCACTGTGCTGTAACTGTGGTGTCTGTGAAAAACTCGAACCGTATTTTCCCGATTCTCACACCAACACAATCAACACTGAAGGCTTCTGTGACCAAATGTATAGTGGATTTTCCCCGAACACCAAGCAGGGGACAGCAGATGGGTGTTCTTTAATTCGGTTTAATTGTGGTACTCTCTACCTGGAGGTAGCATCAGATGCCACAGATTGAGGGCTCAGTCCCCAAAACTGCCCCCTTTCCGACACCGGTGGTCTCCAGAGCTTCTGACCCACCAGCTTCAAGTTGGGGTTTCCATGACACCTTCTTTGGGTTTGATTAATTTGCCGGAGTGGTTAAGAAGACTCAGGGAGACTGGTTTATTATAAAGGATGTTGCAAAGGATGCAGATGAAGAGCTGCGTGGGGCAAGGTGTGGGGGAAGGGGTGCAGAGCTTCCAGCCCTCCCTAGGTGCCACCCTCCAGGCACCTCCACAGTGTTCACCCACGCGGAAGCTCCGTGAACCCTGTGCTCTTGGGTTTTTATGGAGGCGTCATTACATAGGTGTGATTGATTAAACCATGGCCATTTGTGATCGACTTAACCTTCAGCCCCTCTTGCCTCCCTGGCGGTTAGCGGATAGGATGGAAGTCCCAACCCTCTAATCCTGCCTGTGTCTTTCTAGTGACCAGCCCCATCCTGAAGCTACCAGTCAGTCATTAGCATATGAAAAGATGGCACTTTGGAGATTCCAAAGATTTTAGGGGGGTATATGCCAGGAAAGGAGGATGGAAGACCAAATCTACATTTCATAATATCACATATAGATACTCAATAGGGTAAAGACAAATAGCAACTTATTATTTAATAATTTATGCAGTGATTTCAAGCATTCATTCTTACCCTCTCTTCTAACCTGCTCTCTGCTATCCCCTTCCAGCACCCCCCCCCCCCAAGCTGGGCCTTATATCACTCTTTCCAATTTGTACTATTTTAAGGTTTAAGCTTCTTGCTTTATGAAGTCCCACTAGAATGTTTTGGAAGGCTTTGCCCCACTATATCTGTCTATACCAGTCCATTAATGTAAGTCCTAGCACCACCCTACTCTAAGAATACCATTTAAGCCTTGGAGGCTCTTGGCCTAAATTTTAACATCTTGCCTAAGGCTCAGAGGCAGCTGGGTTTCTTCTTACTCTTTTCATCCTAAGGTCATTATTTCTGGTTAATGACATTATACATCTAGTGTAGATGCCTATATCTGTAGTCATAGGTGATCTACGTTTAAGTAATACCCTTTCTCCTTCCCTAGAGCAGTCTTCCACCAATTTGAGAAATGCTTCCATCCACTGCTATATCCCTGGATAATTGTAGTTCCCGTTTTCCTGGAGATCTGCCCGTTGTTCCTAAAGTCTTCACTTCTGACCCCTGGGAGCCCAGTGTCTGGCTGCCTGACTGTGTGCCCCCCATCTGGGAATGCAGACTTTATTCTACCTCCTGCCAGCACTCGTTCTGCATGCATTTCATGGCATAGGACATGTGGAATGGTAGACATTGTAGATGAAACAGCAGTGATTGCTAATGGATGGGTATAGGAATGTTTGCTATGGCAAAAAAGTCTCTATACAAGAAATCACAGGTTGAGGATCTCTAACTAATCCTAAAGTCCTTAATCCAAAATGATCAAAATTCAAAACTTTTTGAGCATGGACATGAAGCCACAAATGGGAATTTCCACACCTGACCTCATGTGATAGGTCATAGTCAAAACTTTTTATTAAAGATATTCTATAAAATTGCCTTCAGGTTATGTGTATAAGGTGTATATGAATCATAAAGGAATTTCATGTTTAGACTGGGGTCCAATCCCATGATATCTCATTATGTATATGCAAATATTCCAAAATCCAAAAATATTCAAAATTTGAAACAGTCTGATCCCAAGAATTCTGGATAAGGGATGCTCAATCTGTAATAAAAATTGAGACTATTCTGTGAAGAAACTAAACAAAAAAAGTAGTAGTGGAATAACAGTAAAAGCAGTTCATAGTTTTTATTTTATATGGACCCTTGATCTGAAAGTCTGAAGAATACTGTATGTCAGTCAAGATAACCATTCCAAAGATCTTCATGCATAGTCTTTTAGATATAGGATAATCTGGCAAGTGGTAGACTATATTTTGCTTTCATAGCATTCATTTTCTAAGGCTTAATTAGACCAAGGAGAAGGGGGTGGGTAAAGGAAGGGGGCATATGGAACCTATGACAAGAGTGATTTTTCTGCCCATCATTCCCTGAGACAGGAAACCACCTTCTAGGAGGAGGTCAAATCTTTCATTTCAGGAAACAGCTTGCATGGATTTAGCCAACACCTCTATTTCATTCTAAATGAATGCTCTAGTACTGACAGTCATAATATAATTTGGCCTTAACTAGCCTCAATTTTGCCTTCCATAAGTGGTGATATTTTCTAATTATGGTGGTATATTTAATGTAAGTTTTTCTGTTTGGTGGACACGAGATTAGTTTTTATTTCCTCCTGTTGCAGTTTAATCCGTTGGACTGGGCATAAGCTGTTCTCCTGGCAGTAGGGAAACCTGGTAGGGACAGGAGTGGACTGTCAGTCTGTGGGTGACCAGAGAGCAGTGCTCTTCCTGTTCTAGTTGGGGATTGCATGAGCGAGGCTCAGGTGTGCCGCTACAGGTGTGCAGCGGGGGGCCCAGGCTTGCTCCCACTGCAGAGAGCAGCCTGTTGCTTAGATATGCGCCAAGGTGCATAGCCCCTGAAGTGGCTGAAGGCTGAGGATACCCACTGTACACATAAGGTACAGATGCAAAAACTTGCTTCTAATTTGTCTGCGTAGCTCTTAGTAGATAATCAGCAGCACAGCAGAGAACATGCTAAAGACATGGCATTTTATTTCTACTTTTCTAGTGTGCAGCATCTGACCCTATTTTTTTTTTTTTTTTTATGTCTGGGGTAGAACCACTCTAGCTTAGTATGCATGAAAGTTGAGAAAAATTTTTAGAGTGGTGCTGTAACCTATTTTATTCATGGTTACACAGTATACCTAGTTTTTCAAATTATCACAGGATGAAATGAGAAATGCCTTTATGAAAAAAAAGTCCAGATGGAAATTGTCATTTGCTATAACTCAAGAATAAATATAGTGAGTAGACAGAGAACATTTTGTTGTGGAAATGTAGGCAGCTTGTATGTCTTTTTTCTTTACTTGAAGATTGTTTTATGTACTTATTTATATCTATGAAAAGAATACCCTGGATGTTTTGCAAAATTAAAGACAAATGAAATGAAAATCCCAATCCTGGAGAGATTGACTGTTGAATGTCCGGAGAAATCAGGCAGTAAAACAGCCCAGGGAAAATGGAAGAAAATACTTTGAAAAGGTGAATAAAGAAAAGATGTAACTATTTAGAGTCTATGTAACATCAAAGAAAATGTATTAGGTATACATACTATATTTCTAATAATATCTCAGTTTCTGGAGTGCATTGTTATTAGTTTTTAACTTTCTTAATAGAACCACACAATCATATGATTTCTTTTATGCAATTATTATAGGTGTAGGTGCATGCTTCTCTGTTATTTATTCTCTTTCTTTTATTTAATAAAACATATTAATGATACTGGAAAATAAAACTTCTAGAATTAACTTTTAATTAACACTTTCTTAGAATGAGAAATTATCATGCTAAAACGGAAGCTAAAAGATTTTTTTCCCATCTAATTGTTTTTATAGGTATCTTCATAGGAAGGATACATAAATTTTTTTAATTTGGATTCCATTGTGCCTGAATAAGGAACGAAAGAAAGAAAAAAAAAAAAAAACTAAGTAAAAGATAGAGTGTCATACTTAGTATGAAACCAGAGAACAATGGGGATTTTACATGTTTGTTAGAACCCGCAGAGTTTTCCAAAGTCTTTTTCTTTACCCGGAGGCTTTACATTGGGCGGCTGCACGAATGACACAGAAACCACATGGCGATGCCACAGATCCCCCCTCTAAAGCCTGCGTCTCAGGTACTCGCACTCTGCGGCCAGGTGCATTTAGTCACTTCTCAACGCCGCCTCAGGGAGAGAAGTGCGCTTTTCCACAGGGAGGAACTGAGTCATGGAAAGGTTTCAGACGTGGAAGTCTGAAGGTCAGCCCGTAGATCGCTGACGAGCTGCAGCTGAGGAACCTCCTGGGCACGCAGGTAAAGGGGTTGGGGCGTGCTCTGGCATGCAGATGGGCACAGAGGGACGTGGGGTTTTGGTTCTTGCTTGGCCATGCACTTAGCCTGGCAGGTCACTAGCGTTTTGGTTACACAGTTTCTCTCTTGTCAATGGGGCCGGTGACTTAGTTGCCCAGGGTTTCCTGAGAAGGGCATTGGACTCCTCAGATGAGAGGTACAACCTGAATCCCAAAGTGTACAGTGGGATATTAGACCCCGAAGGTTTACAGAAAGATGTATGTTTGGGTGAATGATTATCTTCTGGCTTTCCTGCTCAAGCACTTTCATGTGTCTTCAGCCATGTTTCTTAACTGACAGATGTGAAACTGCACGTGTATAAAGAAAACCTACTTAATGATTAGCCAGGCTATCCTTAGCCAAGGAATGATTAAGGGCCTCCCGCTGGCATCGGGCTCCTGAATCCTAGTTCAGCTCTGCTGCTGGTGAGCCCAGGGATTCTTGGGTAAACCACGCCCCTCTTTGGGCATCAGTTTCTATGTCTGTGAAAAGAAAAGATGGCAGTAAAATTAGTGGTTTTTAAATTGTGTTTAAAATGGCCCCAGATTTAATTCAAAGTGCTCTCAGAGGAAGAGGAGGCTGGGCTCAAGGCTTTTGAAAAGTAGAGTTTTGTTGTTAGAAAAATGGTTGAAAATCATTAGACTAAATGTTCCAGGAGCTCTTTTGGACTGTATGACATTTGTTTCAAAAATATAACTTAAACATAAAATTTGCCTTGGAGCTGTTTTCAGTTTCGAGTAGCTACAAGGGGGAGTGTTCAGAGAGCCTGGAGGGACCACTGCCTGCTCTGCCCTTTACCAGCTGTGACCTCTGGCTCCTTTCTCAGTGTCCTCGTGCCTTAGTTTTCACCTAGAAAAATGAGGATGATAATAATAGTAACCCTCTTACTGTGCCATTGTGAGGGTAAATTAGTTGATAATAGAAAGTACTTAGCGCCATGCCTGGCACCTATTCAGCACTGTATAGGCGTTAAATAAATAGACGCCCATCCATCGAAAACGTGTATTCTAATGTGGAGGGAATGTCTTTTGTTTGCAAGCAGCTCAGTATTTACAGTATATCCAATGTGTTTTAAGTTTGACTTGACTTAACATAAACTTAGGATAACATAACTTAGGATAACATAACTTGTTATCCTAAGAATTTGTGTAGAGGGGACATACATCCCAGATCAAGAGAGCAATCCAAACAAGTTTTGGAAATTTAGAAACTCCAGAAGCAGAAAAATCTAGTGCAGTTAGGAAGTATGTGCTAGGGTGGTTTCGTGGCTTATGCTCAAGGAGAGGTTTGACTGTGCTGGAGCCCAGTGCAAGGTTATAGGATCCCATGCGGTGGAGGGCGAGACTGCTAGCTAGTGGTGATGGTGGTGAGGCAGGGATGTGCACTGTCCTCTTTCTCTATGTGACTTTGCAGTGGGTACTCACCACCCAGAGCCGAAGGGCAACTGGCAGTCTGCTGCTTCAATTGACAGGAAACTGCACCGTTGAGGTAGCAGCAAGGGGAGAAGAGGCGTGGAGGATAGTCAGGGACTGAGGAGGTTTTCTTTCCCTGTGTTTGTTATCTCGGGCCCCTGCGAAGGTCAAGTCCCCTCTTCCACAGGTGCACGTTTGGCTCGTAATCCCGTTGCCATCTGCAAAGCAAAACTAAAGCAGCCAGGTAGCTAGCAAGACCAAAGCACACTTCCCTGGGAGGTCTGTGGCTCCTGTTTAGATTTTGAACTGGGTTAGATGAAGGCTGTGTTTATGAACTACAGCAGTGTTCTTTTCCTCACCAAACGGTGGGTGCTGTCTTCGTTACCGTGGTAGCGGAAGCACATTGGTCTGGTTCCCATTGGATAACTGATATTGAAGAATATGATTGAGAAATTAATGAGATGTGGCTTATAAAATTATTATTGTATTGTATTGCCTAATAATGTTATACTAAAAACAAAAACAGGAGTTTGTAGGGTTTTACCCTAAAAAAAATATAAACTTATT